>NC_069702.1:42038103-42638103 GCF_023699985.2 Odocoileus virginianus
GCTTCAGCATCAGTTCTTCCAATGAATATTCAGGATTGATTTCCTTTAGAAATGACTGGTTTGATCTCCTTGCAGTCCAAGTGACTCTCAAGAGTCTTCTCCAACACCACAGTTCAAAAGCATCAATTCTTCAGCACTCAGCCTTCTTTATGGTCCAACTCTCACATCCATATATGACTACTGGAAAAACCAGCTTTGACTATATGGACCTTTGTCAGCAAAGTAATGTTTCTGCTTTTTTAATATGCTGTCTAGGTTTGTCATAGCTTTTCTTCCAAGGAGCAAGCGTCATTTAATTTCATGGCTGCAGTCACCATCTGCAGTGATTTTGGACCCCAATAAAATAAAGTCTGTCATGTTTCCATTGTTTCCCCATCTATTTGCCATGAAGTGATGGGACCAGATGCCATCATCTTAGTTTTCTGAATGCTGAGTTTGAAGCCAGCTTTTTCTCTCTCCTCTTTCACCTTCATCAAGAGGCTCTTTAGTTCCTCCTCACTTGCGGCCATTAGGGTGGTGTCATCTGCATATCTGAGGTTGTTGATATTTCTCCAGGCAATCTTGATTCCAGCTTGTGCCTCATCCAGCCCAGCATTTTGCATATTAAGTTAAATAAGCAGGGTGACAATATACAGCCTTGACATACTCCTTTCCCAATTTGGAGCCCATCTATTGTTCCATGTCCAGTTCTAACTGTTGCTTCTTGACCTACATACAGGTTTCACAGGACGCAGGTAAGGTGATCTGGTATTTCCATCTCTTGAAGAATTTTCCATTGTTTGTGGTGATCCAGAGTCAAAGGCTTTAGCATAATCAATGAAGCATATGTTTTTCTATGATCCAATGGATGTTGGCAATTTCATCTCTGGTTCCTCTGACTTTTCTAAATCCAGCTTGAACATCTGGGATTTCTCAGTTCACATACTGTTGAAGCCTAGCTTGGAGAATTCTGAGAATTATTTTGCTTGCCTGTGAAATGAGTGCAATTTTGTGATAGTTTGAACATTCTTTGGCATTGCCCTTCTTTGGGATTGGAATGAAAACTGACCTTTTCCAGTCCTGTGGCCACTGCTGAGTTTTCCAAATTTGCAGGCATACTGAGTGCAGCACTTTCACAGCCTCATCTTTCAGGATTTGAAATAGCTCAGCTAGAATTATTTAACACTCAGGAATTCCCTGACGGTCCAGTGATTAGGACTCAGCCCTTCCAATGCTGTGGCCCAGGTTCAGTCCCTGATTGGGGAACTAAGATTCCCCCAAGGTTGGTGTAGCACAGTCAAAAAAAAATATTTTAAAAACCCAACAAAAGCATTTAACACTCAAGAGTCACCCTATGGATACTAGTACCATATGACCTCATTTTCAGGATGAAGAAACAGATTTAACAAAGTTAAAAATAATTTGCAAAATTATAGTTGTAAGGAAGAGAGGCCCACAGTGAACCCAACTCTAACTGCAAGGGCCACAGAGCACTTGATACAGCAAACATCAATAATAATCCTTTAAATAAGCAATTTTGTTTACACTGAAACTTCCCGTGATTACCAAAGATCAGTACATTGTTCTTAGTCTCTTCACCAACCTACCTTCATGGAGCTCAGGATGAGTACCCTTGCAGGGGGCCCACTACTAGACTGTTAACTGCCCCTGGGTAGAATACAAGGATGGCCAAAGATTAAGTGAAAAACAGACACCTGTAAAAATCATAACAGGGTGAGTCTCTGAGAAGAGAATAGCAAGGGATTAGAAAAACACACTTGTGGTAACACACTTAAAGGTAACAAACAAGTCACACATCAGTAACATTTAAATATCCTTTCCTGACTCATGAATTTTTAGGCCACTTACTCTATCGGGACAGAATGCAATCCAGTTGTTCTGATGTTTCTCCAATTTGTCCTCCCTTTTCTCTCAAGTCCACAGAAATACCTAAGTCTTCAACACTGTTTTTCAACATTCAGCACAATCATCTCCAGTAACAAAGGAAGCTGGAGAAGGCAATGGCAACCCACTCCAGTACTCTTGCCTGAGAAATCCTATGGACGGAGGAGCCTGGTAGGCTGCAGTCCATGGGGTCGCAAAGAGTTGAGGACACGACTGAGCGACTTAACTTTCACTTTTCACTTTCATGCACTGGAGAAGGAAATGGCAACCCACTCCAGTGTTCTTGCCTGGAGAATCCCGGGGAAGGTAGCCTGGTGGGCTGCTGTCTATGGGGTCGCACAGAGTCGGACACGACTGACGTGACTTAGCAGCAGCAACAAAGGAAGCAGAACCGTATAATCTGGCTTATTGCTTTCCCTTGGACTTCATTTCCTTCTCAGGCTTCCATTAGAGTAAAACTAGTCACAACAGCACCCCAGCACTCAATGAAGTCAGTGTAACTCCTCTTATTTTCTGTTCAATGCACCTTTTTCCAATAAGTGAATATTTACCGAGAGCAGGCTTGCTACTGAGAACAGACATGTAGATTACGACTGTTAAGGGACCTGTGATTGGGAAGTATTCAATTTCTTATAAATTGTCTTCAGGTTGTTTCTCCCCTATCTACTACACATCAACTTCCCAGAAAGCAGATTATAGGAAGAGAGGCTTTGGACTTCTACCCACAGACTGGTTATCCCCAAACAAACATTTTCACCACCTTCCTATTTACCCCGGGGTTATCAGAGTGAAAATGTTTTGAGAATTATTAAAATACTTCTAGTACCAGCCAAATAAATTTGTGTTCCTTAACATTTGATGTACCACAAATAAACAAAGGCATAAAATGCTTTTTAAAACTTTATTTCAACATTACTATGCTTACAGAAATACACTCATATATGGGTTAATAGAATGCAATTTAACTTATCCTACACAATTGGGACCAAAAACCTGGTACATGGTTTGCTTCAAAAAACAAAAACAATAAAAAGGATTTGCAATCTGGTTTTTCATCTATTAAAAATGTATATAAAAGATTCTCCATCAAATGCTGTTAAAGCAAACAGCAGGAACCTTGAGAAATAAACCTTTGGTTTGTCTCTGAAAAACACCATGTATTGCACTGTAAAAGTTTATACACTGGTACAACAAAATATTGTTGTAATGTTTCAATGCCAGTTCACAAAGTTCAATAACTAATGATGTTGACAAGGGTAGGGAGAGCCTATGTATACATGTGAAAGTATAAAAAAGCTATCTGATCTAGTTAATATTACATGCAGATCCCAAATCTATTCAAACCAAGATTCAGATAATTTCTTAAATCTGAATTAACACTATCAGTCCAGTTCATCAGCTGAAGTCAAAAAGGAAACTCTGCACAGTAGCTGTTTTTCTGATTTGTGCAAAAAAGAAAATGAAGTTTCTTCCCCAGCTTTTTAGTCCAGAACTACAGCAAAGTATTTCTTCCATTTCAACATTCTTGGGGTGAGAGGCAATGAGGTTACTCAGGCTTAAATCTGAATTAGCACTCAGATGCAAGAGTCCCCAAAGTTAAAGACCACATGACTTTAGAAGTGACTCTAAAAAATAAAATGGCCTTTCTTGGAAGACTAGAGCAAAACATCTGGCAATAGCTAAAAGAAGCCTAATTAAAAAAAAAAAAAGAGTAGCTCTTTATGAATTACACATCAATTAAAAAAAAAAAGCCTCAATGAAGCAGCTCTGAAAAGAGGAAAAAAAACATAACTTAAAATTTCCTGAAAAGCAACGTGAACATAGGTTCAGAAGACAGTTAAGAGATATATTTTACAAAGCTACCTAAGATTAGGCTTATGAAGGTATTCTAAGTATTTCAACCTTTAATACTAAACATCAGTTTACAAACATTTTTACTTTTTATTCCTTTATGAAAAGGGAAAAGTCTAGCTTCAATCCTATCCAGTGGAAGGGAAACCAAGAAAAAAAAAGATTCAACTAGTCCCATGCAAACAGCACATTTTTCAAATGGAAGAACTAGACCAGAAGTTCATATTACTAATATATTTTTCAATGAAACAAACTGTTTTAATCAAATGATTTTTAATAAGAACAAATACATGGCACTAAGGTTCAGAACCTAATATAGGCCTGACAGACAAGTCCTTGTTTTCTGGAGGAAAGGCCTCAAGTCCATTCAATTTCCAGTAACAATGTTTTCACAGATCACTTTAATGAGGGGTTTTAATTTCTTTCATATTTTTCATTTTGGCATTCTAATATTAAAATCTAGATAAGAAAATAAGTCCAATTCCCCAGAAGTCATTTTTTTTTCTTTTGAGGTATCAAAGAATCCAAACTGATTCCCAATCTCCAATTTGTACTTAATATGAATATTTTTGTATGTACTGGAAAAGATAACGTTTTAATATAAAATGTACTCATGAACATTAAATCTGTTGTTAGAAAGGTTTAACTAGCTTTATAATTTAAGTTTTAAAACATAAATATCTGCAGCTTGATCTGTTTGACAATGATTGTCGGAGCCGAGAATTCACCTAGAATTCAACATCATTTACAAATCCCTATTATGTACAGAAAACACACACCAGTAATACACAACTTACTCACGTCTTGAGAAAATTTTCTGCTTCTTTAAATCTTTGGCCTCCCAGTCAATTCCAAGTTCAAATGTCCTTTACCTTAAACGTCCACTCTCAGAATAACTAGTTTTCCACACACAGTTTAATACTTCTTCCTAATTTTTCATGTTGCATTGCCAAACCCTGAAACCTGCCTCAGAGATCAATCAGACAGAAGAAAACAAACAATATATAAAGTGATTACTTCAGAATAAAACCTGGGAGGATAAGAATCAAGGTTCCTTACTGGAATCATACTTTATTTTACAAGGAAAAACAAAAACCTATGTTAGATTCTTTCATATTCTTTGGTGACTGGCCAAAGAACCTACCAAGTTTGGAGCGCATACTCTTTTCCATACAAAGTGGTCCCGCAGGAACACCAAAATAGTTACTCATTTGAGGCCTCACCTGTAGCAAAAGGCTGTCCCGCTAACAGCCAGGACACCCACTAGTTAGAGGAGATCCCTGAGAAAGTGTGGTTTTTTAATATGGACTGAACTTCAGTTTTTGCCAGCCCTTTTCACTATAGTCAGAGGAAGGAGCAGCTGGTCTACCAGCACTCATACTACCTTTCTCATCCTAGGTTTTCTGTGTAATTGCTATGGCTTTGGAATCTCACAAACTGACACTCTGTGTAACTCGAAGGAGTAATTATGCCTCCTAGTTCCAGATTTGCAGTTTCCAAATAAAAATTATAGTTCTTTATTCAGCGGAGCAGACATATAAATAAACACCAACCATCTAGGAAAAGAGGTTTCCTTTAAGATACAACTTAACACCACACATTGAGGAAGCAGATGTACTAAGATGGGTCAAAGTTTACTCATGGTTGGTATTTGATATAAAAATCCATTCAACATAGATCTAGTGGTTTATTTACTGCAAAGTTCAAACTGAAAGCTGTAAAATAAATAACTTATATGAAATACAGATTCTGGCATAGATGTTAAAATCAATGGACTAAACCTGCATCTTTCATTTGCTCACAAATTTGCACACACTACTATTCTGCAAAAAAGACAACTGCGGCAAAGAAAAGAAAACTGCCCCTTTTGCAAACAAGACTAAAAAGCATCCCTCCAGAGAGATCAAAATAAACATGCATATATAAAGTATTACAACGCAAATGCTATTTCTAGAAAAAATTTAACTGCATAGGTTAAAAAAAAACAATGTGCAACATCTTAAGGCATTAAAGCACCAAAAAAAAACCAAAAAACAAAAAACCCACCAAAATCATTGTTTTTATGACAATACATACACAAATAAACATACATACTGATCAAAAATCAGGAAGGTAAATACCTGGATTGATAGAACATCCATTGTTGGGAGAATTTCTCTTCAAATTCAATGTCTCTCTTCTTATCACTAGAACAATTTAAAGTGCTAACTTTATATAAAGCAGGCAAATTCTTCAAGTAATTTGCTATTTAAGTAAGCCAATTTTTATAGGGCTATAAACAAAGAATAAACTAAAGTGAAATAGGAAGACAGACATGAGGAAAAAACTGGTAAGTTATAGCTGAACAAGTTGATAGAATGCTCTAATACCACCTTGGCCTCCTTAGTTCAATTAAATGCAAAAACAGATTAAAAAAAAAAGCTTAGAGATTTAGATGTCTGCTACAGTAACTCCCTTGGATTTACTAAAATGTGTACATAAGTTGGTACACGGAGTCCAAGAAAAAGAGTGCCACTTAAAAATCAAGACTGAACAGTAATTAATTTTAAAAACAAAAGGCTGTCTACTACTGCAAATGAATATAAAATGCCAGAGACCTTATCCACTAAGAACTGAAGCCTTGACCAGTGTCATCACTCCTGCCCTTGAGCTGCCTTTTCAAGGAAGTACACGTTAACCAGATGGCGATTGAGGTGTTTGCTGTAATCTTTTTCCTTTCGAAAAGAACGATCACAGAAGATACAAACGAAATCTCCCTCGGCCACTCTGACAGCCAAGGCCTCCTTTCCATCTTTCCCACTGGTGTCCTGTGGGACTGGCCGAGCCCCGTTCAACCCAGAATCGTCACTATCCTCTGACGTGTTGTCACTCAGGTCGCTCCCATCGTGACTGTGGATGCCTTCGTCTTCATCCATTTCCTGAGACTCGTGTGCTGCCACGGTGCCAGGCAGGGATGCCACAGCCGCTGTGGACACGGCTTCATGTCTTTCTAGCGGCAGAGCAGGAAGTGGTGGTGAAGCTGGTTCTTCAACGGCCGAGTCTCTGCTGGGGAAATTCTCTGCTTTCTTCTCGTCAGCGTCCACCTCCATTTCACAGAGCATAGCTTCGGCCTGACGTTTATCCTCCGAAGTTTCACCCTCTGGCACATTCAAGTTTTGTTCAGAGGATGAAGTGTTGGCAGATGCCTTGATAACAGCAGCAAGACCAGCTAGACTCTTATCTGCCTCTTCTGCTCCCGCTTTTTGAAGAGGGGCTTCTTTAGTTACTTCGCCTGCAGGGAACAAATTTTGGTCTTTCGATTCCTCCCCGTTTAAGTGTTCCTTTGGCAGGGGTGGTGATGGTGGGGAGAGACCCTGGGCACAGGCACTTTCTTTCAGACGCTGCGTGTCTTTAACAGGCACTAAGCCGACCTCAATAAGGACCTGCTCCTTCCGCGCCCTTTCGCTCAGCATGCTGGACTTCTCCTTTCTATGATCTTTGCGAGGAGACCTTCTGGGGATCGGCTCCATGGGAGGAGGAGGCTCTGTCTGAACAGACCCCGTCTGAACCACCTCCATCTCAGCATCCCCCACAGGGGGAGGGGGAGGGGGAGGGGGGGGAGGAGGCTCTGTCTGAACAGACCCCACCTGAGCAGGCTCTGGGGGAGGAGGGGGAAGGGGAGGAGGGGGAAGGGGAGGAGGAGGCTCCATCTGAACAGGGGTCACCTGAACAGCCTCCAGGGGAGGAGGCGGCTCCATCTGAACAGGGGTCACCTGAACAGCCTCCAGGGGAGGAGATGGCTCCATCTGAACAGGGGTCACCTGAGCAGGCCCCAGGGGAGGAGATGGCTCCATCTGAACAGGCCCCTTCTGCACAACCTCGACCTCAACACCCCCAACAGGAGGGGGAGGGGGAGGGGAAGGGGGAGGAGGAGGGGGCGGCTCCGTCTGAACACACCCCACCTGAGCAGACTCCATCTGAGCGGGCCTCCTCTGAGCAGGCTGGCTGCTTTTCTTACATGGTTTACTTCTCACGGTTTTCCTCTTGTTTTTCAAGCAAATGTTTTGCTTTTTATTCTCCTCTACTTTGCTGTCACCCTTTGGCACTTCCTGACTATTTTTGGATTTGCTTTCTGCCTTCTTTTTCTTTTTAGTCACAGGTTCCTCATCATTAACAGGCTCTTGTAAGGACTGGGCTTCAGCTTCCACCTTCCTTTTGCTTTTCTTGCTTTTGCAGCTCTTTTCTGAATTGTTTCCTGGGGACACATCCACTTCTTTAGCTTCCATGGCCGATTTGCGAGTTCTGGTGGTCACCTGGCTTGAGGCATTACTACAAGGCCGCTTCTCTTTTGAAACGTTCTCTTTCTTCTCCACTTTTACAGACCTCTCGTTTTTCTTCCCAGTCACATCCCCCTTTACTTTTGCCTGCTCTGTTTCTGGTTTCTCACTGGTGATTTTGTTATCAGGCAAGTCAGCCTCTCGCTTCTTGGTTTTCTTTAGTTTCACCTTTGAGACATCCATGGTTTTATTAGGACAAGTAGGATGCTTAGATTTGAAATGATACTGCAGATTACACTTCTTGGAAGCTGCATAGTCACACACAGGGCAGTTGAACTGCCGTGGATTCACATGCAGCTCCACGTGTTTTTTGAAGTTACTTCTGTCTGCTGTTTTGTAGTCACAGTGGGGGCAGTTTAGAGGTTTGGGCCCGTTGTGAACCTGTCTTGCGTGGCGGGTTACTTCATGCTGATTAGAGGCCACATAACTGCACTGGTCACACTTAAATGGCTTCTCACCTGAAGGCAGACAAGAGATGTTACAGAAGGTGCACGTTAAGAAATGAATTCAAGATTTATTCAAATATGCTCATCAAGAAGTGGAGATAGATACAGATATATATATATAAATAAAACAAAACCACCGAAACTATTTCATGAAGACTTTATCATGCAACTTATATTTACCATATTTATTTGTATATCTTTCGTATTTATTTGATATCTCTCCTCTATCCCTTGACTTCTGATTCTCATTCTAAACAAAGGAATAATTATTTTAATCATCTTCTAAAAAGTTCATCAAGTTAGTGCTCTCAAACACTCTTAAAGAACACAGATTCATCAAGAAATATACAATTACTGAAAAAGTGACTTGGGCTCTTGATGCTAATTCTTGGGCAAAGGCACTCAAAAAGGTAACATAATTATAACGTTTTTATGTAGTTAAAAAACAAATGTATAAAGGAGCAGAACATAAAATTCCCGTACATTTAAGATAAACCTTGAGACTTCAAATAAAATACTTCATACTCTAGGCCATACTCCCAAACCTTTATGTGAAAGCTTTAAAACAATGCTTTGACCCTTTGTCCATCGTAGCAGAGTTGAATCAGATTTCACTCAGCAAATTTTTCCACTGCCAGAGCTGCTATTCTGCAGCAAAGTATAACAAGTCAAAAATCCTTTCTAGATTTTCTCCCACTTTCTTCTAATGAATGAGCAAAGAAACCAGGGGCATACAAATAGATATGGCATATAAAATAAGCACAAGTTATAATCACAGGCACATACAAGACCAGAAGCCCTCCCACCCCCAAATTAAAGGCATGAGATTTAACTCATTCTACCTGAATACATACCCATCTAGATCACACTCTAGCAAATATTACCACTGGTATCCAATACCCCACTGGTCCAATGGAATGCATAGCAGAAAAATGGAAATTGACATTTATGAAAATTCATCTCTCAAAATTCTCAAATTCACATAAAATCTTATTAAATTTTTTCATAAAGCAAAACTACTCAGACATTAAGTAAAACCATAGATAGTAAGCTTTACATGATTAGAAGATATCTGATTACAGAATAGTTGACCACAAAAACAAAAACTTATCCAAGTGTGTCAAACTATAAGCTCTTTTCCATATTAGTCCACTAACAGATTCATGAAGAGAGGTTTCTAACAACATGCTAAATTACTCTCCACTTGGTCCTATCTTGTCCTTCCCACTGAACGACTTCAATGGAGACAAACATCTACTTAATATACATAGAAACAGAATGGGGGAAACAAGATATGTGACATAACGGTTAAGAACTTGTTCCACAGTAAGAATACCTACAGGGATCAAGTATGGGCTCTGCAACTTACTCTGAGGTCTTGAGCAAGATACTGAAAACTCTCTAAGGCTCAGTTTCCTCATCTGTAAACTATTCTCATGTGCTGTAAGCTGCAGTGTAGAACAGATGGCCAGTCAATACATATTACCTGTAATTTATGACTTCTGGAATGAACTGGTATACTATAGAATGGGTAAACACAAAGGAAGATTTCAGGTGCTTATCCTGCCTTACTATATAAACCTTACCTTTGAGTAAACAAAGAGCTGATGAATGGAGTCAATCTCGTTAGGGAAATATTTGTGCTCTTAAAAGAATTATAAAGAAAATGTCACCACTTTATAAGCCCTAATGAATGAGAGCATTTTCATAGCCAGCATCAAGCAAGATGCAAGCATTCACCTATGAAATGATCAAGGAATGGAGTTCCTAGTACTCTGGTTTAAAACTCCAATGGTGTCATTTACTTGCTTCATTCACCCCACCCTATTTTTGCTTTATTGCCATTAAATGTTACACTGGAAGACCAATTCATCAAGTTGATTAGTTTATTAATACCTAGCTGAATGAAGATTCTTTTGCCCTGTACCAACAGTTTCAACTTAATTTCCTTTTCCAGTTCTAGCAAAAATTTTTACCTGTTTTTCATCTTTGTAAATGTGCCAGGTGTCTGTTTTATTCTTCCTAAATTAATTTATAAATGTAAGGCAAATTCAAAAAGGGAGTTTTATAAGCTTATACACATTCTTATTAAGTAGAGCCCACATAGAATAACAAAGGAACTTTTAATTCAAGAGTAATAGGGGTGTACTACTCAGCAATAAAGACAACATTCTGATAACGCAGCACGGAATTACTCTCGAGAACATTTTACAGAAGGATGTTAAATCTTTAATAGAAATCAGAGTATCACTTGATGGAAGAATATGGGAGTACTGACTAGGAAGAGTAAGGAGGGAACTTTTCTAAGGGTAGTAGAAATATTTCATATCTACACCAAAATGGCAGTCAAACAAGAGAAAGCATACATAAAATCACTGACCTATATGCCTAATACATGTGCATTTTCGTGTGGGTAAATTAAACCTTAATAAAATATGTTTAAAAAGTTATTCTAGGGCTTCCCTGATGGTCCAGGGGTTAAGAATCTGTCTTGCAACACACAAGGGACACCAATCTGATCCCTAGTCTGGCAGGATCCCACATGCCACAGAGCTACTCATCTCATGCGCCGCAACAAAAAGTAGCCCCTGCTCGCTGCAACTAGAGAAAGCACAAGTGCAGCAACAAAGACCCACCACAGCCAAAAAACATAAATAAATAAAATGAATCAATAAATCTTTAAAAAAATTATTCTAAAATCCACAAAAAGACTCTCAAACCACAGTATGTTTCCAATGACCCACCTATTAAACATGATGCCTTCAGGGAATCCACTGGTGGCCCAGTGGTTAGGACTACATGCTTCCACTGCAGTGGGCACAGGTTTGATCCCTGGCTGGAGAACTAAGCTCCTGAAAGCCACTTGGCCAAGAGAAAAAAAAAAAAAAAACAGTGCCTCCATAATAATCACCAAGTACTCGATGGAGGGAAAATAGTTTTTGCTGAAAAAATTACTTTTCCATCTTAAAAATAAGTAGTCCATAACAGAATTCAGTAAGATGTTAATTCCCTTTAACAAACATTCACTGTGCTCATAATTGGAAAATATTCAAAATTAATTCCTATGCTAGCAGGATGGAAGAACTATCCAGTATGATACCTACAAAAATATTACAAAGGGACAGACGCATTCCCTCCAGTTCTAAATATTTCATTCAAGATGAAATGGTAACATAACTACTGAGAATTAGAAGAGGAAGAGTTATTGATCATATCAGGACCTCCCAAGGGTCAGTGTGGCAAAACTGAAATAACTATCCATTCAAGACCACCTACACAAATACTGACTTTTTAACTTTGCAATCTTCATACATTCATAATAGGGGCCAATTCTGGATGGTGATCATGATCATTTCAGTTCTAGAGTGGACAATTCTCCCAGGTGTTATAGTCCTATATTTTATTTATTATAAGTGAATAAATTAGGAACATGGATTATCAATCACTCTTTAAAGTTTGGCTTTTGTAAATCAACCTTCAGAAGCCTTAACAATTCTCAAGAGAACAAAACCAAATGTCAGGAACTAAGCAACTAACAAGGAATCCCTGGAACCCAGCAACCACACACTGAAATTATATTTAAAAAATATATAAATATCCAAATTACATCAAAAATAAATCATAAGTAATGACCCAGTTCCAGGTACAGAACAACTTCTTTATAATGGTAGTTTACTAAAAATGATAGAAAAGTTCCCATTTCTTACCAACCTGAATGAGTACGCATATGCCTGGTTAAATGGGTCTTCTGAGAACTTGAGTAAGGACAAAGTTCACATTTATATGGACGTTCACCTACAAAAATACAGTGATTAATATTCAAATGATAAAATAAGGCAATTACAATTCTCACTAACAATACATACATTATTTAATACTGAGTTTTGGGGGGTTTTTTTGGCTGCTCACTCAGCATGTGAGACCTTAGTTCCCAGACCAAGGATCAAACTCATGCCCACCAGGGAAGTCCCAGTTATACTCATAAAGCCACGGGGACTGACAGCAACTGGAGATAAGAGAACTAAAGAATCTTAAGTCTCAAAGGCAGAAATTGTGTTTTTTGGACATGGGTTGTCAACCACAAAATATACTAAAAAAACACCTTGACATTTGTCTATTTTTTGGCCACAAGATAAGAATCAGGACCTCAGGCAAGCTTCCTCATCTATAAAAGTAACAGTACTTCAACTTTCTAGAATTGTGAGAATTTAAATTAAGATAATACATGGATAGCCTTCAGCCCTGTGCCTGACAAATAGAGCCCTCAATAAATACGTTATTATTCTGTCTACATCATGCATTACAGCAACAGACGTATCTAATAACAAGGGACAAGGAGGGATTTTCCTGGCAGTCAACTGGTTAAGACTCCATACTTCCACTGCAGGGCACACAGGTTCAATCCCTGGTAGGGGAACTAAAGATCCCACATGTCATGTGGCTTGGCCAAAAACAAAACACAAACAAAAAACCCATTGAACAAGGAAAGGAAAAGACAAAGTGAAAAAAAGAAAGAAAGAATGTGGTGATAACTGTGAAATGTGTTCCTAGTAGCTATCCAGCTATTATTAGCTGGTACCTATAGATTAGACATAAATAGTTCATAGCAACAGGATGCCTACTTTAGCCTTGAAGAATTCTGTTAACTTAAAAAAATGTTGAAATGTATCTCTGTAAAAAGATACATAACTGCCAATAAGCACATGAAAAGACGCACAATATCATTAGCCACAACAGAAATGTAAATCAAAACCACAGTGAGATGATTTCACACCCACCAGGATGGCTATAATCAAAATAACAGATATTAACATTTATTTGTTAGGTTGTGGACAATTTAGAACCCTAATACAGTGCTGGTGGGACTGTAAAATAGTGCAGCCACTTTGGAAAACACCTTGTCAGTCCCTCAAATGATTAAACATAATTACCATATGGCTAAGCAATTCCACTCCTAGGTGTATATTTACCTAAGAAAAATAAAAACATATGTCTACACAAAACCTTGCATGAGAATGGCAATAGCAGCATTACTCACAATAGCCAAAAAGTGGAAATAATCCAAAAATCCTTTAACTAATAGAAAAGCAAAATGTTGCTTACCCATTTGAGAGTAGTATTTGGCAACAAAAGGAAAACGAGTACTGTACTTTTGATGTGGGTGAACCCTGAAAGCGTACGTGAAAGAAGGAAGCCACTGAGGGCCACATGTCATCTGATCCACTGGTGTGAAGCGCTCAGAACAGCTCAGTTCACGGTGAGCTGTATGGTATGCCAACTGTGCATCAGTCAAATTGTTACCAAAAAAGCTAAGAAAAATTTAATACCCTAAAGATCAACATGAAGGATCAACTACAGATACTTTAAGTTCTTCATAACAAAACAGATTGCATCTATCTGTGCAACTCACCAAAATAGGCATAAATACTCTAAAAACACTAGTAATTTTTCACTCACACATATAGGCAAAAATGTCATCTTTCAAAATAGAATTTGTGAACTGGTTAGATAGCAAAACCACAAAATGAAAAATCTTTCTACTGAAGACTCAAATGAAAATCCTCAGCCCCCTACCATGATAATTACCTATAAAAAAAGATACAGAACTTTGAATCTTAGCTGTATGTGACCCTGGGTACAATACTTTAGGCTTTCAATAAACACTTAACTGTTTTTCTTAGCATATTTTTCTGATGATTAGCAGAGAGTAGAAGAAAGCACCTAACCCTGAGCACTCAATAAAGAAACATATCAGACTTGGTAAGTGAACCTGAAAAGCTGGCTACCTAAGTGAGAGATAAGAAATAATGAATTCCTGCTGATGATCATTTATCTCTGCTTTCAGCACTAGATGAATTAATTTTTCCATAAATACAATTTTTAGAACCATGCATTTAATACCACTGACACTCTCAGATTTTAAATAATTAAAATAATAACCACCTATTTATGTACCACCAAATTGCCTAGAAATTTTTTTTTTAAAAAACCACAAATAAGGTAATACAACAGTGAGGGAGCTTTTAAAAAGTATTAAGGTCAAAGAAACAAAAAAGTATTCAGATCAAATAAGTTTAACACTAAATGTGAAATGAGATACGTACAACCAGAGTTAGCTGTGTAAGTCATAACCTTAATTGTGGAAATATCAACTTTAAGTTAATGTAGAAAAAAATTAAGTAATGATGAAATATATAAAACCAGCCATTAAAATTAGTTGCCTATATTGTAATAAAATGAAAATAAACCACCATAAGAAAAAAAGAAGAAATGGCAAAAAGTAGAGATCCTATGTTTTATTTTTTTCTAAGTATACATAAGAAATTGGAAATATATACCAAACTGAAATTTTTCCAGTTCTCTCCATTCTCCTTAACTCTGAAAATATCTTAAATCAACTAATTTAAATTTGTTGTCCAAACATTTTTAGATTTTGGGGAAAATCTTTTAAATTGTTCAATGACTAAACAATTTTGAAAGTATCAAAAATATAACTGACACCCAAAAAAAATTTAGTAAGATAAGGACACTGGTATTATTTTTTATGGTGACTTGCATGGTGGTTATTAAGTATATATATTTGTAAAAATTCATCACAGTCAATAATACCTCAATTTTTAAAAATTCATAAATGTGTACACGAAAAAGTCATGTACTACGCTGTATATCACACTTATTACCTAAAAGCTCTACAGATTATGGCCAATTCTATCATAAATCAGGCCCCGAAGTTCTCACAAGACTGTTAAAGGAACATGAAGTACTTATGGCTGAAGTGTATATGGTATCTGGGGTTTGTTTTATGATACTGCAGGTGAGGTTAGTTTAGTCTAACCTTAGTCTAACAGTTTGTTTAATTAAAACTCTTTAAGTGATTAATGGTATAGGATTCTGTCTGGTAACTCTCATTTCCTATGCCATGTAATTTTTAAACTTTTTTACTTTTGAGATAAAATGGTTGCAAAGCCTAGAGACAATCACAGATTATAACAAATTCCAAAGAGATTTCAAATTCTTTTATATAACTAGATTTTAAGCTTTAAATTACACAGAAGCCATTAAAATTATTATTTTGCCTTTAAAAATAAATAAATAAATTACACAGAAGCCATCTGTTGGAGTTTAGAAATCTTGCTACACATGTCTTTCTTGTAATGGAATTTCATCTGCACGTCTTCTTGTTTATGTCTACCACTTCAACATCAATTCCTCTCCTCACTAGGACTCACCATAGGGTTCAGTGCTGCAGAGTGACAACTACTGCAAATGGGATCTGTGCAAACAGCATGCCACAGCCCTTCTCACTGCTGATGCGAGAAGCAGAGTGCTAGGTTACCCTACCCATCTTATTCAGACCAGTAATCGGTCCTCAAAGGTACCAACTCTTACCAGGAAACTGTAATGCAACTATCAGTATTATAAACATTGCTTTCAAGAAATAAGACCCCTTAAGCACAAAGATCTGAAAGTCAATTTAAAAATGAATAAACAAGGGGTACTGGGGAAAATGAGGAGCAACCACTGAGAGGTGCTTCCTTTTGGGGTGAAGATGTCCTAAAATTGACTGTGGTACTGGCTGCACAATTCTGCAAACACACTAAAGCCAAGGCATTCTAACATTAAATGGATGAACTGTGTGGAAGAGGAGTACATCTCATAAAGCTGTTATTTTAAAACATGACTTGTCCAATGTGATAAAATGTTAATAACTAATAACTGTTGGGGATAGGTGATGGGTACCTGTGGGTACCCATCTTTACTCTTTAGAGATGTAATTTACTTCTGAAATGAGATTTACACATCTTTAATTCTCTTTACTTCTGAGGTGCTTGAAACTGTTCACATTTTTAAGACTGCTCCATTTTGGCGGGTACAGTACACTTAATAAACGAGAAAGGTCCTCTTACCTGTATGAGTTCGAACATGCTGAACATAATTGTTTTTCCTGTCTGAAAAGTAGTTGCATTTCCCGCACGTGTAAACCTTCCTTGGAAAGTGGTTTCTCAGGTGCTTCCTCCAGTGATACTCGCTCACTGTGGTGTACGTGCATATGATGCACTTGTAGACGCGCTCACTGTCCCCGGCTCGGCTGTGATGCTTCAGGTGAGCAGTGTAGTGATCATAGCGATTGGTGTTGTAGCCACAGCGGTCACAGCGGATGGGGCCCTTGGAGAAATCGCCCTCCTCCCCGGGAGAAGAGCCGGATTCCCGGGCTTTCGCTTGCTTCTCTGCGCTCTCCTCCACAAAGAATTTCTTGGCGCTATGAACTCGGATGTGATGCACAAACTGCTCCTCAGATTCCGCTTCGTACTGGCACGGTTTACAGCGGAAGGGTTTGGTCTTCACGTTCCTGCACTTCTCCTCTGCCGCGGGGGTCTCCTGAGGAAGGTCTTTGCTGGAGCTGTGCGTTTCTGAGGCAGCTGACGCCTCGAACACAGGCCGTGGCTGGACCACGTTGAGTTCCAAACTTTCCAGTTCCATCTTCTCCAGCGCCCTGGGTTCGCCTTTCGCCTCAGGAGACTCCTCGAGTCCTTCTCCGTCACTATCTGAGAAGTTGCTGTCCCCAACAGGCATCAACTCTGCCATCTGTCTTTCTTCGCCAACCACATAATCACAGCAGCCGCCATTTACTTCCCCAGTTAAGGCCACGTTTGCCAACATGATGAGCTGAGGCGCAGCCAGTTCAGCTCGAGAGAGGTCGGGCAAGTCGTACATGTCATTTGGCAAGGCCATGCCCATGGGGCCACTGCCGGTGAACAGCCCTCCTCCTCCGGAAGACTGCCCCATCACCTGCGTGGCCATGTCTGTGCTCTGCATTCAAACAAAACAAAACACACAAGAGCACCAGTTTAAGCACAACGTTTACCGGTCTAAAACAAAACGTCACTGTAGTTCTTTGCAACTTAACACATTTTCCCACATAATCTTTAAACTCAATCAGCTTCATTAACTACTCAAAGTAAGCCTTTAAAATCATTTTGTAAGTCCAAACTCTCTTTACTGCAGTCATCAAAAAATTTTCTGTAACCCCTATAAGAAATTCGATCAAGTGTTTGACACAAGTCATCTATCAACTAAGTCTACCAACAGCGTGCCTTCCCTCAAGCACTTTTACCTTTTCTGTTGGAAAAATGTAAGTAACCTTCATTCTTCGTGCTATTTTTTTTAGTGCTAATTAACATTAAATTGACCTTTGTACAAACAGGTTAGAGGCACCAACCCCCAGTGCAGTTAAAAATCGCATCTTTTTGGCTCCACAAAAACTAAGAGTACCAATAGTCTACTGTTGACCAGAAGCCTTAAGGGTAAGTCAGTAAACATATATTTGGCATGTTACATGCATTTATATAATAGATACATGAAAAAGTTGTTAAGAAAATCATAAGGATTACATTTCCAGTACTGTGTTTATAAATACAGTAAGTTTACATCCCCTGTGTACCAGATGAATTACACCTGTCATACATTTACCAATACTGTATGATACAAAATACTGCAGATATTATACACATTACTAACACTAGTCAACAAAAGGCAAAAGATATTGTGAAAAATAAATTCATACTCATTTACAGTTATAACAAAGCACGCAATCGATAGGACAGCTTCCCAGTAACCAAGCCTATATGCAAATAAATGAGTCATAAAATTTTTATGACATATAGTGTAAGTCATTTTCATAATATAGTATTAGAAATAGTTTTTTTTTAAACTGCATATATGTATGATGGGCTGATATACTGTTTCTCAAACAGCATATGGTAATGTAATTTTTTTTTTTTCCAATTTATTTTTCTACGAAGACCACAAGACCTTCTAGTACTAACACCCAAAAAAGATGTCCTTTTCATTACAGGGGACTGGAATACAAAAGTTAGAAGTCAAGAGATATCTGGAGTAACAGGCAAATTTGGCCTTGGAGTACAGAACGAAGCAGGGCAAAGGCTAACAGAGTTTTGCCAAGAGAACGCACTGGTTATAGCAAACACCCTCTTCCAACAACAAAAGAGTAGACTCTACACATGGACATCACCACATGGCCAACACCAAAATCAGACTGATTATACTCTTTGCAGCCAAAGATGGAGAAGCTCTATACAGTCGGCAAAAACAAGACCGGGAGCTGACTGTGGCTTAGATCATGAACTCCTTATTGCCAAATTCAGACTTAAATCGAAGAAAGTACAGAAAACCATTAGATCATTCAGGTATGACCTAAATCAAATCCCTTATGATTATACAGTGGAAGTGACAAATAGATTCAAAAGATTAGAGCTGAAACACAGAGTGCCTGAAGAACTATGGACAGAGGTTCCTAACATTGTACCAGAAGCAGTGATCAAGACCATCCCCAAGAAAAGGAAATGCAAAAAGGCCTCTGAGGAGGCCTTACAAATAGTTGATGAAAGAAAAGATGCCAAAGATAAGGAGAAAAAGAAACATATCCACTTGAATGCAATGTTCCAAAGAATAGCAAGGAGAGAGAAAAAAGCCTTCTTCGGTTATCAATGCAAAGAAATAGAGGAAAACAATAGAATAGGAGGCTCTAGAGAGCTCTTCAAGTAAATTAGATACCAAGGGAATATTTCAAGCAAAGATAGGCACAATAAAGGACAGAAATGGTGTGGACCTAACAGAAGCAGAAGATATTAAGAAGAGCTGGCAAGAATACACAGAAGAACTGTACAAAAAAGATCTTCATGACCCAGATAATAACGATGATGTGATCACTTACCTAGAGTGAATCCTGGAGTGCAAAGTCAAGTGGGCCTTAAGAAGCATCACTACCAACAAAGCTAGTGGAGGTGATGGAATTCCAGTTGAACTATTTCAAATCCCAAAAGATGATGCTGTGAAAGTGCTGCACTCAGTATGTCAGCAAATTTGGAAAACTCAGCAGTGGCCACAGGACTGGAAGAGGTCAGTTTTCATTCCAATCCAAAAGAAAGGAAATACCAAAGAATGCTCAAACTACTGCACAATTGCACTCATCTTATACCACTAGCAAAGTAATGCTCAAAATTCTCCAAGCCAGGCTTCGACAGTACATGAACCACAAACTTCCAGATGTTCAAGCTGGATTTAGAAAAGGCAGAGGAACCAGAGATCAAATTGCCAACATCAGCTGGATCCGATGGAAAAAGCAAGAGAGTTCCAGAAAAACATCTACTTCTGCTTTATGACTATGCCAAAGCCTTTGACTGTGTGGTTAACAACAAACTGTGGAAAATTCTGAAAGAGATGGGAATACCAGACCACCTGACCTGCCTCCTGAGAAATTATGTATGCAGGTCAGGAAGCAACAGTTAGAACTGGACATGGAACAACAGACTGGTTCCAGATCAGGAAAGAAGCACATCAAGGCTGTATATTGTCACCCTGCCGATTTAACTTATATGCAGAGTACATCATGAGAAACGCCAGGCTGGATGAAGCACAAGCTGGAATCAAGACTGCCGGGAAAAATATCACTAACCTCAGCTATGCAGATGACACCACCCTTATGGCAGCAAGTGAAGAACTGAAGAGCTTCTTGATGAAAGTGAAAGAGGAGAGTGAAAAAGTTGGCTTAAAGCTCAACATTCAGAAAACTAAGATCATGGCATCCGGTCCCATCACTTCATGGCAAATAGATGGGGAAACAGTGGCAACACTGGCAGACTATTTTGGGGGGCTTTATTTCTTATTTTTTGGATCCCAAATCACTGCAGATGGTTGATTGCAGCCATGAAATTAAAAGACGCTGATACTTGGAAGAAAAGCTATGACCAACCCAGACAGCACATTAAAAAGTAGAGACATTACTTTGCCAACAAAGGTCCCTCTAGCCAAGGCTATGGTTTTTCCAGTAATCATGTATGGATGTGAGAGTTGGACTTATTATAAAATAAGACAGCTAAGCACTGAAGAATTGATGCTTTTGAACTGTGGTGTTGGAGAAGACTCTTGAGAGTCCCCTGGACTGCAAGGAGATCAAACCAGTCAATCCTAAAGGAAATCAGTCCTGCATATTCATTGGAAAGACTGATGATGAAGCTGAAACTCCAACCTTTGGCCACCTGATGTGAAGAAATGACTCATTGGAAAAGACCCTGATGGTGGGAAAGACTGGAAGCAGTAGAAGGGGACGACAGGGGATGAGATGGTTGGATGAAATCACCGATTCTATGGACATGGGTTTGCGTAAACTCCGGGAGTTGGTGATGGGACTGGGAAGCCTGGCATGCTACAGTCCATGGGGTCACAAAGAGGTGGACACAACTGAGCGGCTGAACTGGACTGAAAATTTATTTTGGCTGTACTGAATCTTCGTTGCAGCGTGTTGGCTTTCTCTAGTTTCGATGAGCAGAGGCTGCTCTGTAGTTGCAATGACTTCTCTTGTTGCAGTGCTGGGGCTCTAGAGTCCAGGCTTTAGTAGTTGCAGCCCAGAGGCTTAACTGCTGCTCAGCATGTGGGCAGGATCCTCCCAGACCAGGGACTGAAAGTATATCCCCTGCTATGGCAATTGATTCTTAACAACTGGGCCACCAAGGAAGTTCCAGGTAATGTAATTATTTAAAAGCAAAATTATACAACAGTAGAAAAACTAATACATTATAAATTTCATATTAAGTATCACTTTAAACCTTTCTCAAGTCTTGCACACAATGAATACTTGGGTAACAATGGTGATGACACAATGTCTTCCAGCTCTTGGTGTACAATTACTAAATTTTCACAAGACACTCATACGCATACATGACAGAGAAGTTTATTAACTGAACAGCATGATTGTTTAACATTCATTAAGCAGAGAAGTGGATCATCATCAAGGTCTTCATCCTCCTGTCTTCTGTTGAGTGGGGGGGGCGGGGTGGGTTGCTCTTGCTGAGTCAGGAGCAGCAGTGAGAAGAGGCAGAGAAGTGGAAGGGAAGGCAGAAGGAGGTGCAAAGACAGAAGTGGTGGAGGAAGTGGAAAGAGGTGTAACTTGACAGAAATATATCTTAATTTCTGTCCAAATTTTCCTTTTCTACTTCTCTAATAATGTTTCTATTCGGTACTAATCCTTCAACCACAGGCTTTAGTTTTAGTGTCTACTCAAGTGTCATACAAGAGGCCAAGTTGTAAAAGAAGTCAAAAGTAGTCTTCAATAAAAAGAACCTTGCTGCCAGAATGTCTAATGGCAATTTGTTTTCTGGCACTGCTTCTTCCACGTCTTTTTCCTTATAGTCTTGCACTGGTTCAAAAGGACTCATCTCCAAATTAACTTCCATTAATTTCTCTGTTATGCTATCTATTAACTCTTGAATATTCCCAAAATATGTATTTTGAAGCCTTTCATCGTCCCCACCCCCAACCTTTTTCCAATAGCCACTATCTCTTTCATGACTTCCTTGATTGGCTGCCATAAATCCTGTGAGCTCATGCACGACACGTGGACACAGTCTCTTCTAGCGGAAATTTGTATTAGGCTTGATGGCCTTCATAGTTTTTTCTATCACAATGACAACATCTTCAACAGCATGATCCTTCTAGATTTTCATTATGTTCTATCGGGGGTGTCTCCCACAGCACTGACAATCCTTTCTACAGAGTACCATGTGTAATGAGACTTCAAGGTCCTTATGATACCTTAATATAGACTTTATTCAAAGACACTGTGTTTGGGAACCACTTTGACAGGCTTCCCAGGTGGTGCTAGTGGTAAAGAACCTGACTGCCAATGTGGATGTAAGAGACCTGGGTTCAATCCCTGGGTCGGAAAGATCCCCTGGAGGAGGAAATAACAACCCAGTCCAGTATTCTACTTGGAGAATCCCATGGACAGAAGAGCCTGACCGACTGCAGTCCATAGGGTTGCAAAGAGTGGGACACAACTGAAGCAACTTAGCCCACACGCATGAATACCACTTTGACACCTTCAATGTTGAACTCACGGGGTTAAGGTGGCCAGGGTCACTGTCCAATACCAAAGAACCTTAAAATGCAGTCCCCTTACTGCAAAGTACTTCATAATCAGGGATAAAGCATCAATGGAACCAATTTAGATAAGTATTCTCATTGCCCTGGCCTTCTTGTTATACAACCAAAAGAATAGTAACTGGTGTTTATCTTTAAGGATAGTGGGCTTATGAAGTTCCCTGGTGGCCTAATGGTGAGAGTTCTGGGCTTTCACTTCAGTGGCCCAGATTCAGTCCCTGGTGGGGGAACTGAGATTGTGCAAGCCAAAAAAAGGAAGACAAAGAATGAAAGAAAAACAATTCCATTAAAAAAAAAAAAAAAAGTGGGCTTGGCAGCTTTATAGATAAGAACAGTCCTGATCAAAAACTCAATTTGCACAAAACAAGTTAGTCTTCAACCAGCCTCAAATTCAAATTAATGCTCACTTCTCTTCTTTAGTAATGAATGACTTTTTTGGAAACTTTTCCAGACTAAGGCACATTACTCTGTATTAAAAACCTGTTTAGGCAGACAGCCTTTCTCTTCAATAATTTTGTTAACAGCATCTGGGAACTCAAAGCTGGTTCTGCTATCTTGATACTTTTTCAGCCAAAACTCTTTCTAAAATTACCAAACCATTCTCTGCCAGCATTAAATTCTCCAGATTTAGAAACTTCATTTTCCTTTTGCTTTAAATTGTCATACAATGACTTCACTTCATTTTCTTTTTTTTTAAGGTTACATCACGCGGCTTAGTGGCTTGTTGTATCTTAGTTCCCCAACCAGGGATTAAACCTGAACCCTCAAGCAGTGAAAGCATGGTGTCCCAACCACTGGACAACCAGGGAATTCCCAAAAAGGCATTTTTAATATCAGACAGAAGGCATTTTACAAAAAGTGTAAGGCTTTCGTGTCTGCTGGAAAAAAATGCAGAGATAGTGTCCAAATTTCCTTTTCTTTTTTTTGCAATAACCCTTACACTAGATTCACTGATCTTGAAGTGGTGGGTAATGGAAACTGCAGAACTTGATATGGTCAATATCAAGCAATTTAACCCTTTCTTCTAATGTCATGACTTTCTTGGGAGCATTTACAGCATCACCAGTGGCACTTTATATGGGTCCCATGCAGTCATTCAAGGTTTCTGGTATCCCACTAAACACAATGAAAAACACTCAGGAAATGGGAGAGGTGGCTTTGTTTCTGCAAGCACAATTTACTGGAGAGAAATGCTCACCCGGATATGATTAGACTTACAAGATGTTTTAAGTGGATACCTCCAACACTTGAGGCTCACCAAAATAGCAACAAGAGGTAGCTATGAAATGATTACAGACCTACAGTATGGACCACAGTTAATAAGCAGTTATGGGTGAATGACTGATCTTTACATTTGTTTACATCTCTCTGGACAGGAATGGTGCCACGGTGGTCTGTAATTTTTGATAACTTTTATTAGATTTGTATACATTTTACAGTAGTAAATGATAAAATACACTATTATCTATGTATACGTTATGCATTCATGATGTACCTTTCTCTAACTTTTCCGTATTTCTAGGCTATGTGTGTCATCTGTAGACTTCTGCAAAATGTTGCAGATCTATGAGAAATTTTCCAATATATTTCTCGAAAAAAATCCACATATAAGTGAACCCACGCAGTTCAAATTCCTGTTGTTCAAGAGTCCAATGTACTTTGAAAAAGTACATAATAGCACTGAAGTACTAAAGTTTCTTTTCTTCATAATCTGTTTAAAAGTAAACAAAAATTAAAGATCTTTTTTCCTGTGAAAAGGGAAGTTTAGTGTATTCAAAATACACATAAATGAAAACACAAGAGCTTTCAAACACCCATAACTGAATAACTCATCTTCAAATCAGCAACTTTCTTTCCTCGTGTTTAATCTGACTCAACTGCCTAGAGGAGCCATAACAAAATCACTTTGAAAAACCGTTGGGCTTTTTAACAAAGTGTCTTAACCTCATTACTTTCCAACCTAAAAGGTGTTAATTCTCAAATTAGACGTTCTCTTGCGAATTAGAAAAAGCAAAGTGGCAAGGGCTAAAAAACTTTTACACCCAAAATACGAAGGATAATCAGTTTCACCCAAGTGCATAAACACAAACTCGTTGAGTCACAGGTACCAACGAAAGTCGGAATCAGATGCCATCACACAAAGCAAAGGCTGTCCAAGGCCTTAACGAAACAGCCCAGGCGACTCGGAATTCCTAATTCTCCCCCAACCCTAACTACCGTCCCCACATTACCCAGGAAGGCCGTCCGCGCACAGCCCGAAAGCCCAACGTGCCGCTCGGATCCTACGTGCTGCCTTCAGCGCCGGCCTCGGCCGCGGCATTCCTGACTGAAATAGGCATTCGGCCATTTTCTCAAAATACGTACCAAACACAAAGCAGCTCTTCGCAAACTCCGGCGCCCTCGCTCGCCCTCGCCTCGGCCCGCTCGCTGCACCACCGACGCACCAAGTCGTCCTGAAGCGTCTCCTGGGCTCCCCACCACGGAAGACGCCAGGCGGGCAAACTCGGGGCGCCGTTGGGCCAGGCCGAGTCTTCCCAGTCCAGGCTGCCCCCTCCCGGCCCGCGCGCCCCAGTCCGGGAAGAGCGAGCGAAGTTGCCGCGTCGTCGTCGTCCAGCTCCTCGCCCGCCCAGGGCTCGCCCTCCGCAGGGGGCCGGGAGCCTCCGCGGGCGCCCTCCCGAGGCGCCGGGCCCCGAGCGCCAGAGGGGGCCCCCTGCGCCCCGGAAGTCTGAGGCTCACGCCCCCACGGCGCCCCGCGGGACGCGCGCCCCGGCCCCGCCGACTGCGGCGGCCAGACGACCCCGCACGCAGGGCCTCGGCGGCTCGGCGGCCCGAGCGCAGAAATCGCTGTCCAGCCCCATTGGCGGAACCGCCCGGGTCCCGGGCTGACTCAACCCGCCCGGCCGCACTCAACGGCGCCTTCCGGCCAAAGGGAGAGGCCGGGGAGGGAGGACGACGCGAGGGCCGCCGGCAGGCGAGGGGCTGCGGCGGGACCCGGAGCAGGAGGAGCACGAGAGGAAGTTTCAGGACTAGGGCCCCAAGCAGCTCCACTCCTGGCCTCAGGACAAGACATCCCCGCCGCCTGCGCCCGCGCGGACGCGGCGGCCCGGCCTCGACTGGGGAGGGGGTCCCGGCGCCGCGCCGCTCCCCACCGACGCCCCCGGCCCAGCCCCCCGGCGGCGACGATGTAACCCGATCCCGCCCGGCCGCCCGCCCCCGCCCGACGCGGCGCTCGCCGCCGCCCGAGCCACAGTATCTGCAAATCAGCCCTGGACAGCGCCTCGCTCCGCGTCCTTCCGCGCCCTCCCCTTCCCGCGGCCACGGCCGCCCGGCCGGCCCGCCGCCCCCACCCGACCGTGTCTCAGACCGCGCCGCGCTTACCGGCCTTCCTGGGCGAGGAGGGGCGACGACCCGCGTCGCCGCTCCTTCACGGACTACTTTTCTTTGTTGCAGGAGTTTCGGCGGAGGGGAGGGAGGCGCTGGAAAAGTTGGCCGCTGGGCCCGTCGAGGCCCGCAAAGACCCAGTGGGGCTGCAGAGAGTGTTCAGGCCGCTGGCTCGCGCCCTGCGGCCCGGGCCGCCGCCGCCAGCCACAGCGGGCTCTGGGGCCCCAGGCCTCGGCGGCGCTTGTTCTGCTCCTGCGCCCTGAGCTCGCGGGAGCCGCACATTCCAGCACAGGAGGCTGCGCCGCGCACCCGACCCGCGCCGCCGCCGCCACTCCCGGGACACGCCCCCTCACCGCCCGCGCGCGCCCGCCGGGCACGCCCCCTCCGCCGGCCTGAAGCGGAGCCGCCTGGCGCGCCCCGCCCCTGGGCGAAGGAGTCTGTTGGGGGCTCGGGCTTCGGGTGGGGGAACGCCCAGACGTAGCAGCCCCTAATTCCCCCAGTGTCTCGAACTCGGGCTCTGAGGTCAGAAAAGAAGCCAACCCCGGTTCCTTTGTTGATTTCCTTCATAAACGAACAACAGAAAAGTTATCCCCCAGCCCTGGAATGTATGCCAGAGACTAGCGCTCTTAAAAGCAGCGCTCTTATAGGCTTTGTCACCTCCCTTTCAAGTCTAAAATGCTTGAAAAATACCTTTCAGAATTTCTTGAAGACTCCACCCATAGCCACCCTTAACTAATTAACCTTCGTTTTGAGTGTACATTAAAAAAAAAAAACGCAGTAAGTTGTGAAAACAAAGTATTTCAGGAAGGAAGTGGATTCAAAATTGTGAGAATGAGGACAGAGGGGACAAGTTTCTAGATGTGGAAGGTATCAACTCATTGAGGAGCCTTCAAAGCACCGTTTCAGTGTAGCAGTTACCCTCAGATTACAGAGGGTAAAGAGGGTGGTGAGGACTTCGAGGCTGCTTCCTGAGCAAGTTTTGGAGAGTAACCTGCGTCCATGTTTATAAAGTGGAGTAACCAAGCCTGCTACTTTTTCACAGTAATAGGCTAGAAAGAGGGAGGGAGGGAGAGAGAGGGAAAAAAAAGTTTCTTTTTGCCCCAGAAATGCCTAAGTATTGTAATTCACAGCTATCCTCAGAAATTTAATGACTCTCTTAACCTCTTAGTATGGCATTCAAGGCCCTGACTACCCAGATCAAGATAAATTGGACTATCACTAATATTACAAAAAAGGTAGCAGAAAGTGCTTCGGGGGTTTAGAGGAGGAAGCTAGTTTCTAATAGGATCTAGAAACAGTCACAGTAGATGATTATCCAATCTGGTCTTGAGAATTGGGAAGATTTCAACAGGTGGAAAATAGGGGAAGGAACATTATACACAGTAAAAACAGCAAGCTCAAAAAACACCTGAGGCTTCCCTACCTCCTACTCAGTTTAGCCAGTTCCTTCCCTTCCTTTAGGTTTTTCTTTTACGAGAGAGCTGCCACACTCTATGTTCCTGGCCTATTCCTTAGGAGCCCTGTCTCTCTCTAATTGTTGACAGTACATTATTAAATAACGTACCGGGTCAAATGGAAAATGGAATAAACGTCCTCCATGCCTAACTACCAAAGGTTCTGATTTGTTGTTGTTCAGTCGCTCAGTGGTGTCCAAATCTTTGCGACCCCATGGACTACAGAATGCCAGGCTCCCCTCCCTGTCCGCCATTGTCTCCGAGTTTGCTCATACTCAAGTCCATTGAATCCATGATGCTCCAACTATCTCATCCTCTGTCATCCCCTCCTCTTGCCTTCAATCTTTCCCAGCAGGAGGGTCTTTTCTAATGAGTCGACTCTTCGAATCAGATGGACACAGTATTGGCACTTCAGCTACAACATCAGTCCTTCCCATGAATATGCAGGGTTGATTTCCTTTCAGATTGACTGGTTTGATCTCCTTGCTGTTCAAATGCAAAATCCCCCCATGAATCAAACTTAAGACACATTCATTTTCATTGATCCCAAAAGAGAAAGAAATGCAGGAGGGAAGGGTGAAAAAGAAGAGAGAGTTGGGGTAGGGAGAAAAAAATTAAAGGAAGGAAAGGAAGGGAAAAAAAACCTTTGTAGGCCTGGGGCAAACTTTTTCTTTCTTTCCTTTTTTCTTTGGCCGCTCTATGCGGCTTCCCCGGGTAGCTCTAACGGTAAAGAAGCTGTGATTTGGGAGACCTGGATTTGATCCCTGGGTCGGGAAGATCCCATAGAGGAGGGCATGGCAACCCACTCCAGTATTCTTGCCTGGAGAATCCCATGGACAGAGGAGCCTGGCGAACACCAGTCTATGGGGTCGCAGAGAGTCGGACACAAGTGAAGCACTACCACTTTCACGTTCATTCGGCCTGTAGACCCAGGGATCGAACCCGGCCCCTGGCTGTGAAAGTGCCAGGTTCGAACCACTGGACGGTCAGGGAATTCCCTAAACTTTTCTACCTTTATTCACTTAAAAAAAATTTTTTTTCACTAAAATCTAATTTGAGGTTATATGGATTTTTTATTTTCTATTTTTATTTTTTATTTTATTTTTTTCCATTTATTTTTATTAGTTGGAGGCTAATTACTTCACAATATTGTTGTGGTTTTTGCCATACATTGACATGAATCAGCCATGGATTTACATGTATTCCCCATCCCGATCCCCCCTCCCACCTCTCTCTCTACCCGATCCCTCTGGGTCTTCCCAGTGCACCAGCCCTGAGCACTTGTCTCATGCATCCAACCTGGGCTGGTGATCTGTTTCACCCTTGATAATATACATGCTTCGATGCTGTTCTCTCAAAACATCCCACCCTCACCTTCTCCCACAGAGTCCAAAATTCTATTCTGTACATCTGTGTCTCTTTTTCTGTTTTGCATATAGGGTTATCGTTACCATCTTTCTAAATTCCATATATATGCGTTAGTATACTGTAATGGTCTTTATCTTTCTGGCTTACTTCACTCTGTATAATGGGCTCCAGTTTCATCCATCTCATTAGAACTGATTCAAATGAATTCTTTTTAATGGCTGAGTAATATTCCATGGTGTGTATGTTAACACAGCTTCCTCATCCATTCGTCTGCTGATGGGCATCTAGGTTGCTTCTATGTCCTGGCTATTATAAACAGTTCTGCGATGAACATTGAGGTGCACATGTCTCTTTCTATATGGATTTTTTTTAGGTGCTATAGCCCTGGGAACAAATCTGGCCTGTCACAGCCCGCAAAAATATAAATGTTTTCCCCTTTTTCATGTCCAAAAAAGACAAAAATGAAACATTTCTTTTTAAACTTACTAGATAAATGTCCTTCATTTCCTCAGTCTGACTGCTTACTGGAAATGTTTTATTAATTGGGAATTTATTCCAACATATTGTGATGCAAATAAATAAATGACAAATAGGCAGCTGCATTCATTTAAAATTAGCATAGGTCCTTGTTTCAGAGATGTCATATTCAGAGTGACCCAAATCATCATGACGTGAAGGCCACAGGTCAAATTTAAGGCCAAATTTATAAATCAATAGGAACTCTCCTTGGGGGAAGCTGGTTCTATAAACAAATTATTAATTGCTTTTCAAGAGGCTGTATTTTACTTTGCTGTATCCAAAATTTAAGATCTTTTGAGAAAAAAAAAAAGACTTTGAACTGTGACAGAGTTCTGTTTGTTTTTGTTTTTGTTTGGCTGCGACTCACAGTATGTAGGATCTTAACCCCCTGATCAGGAATTGAACCAGCACAGAGTTCTAACCACTGGACCAGCAGGCAAATCCCTAAAATGCTTTTTATTCTGTTAAATTTTGAATCTAGTGCATGTATCTCCTAAAACAATCATATATGTATTTTATTTTTTCAGTTCAATATACCTGGCAGCCCTTGTTTCTTCCCTGCAGCTTCTTTTGCGCTCTGTGGGGAAACCCACCAGTGTAGGCCTTGAGCCACACTGGCTTTAAGACTGTTGGTATCTGGGGACTTCCCTGGCAGTTCAGTGGTTAAGACTCCAGAGGCGATGCAGGTTCAACACCTGGTCAGGGAACTAAGACGTTACTTGCCATGTGGCATAGCCAGGACCAAAAAAACAAAGAAAAGACTAGTGGTGTCTGAAGACAGATTTAAGGCCAGGTCTAGCACTGTTGACAGCAACTTCATCTACCCTTGCTGCCAGTTGAGCCCCAAACTTTCGTTCTGGTTCTGGTAATCAGAATAGAGTCTTATGCATGACAGTATCTAAAAATGCTGAGAGAAGGGAAGGAGGTGAGCTGGGAGCTCTGGAAGAAGCTGGGCTCCTCCTGCTTCTCAGGGAGCCCAGATCACATTTTGTACCGCTCTCCCCTTCTTCTTTTTCCCCTCAGCTCCCTGGCCTCCTTGAACCCTGGCTACTAGAACTCGCTGTTCTTTATCTAAAGACTACCCAGTACCTCTCTGTCCATGCAAGCTCATTCCCTCCCCTCCTGGGCCAGATGGCATCTTTTTCTCAGCAGCCACATTCTTCAGAATTACAGCTCCTCCCCTTTGTACCCAGTCCTACTGTCCTTCCCTGCTATTAGCATTTATTGCTAGCATACATGCCATGTATTTTACTTATTTGCCATTTATTGTTTATCTTTCCTTACTAAAACTGTTGCAGCAAAAACAAAAAAGAGTAGACAGCCTTTGGCACACACCAGCCAAACATGTCTGCAAGAGTTAAATAATCTTGGGTATTCTTTAGGCGTTACTACTGACAAACACTTGTAGCTGGATTTGTCCTTCACAAAGCTAATTACTATCTAACTCCACATAAATTATACTCTACAGCTGGCATTTTTCTCCCCTTACGCTTTCTAGTAGGATTCTGCATCTCTTTGTTTGTTTGTTTTTCCATTTATTTTTATTAGTTGGAAGCCAATTACTTTACAATATTGTAGTGGTTTTTGCCATACATTGACATGAATCAGCCATGGATTTAGGATTCTGCATCTCAAAAGGAAGAAGTTCTTGGCCTATAACTTCAGGGATACCAGATCAGGTTGCTGAGCCGCTTGACTCCAGCTTTTAACTGTAAACTTGCAGGAAAAAAAAAAAAAAATGTATATATATATATATATATATATATACACACACACAAGACCTTCATGAGGATATAAAACCTCTCTGTATTCCCCAGGGGAGAGGGGCTCAGTTCTTGAGGTGCTAGCCTGCTGTGTATTCCTCTGTGCCAAGATAGAGTCATTTTCCTATTCCCTCTGAATTCTGTCTCCATATTCTTTATTCAACACTCGTGTACAGGGGGCCAAGATTTTGGGAACAGGACTGAACGTCCAAAATGACAAAGAAATTAGTCTTTATCTCCAATGCCTATAATGTGGTAGTTGCTCAACATGTGTTTCTTAAATTTACAGGATCCCAGCTTAGCGTCACAATCTCTCACAGTGGGACCCCTCATACCCCCAGTTCAGCACCCATCACAGACTTCCCTCATGCTGAATACTGACCCAGCTCTTTGTCCCTTAAAATATTTCCTTTCAATAGCTATTTGTTGAACGGGCAAAAAAATGCTCTTAGGTCACTGGTTCCTCTGCACTGCCTTCCTGTTGAAAATCTCCATTCCTGCTCTTCTGCATATGGTACTCCTAGCGCACTCCTAGTTCCACACACGTCTTTCCTTGGATTTTCCTAAGAGTCTGTTTGGGCCTCAAGGGTCCCTCTATTTGCCCATGTTTTTGTTGTTGTTTGTTTGTTTGTGTTTTGTTGTTGTTGTTTTGTTTTGTTTTTGTTAGCTTTGTCACCATGCAGCTTGCAGGATCATAGTTTCCGGACCAGGGACTGAACCCAGGCTCTCAGCGGTGAAAGCATGGAGTCCTAGCCACTGGACCGCCAGGGAATTCCCTGCCCCTTTTGACACGTAAGCCACACCTCTCTCCCTGCACAGCCCTGCCCCTCCCCTGCATTCTATCTCTTTGCTCTGGCTTTCCCTACTGTCCTTCTTCCCAGAATTCTCCATGTCATATGCAGGCCACAAAATGTCACAACTGAAAGAGATCTTAGGAATCCAAGCTCTGTTTTATAGAAGAAAACACTGGCCTGCAAGCATTTGACTTGTCCATGTTTGCTCACCTAGTTAGGTCACAGCCAGAACTTGGACCCAGGGACACAGATTTCCAACTGGCCCAGTGCTTTTCCAATGTGCCTTAAACTCTAATCACTGGCAGCAGCTCACCCTTACCTAAAACATCTTTTACAGCTTTTGGACCTGGTGAGCTACTATGTTCAATGGATATACAAACAACATAGATCTGAGGTTAAAATACTCTTCAGATCCACATTTCCTTAACTCTTGACCCTATTTTAAGGTTAAGATTAGTTATCTCCTGGCAAGGGAAACCCTTCTTTTCCTCCATTGCTTTTAAAATACTCCAGCTGCAGCATTGATATTTTAACCTATAGAGCTAACTGTCAACTTAGGGGAAATGGGACTTGATTCAAAATACAACTTGTGGCAGTCTTCTCCTTCCTTCCAGAAAGAGGCAAAAGCCTCCGGAGTACCATGAGAGGTATACTGTTGAACACAGTTTCATTCCTGTTTCTGACCTGACTAGGAGGACCTGAAGAGACAGGGAATTGTGTTCTTATTTCTGACACAGTCAGTAAAATTAAACTTGCAACAAAGTATATCAACCCAGTCAAAGCTAACACACAGTGCTGGTTTCATAAATAAATATTTCTTCAATGGACATTTCCTTATTTGTCTTCAAATAATCACTTTATCCACCAAAATGACTGAAAGTAAAACAGCTAACCATATAAGGTGCTAATGAGGACACTGAGCAACTAGAACTCTCATCTACTGATAATGAAAATGAAAGTTGGTACAACTGATAGGATAGGGGATCCTCAGAGAAAGAGAACCAGGCATGGTTTTCTTGACATAAGAGAAACCAATTTGGCCTAAGTTTTTTGCATCTAAGTTGGCCCCATGCTTGCCTCAATAATCAGTGATCTTAAGGGAAGTTAGGGGAAGCAGGAACAAAGGAAAAGCAGTCAAGAAACAATAGTTCAGAGATAAAACAGAGTTTTAGCTCCTGCCCCTTGGGGTTCCTTGTTGGTTGAGTGGTAAAGAATCCACCTATCAATGTACGAGCTGTGCGTTCAATCCCGGGGTCACGAAGATTCCCCTGGAGAAGGAAATGGCAACCCACTCCAGTCTTCTTGCCTGGAAAATCCTGTGGACAGAGGAGCCTGGTGGGCTACAGTCCATGGGGTCACAAAGAGTCGGACATGACTTAGAAACTAAACAATGAGGAATATACATAACATTCTGTTATGTATCTTTGAGTTCTGCAGGAACCAATCCCCCTACGCAGGTGGAGGATGAAATGATGGTTTTGACCTTTTCCGAATTCTATCAGCTAAAGCTTGGGCTCTGTCTGCCTTTGCCCCAATTCTATATGAAATTTCCTGCTCTAACTCCTTCAAGAATATGCATGTACACTTAGCTTAAAAGTTTCCCATTTTGCTGTTTGTGGAGACACTGCTTTGGAAAAGACCCCAGGTATTCTCCTTACTTACTGCAAGTAATAAATCCTTACTTCTCCCAAGCTTTGGTTTGTGTCTTTTGGTGCAACATCTCCCAAAACAACCATTTTGGAAAACAGTCTTGAAGTTTCTTATAGAGACACATAGAATATAATATAGGTATCCAATTCTAGATACTGAGGAGAAGTGAAAACTTATGCCATGCAAAAAAACCCTAGAGATTAGTGTCCAAAAAATGAAACAACCCTAAAACCCAACTGATGAAGGGATAAACAAATTTTAATACATTCATATAGTAAAGTGTCCAGGAGTTAAAACGTTTCCTGTATAACCGCCCTACACTGTTGATGGGAATGTTTGTTGATGCAGCCACTATGGAAAACAGTATGGAAACTCCTCAGAAAACTAAGAATGGAATTACTGTATGATCCAGCAATCCCACTCTTGCCCGTACATCCAGACAAAACTCGAGTTCAAAAAGATGCAGGTACCCGTATGTTCATAGCAGCACTATTCACAATAGCCAAGACATGGAAGCAATCTAAATGGTCCATCGACAGAGGGATGGATAAAGAAGATGTGGTACATACATACAATGGAATACCACTCAGCCATAAAAAAGAATAAAATAATGCCATTTACAGCAACATGAATGGATCTAGAGATTATCATACTAAATGAAGTCAGAAAGAGAAATTTAAAAGTGCCAAATGATATCCTTCGTATGTGACATGAATGAACCTATCTGCAAACCAGAAACAGACTCACAGACATAGAAAACAGACCTGCAGCTGCTAAGGGGGAGGAGACTGGGGAAGGGATGGAGTGGGAGACTGGGTTTAGCAGATGTAAGCTATTATGTATAGAATTGATAAACAGCAAGGTCCTTCCTACTCTACAGCACAGGGAACTTTATTTAATATCCTATGATAAACCATAATGGGAAAAATAGTTAAATATATATATATCTACGTGCATAACTGAATCACTTGGCTGTATAGCAAAAATTAACACAACATTGTAAATCAACTACCCTTCAATTTTAAAAACCACCACAACAAAAACTTTTCCTGTACTTTCTTGATTGAGGTCTTTTGAATTCAACTGACAAAAGACAGATTAACAAAAGATAACATTTAATCATCATATTTTCATTCAGGTATATAGAGAGTGCACAGAAAAATTTGACACGAGGGGGAGTTAGAATTTCTGTATGGAGGGCTTACACAACATCTTGATAGGGGAAGAAGAGGAAGAGAAAGACATTAATGGGAAAATAAATGAGTTCTCAATTAGGGAAGGGGAGGAAGAAGGGAGCTTATCCAAAAACGAATGACATTTTGGAAAGATACATGTGCTTCAGGAGAGTAGATGGGAGATAGGATCGATTTGTGACAATGTCTGTTTACTTGTGTTGTGAAGACTTGTCTTTGCTCGTGATGAGTCAGTCATCCCTGGTGGATTCCAGGGATGGCCTCTAGTGGAGGGAATTTATGACAATTGGTTCTTAGTTCTGCTTTTAGGACTATAAGAGATTTAACAAACTCAAATGTCTTTTGATAAAAATAATTTTTTATGTCACAGTGAGTGGGTATTACTGACCCTTTCAATAATGAAACCAGGAACCAGGCAGGACCTAGTGGTACTCCTGGTACTGGAAGCCTTTCAGTGTCCCCTGTTTCTTGTTTATAGGGAATAGGCTTCAGTTTCCGTGAACTTCCCTGAATTCCAAAGGGCAGGTTCAAACACTCGCTAATCAGGAAAGGGAGTGGATGCAGAGACAAAGAAGGAGAAGTCTAGAAACAGTAGTGCAGCCTTGGGGCAGGCTCCAGGTTCCACTTCCAGGAATACACGCAACAGTACCTTTAAGCTCTTTATAGAATAAAACCCAACAAATGGATTACGTCAGAGAAGATCACCTGAGGCCAGATTAAAGAAACCAGAAAGGCTCATCAAGATTACCTGAGACCAGATTAGAGGAGTGTAGGGCCTGCACACACCTTGATCTTGGCAACAGCTCCACCCTTGAACTACTGCTATAAAACTCCTCATTAAATCCTCCCATTAAATCCAAAACTCTTGGAACACAAGAGTTTTCAGAAGCAGAAGCCTGCTATGTTCCCCTTTGCCTGGCAATTCAAGAAAACTATTCTTTCCTACTTCATCCAAAACTCTGCCTCTGGGATTCAATTCAGCACTGGGTGCATAGAGACCAAGTCTTCAACATCAACACCATGAAATCTTAACTGAATCAAGTGTATTGATCTGGACAAAAGCGAAATCTAAATTCCCATATTGTGCTCAGAAGACAGATTGTTTCCAGAAGAAGCTAGTTTGCAAGTAATCTAGAAAAGAGAAAAACGAAGGGGGAAAAATTGGCTCTGTTTACCTAACACTGTGCACAGTGTTGAGATACAATCTGACAGAGGTGCGTAATCTAGGCTTAGGACAAGCACAGTTGACTTGGATTTTTTGGACTCAGACTGGGTGCGAAGATTATCCACACATACGCTTCTCGGCATGTGGGACCTTAGTTCCCCAACCAGACTGCACCTGGGCCCTCTGTGTTGGAAGCATGGAGTCTGAACCCCTGGGTCATTAGGGAAGTCCCTAGGTATAAAAATTATTTCTTCTGACATTAACCCCATGCTCACAAAGTGACTTAGTAGCTAATAACACACTTTTTATACCATACTTTCTTTCTTTTTTCTTTTTGGCTGCATCAGGTCTTCGTTTGACATGAAGGCTATTTAGTTGCAGCATGGGAATTCCTACTTGCAGCATGTGGGATCTAGCTTCCTGACCAGGGATCGAGTCTGGTCCCCTGGCATTGAGAGTGCAGATTCCTCCCACTGGACCACCAGGGAAGTCCCAAATATTATGTATTTTTAAAAATTTATAGATTACATTTTCTCACTTCTCAAGAAATCCTGTTGAGTATGCAGAATGATTATTGGGAAATCATGGCTGATAGGTTAAATAGGTTACTTAAAATCCAAATATTTTTAAGAGAAAAATATTAAATTATTTCCATTGTGTGTATATATATATACATATACATATACTATATATATATATATATATATATATAGTATTTGATGTGGGGGCATTTGAGGTTGATTGGTAGGATATAAGAAAGAGCCTTGAAAAACAAAAGTGCCTGAGGCCCCAGAAGCCTAGGCAGTTCTCCCAGAATTTCTTAGTAGTGACACAGGTTGTTTACATATGCTAGGGGAAAAAGAAGAAACAAACTAAAATTGATTTTGAAAGGTTTCTATATTGAAACCATATTATCATCTCATTCTAAAATAACCCTAAAAATTGGATGGAGGGTGGGAAATACGAGAATTTTTTACTTTGTATGCTCCCAAGTTGTTCTAATTTGTCTCAAAAGGAGGTGTACTTTTATACTATGGAAAAAAATACTTTTTTTAACAGATAGATAATTTCTTTGGCCTCTCTCTCTTTGTTTTTTGGCTGCTCTGGGTCTTCGCTGCTGTGCGCAGGCTTTCTCCCGGTGCAGCGAGCAGGGGCTGCTCTTCGCTTCAGTGCCCGGGCTTCTTGCTGTGGCTTCCCTTGTGGAGCACAGGCTCCGCACACAAGCTTCAGGAGCTGCAGCATGCCAGCCCAGCAGTCGTGGCTCGTGGGCTCTAGGCTAGTTGTGGCGCATGGGCTTAGCTGCTCCGCAGCATGTGGAGTCTTCCCGCACCAGGGATCAAATCCATGTCCTCTTCACTGGCAGTCAGCTTCTTAACCACTGCACCACCAGGGAAGTTGGGAAAAGAAGCATTTTAAAAGTAAAATAAGACAATCTTGGAATTTCTTACAACAGAATGTTTGAGGGAGTGAAAATTTCCACAACTCTTTTGGAGAATACGTTGGCACTGCCAAAATAAACACACACATACACATAAGCTCACAAGGCTTCTGACCCAACAAAACCTCCTACAGTGTACATTGATATACAAGAAGATTCAATCCAGTTTTTTTAGTAAAACTAGTAGTCAAACTGTTAAGCAAGATTATTTTGTGGAATAGGCTTATGGCAGGGTACTTTCACTTTCTACAATATACATGCCTTTATTATGCAGCTTATAATGTTATATTTAAATTAGAGGACTCAAATTTGCTTATGAATTATTTCATCCATTTGACAATTATTTGTTACTCATGATGTGTCTTTTGAATCTTCCCTCACCATTGCAAATAAGGAGATGACTAACTGAATACTTTCTTGTACCAGGGAATCTACATGATGCAGAAAGTCTAGGTAGAAGATTAAATGTTTAGTCACTATATCATGTCTGACTCTTTTCTGATCCCACAGACTGCAGCCCACCTGGCTCCTCTGTCCATGAGATTTCCCAGGCGAGAATACTGCCATTTCCTTCTCCAGGGGATCTTCCTGACCCAGGGATGAAACCTGCATCTCCTGAACTGGCAGGTAGATTTTTTACCACTGCGCCACCAGGGAAGCCCAGAAGATAAAATAGAGGATGCTATTTGCAGAGTTCGTTGATCACAATCATAAGAAATGCCTGCCACAGCAGTCGCTTCAGAAAAGAAACTAATAGCTAGAGCTATTGCCTTTAACTGTCAACCATCACCCTCCAAGATCAAGAGACCTCAGACTGAAAATCATTAGAATTACCTCACCACTCACCCACCTTCCACAATGCAGAGTCCTAACCAGTATAGGATCACAGCCTACCTTCCATTTAATTGTTTCAGTGAATATAAACTGTCATCTTTGCTTTCTATATTTAGAAGCTATTAGATGAGTAATAGTCCCCAGCTTAAATAAACCAACACAGTACTTCTTCAAGCTTATTTTCACATGTAACATAAATCATAAATAGGTCACTACATGGCCACTCGGTAGTTTATGTAGACAGCTGTGGTGACATTGATGACTCAATGTCAAGTAAGAGTTAAGAAAAAAAAGAAACTATCAGTGATCAGGAGTGTGGGACCAATACAGACTCACTTTGTTCTCACAGCATCTCCTGTATAAAAAGCAATGATAAATATAATTCATATATGGGGACCCAGAAAATGGAGGCCACTGCAGCAGCCAGCCCGAGGTCACAAATCTAAACCTAAGCCAGGCTGCACTTCCAGAAAATGCCCCACTGTCGAGGAAACCTAACCTACGCCCATCACAATCCCCTAGCTCAGCTTTGGCTAGCTCACCTCACCCTGGAAAATAGGACCTGCTAAGCTTATAAGCTGAAGCTGCAATACTGTGGCCACCTGATGCTAAGAGCCGACTCGTTGGAAAAGACCCTGATGCTGAGAAAGACTGAGGGCAGGAGGAGTAGGGAACGGCAGAGGCCAAGATGGTTGGATGGCATCCCTGACTCAATGGACATGAGCTTGAGCAAACTCTAGGAGATGGCGAAGGACAGGGAAACCTGGCTTGCTGCAGTCCACAGGGTCACAAAACAGTCATACACGACTTAATAACTGAACAACAAAAACAAGCTTATAAGGAAATGGCCGACTTCCTAGGTCATCTTGCCCTCTTTTCTGTTTCCTCTTTGAAGCTCTATAAACTCGTTCTTGCCCAGACTCCCACAGGAAGAGTGCTCTATTGTCTATGAGGCAGTCCTCAATCCGTGGATGGTTTTCCCAGGGATAAGGGACATCAAGCTCATGACTAAATTGTATTCTTTTTGTCATTTGACAGTATGGACTCCCAATTTACAACAGATTCAAAGGGAGGTTCCGGTTCTTGTGCCTGGTGAGTGCCATGGAGTTCAGAAATCTGACATTATCTATGACCACGGCAATCAGCCCAGATGCCATCCCTCTGAGTCTACCAGGTCGGGGCCCAGAGAGTGTGGTGTGAGTATGAGAGTCCCAGGAAGCCCTGGACAGGTTTCCATCGCTAACCTCATTTCAAAGGCCTGGAATTCGTATCTGTATGCCAACAGTTTTAAAGCACTGTTTATATAGAACTGTTTATTATAAAATTCTCAAACACCTCAAAGTAGAGAGACCATATCTGTAATTTAGTATGGCACAGCTTTTTTAAAATTTGAAAACTCGCTGAGTCATATGAGGAGGTTCATGACGAAAGGTAGCAAGAGAAAAATACACAATTGGTGTGTAGTCCTAGCTCTGCTATAAATAAGCTCAGTTCAATTCAGTCACTCAGTCATGTCCGACTCTTTCTGACCCCATGGACTGCAGCACACCAGGCCTCCCTGTCCATCACCAACTCCCGGAGCTTACTCAAACTCATCTCCATTGAGTCGGTGATGCCATCTAACCATCTTATCCTCTGTTGTCCCCGTCGCCTCCCACCTTCAATCTTTCCCAGCCTCAGGGTCTTCTCCAGTGAGTCAGTTCTTCACATCAGGTGGCCAAAGGATTGGAGCTTCAGCTTCAGTGTCAGTCCTTCCAATGAATATTCAGGACTGATCTCCTTTAGGATGGACAGGTTGGATCTCCTTGCAGTCCAAGGGACTCTCAAGAGTCTTCTCCAACACCACAGTTCAAAAGCATCAATTCTTCAGCACTCAACTTTCTTTATAGTCCAACTCTCACATCCATACATGACTACTGGAAAAACTACAGCTTTGACTAGACGGACCTTTGTTGGCAAAGTAATGTCTCTGCTTTTTAATATGCTGTCTGGGTTGGTCATAGCTTTTCTTCCAAGGATCAGCATCTTTTAATTTCATGGCCACAGTCACCATCTGCAGTGATTTTGGAGCCCCCAAAAATAAAGTCTCTCACTGTTTCCATTGTTTCCCCTTCTATTTGCCATGAAGTGATGGGACCAGATGCCATGACCTTAGTTTTCTGAATGTTGAGCTTTAAGCCAACTTTTTCACTCTCGTCTTTCACTTTCATCAAGAGGCTCTTTAGTTCTTCTTCACTTTCTGCCATAAGGGTGGTGTCATCTGCATATCTGAGGTTATTGATATTTCTCCCTGCACTCTTGATTCTAGATGTGCTTCATCCAGCCTGGCATTTCTCATGATGTACTCTGCATATAAGTTAAATCAGCAGGGTGACAATATACAGCCTTGACATACTCCTTTCCCAATTTGGAACCAGTCTGTTGTTCCATGTCCAGTTCTAACCGTTGCTTCTTGACCTGCATACAGATTTCTCAGGAGGCAGGTAATGTGGGCTGGTATTCCCATCTCTTTAAAAATTTTCCACAGTTTATTGTGATCCACACAGTCAAAGGCTTTGGCACAGTCAATAAAGCAGAAGTAGATGTTTTTCTGGAACTCTCTTGCTTTTTCGATGATCCAATGGATGTTGGCAATTTGATCTCTGGTTCCTCTGCCTTTTCTAAATCCAGTTTGAACATCTGAAAGTTCACGGTTCACATACTGTTGAAGTCTGGCTTGGAGGATTTTGAGCAAGCTAGTATTGAATGAGGAAGCTAGGATGAATAAGTTAGTATTGAAAAAATCATGGTGACTTGTTCACTGAGACATAAAACCTGGAACCTGAAAGGTATGTGTGGGGACTTTCCAGACCTTGTAACCTATACTTTGATTAGAAAGTTCTATAATTCACTCTATATACAAGCATTGGTGTGGTGTTAATTGCTCAGTTGTGTCCAACTCTTTGCAACTCCATGGACTCTAGCCCACTAGGCTCCCTCTGTCCATGGAATTCTCTAGGCATGAATACTGGAGTGGGTTGCCTTTTTCTTCTCTAGGGGATCTCCCTAACCTAGGGGTCGAACCCAGGTCTCCTGCATTGCAGGCCGATTCTTTTTCCATCTGAGCCACCAGGGAAGCCAAGCCACTGTTATCTCTTTGCCTTAACATCCCTTGCCCATTCCTGCTCCTCTGCATTCCATTCTTCACCTAGAAGACTAGAAGGTCAACTTTAAAGAATGCAAATCAGTTCATCTGATCACATCATTCCTGGGCTAAAATCCCCTCCCAGCCTTCTCATTTCTTTTAGGGCAATGTTTGAGCTGCTTAACAAGTTCAGTAAGGAGCTGCCTGGCCTAGACTGCTACCTCTCCTGCCACCAGCTCCTTCACACTGGCCATGTCCAGTCTTAAACCATCTCCACATGCTGTTCCAACTACCTGCATGGTACTTCTGGGCACCTATCCCCACTCCAACATGGACCCACTTGACTTGGGTGACTTGTTTTCATTTCAGGAATTTGCTTAGATGTCATGCCTTCCAGAAAAACTGCACCTGAACTACATCAAGTCCTATTATGCCTCTATGAGCTCTGTTAGCACCTGGTACTTGGATGTCGTGGTCGTAAGCACCATTATTTAATTATGCATGGCAGCCAACGACATCCATTAATGATATGCCTAACCTAGTCTGGACCAGGACAGGTTAACTGAAGGAGACAGTGACTCTGTAAACAGATAAGGGAGGGGATCCCCAAAGAGAACCAGGCATGGTTTTCTTGACATAAGAGAAGTCATTTTTGGTATAAGCCATTTTGTGACCTAAGCCTGGCCACAATAACTGCCCTTGAACGGGTCTCAGTAATTAATGGTCTTAAGGGAAGTGAGTGAATGAAGGAACAAAGGAAACGCAGTCAGGAAACAACAGTTCTGCAAGAAAACAGAACTCTAGTTCCTCCTCAGGGAGTAGACAAAGCAATCTGATACATACCTTTGAGTTCTGTGGGAACTAAGGACCCCACCCAGGTGGAGCATCAATTGATGATGTCAACATTTTCCAACTTCATTCCACTAAAGTTTGGACTCTGTCAATTTTGCACCAATTCTAGACTGAAATCTCTCTTACTCAATTCTCCCTTCATGAATATACACATACTGCCCAAGCCCTTTCATGAGTATGCATGTACCCTTTGCTTAAAATGTCCACATTTTGCTGTTTGGGGAGACACTGCTTTGGGAAAGCTCTCTGGAGTTCTCCTTACTTGCTACAAGTAATAAATCTGTTGATGGAAAATTAATCAGTTGATCTAAGAAAGAAATGGAAAATGTTATCTGAGCCAAATTGGAGGATTACAACCTGGGAAGAGCATCTCAGCTCCAAGAACTATTACATCCTTTACAAGTAAAGGCACAGTTATATAAGCTTTTTTGAGACAGAGGGCTGGACCTCGAATGAGTCACTGTGGTAGGTCATATGACTCCTTACAACATCAGGAAAGAATGTTATCTTTTAAGGAGTCCTCTTTTTGATGCTAGAAGTTGCTCTTTAAGGTTGAGCAGGTACCCCTCCCCTCCCCCTTTACAGGGGCAGGGAGGAGAGGAGGTTTGGTAATATATAATGCAGATACACAATGCATGGTGCAGGGAGAGAGGGCTCCAAAGGGCTGAGAAGATTTCTTGTTTAAACTTCTCCTGTTTTACCACAAAAATATGACTTTTATTTCACAAATCCTTACTTCTTCCAATCTTTGGCTTGGTTACATCTTTTGGCTTGACACCCACCAAAAGGCAAACCCAGTTTTTGGGTAACAACTTTGTGGAGGAAATCCATCCAACAAGCCTCACACAGTTTTATATATGGGAAGGGGTTCACTGAGGGAGGGGAACTGTCTCAATGACCTTTCAGGAATATTCAGATCCTGACATTGATAGCCTGCCAGACTAACTTACCCTGTGGTCAGGTACCACCCATTTTTCTCACTCATAGAATGAGTGGTAAGCAGAGTGACTATTGGTCAGCACCAGGTTAGGCTGAGTTAACAAATGAGTAGGAACTAGGTAAGCCTTTTTTTGTTTGTTTTGACTGAATCATGCAGCATGTGGAATCTTAGTTCCTTGACAAGGAATCAAACCTGTACCCCCTGCATTGGAATCATGGAGTCTTAACCACTAAACCATCAGGGAAATCCTAGTATGATCACAGAAAGATCCCTGGGCAAAGATTGCCCCAAATTGGCCTTGGATACCAGGTTAAGAATTTTTAAATTTATCCTGAAACCAAAGAACCATGTACTCAATGACCAGTATGATCATCATGCCTATGTGAAGTTCTGCTAAACACTTAGTTTTGAATGCAAGTTAAAACGCCCATAAAACAAGCCAGTGGAGAAGTCAAAGTAAAAGTTCTATGTTTAGAATTCAGGGAAGGGGCCTGGGCTGACAATGTAAATTTGGGAGTCATTTGCCTCATTAAGAAGATATTTAAAGTCATGAGGATAAACAAGAAGGGATGAAGGAAGGGAAAAGATGAGAGAAGAAATAGACCAAGAGAGATTAACTGACCTGTTGTTGTTCATTGCCTAAGTCATGTCCAACTCTTTGTGACCCCGTTGGACTGCAGCACTCCAGGCTTCCCTGTCCTTCACTGTACCCGGAGTTTGCTCAAACTCATGTCCATTGAATCAGTGACACCATCCAACCATCTCATCTTCTGTCACCTCCTTCTCTTGCTCTCAATCTTCCCTAGCATCAGGGTCTTTTTCAATGACTTGGCTCTTCGAATCAGGTGGCCAAAGTATTGGAGCTTCAGCATCAGTCCTTCCAATGAATATTTACGGTTGATTTCCTTTAGGATTGACTGGTTTGATCTCCTTGCAGTCCAAGGGACTCTCAAGAGTCTTCTCTAGTACCTCAGTGTGAAAATAACAATTCTTCAGCCTTCAGCCTTCTTTACGGTCCAACTCTCACATCTGGACACGCTGCTGCTAAGTTGCTTCAGTCGTGTCCGACTCTGTGCGACCCCATAGACAGCAGCCTACCAGACTCCTCCGTCCCTGGGATTCTCCAAGCAAGAACACTGGAGTGGGTTGTCATTTCCTTCTCCAATGCATGAAAGTGAAAGTTGAAGTCGCTCAGTCATGTCTGATTCTTAGCGACTCCATGGACTGCAGCCTATCAGGCTCCTCCATCCATGGGATTTTCCAGGCAAGAGGACTGGAGTGGGTTGCCATTGCCTTCTCCACATCCAGACATGACTACAGGCAAAACCATCACTTTGACTTATGGACCTTTGTCTGAAAAGCAATGTCTCTGCTTTTTTATTACTTTGTCTGGGTTTGTCATAACTTTTCTTTCAAGGAGCAAGCGTCTTTTAACTTCATGGCTGCAGTCCCTGTCCACAGTGATTTCGGAGCCCAGGAAAATAAAGTCTGTCACTGTTTCAGCTTTTTCCCCATCTATTTGCCATGAAGTGATGGGACTAGGTGCCATGATCTTAGTTTCTTGAATGCTGAGTTTTAAGCCAGCTTTTTCACTCTCCTCTTTCATCCTCATCAAGAGGCTCTTTAGTTCCTCTTCACTTTCTGCTATTAGAGTGGTATCATTTGCATATCTGAGGTTATTGATATTTCTCCCAGCAATCTTGATTCCAGTTTGTGATTCATTCAGCCTGGCATTTCATATGATGTACTCTGCACAGAAGTTAAATAAGCAGGGTGACAATATACAACCTTGATGTACTCCTTTCACAATTTTGAACCAGTTCATTGTTTCAGGTCCAGTTCTGTTGCTTTTTGACCTGCATACAGGTTTCTTGGGAGACAGGTAAGGTAGTCTGGTATTCCTAGCTCTTTAAGAATTTTCCATAGTTTGTTGTGATACAATATCAAGCTGGAATGGAGAATGAAGAGGTAGCAAAAGGAGACTGGAGAGGGAACAGAGATATCTGAGAAAAAAATGGTGCAGTGTCAGAGACACCAGAGGGCTGGACCAAATGCTGTTGAGAGGCTGTGTCAGACTAGGAGTAGAATGCATATACTAGATTTGGCAACATGGGAGACAGCCAGGGCTTTACAAAGGTCACTTAGAGGACTTCCTTGGTGATCCAAAGGTTAGGAATCGGCGCTTCCACTGCAGGGAACATGGGTTGGATCCCTGGTCCAGGAACTAAGATTCTGCATGCTGCATGTTGCAGCCAAAAAAAAAAAAAAAAAAAAAAATCATGTGAGTGATGAAGTCAGATGCCTGGTTGAATCTGATGGGTTGAAGGGTAAATGAAAGTTAAAGATGTGGAGATGTTAAAAGTAGAAAACTTATAATGCAGATGTACCTGAGACTTCTGGAAGAGATTTAGACTCGACAAACATTAATTACATTCCTAGAGGAATCCTGATGATTTCACCTACAAGTTTGGATGCCTAGTACACACACTACGGCGCTACAATGTTGAAATACTGAGAGCAATACTTGAGGAAGTTTCAAATGTGGGTTCTAGACCCTGACCACCTGGGCTCCAATTCCAGCTATTTCACTAACTAGCTCAATGACATTCCGCAATTACCACAACTCTGAGTCTTAGTTTCCTCATCTTTAAAACAGGGTAGTTAGTAGACTCTGGTTCATGACTCCATTGTAGAGATAATATCTTGAATAAAGACCGTGTCTGTCATCCTATGCTTGAAATCTCTCAACTTGCACATAACTACCACAAGGAACAGAGGGAGGTCGAGATAAGATGAAGACTTGACTAGGGCTTTGTTGCAATTATCTAGCTATTTTCCTCAGTAGTGGCTTGTATGTTGTCTATCTCTTGCTAATAGATCACTACTTAGGAAGAAAGGAGTGATATTTAATAATAAAGTCAATCTGATCAAGTTCCTTCTTGTTTTAAATCTACCAGTATCTCTCCATAGTAAAGCGTGTCTGGTTTAAGATAGTTTCTATTCATATCCTTTTTTCAAATTTAATTTAATTTAACTTTTGGCGATGCTGGGTCTTCATTGCTGCTTGTGGGCTTTCTCCAGTTGCAGTGAACTCAGGGCTCCTCTCACTGTGATGTCTTCTCTTGTTGAGGAGTACAGGCTCTAGGCAGGCAGGCTTAGTAGTTGCGGCACATGGGCTTAGTAGCCCTGTGGCGTGTGGAATCTTCCTGAACCGGGGATTGAACCCGTGTCCCCTACACTGGCAAGTGGATTCTTAACCACTGGGCCACAAGGGCAGTCCTGTTCATATTCTTTTCACTCTTAAATGTCCCATGAGAAAGTCTTCCTCTGTTAATCCATTTGGGCTTCCCTGGTTAGGGAAAGAACCCTAACCCTAACTGTGGTAAAGAACCCACCAGCCAACGCAGGAGACTTGGGTTTGATCCCTGGGTCCAGAAGATCTGAAGCAGCAACCCACTCCAGTATCCTTGCCTGGGAAATCCCATGGACAGAGGAGCCTGGTGGGCTACAGTCCATGCGGTCGCAAAAGAGTAAGACATGGCTTAGTGACTAAACAACAATAAATCCATTTAGTTCCTGCCTTAGAGATATCATTCCACTGAGTTTTAAGAATTCTCTGATCTAAAGTCTTGGTTCACAGAGTGTAGTCCATCAATCAGAAACACTGTCATCACCTGAGAGCTTAGTAAAAATGCAGAGTCTGAAGCCCAACCCAGATCTAGTGAATCAGAATTGCATTTTGACAAGCTGTCTGTGTACATTAAAGTTTAAGAGGCACTGTTACAAAGGAGGTAAAAGGAACTTAGGAAGACTTCCAGGATCCAAGAATTTTTGTACTGAAGTAGGACAAATTAAAACTAAACATACCATGTAAATGTCTTCCAAAATCAGGTGTACAAGTTCAAAATAAAACTTGTGACATTCTGTCTACTCATTCCAGTGACTTGCCACAGCTGAATGCTTAAACTCCTTTTTAAGTTTTCAACTTTTTTTGAGAGTTGGCCTTTCTTACTGATAAGTAGGACTTTAATGACAACGGAAAGGACACATTATTTTAGACTTGGCCCTGGGACAAAGTCATCTCTAAGAACATAAGTCAAATAGGAGAAGTCAAATGGCTTTCCTTGCCGTAGCTTCTTTTTTATTTTCCCCTTCCAGAGTCAATGGTAGCCACTTTAAAAAATCTTCTTTTCCTATTTCTAAACGACTCAACTTTTACTGCTTGTAGACAACCCAGCGTTCTCTATGACAATTTGTTTCTTGTACTATTCCACATAAGGATTTGATAATTTTAAAATGTCTTTTCTGTGAACTTCTTAGTTTCAAAGATTTTTTGCAAACAACATCTACTTGCAACTTTAGTCACCATGTTTGCAAGTATAGATTATCAGTTTTAAATAATGCTAGGAGTGAGCTCAAAAAGACATTAAGAATTTTATGATGAGTGTAGCTTATATCACTTGGGCATATTTGAAACGTAATGATTATGGAAGGCAGGGGGAACCCAAAGTACAACTTTATCCAGTATGTCAGGCATCTAGTGTTTATCTTACTGGGAAATAGCCAACAGCAGAAACCTGGGGAGTTAGGATCAGAAAAAGGAGCTTCTGGTCCTTGATTAGTTGTTGCGATACGATGGGCTTGATGCCATATGATCAGGACTTATTAAACTTTAAAAAATTTATAATCAGGTACTTTAGTCTTAAATTTTCAGTTATTTCCCCCAAATCAGGATGAATTAAAGGTGAGCATTTTGTTCCATTATATCTAAAGTAATATATTGGAGGAGACTATTTTATGCTCATTCCTGTGAATGCCACTGTCCTGGTGTATTTACTGAGATGCTGTCCCAAACAAGCCAGTAATATTGACTCCCACTCTCATTCCCCTCTCTCCCTGTATGAGAAAGAACATGATTTTAGGGTCTAGGGATCTGAGCTTAGATCCCAAGGTAGCTTAATTTTTCCTCATCTGTAAATTGGGTCTGATAATGTTCTAGGACTAAGAAGGATCTGTACAACCTTTGACCTATAATCATGAACCAATAAATGTTAGTTCCTTTCTCTGGCACTGCCTAAAATGTCTTAATCTTTCAAGAAAGATTGCTGGGTATAGAAAGTAGAAATAGTTTATGGAAGCCCTTAGGGCACTAAGGTACTGTTATTGGCCTCGAAAGCATCCCCTCTTTTCTCTACCTGCCCTCGGAATTCCCCAGCTACAGTCTTGCAATGTCAAGAATCACTTTGCCCACAGCAGAGGCAGTAAATCCACCGAAAATCTGAGATGATACTGCTGCCGCAAATGGCATGTTTCGCCCATGTGATGATGGGCATACATTTTAGAAAGGAAAATAATATATATCAGTAAAAATGAACCTTTAGAAGTTCCCTTTGCTCTCAGTATAGCTTTCAGCAGAGCCTGTGACCTCTGGCACTGTGGACACTACCTTTACTGAGGCCGAAGTCTCCATTGTGTGGGCAGCCTCCCGGAGTAATTGACAGTGGCAGGGGTTAGGAGAGGAAGGAAGACTACAAAACAGACATCAAAGGCAATTATCGCAAAACCCAGCTTGTAGTGAATGGAAGCAGTCACTCAGAATGTCATTTGGAAATAAATTCCCTGGGCAGATTAAATGTTTTGATAGTCACCAGAGTAAAAATATGACCCTGGAGTTTTGACCACATCTGCTTCCTGGGGTTGAATATTTCCTGATTTGCAAATGCATGCCTCCCTATACCTCAAAAGCTGTTTGATTAGATTTCCAAGGTAGTGACATCTGTTTTCCATTCCACAGTGAGTCCTTATACTCCTCTCTTGCTTGCAGCAGATACCAAGTACGTGCAAGGCACTGCCTCAGGTAAAAGACAATTTGACCACAGAGGTGGGCAGACGGGCACATTAATTCAAACCAGAGATCTCACACAAATTATCACCCTGTCAATTATTTTTGCCAATAATGGCTCCAGGCCACCAGGAAAACTTCCTCTCCAGGTGTCTATAAAATCTGATAGATCTAATGTTTTGAAGACCCCCAGAAAATTCAGCTCCCCTTATTTTCCTTACCTTAATATTGAGGAGTAGATTCCAAATTTTTTTAGTATTTTATATGCTTATATTTTCATGTATATACTCTCAACTTCCTTTTTTTTGGTAGTACTCCTACACATGCCTAAAATTGAGGTCCCTATACCTTATAGGGCTTCCCTGATGGCTCAGTGGTAAAGAATCTGCCTGCCAGTGCAGGAGATGTGGGTTCTTTGAAAACCAGACAAAATTGATAAAGCTTTTAGCAATGTTCATTAAGCAAAAGAGTGGGCCCAAATAAATAAAATCATAAATGAAAGAAGTTATAATCAACATTCAGTTCAGTTCAGTCACTCAGTCGTGTCCGACTCTTTGCGACTCCATGAATCGCAGCACGCCAGGCCTCCCTGTCCATCACCAACTTCCGGAGTTTACTCAAACTCACGTCCATTGAGTGGTGACATCATCCAGCCATCTCATCCTCTGTCGTCCCCTTCTCCTCCTGCCCCCAATCCCTCCCAGCATCAGGGTCTTTTCCAATGAGTCAACTCTTCGCATGAGGTGGCCAAAGTATTGGAGTTTCAGCTTCAGCATCAGTCCCTCCAATGAACACCCAGGACTGATCTCCTTTAGGATGGACTGGCTGGATCTCCTTGCAGTCCAAGGGACTCTCAAGAGTCTTCTCTAACACCACAGTTCAAAAGCATCAATTCTTCGGCACTCAGCTTTCTTCACAGTCCAACTCTCACATCCATACATGACCACTGGAAAAACCATAGCCTTGACTAGATGGACCTTTGTTGGCAAAGTAATGTCTCTGCTTTTTAATATGCTGCCTAGGCTGGTCATAACTTTCCTTCCAAGGAGTAAGCTCCTTGGAAGTAAGATGAGTAAGTAAGAGGAGTAAGACACTCCAAGGAGTAAGCATCTTTTAATTTCATGGCTGCAATCACCATCTGCAGTGATTTTGGAGACACATAAATGGTTACTATGAACAATTAGAATCAATCAAATGGATAACTTAGAAGAAATGAATAAATTCCTAGAAATGAACAATTGTCTAAGATTCAGACAGAAATTCAAAATGTGAACAGACTCATTGCCTGTAGTGAAACTGAATCAGTAATTTTTTTTTTGAATCAGTAGTTTTAAAAACTCCCAACAAGCAAAAGTCCAGTGCCAGACAGCTTCATAGGTGTATTCTATCAAACATCTAAAGAATAGTTAACATCTATCCTTCTCAAACTATTCCAAAAACTGAAGGGGGTAAAAGAAACCCAAAAAACCTCTTGAAATCATCCTACAAGGCCAACATGACCTTGATACCAAAGCCAGACAAAGACAACACAAAAAAAGAAAATAACGGGCTAATATCACTGATGAATGTAAGTGTAAAAATCCTCAACAAAATATTAGCTAACCAAATTCAACAATACATGAAAAGAATTGTACACCTTTAAAAACATTAAAGTTACAGTTGATTCACAACGTTGTGTAGTTTCTGGTGTACAGCAGTGATTCAGTTTTATATATATATATATATATATATATTCTTTTTAATATTTTCCCATCATTGATTATTACAGGACATCGAATATAGTTCCCTGTGCTATGCAGTAGGACCCTGTTGCTTATCTATTTTATATATAGCAGTTTGCATCTGCTAATCCCAAATTCTAATTTATCCCTCTCCCATCCCCTTTTCCTTTTGGTAACCAAAGTTTGTTTTCTACATCTCTGAGTCTTTTTCTGTTTCATAAATAAGTTCATTTGTGTCATATTTTAGATTTCACATATAAGTGATATCATATGGTACTTGTATCTCTGACTTACTTCACTTAGTATTGATAATCTCTAAATCTATCCCTGTTGCTGCAAATGGCATTATTTCATTCTTTTTAGGGCTGAGTAGTATTCCATTATATACATGTACCAAACCTTGTTTTTTTTAAGCTGCACCAGCAAGTTCTGGGGAACAGCATGGTGACAATAATGCTGTATTATGTATTTTTTAATTGCTGAGAGTAGATCTTAAATGTTTTCATCATACACATACACAATTTATGATTACGTGAGGTGATGAATATGTTAACTAGCCTTATTGTGGTAATCATTTTACATACATTTTATGTATCAAATCATCATATAGTATATTTAAACTTTAACAATGTTATATGTCAGCCTCAATAAATCTGGAGAACAAAATAAGAAATGAGAAAAAATTCACTTCATAGACTTTTTTTTTCCATAGACTTTAAAGACATAAATTTTATTTAAATTTTTTAAAATATTAAAACAAAACCCAAAATTCTCCCAAGTCCCAATTCTGGCTATGCTTTCCGTAGTTAATGACCTTGGATAACTTGCTTAACTGCTCTGGGCCTTTATTTCTTCATCTATGAAACAGGAATAATAATTATACTTAATTCACAGCAGTTGTGAGAATTAAATTATATAATACCTGCAAAGGGCTTAGGAAAATGCCTGGCACATAATCATAATAGTTTGTGTAATGAGGATGATGGTGAGGGAGGAGGAAGAGGAGGGTGAGAAGGAGTAGAAAGTTTGTGTCAATGATGACTGCCTCTCCTGGGTTTGAATTCTTCTCTTTTTTAAAAAATATTTATTCATTTGGCTGTGCTGGGTCTTTAGCTGCGGCACGTGGGATCTGGTTTCCTCACCTGGGATCAAACCCAGGCCCCGGGGCTTCATTTGCCAGACCCACCATTAGAAAGTGAGGATGAAGATGAGGACGGAGCTACAGCACTGAACAAACACAGCTCTATTCCCACGGGCCCAGAACACGCAGAGCTGGTGAAAAGGACGATGGCTGGCTTATGCCTGCCTGCACCGGCGGTTCCGGCCTGGGCTCGAGAGATATCAGATGCCCAGTGGGAAGATGTGGTGCAGAAGGCCCTCCACGCCCGGCAGGCTGCCCCCGTCTAGAAGTGACCATCCTGAGGGCTAGCTTACCTCCCTGCATTCCAGGCAGGGACGGAACAGCGCAGGACTGAACACACCCTGGTGGTCACATCCATCTTCATCCTCTCTGGCTCCCCTCCACATCACGGCAAACCAGACTTTCCAGAGACTCACTTTATTCCGTTCTGTACATAAGGGAACATCGGCCCAAACCCAACCCACCTTAGCATGTATCATTCTGAGAAGAATAAAGCACCCCGTGTACACAGCCAAAAAAAAAATGTCTGGCTTCCCTGGTGGTTCAGTCAGTAAAGAATCCATCTGCAATGTGGGAGACCTGGGTTCAATCCCTGGTTTGGGAAGATCCCCTAGAGAAGGGGACAGCTATCCACTCCAGTATTCTTGCCTGGAGAATCCCCATGGACAGAGGAGCCGGGCGGGCTGCAGTCCATGGGGTGGCAAAGAGTGGGACATGCCTGAGCACAGCACAGCATAGTTAAAATGTCCACTCATTTCCACTAGATGGCAGTTGCTTATTAAAAGACACTCAGTCTTGTCTGACTCTTTGCAACCCGGAGGCCAGAATACTGGAGTGGGTAGCCCTTCCAGTCTCCAGGGGATCTTCCCAACCCAGGAATCAAACCAGGGTTTCCTGCATTGCAGGCGGATTCTTTACCAGCTGAGCTACCAGGGAATCCCTAGATGGCAGTAGACATCATCAAATACAGCTGAGCTCAACTAAACAAAGAACTGAGGGAGCTGTGAATTCCTTGTGGTAGAGTAGTTGGGCTTCCTTGTGGCTCAGCTGGTAAAGAATCCACCTGCAATGCGGAAGACCAGGGTTCCATCCTAGTCCATGGGGGCGCAAAGAGTCGGACACAACTGAGTGACTGAGTGATTCTCACTTCACGTCACTGCCACAGGCTGGGCTCAACTCTTGACCCAGGGTAGGATAAGAGCCCACAAGTTGAGCGGCTAAAACAAAAAGCAAAAAACAAAAAAACAGGACAGTTTTCATGCAGTTACTCAGTAGGCCTTGTCCCGCTTCTGTAATTATACTGAAATGGGGCTGGAGCACATATATTATTTTAGAAGAGTGGACTTCCTACTTGGCCCTAGGAATCTTCTGTTTGATGTAGATTATTAAAAAAAAAAAAAAGATTATTTTTTATTAGATTGCCTATTCTAGACCCACATTCATCTTCAGTTCCCGTCTTCAGCTCTGGAGATTCTCACATACTCCTATGCTCTGGCCTAGTCCCTTGTTACTAAAAGTGTGGTTAGTATATCAGCAGCAAGAGTTTTAGCTGGAAGCCTATAGAAATGCAGACTCTTAGGTCTTAGCTTGGACTTATTGTATCTAAGTGATTTGCATGCATATCAAAGTCTGAGAAGCACAGTTCTAGCCACACTGAACTTCTTAAAATTCTCTAAAGGAGTCATGAAGCCTTTGCACATGCTGGTCTTCTCAAATGGGAAAGATCCTCTTCCCCATGTGCTAGGAAAATTGGCTCCTTATTTAGTCTTCTTATTTAATTAGTTAGTAAGGGAATGAGCAAGATGGTAAGTTCAGTTCAAGGAGGATAGAGGAGACTGGTAAACACATAGTCTATGGAAAAAAAGATCGCTGGAATAAGACTGAAAATTAAATACAACACTGCTTTTTATTGACACATCGTGCTTAGTCACTTAGTCATGTCCAGCTCTTTGTGACCTCATGGACTGAAGCGCACCAGGCTCCTCCGGGGTTCAAACACAGGTCTTCTGCATTGCAGACAGATTCTTTACCAGCTGAGCTGCCAGGGAAGCCCAAGAATACTGGAGTGGGTAGCCTATCCCTTCTCCAGGGGATCTTCCTGACCCAGGAGTCGAACCAGGGTCTCCTGCACTGCAGGCAGATTCTATACCAGCTGAGCTACCAGGGAAGCCCTTGACACTACTATTACTACTACTATTGGCACATTAGGAAAACAGTAACATTTAGCATAATCTTTTCTACCTGACAAAGTCATTTATAACAGATCTTCTACAAGTTAAGATCTAATTTTACAGACTCTAGGCTCTCAGTCAGTCAGTCAGTGCAGTTGCTCAGTCGTGTCCGACTCTTTGCGACCGCATGAACCGCAGCACGCCAGACCTCCCTGTCCATCACCAACTCCCGGAGTCCACCCAAACCCAAGTCTATCGAGTCGGTGATGCCATCCAACCATCTCATCCTCTGTCATCCCCTTCTCCTCCTGCCCTCAATCTTTCCCAGCATCAGGGTCTTTTTCAATGAGTCAGCTTTTCTCAGGTGGCCAAAACATTGGAGTTTCAGCTTCAACATCAGTCCTTCCAATGAACACCCAGGACTGATCTCCTTTAAGATGGACTGGTTGGATCTCCTTGCAGTCCAAGGGTCTCTCAAGTCTTCCCCAACACCACAGTTCAAAAGCATCAATTCTGTGGTGCTCAGCTTTCTTTATAGTCCAGCTCTCACATCCATACATGACCACTGGAAAAACCATAGCCTTGACTAGACAGACCTTTGTTGGCAAAGTAATGTCTCTGCTTTTTAATATGCTGTCTAGGTTGGTCATAACTTTCCTTCCAAGGAGTAAGCATCTTTTAATTTTATGGCTGCAATCACCATCTGCAGTGATTTTGGAGCCCAGAAAAATAGTCAGCCACTATTTCCCCATCTATTTGCCATGAAGTGATGGGACCGGATGCCATGATCTTAGTTTTCTGAATGTTGAGCTTTAAGCCAACTTTTTCACTCTCCTCTTTCACTTTCATCAAGAGGCTCTTTAGTTCTTCTTCACTTTCTGCCATAAGGGTGGTGTCATCTGCATATCTGAGGTTATTGATATTTCTTTTGGCAATCTTGATTCCAGCTTGTGCTTCCTCCAGCCCAGCGTTTCTCATGATGTACTCTGCATATAAGTTAAATAAGTAGGGTGAAAATATACAGCCTAGACATACTCCCTTTCCTAGCAATCAATGCAAAGAAATAGAGGAAAACAATAGAATGGGAAAAACTAGAGTTCTCTTCAAGAAAATTAGAGATACCAAGGGAACATTTTATGCAAAGATGGGCTCAATAAAGGACAGACATGGTAGGGACCTAACGGAAGCAGAAGATATTAAGAAGAGGTGGCAAGAATACACAGAAGAACTGTACAAAAAAGATCTTCATGACCCAGATAATCACAATGGTGTGATCACTCACCTAGAGCCAGACATCCTGGAACGTGAAGTCAAGTGGGCCTTAGAAAGCATCACTATGAACAAAGCTAGTGGAGGTGATGGAATTCCAGTTGAGCTATTTCAAATCTTGAAAGATGATGCTGTGAAAGTGCTGCACTCAATATGCCAGCAAATTTGGAAAACTCATCAGTGGCCACAGGACTGGAAAAGGTCAGTTTTCATTCCAATCCCAAAGAAAGGCAATGCCAAAGAACGCTCAAACTACCACACAATTGCACCCATCTCACACACTAGTAAAGTAATGCTTAAAATTCTCCAAGCCAGGCTTCAGCAATTCATGAACTGTGAACTTGCAGATGTTCAAGCTGATTTTAGAAAAGCAGAGAACCAGAGATCAAATTGCCAACATCCACTGGATCATCGAAAAAGCAAGAGAGTTCCAGAAAAACATCTATTTCTGCTTTATTGACTATGCCAAAGCATTTGACTGTGTGGATCACAATAAACTGTGGAAAATTCTTAAAGAGATGGGAATACCAGACCAGCTGACCTGCCTCTTGAGAAATCTGTATGCAGGTCAGGAAGCAACAGTTAGAACTGGACATGGAAGAAGAGACTGGTTCCAAAAAGTAAAAGGAGTATGTCAAGTCTATATATTGTCACTCTAGGCTCTACTGGGTAAATAATAAGCCATATAAGATGACAGCCCTAGTATGCTCTAGTATGACTTTACAAAGGCATACAAAGACTTTACAAATTTTGCTTTATTTCCAAATTTGGGATAATTTTTCTTAAAAGTTTAAATTTGATGGTGCTGGAGAAAACTCTTAAGTTCCTTGGATGCAAAGAGATCAAACTAGTCAATCCTAAAGGAAATCAACAGTGAATATTCATTGGAAGGACTGATGCTGAAGCTGAAGTTCCAATACTTTGGCCACTTGATGTGAAGAGCCAACTTATTAAAAAAGACCCTGATGCTGGGAAAGATTGAGGGCAGGAGAAGAGGGTGACTGAGGATGAAATGGTTGAATGGCATCACCAACTCAATGGACATGAGTTTGAGCAAACTCTAGGAAATAGTGAACGACAGGGAAGCCTGGTGTGCTGCAGTCCACGGGGTCCCAAAGAGTCAGACATGACTTAGTGACTTAAAAACAACAGAGGCAATAGGAATACACATGCCAGGTTGCCAAAGTTCACTTAATATAGTAGAATTCTACTTATGTTAGTTTCAGAGTATGAACTGAATATCTATTACATTCTAGAGCTGAATAGAAAGGAAAACAAGATCAAATTAGCCTTGTCCTTTACATCTTCCTGACCATTTTGGCCCTACTTACACTAAATATAAATTGGGAATACCATTTATTTCATTTGGCAATTGATCTTCAAAATATGGTCTTGGAGTCCAAATATATTTTCAACGTTTTAAAAAATTATTGAAGATCCTAAAGAGTGTTTCCTGTTTTGTCTATCAGTATTTAATATTATTAGAATTAAACTAAGAAATTTAGAAAATATTTATTAACTCATTTAAAATAATAATATTCACTACTTAATATAAACAACAAAATTTTTGTGAAAAGGAACTACATATTCCAAAACCCCACAAAGGTTTGGATTTGATTCAGGGGGAGCCAGTTAAAGTTTTCCACAGAGACTTTGGTGCTTCTGCAACTTCTGATTAGATGAGATTTGATAACATGGTGGTCCAAGATGGGCCTAGGAGTGATCATATACATTTTGATATTTATATAGCCTGATTTACTACACTGATTAAATTTTTATTTTTACTTTATTAAAAAAAAAATTTATTTGGTTGTGCCGGCTCTTATCAGTAGCTTACATGATCTTCAGTTGTAGCAAGTGGGATCTAGTTATCTAACAAGGGCTTTAACCTGGGCCCCCTGAATTGGTAGTGCAGAATCTTAGGCACTAGACCACCAGAGAAGTCCCTCATTAAATTAAAAAAAATTTTTTTAATTCTCTTGGGGACTTCCCCTGTAGTCCTGTGATTAAGGCTCCACCTTCTAATTCAGAGGGTGCAGGTTCAATCCCTGGTTAGGGAACTAGGATCCCACATGCCACAGGAAATGTCCAAAAAGTTAAAAAAAAAAAAAGAAAGCGTTCTCTGATCCACAGGTCTTGTGTAATCAATTAAGAGTAGTATACATTGATTGTGAACATTATTTAAACAGTTTCTTGCTGTTTTAACTGGGCTTTTTATCACAGTAAAATCACTATAATGTAAGCTCCTTGAGGGCAGGGCTTTTGATTCTGATGTGTGTTTTAGTCACTGCTAAATCTCGTTCCCAGGACAGTACACATGTAAATATTTTGTAAATATTTGTGGAACGAATGAGTGAACAAAATGAATGTGATATTTCTAGGACTGTACTTCCTTCTGGATAGTACGGATGGTTTCATTCAAAATTATTTATCTTAAATTTTTCTTTTTTGTAATTTCCAAATGTGATTATGCAGAGTATCTACTTTTAAAAAGTTTGGGGGAGGGACTCTAAATACACCTTTGTGGTAAGAGTCATAAGTGCTTGAGAATTCTTTTCAAAGATGTACAGTTTACATTTACTGATAGTTTTTAAAAATTCTGAGAACCATGCATGTAATAAGCTAGCAAAAATGTCTTCAATAAATTCCCAGTTTTGACCCCTATCTCTCTGTTTTCCAGCTAACTAGAAGCATCTGTGATTTTTGAGATCTCTTTACATATTCTAGATACAAGTCCTTTGTTGGATATGTGGTTTGCAAATATTTTTGGCCAATCTGTAGTTTGTTTTTTCATTCTCTTTACAAGGTTTTTTGCAGAGCAAAATTTTTTACCTTTGATGAGGTCCAATTTATGTTTGTCTTTTCATGAACTATACCTTTGTGTCAAGTCTATGAACTCCTTGCTTAAGTTCTGAAAATTTTCTACGTATCTCTAAAATTTTAAAGTTTCACTTTTACATTTAAATTCACATTCCACTTTGAGTTAATTTTAGTGTAACAAGACTTCCTTTTTCTAAGCTTATGGATGCCTTTTAAAAGCCTCGTATCAATAATTAAATATGGACTGGATAATTTCCTATGATAGGGTTTGTATATAAGATCTCTTGTTTGGTTGTAGCATGAGAAACAGTAAAAGTACCTTCATATTGCATAATTTCAGAAGATTCACCAGTACTTGTAATCAACAGAACACTAAAGTTAAAAGCCCGACTTCCTAGAGGCATAGTCAACCAGGTGATTCAGGATAAAAGAAAAATGTATTTAAATGAAGTGACCATACAATAGGACTAGAAAAAATTTTTATTTTGCCAAAATTGCCTAGACACTTTATCAAATGTCCACTCATTTGGAGCTGTGGAGATCTAAGTAGTAGTGAGTAACTAGAGGAGGACGAAAAACAAAGCCACAAGGATTAACCTCAGAACACATCTCCTATCTTGCTCTTGGTGTTACTAACACGCCAATGGCTGCATTGCCCATTTTTATTTGGCACGTTTGTCCAGGGGTCAGTAAACTACAGCCCACAGTCTAAGCATGGCTTGCTGCCTGTTTTTACAAAGTTTTCCCGAAACACAGCCCTGTCCCTTTGCTGACTCACTCATAACCTGCCTGCTTTTGCACCACAATGGTAGAGGTGATCAGCTGTGACAGACTGCATGACCCGCAGTCTAAAGTACTTAATTCTCAGGCCCTTTACAGAAAAATTTTTGTTATTCTTATTCTCATCTGACAAATGCTGATAGTTATGTGAAAAGCACCCTGGTGTGAAATATTTCTAAGGTGTGATATCAACTGTTTGGAACAAAATAACAAAGAGGCAGCAGCATGGATTTATAAGGAATCTACCTTGAGGGGGTAAACGGTTTTCTGTTTGAAGCTGAAATTCCTCCTAACACAACTCTAAGCATTGTCCCTGAGTCTGTGCTCAGATATCAGTTTGTGTTCCTGAACGTCAAAGATGAAGATGTTTATAAGCAAGTGTCTATGTTATTAATATCTGGTAATAGAAATCCCACAAAGTTGAGAAAATATTTTGGTATGAAAGCAAAAAAAAAAACATATTTATGATCAAAATAAGTCATTTTAAGACCCTTGTCCAAAGAATTTACATTATATATCTCAGAAAATATAAACACATTTCAAATTTACGCTCTGGCCTCAACAGGACACTAGCCAGAACTTTAGCCGAGCACCGTGCCTGGCGCACACTGTCTTCTTGTCCCTGTATCTGAGGTTGCTGACATCACGAGGTGGGCACATGATGGCACCAATCATTAGGCTGTGGTATGTCATCCCTAGAAGGACTGATGCTGAAGCTGAAGCTCCAGTACTTTGGCCACCTGATTCAAAGAACTCACTCATTAGAAAGACCCAGATGCTGGGAAGGATTGAAGGAGGGGAAGGGGACGACAGAGGATGGCATCACTGACTCAGTGGATGAGTTTGAGCAAGCTCCAGGAGATGGTGAAGGACAGAAAAGCCTGGCGTGCTGCAGTCCATGGGGTCGCAGAGTCAGACACGACTGAGAAACTGAGAAGCAACCACAAGCTCTGCACCCAGCCTTTCAGACTCCGTGATGACAGAATTCTGCAGACCTCGCATCTGCTTTGCTAGCTGGCTGCTTGTGCCAATAGGATGTGTACGGGGACACCGCAAGTCAGGGTGACAGAGGAGGGATTCACTGTTTCTTCCGGTGGTGGCCCAGCTTCGGCCCTTCACTGGCAGTGGCAGCTGGTTCCAGTCTCCAGCTTCATTTCAGAAGTTACTGTATGCACTTGCGGGGTTCCCTGTGTGACCCCGTCCCCAACACCTACTCTAGAAAGCTTCTAGAGAGCCCTGACCTCCTTTGTAAAGTTCAGTCCCCAAACAGTTTCTGGGACACAGAGATGCTGAAGAACCTGGGGGTGACTGTCACTCACAAGGTTATCCAGGGCTCTGACACCATTCTTGTTTGCTGCAGGGACAGGCCGCCTTGGTCGCTTTCTTCTGCAGAAGCGGGTGGGCGGTAGGGAAGTGGGAAGCTACTAACCGCCCTCCTCTACCTTACTTTCCCACTTCCTCCATCCCCGCTCCCCGCGTCCGTCCTTCCCCGGCCCTCCGCCCTCCTCCCTCCTTCCTCCTCCTGCCTGCCCTTCCTTCACAGCCCTCTGTCACGTGTCCAGCCTGAGGCCGCAGCCTTGCGGCGCGCAGGCGCTGGGCGCACCGGACCCGACCGCCAGCCAGGCGGGGGGACGGCGCGCGGGGGGATGGATGGCACGCGGGGGGTAAGCCCGGGGCGGGGGGCAGTAGTCAGGGTCCTTCCTGCAGTCACTTTTGTGGATTAGCCGGTGCTCACATCTCTGGGCTGGCAATACCTCTGAGGTAGGTGTCAGTCAGTACGGGCTGTGGGTTCATCTTCCGCTGGCTCTGAATGTCCTGCCGGATACAGGGACCCATTCTGCGGGGACTGAAGCTGCACTGAGTTCTGTCGCAGCTGAAGCTCCATCCTGTTCCTCTCGGAAGCCCCCCCTCAAGGAACAGTAGGTGGGCCGCGAGACATGGCCTCTTCTGCTGTTGCTCCAAGGGTTGGGTAAGCATTCTCTCACTGAGGCTCAAGGGAGGTTCTCTCTGATCTCTAAGCTTCCACTGGCTCCTCAGGAAGCAGCTGGTGAGGGTGAGGGGAGAGGATCACCAACCCTGTGCATGTATGTATCTGAGGAAGGCGTGAGGGCCTCTTCTCTGACTTTTGTTATGTAGCTCCAAAGCCGTCTCTCAAGCAGACCTGTTAGAGTGGTCAGTTATAGAACTGTACCAAACGTTTTCTGTGAGCCTGCTAAGAGAGGTGCCAGAATACAGCTGAATATACCTTCTAGAAGTTCTTCAAAAGCTGGACATGGGAGAGAAAGGGAGAAGGTGCAGCTTGTATAAATTACAAGCTGGATTTAAAAAACCCCTTATAAAAAAATAAAAAATAAAAAACCCCTTATGATGAAGAGTTGACCTTAATCATATCCTTTTAAATGTCCGTTTTCTTCTTGCAGCCTCTTTGAATGCTCAATTTAGTCAATATTCAGAACATAGAACAGTAAGTAAGAAACCACTTCTACTGTTTCGACTAATACAATGAAGCCCACAAAGGTTGGGGTTGGAGACTGGTTTTCAGGTCTGACCTGCCACTTTGGAAACAGTTGGCTGAATCTTTAGAAACCAGATTATCAGGCAGGCTTTTTGATAACTGTAAATTTTGGTTGAAAAAGGCTCAGTCCTTGGGACCTCCCTGGTGGTCCAGTATCTAAGACTTAGAGCTCCCAATGCAGGGGGCCAGGGTTTGATTCCTCATCAGGGAAACGCATGCCGTAACTAAGAGGTTGCATGCCACAAACTAAAGATCCCACAAGCTGCAACCTGGCACAACCAAATAAATAAATAATTTTTAAAAAGAAAGGAAACAGCTCAGACCTTGGGAGCCTCAGGGCTTTGTTTCCTTTGATGATTCAGAAGGTTCTGGGCCTAATAATTATACGTTGTATTAGACATTTTATGTATATTAACAAATTAGATTGTGTGAAAGTAAAGGAAGACCAACCGAATAAGAACCAAGAAAAAGGAGTTATTCAACATGCACCCCAGTGTTCATTGCAGCACTATTTACAATAGCTAAGACATGGAAGCAATCTAAATGTCCATTGACAGATGAATGAAAAAATAAGATCACACACACACACAGAGGCATATTGCTCAGCCATAAAAAAGAATAAAATAATGCCATTTGCAGCAATATGGATAGACATAGAGATTATCATATTAAGTGAAGTAAGTCAGAGAAAGACAAATATCATGTGATATCATTTAAATGTGAATCCAAACTATGACACAAATTAACCTATCTGTGAAACAGAAACAGACTCAGATACGGAGAAGAGATTTGTGGTTGCTAAGTGGGTGGGGGAAGGAAGGATAAATTAGGAGCTTGGGGTTAACATATACACACTACTATATATGTAACAGATAAACAGAAGGACCTGCTGTATAGCATGGGGAGCTGTATTCAGTGTCTACTAGTGACCTATAATGGAAAAGAATCTAGAAGAGAATCACTTTGCTGTACACTGAAACATAATATTGTAAATAACTATACGTCAGTTATCTTAAGAAGTTAATCAAAAAAAGAGCTAGTTATTCAGAGCTTGATGTAGCAAGTGAGTCAGTCATGTCACTTGTGTTTTAGCTGAGTCTCAAAGGCAGAGGAGTGGGAAAGCTTTATAATGGGAAAGAGGGAAGGTATTAGGTGTGCCCCGAATGAGGCTGTTGGCATGGGGAGGCTGGAAGTGGGAAACTAAAGGCAGTCATAGTATGTGAATGGTTCAGAGGGCATATTTGGCTTTCTCTAATTGGGCCTAAGTTGGAAGCAGGGGTAAAATTTGGGGAAAATATCAGCTGTTAATCAAGTCTTGGCCGTTTGGGGCCAACTGTTACATAGTGCACTGTTTGACTACCTGGGTGTCACCAGAGATAGCTGTCTGATTTCTTACAAGTCTGTTTCACAGCAGGTCAGCTTCCTAGACTGGTTATTCTCAATAATGGGCTGGTTTCCTGGCTAGCTTGCTGAGGTTTGGAGCCATAGTTCTGTTTTAATATCTGGTCTGACACTGTCCATTTTTCCATGCAATTTCTGTTCTCACAATGACCTTGTAAAATAAAGAGATGATTATTCTACATACGTGGATATTGACCTCAGTGGGTAAGGTAACTTTGAGTATTCATGTCAGTGCAGACCTTTTCCAGGAAACTTCCCACCCTGTTTTCTTCCTCCAAAGTAGACATAAATGCACTTTCTCTTTGTTCCCATTCACACTATACTGCATCATCATCATTACCATACTAGTGTAGGGGAGGAAAAAAATCTTCCCTCTACCCTTCTAAGTTCTCAGCTGGGGTCTATACAACAAAGGAGAGATTAACCAGAGAAAAATAAACAAATGTTTATTAACAAGTGTATTGTGCATACACATGGGAGTACTCAGAAATGAGTAACTCAAAGAGGTGGCTTAGAAATCTGCCTTATCTTGCATACTTAACAGAAAGCAATAAATTTGTGAAAGATACACCCAACTGAATGCAGAGTTCTAGAGAATAGCCAGAAGAGATAAGAAGGCCTTCTTAAAATGAGCAATCCAAAGAAATAAAGGGAAAAAAAAGAATAGGTAAGACTAGAGATTTCTTCAAGAAAACTGGAGCTATCAAGGAAATATTTCATGCAAGGATGGGGATGATAAAGGACAGAAATGGTAAGGACCTAACAAGCATAGGAGATTAAGAAAAGGTAGCAAGAATACACAGAAGAACTATACCAAAAAAAATCTTAATGACCCAGATAACCACAATGGTGTGGTCACCCACCTAGAGCCAGACTGGAGTGTGAGTGAGGTCAAGTGGGCCTTTGGAAGCACTACTATGAACAAAGCTAGTGGAGGTGATGGAATTCCAGCTGTCCTAAACTATGATGCTGTTAAAGTGCTGCACTCAATAGGTCAGCAAATTTGGAATACCCAGTCTTGGCCACAGTGTTTCCACAGGACTGGTAAAGGTCAGTTTTAATTCCAATCCCAAAGAAGGGCAATACCAAAGAATATTCCAACTACTGTACAATTGTCCTCATTTCAGATACTAACTAACAAGGTAATGCTCAAAATCCTTCAAGATTGGCTTCAGCAATACATGAACCAAGAACTTCCAGATGTACAAGTTGGGCTTAGAAAAGGTAGAGGAACTGGAGTTCAAATTGCCAACATTCGTTGGCTCATGGAGGAAGCAAGGGGGTTCCAGAAAACTTCTGCCTCACTGACTACACTAAAGCCTTTGACTGTGTGGATCACAACAAACCAAGGAAAATTCTTAAAGAGATGGGAGTTCCAGACCACCTTACCTGTCTCCTGAGAAACCTGTATATGGGTCAAGAAGCAACAGTTAGAACTGGAAATGGAACAACTGACTGGTTCCAAATTGGGAAAGGAGTACGTAAAGGCTATATATTGTTACCCTGCTATTTTAACTTATATGCAGTGTATATCATGTGGAATGGTGGGCTGGATGACTCACAAACTGTAATCAAGATTGCTGGGAAAATATCAGCAACCTCAGATATGAGATGATACCACTCCAATGTGAAGAGGAACTAAAGAGCCTTTTGATGAGGGTGAAAGAGGAAAGTAAAAAAGCTAGCTTAAAACTCAACATTCAAAAAACTAAGATCATGGCATCTGGCCCCAGCTCTTCATGACAAATAGAAGGGGGGGAAAGTAGAAGCAGTGACAGATTTTATTTTCTTGGGCTCCAAAATCACTGTGGCCGGGGACTGCAGCCATGAAATCAAAAGATGCTTGTTCCTCGGAAGGAAGGCTATGACAAACCTAGCTAGCGTGTTAAAAGCGGAGGCATCACTTTGCCGACAAAGGTCCATATAGTCAAACCTATGGTTTTTCCAGTAGTCATGGACAGATGTGAGAGTCAGATCATAAAGAAAGCTGAGTGCCAAAGAATTGATGCTTTCAAATTGTGGTGCTGGAGAAGACTCTTGAGAGACCCTTAGACAGCAAGGAGATCAAACCAGTAAATCCTAAAGGAAATCAACTCTGAATATTCATTGGAAGGACTGTTGCTAAACCTGAAGTTCCAATATTTTGGCCACCTGATACAAACAGCTGACTTATTGCAAAAGACCTTGATGTTGGGAAAGATTGAAGGCAAAAGGAGAAGGAAGCAGCAGAGGATGAGATGGTTAGATAGCATCTTCGACTCAGTGGACATGAATTTAAGCAAGCTCTGGGAGACAGTGAAGGACAGAGGAGACTGGCATACTATATAGTCCATGAGGTTGCAAAGAGTTGGACATAACTTAGGGACTGAATAACAACAATGTTTGTAGATAAATGACAGGACAAAGGAAAATAGTTTTAGGCTTTCAAGGGTGGCAAACAGTAGGAAGATAAATAATGGGAGGAAACTAATGGAATAAAATTTGTTTGCAGGTTCCTTAGGTGCCATTTCTGGGCTGATAAGAAACCAGAATCATTTCCAGTAAATGAGAATTTATATTCTGCCTTTAGGCAGGAAAGGGGAAGTCAAAACTGCATGTTGACTGCCTTTAGCTCCAAGTGATGTTTATGTCAAGGAGCCATATTTTGGGGTGACATAGCCCGGGTTGCTTTAACAGTAAAGGATACCAATCAGTGTCCTAAATTCTTTATATAGAATCACTCACTTAATCTTTTACAGCACTAGCAGTGGGTACCATTATTATCTCTCTGGCCAAGGTCACATGGAAATGGTGCAACTGTAGTTCCAACCTCGGCATCTGACTCCAGATCCAGTGCTTTTAATTACCCCATCATAGCAATGAATTGTAATTGTCTGTCTCCCCCCAGTAAACTGTATATTTTGTGATGTCTTATTGTTTGGTGCCTAATTTTCAGCACTTAATGGATACCCAATAATATTTTTGCTCAGGTGACTCAGTTTTTCTTGGGTTTGAATTTCTTTCAGAAAATGGGGATAGTAACAATGAAAATTCACTCTCCCATCCTCCATTTAAGCCACTTACAAATGCCCCTCTCCTTTCTCTCTGAATAATTTCCACAGGAGACCAATCACTGACTGGTTGTAGATTACTATCTCGTATGACTCCTCTCTTAACAAAGCGGACTATTTCCCATCAGTGTAGTTATATTTTCACCAAGACTCAAGTGGCTGTGTTCTCAAGCCTATTATGAGAGTTTCCAGTCTTATTTTAATTAAAGTGTAAAGACAGTATAAACATGATTATAAAGAAATAAAGCCATTTATATGAGAACTGTGTCAAATACTTTTGAGACTTGCTAAAAGACAAATTGTAAGACAAAATAATTGCTCTTGAATTAGGTGTAGGTAAAACAATAGTAAGTAATCGGGGAATTGTTTTTTAATTGTACACTGCCTTGTTGTAACCATGTCTCTACATTCTTGCCATATTTAAAAGTGGGTAGTCTTATCCCTGGGAGACATGTAGACTGTCACTTTGATTGTCCTCACCAGGGAGTTGTTGCTGGCATCCAGTAGATAAAGAACAAAGACAATACTAAACATCCCACAACGCACATGACAACCTCACTCAGCAGAGAATTATCTGGCCCCAAATATGAGTGCAGTTGAGAAATCCCATCTAAAAAAAACAAAACAAGAAATCGTAGGTGATTTATTATGGGTATGATTTTTGCAGTGATAGCACATAGAACTCAATTTGTTGAAACATTAATAGGAAAAGTCTTATGTCTGGTGTCAGGTAGGATTAGATTCAGCTGCAAGTAACATGAATTCAAAACAATAGCTCACGGAGCTGCCATCAGGATGTGGCCTTTGTCGTCGCGGTCTGTAAAGGGGAGGGTTTCATGCACCCAGGAACAGGAGAGAGGAATGGACAAAGGAGACTAAAAATTAGGGGAACCAGAGGACAGGCTCAATTTTCCTTTAAAGGAGGCCCTCAGTAGCTATTACACAATGCTCCCATTTGTATCCGGTCAGCCTAATCTTGATCATGTGGGCATACCTAGCTGCAGGGGAAGTTCTTTTAGTGTAAGCAGCATTACCCCTAGCCATGAGCCTTGTCATTGTCTTACATCAAAAAGATTGGCGATCCTATTTTCTTTTATGTTTTAAGAGAAAATGCTTAGGGTATGTATTTTTTGTTATTGTTTCCCTGCTTTAATTGACTTTTTCAATAAAATGACCAATTACCAGTTGTCCCAATCTCATTGGAAAGAGACTATCTAGTCTCCTGTGGAAGCTGTCCTGGAAGCCGTCATCTTAGTGAGCCTAGAGCAGGAAGAACACATCAGGCTCCTAGAAGGAGATAGAAGGCTGAACAGAGGGTGGAAAGGGTCAAAAGTTTCTCTTTAGTTCAGAGTTTGGCCAATGCCCTGTCCTACTTAGGTCTCTATGAATCCACATAATATGAAGGAAAAGGTATATTTCATTTATTCAGAGTACTAAACACTTATTCTGAAGTGAGGAAAGACGATCACTATTACTAAAACAAAACAAATACAGCAGGTCATATATTCAACCTGTTATTAGAGTGAGGCTCTGCACGCTGTGGTGTGACCGCTGTGACCGGTTCTAGTCCCAGTCCTGCTGGAGGCTAGAGGTTGTGAGCGAGACCTGTTACCTCTCTGGCCTCAGTTCCATTGAATCTGAGGGTTGAGATCCACGATCCAACGTCAGTTTGTTAGGGCTGCTGTAATAGAGCCACAAACTGAGTGCTTGAACACCAGAGATGGGTGGTCTCACAGTTCTCAAGGCTGGATGTCCAAACTCAAGGTGTCGGCAGGGTTGGTTCCTTCTAAGGGCTGTGAAGGAGAATCTGTTCCACTCCTCTCTCCCAGTATCTGGTAGTCTCAGGCATTCCTTGGCTTGTAAATGGCATTCTCTTGGTGTCTTCACATGGTTTTCCCTGTGTGTGTGACTGTTTCCAAACTTTCCCTTTTATAAGAACACCAGTCAGATTAGATTAGCACCCACTCTCCTAAACTTATTTTAACATAATTTCCTATATAAAGACCCTAATTCCACATAAGGTCACATTCTGAGGTGCTGGGTGTTAGGACTTTAACACATCTCTCTGGGTGGACAGAGTTAAACCCATAACAACCCTGAAGGTCTAATCCTGAACCTACTACTTACTTTCTTTAATGATGTTGTTCAAATGCCAGTATGTTAAAAGTCCAGAGAAAAAGATTAGATTCCTGAGCATGTCTTGGTGTTATGCCAAGGGATTAGGGGAATGGAACAGGCCATTCTCATGTAGGTGGTAGTGAAGAGCAAATTATGAAGCTGGAGGATAGATAGTTAAGTACGTTTGGTGGCATGCCTTGGACTTTCATTTTAAAAATCAGCCATATTGAACTTTCCTTTGAGGTCCTTTTTCTTACATAGCAGATATTGATCCACTGCTTCAACACTGCATCTGATTTTTGTATTAGAAAAAACATATTTTTGTATGGAAAAAGAAATCTTTTTGTAGGATAGTTCCAGGAAATCTAGAAAAACTTAGGGCTTTGTCCTCCTCTAAACTGCTGTATGATGAGAATATCTCAAGTTATTCTCCAATTTCTGTCTTCCTTTCTCTTTTCTAGCCAAACTGTGATCAGTATAAATTACCAGGATGTCCCAGGGACTTTAGCCCTGTGTGTGGAAGTGACATGTCCACTTATCCCACTGAGTGTGTTCTGTGCATGAAAATCAGGTAACAATTTTATAATATAAACTAGGCCCATTTTCTTTAGTTCTTCTCTTGCATTTTGATTACTTAGCAGGTTGTGACTCTTCTTGGACATAAGAATCAAATGTGACATAAGTAGCTCTGTTTTAAGACTGACATTTAAAAAGACCCAGAATCTTTCAGTGTATTTTCTAGGTCATGGTTAGAAAAAGAAGTGTGTGATTAATCAATTATAGATGAGATAACTAAGTAATGTACTATCCAGGGATGGGTAGTTTCCCAAAATTTATTTAGGCTTGTAGCAGTGGTGCTGTTTGCAGCCCCATCACTCAAGTCTGTGCTGAGCACCAAGAAAGAAGACCTGGGTCTGTCATGCAGTGTCTATGGACAGTTCCAGGGTTATGATTCAGTGTGTTTTCAGAGGAATGAAAGAAGGCAAGGGAAAGCATGATAGCTATTTCTGGGTTTTGAGGCAGATCATGGAACTGAGGCGCTGCTATGTAAAAAACCCTAGCCCATTATCAACCCCACCCATCGTGGCATAGCAGGAAGGGGAGCAGGGATGTCCCAGGCCATCAAGAATGCTTTGTCCCTTAGGAGACAGGAGGGCAAAGTGGTGGGACTTAAGCACATGTCCTCTCATGAAAACACCAAAATCACAACTAACTGCTGAACAACCACTGACAGAAAAAAAGCTGGAGCCTACCAAAAAAGATATTCTACCTTCAAAGATAAAGAAGAAGCCACAACAGGATAGTAGTAGGCGTGCTTTCATGATATAATCAAATCTCATACCCTCCAAATGGGTGACCCACAAACTGGAAAATAGTTATATTGCAGAGGTTCTCCCGCAGGAGTAAGAGTATGAGCCTCATGTCAGGCTCTGCAGCCTGGGGAGTCCAGCATCGAGACGAGGAGATTCAAGAGCATTTGGCTTTGCAGGTCAGCAAGGCTTGTGTGGAGGAGCTCCACAGGCCTGGAGGAACAGAAACTCCGCTCTTGGAGGGAACACACAAGATTTCACATATATTGAGTCTTAGGGCAAAGCAGTGACTCCATAGGAGCCTGAACCCGACATACTTGTGGGTCTGGGATGGTCTCCTGGGGAGGCAGGGATCAGCTGTGGCTCACTGGGGGACAAGGACATTGGTGGCAGAGACTTTGTGAAACATTCATTGGCATGAGCTCTCCTAGAAGTCTCCATTTTGGCAAAGATTCCTGGCCCAACCCAACAGCTGGCAGCCCCACCCAACAGCTGGCAGCCCTACCCAACAGCTGGCAGCCCCACCCATCAGCAGACAAGGTGCTTAAAGTTGTCCTGCACCAACATCTGCCTCTAAATACACCCCTTGACACAGCCTGTCTACCAGAGGGACAAGACCCAACTCCACCCACCAGTGGGCAGGTACCAGTTCCTCCCACTAGAAATCCTGCACAAGCCCCCGGATCAACTTCATCTACCAGGGGACAGACATCAGAAGCAAGAACTCCAGTTCTGCAACAGAGACCACAACATGGGTAGTTAGACAAAGTAAAATAGGAGAGGAGTAGGTTTCAGATGCAGAAACCAGATGAAACCCCACAAACAGCTAAGTGAGAGGTGGAAAGAGGTGATCTGCCTGAAAAAGGGTCAGAATAACGACAGTAAAGGTGACCCAAGGTCTCAGAAAAAGAATGGAAGCACAGCTCAGAAGACATAAGAAATGCTTAATGGAGAGCTGGAAGATTTAAAGAACAAACAAACAGAGATGAACGATACAATATGTGAAATGAAAAATACACTAGAAGGAATCAATAGCAGAATAAATGAGGCAGAAGAACAAATAAATGAGCTGGAAGACATACTGGTAGAAAACACTGCTGCAGAACAGAATAAAGAAGAATGAAAAGAAATGAGACCGTCTAAGAGACCTCTGTGACAATATTAAATGCACCAATATTTTGCATTATAGGGGTCCTAGAAGGAGAAGAGAGAGAGAAAGGGCCTAAGAAAATACTTGAAGAGATAATAACCAGAAATTTCCCTAACATGGGTAAGGAAACACTCATTTAAGTCCAGGAAGTGCAGAGAGCCCCAGTGATAAACACAAGGGGGAATATGCCAAGACACATATAAATCAAACTAATAAAAATTAAAGACAGAGGAAATAAAGGAATAAAGAGAATAAACGAAAGGAGAAAAGCAACAAGTGACATACAAGGGTATCCCCATAAGATTATCAGTTGATTTTTTTTCAGCAAAAACTATGCAGGCCAGAAGGGAGTGTGTATTTAAAGTGATGAAAGGGGAAAACCTAGGACCAAGAATGTTCTACCCAGCAGAGACACCAAAAGCTTTATAGATAAGCAAAAGCTAAGATAATTCAGTGCCACCAAACCAGTTTTACAACAAATACTAAAGGAACTTCTCTAGATGAGAAAGAAAAGGCCATGACTAGAAATAAGAAAATTACCAATGCAATGCTCACCGGTAAAGGCAAAGACACAGTAAAGACAGGAAATCATCTACACACGAACGTGAAGTCAAACAGCATCTGTAAGAGGAGGAGAGTACAAAGGCAGGATACTGGAAATGCATTTGAAATTAAGAGACCAGCACCTTAAAACAATCTTGTATATATCTCTATTTATCTATGTATATAGACTGATATATAAAACCTCATATAAGCACAAACCAAAAATCTACAATGGATACACACACAGAAAAAAAAAAATCCAAATACAACTCCTAAGAGAACAAAAGAGGGAGGGAAGAAAAAAAACCAAAAAAAAAAAAAAAAAAACCAAAACAAAACCCAAAAACAATTAACAAAATGGCAGTAAAACCATACATATAGATAACTGGCCACCTGATGCAAAGAACTGACTCATTGGAAAAGACACTGATGCTCGGAAAGATTGAAAATGGGAGGAGAAGGGAACAACAGAGGATGAGATGGTTGGATGGCATCACCGACTTGATGGACATGAGTTTGAGTAAGCTCTGGGAGTTGATGATGGACAGGGAGGCCTAGCGTGCTGCAGTCCATGGGGTTGCAAAGAGTCGGACATGACTGAGTGACTGAACTGAACTGATAGATAATTAGCTTAAATGTAAATGGATTAAATGCTCCAACCATAAGACATAGACTAGTTGAATGGATTAAAAAAAAAGTGTCATCTACATGCTGTCTACTAGAGACTCACTTGAGATAGAAGAACACGTGCAGACTGTAAGGGAGGATCTGGAAAAAGGTATTTCATACAAATGGAAAGCAAAGGAAAGCTAGAGTAGCAGCACTTAGGTAAGACAAAATAGACTGTAAAATAAAGACTGTTAAAAGAGACAAAAAAGGACACTACATAATGATCAAGGGATCAATCCAAGAAGAAATTACAACTGTAAATATATATGTCTCCAACATAGGAGCACCTCAATATATACAGCAAATGCTTACAGCCAGAAAAGGAGAAAAGGGAGTTGGAGAAAAGTTCCACCTACATTGTTGGTGGAAATGTAAATTGGTACAGCCACTATGGAGTGTCCTCAAAAAACTAGAAATAGAACTACCATATGATCCAGTAATCCCATTCCTGGGCATATACTTGGAGAAAACCATAATTTGAAAAGATACATTTAGCCCTATGTTCACAGCAGCAATAGTCAAGACATGGAAGCAGCCTAAATAGCCCATTGACAGAGGAATGGATAAAGAAGATGTGGTATATATTCAATACTACTCAGCCATAAAAAAGAATGAAATAATGCCATTTGCAGCAAGTGGATGGACGGAGAGACACAGAAAAACAAATACCATGATATCACTTATGTGTATAATCTTAAAAATGATACAAATGAACTTAGCTACAAAACAGAAACTGACTCACAGGCTTCAAAAACAAACTTATGGTTACCAAAAGGGAAAGGTTGGGGGAGGGATAAATAAGGAGTTGGGGATTAACATGCACACCACTATATATAAAATAGATAATTAACAAGACCTACTGCACAGCACAGGGAACTTCACTCAATATTCTGTAATAACCTAAATGGGAGAAATAATCTTGAAAAAAATGGATATATGTATATGTATTATTTTGTAATAACCTAAAAGGAAAAAGAATCACTTTGCTGTATACTTGAGACTAAAGCAACACTGTAAATCAGTTATACTCCAATATAAAATAAAAATTAAATGAAACAAGAATATATTTAATAGTTAAACTCCGTGGCAGAATATTGTGTGTTTTTAAAGTCAGAAGGTATGTACAGGCAACCTACACACCCTGCACTATTAGCTGGAAAATAGGTCTTAATAACTCTATCTGGTAGAATGCTTAGTAATAAATATATTACATCGATTCCCTTATTGTAAAACACCCGACCAGCTCATGTGACCATGCCTTCTCCTCAAGGTATGCTGGTTTGTATTTCAGGGGTCCATTCTCTGACCTCAGTCTTAAGTGAGTTACCTAGGTCATCTCAAGAGTGATTCCTTGGAAACGTTAACAGTTCCCTGTGCCCTAGGGTTAGGAGAAAAATAGCAGAGTTGGGCTTTCGCCCTTACTGTTTCCTAGATTTAGCTTTAAAAATGATTGTCACCCTGGAGAGAATATAATGTATAATGACATGGGTCTTTTTAATACAAATAGTGGGGCAGTTTCAATATGACAGATGATGTTTCAATATGGTGGCCCAGGGCAGGCTACCCCAAAATGTGCCACAGTAGCATATTAAATATTGTGTATTAAAGTTGCTTAAGAAAAAGCCAATGCATGAGGGATGCTTTGACCCTTCTGCCTCTCTCCCTGAAAGCAGGAAATTAATGTCATGTGAAAGATGCACTTCCTGCCTCTGAAGGTACACTCTTATATCAGAGATTGGGAATTTAAAGCTAAAAAGCCTGTATAAACAAACTTTGTTACTTTTTAAATTTACTACCCCAAGCCAAAACTCTGTACAGATTCTTCACTTATTAAGTACCCAAAGCCTAAGTTTCTTTGTCTTATCAATTCCTCACAAATGTATTGCTTTTTTTGTCTAAAAAGAATAGAAGTTGCCTGTTTCGGTCACTTGTTAGGTCCCATTTCCATCAGACCTCTGTGCACCCTGAATAAAAATTTTTCTTTTTCTCCTGTTAATCTGTCTTGTGTCTATTTTATTATTAGTCCAGCCACAAGAACTCAAGAGGGTAGAGGGGGAAATTTCTTTCACCCTGACAGTTGGTGAGCCAGGAGGAGCCTGGCTGGAAGCCGCTTCCCGCCCTGAGGCTCCTACAGCTGAGAGATCCTGGGCCCTCTGATAAAGACCAGCAGAAGGTAAGATTTCTTACCGCCTCAGCTTCCTGGATCTCTCCCTGCAAAGCCTGGTGGAAGGGGAAGTTGGCCAGAGTTCCTTATTTCCTCTCTAAATTTAGATTAGCAGGAGAAAATATTTGTCGAGTTAGCTCCTTGTATTTAGTAACTCTTGGTAATTCCTTTCTTCTCAGAGATGGTCACTGCTTTTTGTCTCTGTCTGTTGTGTTGTCTGCCATAAGAAAGAAGAATCACAGGGCAGCCGGCAGGCACAGGCCCTGTGAGCCTGTTGTTTGAGTCGGTCTCACAGACTGGTTCTCACCAGACCTACATCTACTTAAACAGACCAGACCTGCATCTACTTAAACAGACCTTCCTGTGGGTCTTCCACATAAAACCACATGAGGTGTGTTATTCCGTCTTGTTTTATGTTCTGAGAGCTCTGCCATTTGAAAGGTGTGTCTGGTGGCCAGCTGACTAGACTTGAGTTCTGAGACACAAAAGCAGCACTCTCTTTGTCCGGCCATACCAGCTCTTAGGGGAGTTGGTCATGGGGTCCCTATCCATAATGGGCTGTTGTCTCAGCTTTCATTGCCTTATTTTCTTAGACTATCCATGGGAGTGAACTTTTTAATCATGTGAGAGCTCTATCCTTGGAAACACCTTTTTATCTTTTGTTAAGCCATAAAAAAGGCTTACTGGTTTGAGTCTGTATTTGAAATTAATATAAAGTCCTACTCATCAATGGACAAAGGATCCTTTTTAAAAAAAAAAAAAACTTTAAATTGGAGGATAATTGCTTTACAGTATTGTGTTGGTCTCTGCCATACATTAATCAGCCATAGGTCAAAAGATCCTTTAAGCAGGTTGTATTTAAAAGGAAAAAAATTTGAAAGCTCTCATCGTAAATAACTGTTACATTGGTACTTATGGGGGGAACAAATTGCAAGGACAAATAGACTATAATGGTGAGCCTTAGAGAGTCCCTTATTAAGATGAAAAAACAGAAATTAGACTTAAAAGTAAGATCCAACATAAATTCCCCTTTAAAAAAAAATTGCCCACCTCCTCTACAATTCCTCAGGCCCTCCTAGGAATAACCAGGAAGTAGATTAGCTGGAAACTTAATACAAACAAGTATCAAGGGCTAATAGGAACAAATTTTTTTTGTCTTGCAAAACTACAAAATCAGAAATGCAACTGTAGAAACAAATCAAGACCCACTTGTTTTTACCATTCCCAAAAGCTTACCTGTTCCTCTTAAAATGCATTCTAGATATTAAAGAAGATCACAATATTGGAGCAAAACTGTCCTGTACTTTAAAAATTATTTTAAAATAATAATTACCCTAAGACTTATAATAATAGATAAATGTAATCCAAAACTCCTACGAGAAAACTGACCTTAAAAGGCCTTTCTTTGCCCTTAAAGGTTATAAATATGGTCATGTCTTTGATATGTAAACACAGCCCACCTTGCCTCAGACTAAGCTTCGATTGGCTAAATTGGCAGAACCCGAAACCGAAAAAGAAGGAAAGATGCCTTTTAAAACACAAACTGCTGAAAGGATCTCGTGCCCAAATTCGAGTTAATCACACCCCTCTACAGCTGCTTGTCAAAGGCAAATACAGAGCTTAAGTCTTTCCCACAAATAATAAAAGATGTTAGCCATCTCAGTGAGTGAACTTAATTTTCTAAATTCTTCGGTGATTTAATTTACACCCTTAGAGTTTGTTAAGTTAAATGATGGGAGATCACTGGATATCTGTATCATTTCCAAAAAAGAAATGTTGCAGCGTGTGGGATCTTCGTTGCACCATGCGATCTTTCGTTGCAGTGCACAGACTCTCCAGTTGCGGCACACGGGCTCCCTAGTTGTGGTGTTTGGACTCCAGAGCATGCAGGCTCAGCAGCTGTGGGCTTAGTTACTCTGTGGCCTGTGGGATCTTAGTTCCCCAACCAGGGATTGAACCCGTGTTCCCTGCATTGCAAGGAGGATTCTTAATCACTGGACCACCAGGGAGGTCCCTCTTGTGCTTTATTGACAATTTCATTTATTTCTAGAAATTATGAAATGTATTTATAAGTTTGCTAAGTCACAAAATACGGTTCACAGTTGTTTACTTCTTTATTCTCTCCAAAAATTTAGATTTCAAAGGATTAATAATTCTAGTTAATATACGCAGTTAAAGGTCCCAGAAATGAAAAAAAAGTATTGTGTTTTGGGCTAAGAAAAGGTAAACAGGTGCCTTTGTTAAGGAAAAGGAAAGAGATTTTGTCCTAAAGCTGGCTATTTCTAAATGGGAAAGAAAAGAAGGGACAAATAAAATGAACACAGAAAATTGCAAAAGGTTTATGAAAAAATAATCTTAAGGAATTTTATGTGTGATCAGGACTAAGCCTGGAATGAGTTTAATTAAGTAAAGGAATATCAAAAGTAAACTGGTACAAAATTAAAATTTGGTGTTTATCTCTGTTAAAAAGTTTTCTTGTTCAAAAGTACAAAGTTCTCTTAGATTGTTGGTCTAGTCTTAATAAGAAATTGTAAAAGAAAAAAGTTTTCTTTACCTTTAATATATCTGTCTAGAAATCCAGATTCTATATTTTGTCTTTATCAGGTTTCCGATCACTTAGAAGACACCCACAAAAAAACTCCTAAGTCTTTCAATATTAAAAGAACTAAAGTTTTTTTACAACTATTTAGCTTTCTGTATTTGCCAGGGACCTGTTTGTCACTGATTATATGGATAGCTAAATATTGTTTCACAGTGACCAACGGTCCTATTTGACCAAGTGTTTCGAAAATGTTTGATATTTTTGACAAATTCTGCAAATTCCAAATCAACTCTTATTGAACTGAAAATGACTTTGGGGTTTTCCACAGGGCCCCTGGATACCTCAAAAATTTATTTTCTGTCCTTATAAAAGAGCTATTAAACTAACTAGGCTTCTTTTTTATGTTAAATTACATAGGAAACAGTTATCAAGTAAATGATAAACCTTCTTAGGTTGTATCATATGGATAAATGTTATTAACATAAATGTTCTAGAAAATAAATGAAATCCCTAAACTTTGGATATGTCATTATATGTTAGCCATAATTCTAGTTACTATCTTAAAATGATATGTCTTAGAGATAACCAAATTTTCTTATCAATTCCATTATAATGAATCATATCTTCAATAGTGGACATTTTAAACTCATTTATCATTTACATACAGTTACTGTTTTACTTGGGGGCAGGAAAAGAAGGGGACGACAGAGGATGAGATGGCTAGATGGCATCACTGACTCGACGGACATGAGTTTGAATAAACTCTGGGAGTTGGACAGGGAGGCCTGGCGTGCTGCAATTCATGGGGCTGCTAAGAGTTGGACACGACTGAGCGACTGAACTGAACTGAACTGTTTTACTCAGATGCTTCTACAAAGGCTTTCGGCAAATGTGTTTTATTTTCAGGGAAATTCATGGAAAGAAATCTAACAAATATTCTAGAATATAGGTGTCTGATGACTTTAAAATCATACCTGGATAAGAATTTACAGAACCCTAATGGAGAAATTGATGGCTTCAAAAATTTTTTAACAGAAGATCAAGTGGAACAAGAATTCACTACAAGATTAAATAAACTGAGGAAGATAATTATAATTTTTTATTATTTATTAAAATCTGAAACATTGCTGAGTTTTAAAAATGTTTTCTCCAGATTTAAGGAAAGTTTTTTGTCTTTTCTCTTAAGCTAACTAGGACTTAGAGCAATTTGGTCCACTATACATTTGTAAGCAGCACTGAAACATTTCTTTTTCTCTCTACTGGATCCCTTCAGCAGTCAGAAACTCTCAGTGAGTATTCTTATTTTCTTGGAAATGTAGTTATTTGCATAACTTCAGTAAGAATCTGCTTTTCTCAGAACACAATTGGAAACATTGATTGTAGTATCAAAGCTTTGACTGGAATGTTATATTGGAGAGAGACATGCATAGACTCAGATATGACCAGAGAGCTTTGAGGAACCAAGGTTGACTTTATGGAGCCAATAAAGCTCTTTGGAAAAACAGCCTAGAATCTTACTTTCAGGTTTCCCAGCAGCTTTACCAGGTAAGTAAGGAAGGTCATTTCCTGGGACCTTTAGGAAACAGTGTACTTTGGAGACTTGTGTGAAGAGAGGAATTCACCCAAATCTATATCTATTGCAGACAAAATCGGTTGGTGAACGCTTGGCTTGGCTTCTTATCCTTGAGAGGCTATTAAAGATTCAATCTGAAGTTCCTCATAAAAAGTTCCTGCAAAGCAGATTTAAGAGAGTCTATGTGGTCAATCACTATTCTTGCTGTACTTACGTAAACAACCAGGCCAAGTTTATTGAATCTAGACTTATTTTATGAAAAAATTAGTCTGCTTTGGCCATCTTTGGTAATAATTGTAGAAAGAAAATTATCTTTCAGCAGGAAACTATAATATACTCTATAAAACAGATTTTAGCCCTGTTCATGGTCTTTGAGGTTTTTGTTATTTACTACCGTAAGCAGAAACTGTTTATAGATTCTTTACTAGTTTTAAGCAGCCAAAGCCTAAGTTTCTTTGTCCTCTTTAATTCCTCACAAATGTATTATTTGTCTAAAAAGTATAAAAGCTCTCTGCTTTGGTCACTTATTAAGTCTCATTTCTATGAGACCTCCATGCACAAGAATTAAAATTGTTTTTCTTCCTGGGAATCTGTCTTAGGTTCATTTTATTTTTAGTCCAGCCACAAGAACTCGGGACAGTTGCGGGGGGCGGGGGGGGGGGGGCGACTTAATAATAAATGTGTTTTTATGGTTGTTCAATTTGCAGGGATGATGGTCATGATATTAAAATAATCCGAAGTGGACCATGCTGATGGAGAAGTTCACAGAAGAGGAATTGGAGAAAGCACCTTCCACTGCACACTAATGAACTTCATTTCCCGCTTTTCTTTTTTCCTGTATTTCTTTGCATGAGATTTTCTGAGATGAGTTGTGTAAGAGGACAGTGATTGATAAAACAACTACAAAATCCTCATTTTTGGCTTTTATCCTTTTAGTTAAGCTTATTGCCCAGGTGACCTATGCATTGCTTAATTTAGTTGGAATAAAATCAGCACTGTATTTAATCACCACTGTTCACTATCGACTGTCCATTCTCACTCAGCAGCCTCATGTGGACCTTTTCCTCTCAAGCAAGGGTGAATTTCACTAAGGGAGAAGTGGTCATTTTTGAGAAGGCAAGGTTTATTCTTCCATATTCTTCTAAATCTTGAAAGTACAATGTAGGTGTAGCTGGTACAGCATTCTGCACAGAGCAAATAATATGTATACTGGAGCTGACTTTAGCCAGAGTTGGTAAAGTCAAAAAGAATCACAAAGGTAAAAATTCAAGATACAAAATACACAATCTCCTTTCAGTACAATTTTCCTTCAGGGTTAATGCAGGAAATTGCTTTTTCCCTTCTTTGAGAGCAGTGATTCTGAACCCTGGGTGAATTTTCCCCAGAGGACCTTTGGAACTATACAGGCATTTTGGGTGTCACAACTTGAATGGTAGATGATCCTGACATCTAGTGGGCAGAAGCCAGGGATGCTGCCACACACATCCAGCTCCCACAACAAAGAAATTTTCAGTCCAAAATATCAGTTGTTCAGTTGCTAACTTATGGCCGACTCTTTGCAACCCCATGGACTGCAGCATACCAGGCTTCCCTGTCCTTAGCTCCCAGAGTTTGCTCAAACTCATGCCCATTGAGTCGGTGAGGCCATCCAATCATCTCATCCTTTGTCGTCACCTTCTCTGGCCTTTGATCTTTCCCAGCATCAGGGCCTTTCCAATGAGTCACCTCTTCGTGTCAGGTGACCCTAGTATTGGAGCTTCAGCTTCAGCATTAGTCCTTCCAATGAGTATTCATGGTTGATTTCTTTTAGGATTGACTGGTTTGATCTCCTTGTTGTCCAAAGGACTCTCAAGAGTCTTCTCCAGTACCACAATTCGAAAGCATCAATTCTTTGGCACTCAGCTTTCTTTATGGTCCAATAATCACATCCATACATGACTACTGGAAAAACCATAGCTTTGACTAGAGGGACCTTTATCAGTAAAATATCATCTCTGCTTTTCAATATGTTGTCTAGGTTTGTCATAGCTTTTCTTCCAAGGAGCAACTGTCTTTTAATTTCATGGCTGCAGTCACCATCTGCAGTGATTTTGGAGCCCAAGAAGATAAAGTCTGTCTGTTTCCATTGTTTCCCCATCTATTTGCCATGAAGTGATGGGACCAGATGCCATCATCTTAGTTTTTTGAATTCTGAGATTTAAGCCAGTTTTTTTGCTCTCCTCTTTCACCTTCATCAAGATGCTCTTAGTTCCTCTCTGCTTTCTGCCCATATACTGTTGAAACCTAGCTTGAAGGATTTTGAGCATGAACTTGCTAGCCTGTGAAATGAGCCCAATTGTGAGGTAGTTTGAACTTTCTTTGGCATTGCCCTTTTTTTGGATTGACCTTTTCCAGTCCTGTGGTGACTGCTGAATTTTCCAAATTTGCTGGCATATTGAGTGCAGCAGTTTCACAGCATCATCTTTTAGGATTTGAAATAGCTCAACTGGAATTCCATCACCTCCACTAGCTTTGTTCGTAATGATGCTTCCTAAGGCCCACTTGATTTCAACACTCCAGGATGTCTGGCTGTAGGTGAGTGATCACACTATCATGGTTATCCATGTCATTAACACCTTTTTTTGTACAGTTCTTCTGTATATTCTTGCTACCTCTTCTTAATCTCTTCTGCTTCTGTTAGGTCCTTGCCATTTCTGTCCTTTATTGAGCCCATCTTTGCATAACATGTCCCCTTGGTATCTCCAATTTTCTTGAAGAAATCTCTAGTCTTTCCCATCCTATTGTTTTCCTCTGTTTCTTTGCGTTTTTCACTTAAGAAGGCTTTCTTCTCTCCCTTGCTGCTCTCTGGAACTCTGCATTGAGTTGGGTATATCTTTCCCTTTCTTCTTTGTCTTTCCCTCCTCTTCTTTTTTCGGCTATTAGTAAGGCCTCCTCAGACAGTCACTTTGCCCTCTTGCATTTCTTTTTGTTTGGGACGGTTCTGGTCACTAGCTCCTGTACAATAGTGCTGAGACATCCTGTCTTCAAGTACGATGCAACATACATACAGATGTAGCAATAATAAAAGTGACCAAAAGTTAATTGAGAAAGATAGTGTTGTCCAGGTAGAGGATTTTGAGTTGAGTCTTGGGTTTAACTGAATTCTGGGGCCAGAAAATTGAGACATGAGGCAGGAGGTGGCTGGGAGAGTATACAGTAAAAAGAACATGGCTTTGGGGAGTGGGCTTAACATGAATTGAATTCTGATTCCAATATTTACTTGGGCTTCTGTTTCTTATCTGGAAAAGAAGGATCATGCTCAACTCATGGAGCAGCTGTGAGGAAACTGCTTAGCACAGCACTTGGTCCATGGACACTACTGAAATAGTAGCTACTGTTACTTCACGTACCCCTCTTAGGAAGGACGAAACTGAGGCCCACAGAGGCAAGCCAACTTGCCAAAGGTTATAGAATACATGCCAAACACGTATTTTTTGTGGCCTAGAAGCCTGGTCTCCAAATACCCAGACCTCTGTTTTTAACAGAATAGAGGCAATAAAGTAGGAAGTTGTATAACATAAATGTGCCACAACTACATTATGTCTGTAGTTATTTTTGGCTTAAAAGTTTTATAAAAGTATAATAGAAAAAAAAAGTATAAAATTTTAGGAAAACTAAAAATACACAGAAGTATATATAAAGATGAAAGTCTTGCCCATAGCAGCCTCCAGAGGTGACCAATAACCTTTTGGAACATAGTCTCCCTACATATGTTGGTACATATAAAATCACACACATACAGAAATTCACCCTGTCTGTAAACTTACTTTTCTCCTTATATTTGGGTTTTTAACATCAATATATGTAGTTCTTTTAAAAGCTGCATAGAATTTTATTATTGTGCCATAAGTTAGCCTTCTCTATTGATTTGTATTTATATTATTAGGAGTCTTGTGGCTGAAACTGGAGGAATCCCAACTCAAGCTAGCCTTAGGTAAAGAAGAAATTGTCCCATTTAGTCATATTTGCAGAAGAGCTGGAGGGTAGAGGTGGCATCAGCCTCAGAGGGTGCCTAGTACCAGGGACTCTAATGCATTAAGACTGCTTGTCTCTTCATGTTCATGTTTGCTTATTTCAGCATAAACAACTTCATTCATGGACTAGCTTTAGCCCCCTGAGTTGGAGGCAAAATTGGCAGCTCTAGATCCTATCCCAGCAACTTCCTAACCTGACAGGAAATGAGTCTTTTGTAACAACTCCAGGTGACAAAGGCTGCTGGAGTCACAGCCCCACAGCCTTATTACTTAAAAAAAAAAAAAAGGCTTTTCTGGGCCAAGACCTTGATTGGTTCATGTTGATCACACACCCACCATTTAGGCCCAATTGTGGTCACAGGAAATAAGGTGATATATGATTGGTTCAGCTGAGATGAGAGATTGGGTGCAATGTTCCCAGAGGAAAAATAGGGGAAAATTCAAGAAGAAACAAATCAGTAGATGTTAACTATAATTGCTTATCTGTACTATTACAATTTTTAATGATAATGTTTCAGAAAATATCCTTCTTAACACATTCTTGGCACTTAAATACACATACACACAATGAAAATAGCTTTAAAAAATGGTTAGTGGCCATTTATGCTCATGTAGCATACAGTAATCATTTGGCTTGCCCAGCATTTCTCCCTTCTTCTGCTCCAAAAAGTCATTTTTTTCTAGCTTCAACTGCCCTTCTTCAATCCACTCCCAACTTCTGGTTGAATGGAACCACTGCCTTCTTAGTCGATCCCATATCCTGCTCCTGGTGATAGGTTGAAGTGTGAGCACATAGTTCAAATCAAACCAATCATGACCAGTTGTAATTCCCACTACCCTGGTCACAGAGGTTGGTCTGCAGCCTGTTTTTGACCATTCAGAGTCCTTCCTCAGAAAACAGCTTTTTCCTTTTAGGTGGTGGGTTCAACAGTCTGTGTCACTGGAAGCTGCTGGAAGCAGTGGTCCCTCACTACAAAGAAAGACTGTGGTAGGAGAGCATGAGGCCAACATGCCATGGGGAGCAGAGACCAAAGGCCCACAGTCTCAGTGGGGCTCAGCATTCTGGTTTGAGGCCTTAGGGTCCCTGGGGCACCTCGGTTGTCTACTTTGCCATGGCTTATATTAGTTGGTCAGCTTTTCCTTTGATTCTGTGAGCTGGCCTGCTGTCCATTCAATATTGCCTCCAAGACTTTTTTTTTTTTTGCTTATAGCAGTTTGAGTTGGGTTGTCATCATATAAACTCGGCTAATAAATTCAAACAATTCAGAAGTGTGTGAAGTGGAAGAGTTTCCCTGTTTTAGTCCCATTCTCCTCTCCTGAGTAAACTAAACAATTATTTCCCACAACAACGATCATGGAAGACTTTTATATTCAGGAAAAAAACTGATAATAATGGTATTTCAAAAAGAAACTCAAATGTATAAACAGGTACTATAAGGGTTTTTGTGAAAGTATGGTTTTTATGACACTGAACTATCACTACTTCCGTGCTTTTCTGTACAAACTTCTATTGCTATAAAACAGACGTATTCTATGAAGTTGCTTTTCTCCTTTATGTTTGTTTTCATGTCAATATATGCAGTTCCTTCTTTTTAAGAGCTGCATAGTATTCCATTATATTGTTGTCTCATAATTTATCCAATCTATGTTGATCTCCATTTGGATTGTTTCTGAGAATTCTCTTGATTCAAAGTTGAAAATTCCAACTGAAACTAGTCTAAGCTAAAGACAGAATTATGTAATTGGTTCCTGAATATAGCAGAGGGACTTAGCACATGAGTGCAAAGTCAGGTATCTGTGTTCATTAGGCAAGTTACAAATTTAAGTCAGTTTCCTCATCTGTAGAGTGAGAATAGTAATGGTACTTACTTCACAGGGCTGCTGTGAAGAGTAAATAAGATCACACACATAAGGTGCTCAGAACACTTGAAAACGTTGGCTATTATACAAAACTATACCTTTAAGGGGAGAAGGCAATGGCACCCCACTCCAGTACTCTTGCCTGGAAAATCCCATGGATGGAGGAGCCTGGTAGGCTGCAGTCCATGGGGTCACTAAGAATCAGACACAACTGAGCGACTTCACTTTCACACATTGGAGAAGGAAATGGCAACCCACTCCAGTGTTCTTGCCTGGAGAATCCCAGGGATGGGGGAGCCTGGTGGGCTGCCGTCTATGGGATCACACAGAGTCGGGAAAGAGTAAAACCAGTAACTTGATTTTTGGCCCTATACCTGATCCTGTAACAATATATCATGGATGTTTTCCCAAGTCAGTACATTTAGATCTACTTCATTTTATTAAAAAGAACAGTATTATATTCTATTACATGGACATACAATGACCTATTTATGCAATTCTCAAGTGATGAACATTTCAATTACTTTTCATTTTCTACCATCACAGATAATGGTGCACGCATATATGTCCTTTTTTATTTATGCAAGCACTCTGTAGGATAAATTTAAAAAACTGGAATCACTTGGTTAGAAAATAAACAGATTCAAAATGTTGAAAGGGACTGAAAAGGTGTGCTTACTTACATATTCTCTGTGGTAAATTAGTGCCTGGTCTTCTTTTCATTTTGTGCAATGGAAGCAGTGCTGCCAAAATACGCTCAGTTGTACTGAAAACTCAGATTTGTATCCATCCTGTTAAAGAAGACTCTTTTTATACCTTCTTAAAAATGTTCTCATTATAAAAGTGATATGTAGTGATTATAATCACCCAAAGTAAGTGTAGGAAAAAACAACCCACCAATCCATGGAAAGTTCTGGAATAGAAGCTGCTGGGGTACAGCGATCTTGCCAGTCTTACTAATCGTGTTATCTTCTGCGCTTGGGCAGTGCCTGGCACGGTGTGTATTTATTTATGTCCATAGTTTTGGCTGTGCGGGGTCTTCCCTGCTGTGCAGGCCTTTCTCTGGCTGTGGCGAGCGGGGGCTAGTATCTAGTTGCGGGGCTCGGGCTTCTCACTGCAGTGGCTTCTCTCGTTGTGGACACAGGCTCCAGCGTGTGCGGCTTCAGCAGTTGTGGCACGTGGACTCAGTAGCTGCAGCTCCCGGGCTCTTGAGCACAGGCTCAATAGGTGTGGCTCATGGTCCCAGCTGCTTCATTTTGTGTGGGATCTTCCTAGACAAGGGATTGAATCTGCGTCTCCTGCATTGGCAGGCAGATTCTTTACCAGCTGAGCTACAAGGCAAGCCCACAGTGCATATTTATTGATTAAAGGAAGAAAAAAGAACAGCCCAGAAGGCCTCAAAAAATAATGACAACAGAATCACTAACCTCCCTGAATTCCTTCCTTCTACCCAAACAGGCAAAATACACAACCCACACACTACAAAGGAAACAAAGTTTTGACTCTTGGCCAACAATGAATTTCCATTTTTTCCTTCATTACTCTGAAAAGGGGAATGAGACTGAATGTCCAGATGATCTTGAACAATTCTTAGAGCATACCTCAAACCTGATTTAGGCTTTTTGTTAAGTATCCAGTTTACATTTGATCATTCTCTCAATTATGCCGTTCATATTTGCAGATATCTATTACATGTGTTGAGCACTGAGGATACAGTGATGAATGAAGCACTGCCCTGTTGATGCAGAGCCTACAGGATCATACTCTTAAGTTTCTCTGAAAAGTAAACAACTCTCACTTTTGGAAACTGAAAACCTGGTATCTGCTATAGACTGTAAATTCCTTGAGGCTAGTACCCTTACTTGTCATGTTCTTTACTGTATTCCTAACTTGGCACACAGTAAGTGTTGGGTACATACTTGTGGGCTGGCTACTTTACCTCAGTTCCATTCTGTTGCCTTCTCTATTCTATGGCCAGATTTAGGAAGGTAAGAGTATCTTGAACAGCAGGAGAATCTGAAATTCAGGCAGTAAAGCAGGTCAGATACAAATCACTCCCATTCAGCCTTCAGGGATGGCCACTTCCTCACCAGGTGCTGGAGGTAACTCACCTGGCCATGAGCCTTGATGTAGGCATCCTAATTTACCAGATAGTTGGTCAACAGTATTTACTTTTGATTAATTGGCTTCTAGTGATCTTAGATGTGGCATACAATGCACAGATTCTCTCTAGTTGGGGCATGCAGGTTCTCTAGCTATGGGGTGAGGGCTCTGGAGCAGAGGCTTCAGTAATTGCAGCAAGCATGCTTAGTAGCTCCACAGCATGTGGGATCTTAGTTCCCAGACCAGGGACCAACTCGCGTACCCTGCATTGCAAGGCAGATTCTTAACCACTGGACCACCATGGAAATCCCAACAATACTAAGGAAGTACTTTGTTTTATTCATCATTTTTTTTAAGGTATACAGTTATTTTGATACGCTTTTCTTCTTCTTCTTCTTCTTGACTAGACCAAACACTTTGTCTGTGAAGCCCAAATATAAAATACATATCCCTGGGACTTCCTGGTGGTCCCAGTGGTTAAGACTCTGTGCTTCCACTGCCAGAGGCACAGGTTTGATTCCTGGTCAGGGAACTAAGATCTCGCATGCCGAGTGTGACCAAAAAAAAAAACTTGAAAAAAAAATGCTATCCTTTACGTTTTAAATTTTGTAAGAAAAAAAAAGGCAACTCTTAATACTTTGGCATATTCAAAAGTTGATTTTCTTATTGTGGATAAGAGATCATATTTATATAACACTTAGGATAAAATTAGATTCAGTGATTCTGTGGCTTTTTTTTTTTTTCTGCCTCCAAGTAAAATTAGGCTTTTTTACATGAAGGAAAAAAAATAAAGAGGAAATACATCAAAATTTAGCAAAAAAATTTTTACACAAATTTTTGAGAATATTTATAATTATAATGTGCTATGCTAAGTCACTTCAGTTGTGTCCAACTCTTTGTGACCCCATGGACTAGCACACCAAACTCCTCTGTCCATGGGATTTTCCAGGCAAGAATACTAGAGTAGGTTGCTATTTCCTTCTCCAAGGGATCTTTCTGACCCAAGGATTGAACCTGCATCTCTTGCGTTTCCTGCATTTGGCAGGCAGGTTCTTTACCACTACCACCACCTGGGCAGTCCTTGATTATAATAAACATGCCTTTTAAATTTTTGCTGTTTTAAAAGAAGGACGATTACAATTTAAAAAGCCGTAAAATGACAGGAAATCTTAATTGAAGCAATGAATTAAGAGCCAGAAATAGCCCACCAATAATCTTTTACAGACTTTTGCCAAATGTTCTCCCTGTCATGGAACAATTCCTGGCCAGCGCTGAGACACAAGGGGGCAGTGGCTCCCTGGGAACCGCCAATTCCAGCAAATCCTGCCGCTCAGCCTGAAGCCAGCCGAGTGATGTCTCTCTAGAGCATTGCCACTGGCCTGGGAGAGTCACACTTGACTTGCAAACTGCTCTTAAAGACTCAAGATTTCATTTATTTATTTTTAATTGGAGGATAATTGCTTTACAATAATGCTTTGATTCTTTGAAGATACTATTTCTGTGACTAACACTGAATGAATGGTCCAGTTGGAGCTAATTGGGGTCAAGGATCTAGGTGAATTAAAAACAATGACAAATAAAAACAATTTTACCATCTGGAGAAGGAGTTAAGCACAGGCTTCCAGATCGCGGCTGGAAAAGCTGGAATTTGCAAAACTGCCAGAGGAGAAGGCTACACACAAGCTTGTCTGAGTTGAGCAGAAAGCTCTGACCTGACAGGCCTAAGAGGCATCTGCTTTTCTGTGGTGGGCAGGGTTATAAAAAAGCCACCAACTTTTCCTTTCTAGGTTTTCTACCTCCCTGTCCCCCTCTGGTTCAATGATTTTCATCATAACTAAAATTCTGCCCGGGTGAACATATTTATTAATTCAGAAAATCCATATTATCAAATATTAACCTGGCCATTTACAGTTCCAAACTCTTTCATACTTTATGCTTTCTTAAAATATTTATTTTTATCTTTTGGTTGCAAGGCAGATAGGATCTCAGTTTTCCGACTGAGGATTCACAGGGGATTCAACCTGTGTCCCCTTCACTGGAAGGCAAAGTCTTAACTACTAGACCACCAGGGAAATCTCTGTATAGCACTTTCACGTATGTTTTCACTTGCCATTTGAAACACTTTCACTTTTGACTCTTTTTTTTTTTACTGGAAATAGATTCCATCATACTGATCAAAGCTAATATAAAAAATCAGTGAAGGACTTTCCTGGTAGCCCAGTGGCTAAGACTGTTCTCAATGCAGGGGGCCCAGGCTGGTCGGGGAACTGAAATCCATATGCTGCAACCAAGATTTAAGATTCCTTGGCTGCAACTAAGATCCATCACAGTCAAATAAATAAATTAATAATAATAAGAAGAACCAATGAGAGGTTGGGGACCCAATGCCAAGGACATTGCATTGGTTTGGCAACACAGACCAAGCTGCAGGATAAAGGGTGTGACGTGGGCAGAATGGAAGTGTCAGAATCTGGATTATGGCATTCAGGGACAAATTTCTTTATGAAGAGAAAGGGAAGGGTAGGGCAGCTCTGCAGAAGCATTTGCCACTCAAAGACTGTCAGGGGCACCCATGCATATGAAACTGTCAATGAATATTTGTGAGACAGATGACCCTAACTTGGAATGTGGTGTGTTAGTCTTTGCAGGAGTGAAGAAATCCTTTGTTTGCCATAGGGTTGATTTATTAGGAAAATTTGTCTCCTAAACTATGTCTTTTGATAAACAACAACAAGTCTAAGCCTAAGTGAGTAGGCAAAGGGTCTGCTTCTCCCAACACTCAGGGCTATCAGAGTCATCCCTTATCTCTTCTCTCCTTTCAATCACTGTTGGGCCAGAGTCTGTCCTCCTTCCTGCTTCCTTTTTATAGATACACACAGTGTCCACTACCCCAGCAGCAATCCAGCTCAGCACTAGGCAGTGAAAACAAGTACCTTCTATCTTGCTCCCTGCGGGCTTCTTCCTGGACACATTCTGTCTTGTTGAATGTGTCAGATTGGCTTTTGGTCTGATGTTTCTTAGTCCTACCCAGACAGGCCAAAAAGGGCTGATCCAGGTTCCAGTTCAGATCACTCCCGCTCTCACTGAGTTCCCGGCCCAAGCTCAGCCAGCAATGGAGGCATACCAACCACTCCTGGGAGTAAAGCGTCAGTGAACCTTGCAGACCCTACTTGCTAAATGGGGAGGGACTCACTTAGATGTGGCTAAATGGTCAAGAGCAGCTGGTCTGCAGCTGAGGGGACTGAGGAACATAGGAGTGGACTTGGACTTGAGAGGATGCTTGGCCCAGTGCCAGGGCATAGTAGGGGCTCAATACTTGTGGATTGAGGTGATGACTGAGGCTGGAAAGACAAAAGAAACACACAGTGAATACTGTCTCTCACCACGTAAGAAGATGTCATCAAATACCACACTGAGACACAGTCACATTTATTAGGAGACTGTACTAGTTAGGATAAAGACTCTGCCACTGCAACAGGACTTCCACAAACCTGGCTGAAAGAGGATAGAAGTTTATTTCTCTCTGGTAAAACAACCATTTAGTCTACACTACCAAGACAGCACTAGTCTGAGAGATCATTCAGAATCAATCCTTCTTCCACCACTGCTTAGGACTGTGGTTCCCAAGTTGTCCCAAAGAGCCTCAGTGAGCTCAGAGGATGCGTCAACATTTTGAGGAAAACATGGTGACCTTCCCCATATAACGTACACCACACAGACCACTGGCTTGAGATTCACAGTCTCAACATCAGAGAGCACTGCCTCCTCTTGATAACATGAGATATCTCTGAATCTAGGTTTTCAGTGGCTGCCATGATAAAAAGCTGGAACTCTGAGAAAATCAGTATGCAACAGGGAATGAGGTAGTGCTGTCCAATCTGATTTGAAGGTTAGAGGAGTTGTGGAGTGCCCTGTAGGTATACATATTCTATCACCAAGTGATTGCCATTGTTAAAGTAAAAATACTTACCTTTCAATGTATGCATATCACTTGTTACAAATAACAATTGAATGTTGGGAGACAATTCCCCATGAATCTCATGGTTTTGCATATATTGTAAACAAACGCAGTGACTGGCTTTGATCCAGACTATCTATTCAAAGATGCTTGTATAGGGAGCCCTTGAAAACACGGGGTTTAGGGGCGCCAACACCAATGGAGTCAAAAATTCACATGTAATTTTTGACTCCTCCAATACTTAACAACCAACAGGTTACTGCAGACCAGAAGCCATAAAGATAATATATACAGTCAACTAAGAGATAATTTTATGTGTGTTATATGCTACATATATACTATTAATATTATACAATAGTATAATACTATTATATGATAATAATAGTACTATTACACAAAATACATGTAAACTATATATACACTATATTATTGTACTCTTGAAATTAGATTGATATATTCTTTGCAGCCAAAGATGGAGAAGCTCTATACCATCAGTAAAAACAAGACCAGGAGCTGACTGTGGCTCAGACCATGAATTCTTTTTTTTTTTTAAACGTATTTATTTATTTTAATTGGAGGCTAGTTACTTTACAGTATTGAAGTGGTTTTTGCCAAACATCAACATGAATGAGTCACAGGTGCACATGTGTCCCCAACCTGAACCCCCCTCCCGCCTCCCTCCCCATCCCATCCCCCAGGGTCATCCCAGTCACCAGCCCTGAGCACCCTGTCTCATGCATTGAAACTGGACCGGCAATCCGCTTCACATATGATAATATACACATTTTAATGCTACCCTCTTAAATCATCCCACCCTCGCCTTCTCCCACAGAGTCCAAAAGACTGTTGTTTACATCTGTGTCTCTCTTGCTGTCTCGCATACAGGGTTATCGTTACCATCTTTCTAAATTCCATATATATGCGTTAGTACATTGTACTAGTGTTTTTCTTTCTAACTTACTTCACTCTGTATAATAGGCTCCAGTTTCATCCACCTCATTAGAACTGATTCAAATGCATTCTTTTTAATGGCTGAGTAATATTCCATAGTGTATATGTACCACAGCTTTCTTATCCATTCGTCTGCTGATGGGCATCTAGGTTGCTTCCATGTCCTGGCTATTGTAAACAGTGCTGCGATGAACATTGGGGTGCACGTGTCTCTTTCAGATCTGGTTTCCTCAGTGTGTATGCCCAGCAGTGGGATTGTTGGGTCATATGGCAGTTCTATTTCCAGTTTTTTAAGGAATCTCCATACTGTTCTCCATAGTGGCTGTACAAGTTTGCATTCCCACCAACAGTGTGAGAGAGTTCCCTTTTCTCCACACCCTCTCCAGCATTTATTGTTTGTAGACTTTTTGATAGCAGTCATTCTGACTGGCCTGAGATGGTACCTCATTGTAGTTTTGATTTGCATTTCTCTGATAATGAGTGATGTTGAGCATTTTTTCATGTGTTTGTTAGCCATCTGTATGTCTTCTTTGGAGAAATGTCTGTTTAGTTCTTAGACTCATTTTTTGATTGGGTTGTATATTTTTCTTGAATTGAGCTGCAGGAGCTGCTTGTATATTTTTGAGATTCTTTGTCAGTTGCTTCATTTGCTATTATTTTCTCCCATTCTGAAGGCTGTCTTTTCACCTTGCTTATAGTTTCCTTTGTTGTGCAAAAGCTTTTAAGTTTAATTAGGTCCCATTTGTTTATTTTTGCTTTTATTTCCATTACTCTGGGAGGTGGGCGATTGAGGATCCCGCTGTGATTTATGTCAGAGTGTTTGGCCTATATTTTTCTCTAGAAATTGTATAGTTTCTGGTCAGACCATGAATTCCTTATTGCAAAATTTAGACTTAAATTGAAGAAGGTAGGGAAAACCACTAGACCATTCAGGTATGATCTAAATCAAATCCCTTATGATTATACAGTGGAAGAGACAAATAGATTCAAGGGATTAGATCTGGTAGAGTACCTAAAGAACTATGGACGGAGGTTTGTAACATTGTATAGGAGGCAATGATCAAAACCATCCCCAAGAAGAAGAAATGCAAAAAGGCAAAATGTTTGTCTGAGGAGGTCTTACAAATATTTGAGAAAACAAGAGAAGTGAAAGGCAAAGGAAAAAAGGAAAGATATATCCATCTGAATACAGAGTTCCAAAGAAAAGCAAGGAGAGACAAGAAAGATTTCCTAAGTGATCGATGCAAAGAAATAGAGAAAAACAATAGAATGGGAAAGACTAGAGATCTCTTCAAGAAAATCAGAGATACCAAGGGAACATTTCATGCAAAGATGGGCACAATAAAGGACAGAAATGGTATGAACCTAACAGAAGCAGAAGATATTAGGAGGTGGCAAGAATACACAGAAAAACTATACAAAAAGATCTTAATGATCCAGATAAACACAGTGGTGTGATCACTCACCTAGAGCCAGGCATCTTAAGAGTGCGAAGTCAGGTGGGCCTTAGGAAGAATCATTACAAACGAAGCTAGTGGAGGTTATGGAAGTCCAGTTGAGCTATTTCAAATCTCAAAAGATGATGCTGTGAAACTGCTGCACTCAACATGCCAGCAAATTTGGAAAACTCAGCAGTGGCTAAAGGATTGGAAAAGGTCAGTTTTCATTCCAATCCCAAAGAAAGGCAATGCCAAAGAATGTTCAAATTACCACACAATTGCACTCATCTCACACTCTAGCAAAGTAACGCTCAAAATTCTCTAAGCTAGGCTTCAACAGTACGTGAACCAAGAACTTTCAGATGTTCAAACTGGATTTAGAAAAGGCAGAGGGATCAGCAATATAATTGCCATTATGCATTGGATCCTAGAAAAAGCAAGAGAATTCCAGAAAAACATCTACTTCTGTTTCATTGACTACTCTAAAGCCTTTGACTGTGTGGCTCACAACAAACTAGAAAATTCTTCAAGAGATAAGAATACCAGACCATCTTTTCTACCTCCTGAGAAATCTGTATGCAGGTCAAGAACCAGACATGGAACAATTGAGTGGTTCCAAATTGGGAAAGGAGTACATCAAGGCTGTATATTGTCACCCTGCTTATTTAACTTACATGCAAAGTACATCATGCAAAATACTGGACTAGATGAAGAATAGCTGGAATCAAGATTGCGGGAGAAATATCAATAACCTCAGATATGCAGATGACACCACCCTTATGGCAGAAAAGGAAGAGGAACTAAAGAGCCTCGAGATGAAATTGAAAGAGGAGAGTGAAAAAGCTGGCTTAAAACTCAACATGCAAAAAATTGAGATCATGGTATACAATCCCATTACTTCATGGCAAATAGATGGGGAAACAATGGAAAACACTGACAGACTTTATTTTCTTGGACTCAAAATCACTGCAGATGGTGACTGCAGCCATGAAATTAAAAGATGCTTGCTCCTTGGAAGAAAAGCTATGACCAACCTAGACAGCATATTAAAAAGCAGAGACATTATTTTACAGAAAGGTCCATATAGTCAAAGCTATGGTTTCTCCAGTGGTCATGTATGAATGTGAGAGTTGGACCATAAAGAAAACTGAGTGCTGAAGAACTGATGCTTTTTTTTTTTTCCATTTATTTTTATTAGTTGGAGGCTAACTACTTTACAACATTGCAGTGGTTTTTGTCATACATTGAAATGAATTAGCCATGGATTTACATGTATTCCCCATCCCGGTCCCCCCTCCCACCTCCCTCTCCACCCCATCCCTTTGGGTCTTCCCAGTGCACCAGGCCTGAGCACTTGTCTCATGCATCCAACCTGGGTTGGTGATCTGTTTCACCCTAGATATACATGTTTCGATGCTGTTCTCTTGAAACATCCCACCCTCGCCTTCTCCCACAGAGTCCACAAGTCTGTTCTATACATCTGAGTCTCTTTTTCTTTTTTTGCATATAGGGTTATCGTTACCATCTTTCTAAATTCCATATATATGTGTTAGTATACTGTAATGGTCTTTATCTTTCTGGCTTACTTCGCTCTGTATAATGGGCTCCAGTTTCACCCATCTCATTAGAACTGATTCAAATGAATTCTTTTTAATGGCTGAGTAATATTCCATGGTGTATATGTACCACAGCTTCCTCATCCATTCATCTGCTGATGGGCATCTAGGTTGCTTCCATGTCCTGGCTATTATAAACAGTGCTGCGATGAACATTGGGGTGCACGTGTCTCTTTCGGATCTGGTTTCCTCAGTGTGTATGCCTAGAAGTGGTATTGCTGGGTCATATGGCAGATCTATTTCCAGCTTTTTAAGGAATCTCCACACTGTTTTCCATAGTGGCTGTACTAATTTGCATTCCCACCAACAGAACTGATGCTTTTGAACTGTGGTGCTGGAGAAGACTCTTGAGAGTCCTGTGGACTGCAAGAAGATCTAACTAGTCAATCCTAAAAGAAATCAGTACTGAATATTCATTGGAAGGACTAATGCTGAAGCTGAAGCTCCAATACTTTGGCCATGTGATGCAAAGAAATGACTCATTGGAAAAGACACTGATGCTGGGAAAGATTTAAGGCAGGAGGAGAAGGGGACAACAGAAGATGAGATGGTTGGATGGCATCACCGACTCAATGGACATGAGTTTGAGCAAACTCTGGAAGTTGGTGATGGACAGGGAAGCCTGGCATGCTGCAGTCCATGGGGTCGCAGGGTCGGACATGACTGAGCGACTGAACTGACTGATTGTACTCTTTTAATAAACTAGAGACTATCGATACTGATACCACAAGTTAATATCATGTTTACAAGATTAATTATCTATCAGCACCTATATCCATACTATACATATGAGATAAAACATTGTAGATGCAATATGAATTACTAATTCTAGACATAACAAATGAAAAGATAACATGAAAACAAATTCACATTTATATATTATATATTCACAGATCTAAAGACTCATGCACTGATAATGAAGCAGCAGCAATATGATTACTTTATGGTAAGCTTAGTGTAATTGATATAATTGTTTCACAGTGGCCTAGCTTAGACACAGTGAATGAATCCTTATGAAACTTTTATGGTATACAGTATTACAGTCATATTCATAATACGGTGTTGGAAACACTGTTACATTTAAAAAAATCCACCTACCTATGACAACAGGCTGATACACAGGTTCTCCAATTGGAAGGGAGAGAAATGCATACTGTATGATAATGTAATTCTTTGAAAGCAAATTTATAAAGCAGTAGGAAAACTAACACATTATTAATATTAAATGCCACTTATCTTATTTCTATATAAGGTAGGCTTTCCACTTCAACACAAGTCTTGCACATGACATTCTACATGGTGAATCCTTAGGTGGTGATGATGATGACATATCTCACACAGTTCTTATAGTAGTTACTAGACTTTAATACAAGAACTCACACACATACATAACAGATAGGTTGACTAACTGTAGGACATGATGATTATCTACTATTCATCAAGTGGAAGAGGATCATCACAAAGGTCTTTATCCTAGGTGTCTTTGATTCATATTGACTAGGCTGAGAGGAGGAGGAGGAGGGATTGGCTTTGCTGTCCCAGGTGTGGGAGGGGAGGCAAGAGAGGCAGGCAACACTGGGTGTAACTTGATGGAAATACACCCTAATTTCTGACATTTTTGCTTTTTTATTTTTCTATGAATGTTTCCATAAAGTACGAATCCGTCCTCCACTGTGTGCTTTAGTTCCAGCACCAGTAGCATAGAAAGGTCCATGCTGTAAAAGAAGTCAAAAGCAGTTTTTAATTATCAGAACTCTCGCCCTAGATAGTCTAATGTCAGTTTGTTTCCTGGCACCGCTTCTTCCTTCTTCCATGTCTTTTACCTCATTGTGTGGCACTGGTTCGGAAGCACTCTATCTGAGTCATCTCTTGCTAATTCCTCTTGTATCGTGCCTATAAGCTCTTGAATTTCTCTAAGATCCCTATCTTGCAACCCTTCACCCCCACCTTTTTTGTCATTATCCAAAATGTCCTTCATGATTTCCTTGATTGGTTCTGTGTATATCCTGTGAAGTCATACACAACATATGGGCACAGTTTTCTCCAGCAAGAATTTATTCCTTTGGGCTTGACGGTCTTTACAGCTTTTCCTATGATGATGGCATCTTCAATCGTGTAGTCCTTCCAGATTTCCAGGACCTTTCCATGGAGTTCTCTCCCATAGTACTGGTAATCCTTTACATAGAGTGCTACATGTAATGAGCCATAATGGTCCCTATGACTCCCTGATCTAGAGGATGAATTAGAGATGTTGTATTTGGAGGCAGCAAGACCACTTCAACACCTTCAGTGTTGAATTCATGGGGTTCTGGGTGGCCAGGGGTACTGTCCAATAAAAAGAAACTTTAAACTTTAAAAGGCAGTTCTTTACTTGCAATGTAATTACTGACTTCAAGGACAAAGCATCAGTGGAACCAACCTAAGAAAAGGGTTCTCATTATCCAGGCTTCCTTGTTGCAGTACAACCAAAACACTGGCAGCTGGTGTTTTATCTTTTCCCTTCAAGGCTTGTGGGTCAGCAGCTTTATAGATAAAGTGAAGTCGCTCAGTCGTGTCTGACTCTTTGAGATGCCATGGACTGTGGCCTACCACACTCCTCCATCCATGGGATTTTCCAGGCAAGAGGACTGGAGTGGGTTGCCATTTCCTTCTCCAGAGGATCTTCCTGACCCAGGGATCTTATAGATAAAGGCAGTCCTTATCCTAAACCCCACTGCATTCGTGCATAACAGGAGAGTTAGCCTATCCCTTCCTGAATTAAAACTAGTACTCACTTTCCTTCCTTACTAGTAAATGTCCTTTGTGGCACTTCCCCCCTGCCCCCCTCCACCGAGAATAGGGCTCTTTTTGTCTACATTAAAAACCTGTCTAGCCTGTTATTGTTCCTCCTCAATGATTTTCTTAATGGTGCCTGGGAACTGATCTGCTGCATCTTGGTCAGCAGAAGCTGCTGCTCCTGTTAATTTTGACATGTTTTAAGTCAAACCTCTTTCTAAAATGATCAAATCAACCCTTGGTGGCATTAAGATCCTTCACTTTCCATTTAAGTTATCATATAATAATGACCGCTTTTTCTCAAATCATACTAGTAGGTATGCTTTTCTTATAGTAATTCTACACCCACATAAAAGCTGCATTTTTGATATAAGATAAAAAGTTAATTCACAAACGGTAAATTTTCATGCATGCTGGCATAGGTGTAATGATGTTTTCACATATTTCCTTTCATGTTTTTCTTTTTACAATGGTTTTTATGCTGGATTCATTTATCTTGAAATGGCTGGCAACTGCAGCTGCAGACCTCAATCTACAGTATACATCAAGCAATTCAGCTCTTCCCTGAAATGTCATGACTTTTCTCTGCTTCATGGGAGCATTTCTAGAATCACTAGCGGCACTTCATATTGGTCTCATGGTGTTATTCAAGGTCTACAGTATTGCATTAAACACAAAGAAATATATACAAGAACTGCAAGAGATCACTTTTTACTGTGATATGCAGTTTACTGGAAAGATGAAGTGCTCACCTGGAAATGATTAGTGTCTCATGGCATTTTAAGCAGATATCCCCAGAGGAAGAAATAGCAACCCACTCCAGTACTCACAATCGGTCTATAGTCAAGCTGTCTAACAGAGCAGTCACTAGCCACAGGTCATCACTGGGCACCTGAAATATGGCAATTCTGAAATGAATTATGTTGTTGGTATAAACTACACACAGGACTTCAAAGACATATCACATATACACAAAATATATAAAATCTCATTAATAATTTTTACATTGATTATATGTTGAAATTAAAATATTTTGGATTATCATGTCAAATAACTTACATTTTATTTCTACTGAGAAGCACTAGAAAATATACTCCATGAAAATATGCAATAGAGGACATAATAATTATTAAAAGCATTTCAGATTTTGAAGTATCTGTATATAAAGATGGGCTTCCCAGGCAGCACTAGTGGTAAAGAACCTGACTGCCAATGCAGGAGACTTAAGAGATAACAGTTCAATTCCTGGATCGGGAAGATCCCCTGGAGGAGAGCATGGCAATCCACTCCAGTATTCTTGCCAGAAGGGTTCCATGGATAGAGGAGCCTGGAGGGCTAAAAGTCCACAGGGTCGCAAAGAGTCGGACACGACTGAAGTAACTTAGCATGAATGCATGCATATATAAAGATATAAGTCAAAAAGTAAACAAAGAATTTCCAGTGAATTATTTAGATCTAATATATAATTCTGGAAGTCAACTAAGAAATGAACAGCTGGTTAGTTGGAAAATGGAAAAACAGCATTTTTCCACAATAGTACTTCAAAAAAGTAAAATCACATCTGGATACTTTTATTTAAAAAAAGATCAGGTTTATTAGGAAAAGACTTGGATTAGTAAGTTTAAAAACAATAGTAGATCATAAAATCTTGGTCAAAAACATAAGTTCTCCCAAAGAGTCCAAAGTCAAGAAACAGAAAATGTGCTACATTCTGAGCCCACTTCCAGTCCATAGAAAACAACCTAAGATGAAATACTGGGAGCCAAAACAGTATGAGTGGCATTCTCAAATGCCTGCTTTGAATCCTTAGAGAACTCAGAATAGAACATAGAATATTATATTACAATAGAGCTAATAGAATATAACTGTTGTCTTAACAGGAAGAAATAAAGTGAGCTGTGTTCTCCTTGAAGACTAAACAGTATCATGTGCTCCAAAGGAAATATATGAGTTTCAGTTGATCTAGAAAGGACTATTGACAGGAAAGTCTATTAGAAACCAGCAAAATGAGGACCTCTGGTTATCAGAAAATATGAAGGAAGAGAAAAGTACTAGACTCATGAAAAATAAACACAATATTCCTACTTAGAGGCTCCTAACGCTCTTCAACAGGAGATTAAAGAGCCCAGTCCAAGGACACAGGGTCCATTTATAGGTTCAACAAACACTCACTGTCAGACACTACGTGTCAGGCACCATGCTCAGAGCTGAAAATACAAAGTCCTATTAAGACACATTCCCTGCCTCCGAGAAGTGAATAGTATAGTGAGTGATGTAGGCAAATATACCAATAATTACCATCTGGTGTACACATTCTGTCAGAATTTATTTAAAGAAAATATCCCATATACAGTCACAGAGATAGGTCTAAATCAGGGGCTCAGAGAATAGCCTGCAGGCCAAATCTGCCTTCATCTGCCACCTACTTTTGTAAATAAAGTTTAATTGGTTTATGTACTGTCTATGGCTGCTTTTCACTACAATGGCAGGGTTCAATACACAACAGACACTGTAAGGTAAACAAAGACTAAAATATTTAATATCTGACCCTTCACAGAAAATGTTTGCCAATCTCTGATCTAAATCAAATTGGGGAGTCAGGTAAAGTATACTGAAGAAGACAAGAGTCAATACTAAAGTTTTGCATAATAAGTGAGATTTACCTGAAAAAAGTAATAAGCACCCCTCTTTCTATTACCCATTTTTGAGGAGGCATGGGAAATAGGTTGCATAAGCATTCCAGGTTGAGGGAATTTGCCCATGGAAAGGTAAAGAGGCCTAAAACAACATGAAGAACTTAATTTTACCCTAGAGAACACAGAAAAGCTGAAGGCAGTTCTCTTCAGAAATACATGCATTAACAGTAAGTTCTCAGTCATAGAAACACAGCCAACATTGGTTATCCGGTTTTCTCTTATCCCTGCAAGTGAAGCATGCTGCTCCTGAACTTCAAGCTATGAAAACACTCAGGTCAAAACTCAGGGTCTATCACCCACTGGAGCAAGACCTGGAGCAGCCAAATCTCAATTCTCTGCTTTGCTACATAGACAGAAGACCAGCTCTGGCTAAAGTGTGTTACAGTTTCTCTCCAAACCCATTTTCACCAACATAGATTCCAAGATGCATATTTGAGAGAATCAAAAGTCTGAGCCCTATCCCTCAATACAGTACACTAAAAGCAAAAGCCCTATTTGGGGGAGGAATAGAACTCATACTCTATTTTAATGATTAAAAAAAAATTCACCCTAATCCCAGGGAACTTTAACAGCTATCTAAACATGAGAAAATCTAGAGGTGTATCACATTTCATGAATGAATCTCTAGAATAAGACAAAGGGGAAATCATAGAATGCTCATCCATTTTTCTCTGTTTCTCTCTCTTTTTTAAAAAAGTTTTTGGCTAAGCTGTGCTGCATGCAGGATCTTATTTCCTTGACCAGGGTTTGAACCTGTGCCCTTTGAAGATTCTTAACCACTGGATCACCAGGGAAGTTCCTCATTCATTTTTAAAAAAAATATTGTTGTCAGCTTTACAAAGAGATTCTCAAAAGAATTTTTTACTTTAAAATGTAATTTGAGCTCTAAACTATAATTTAATAACTTAAATTACATGTCAAAATTTTAGATGCATATATCTTAAGCAATAAAGCCAGCAATATCTTATAATTAAATTTAGCTCAAAGTATCACTTAAACTTTTGACTAAAATGTACAATTCAAAGGAAAGCAGTTCAAGAAAGATACAAAGATAACTGTCACTAGTCTTATGCCTTGTTTGGAAATCCCATAGATCTTAGTTAATTAAAGACTCTTACTTGGGACACAATGGTGTCCATCTGACACCACAATTTCCATAGAATGTTCACATGCTGTTCAAGATATGTATGTATTCCAATTCAGCAGTCATTAACAAACTCTTGATTGCACTAAAATGTAAAATCAAAGCACTGTGTACTTAGTAACGCTATAATAAGCTGTAACTAAAGATTAACAATACATTTTTTTTGCATCTATATACACTCAGCCATAGCGAGAAGTTTCTTCACAGTGGCAGCTGTTAGGTTCTTCCACTGTAAAATAAAGTTATTACTTTTGTGCAACATTTTATTCAGTTCAGTTGCTCAGTTGTGTCCCCATGGACTGCAACACACCAGGCCTCCCTGTCCATCACCAACTCCTGGAGTTTACCCAAACTCATGTCCATTGAGTCGGCATGAGGCATCCAACCATCTCATCTCTGTCGTTCCCTTCTCCTCCTGCCCTCAATCTTTCCCAGCATCAGGGTCTTTTCCAATGAGTCAGTTCTTCACATCAGGTGGCCAAAGTATTGGAGTTTCAGCTTCAACATCAGTCCTTCAATGAACACCCAGGACTGATCCAGGACCTTTAGGATGGACTGGTTGGATCTCCTTGCAGTCCAAGGGACTCTCAAGAGTCTTCTCCAACACCACAGTTCAAAAGCATCAATTCTTTGGTGCTCAGCTTTCCTTATGGCCCAACTCTCACATCCATACATGACTACTAGAAAAACCACAACTCTGACTATATGGACCTTTCCTTAAAGTAATGTCTCTGCTTTTTAATATGCTATCTAGGTTGGTCATAGCTTTTCTTCCAAGGAGGAGGCGTCTTTTAATTTCATGGCTGCAGTCACCATCTGCAGTGATTTTGGAGTCCAAGAAAATAAAGTCCGTCACTGTTTCCATCATTTCCCCATCTAGTTGCATGAAGTGATGGGACCAGATGCCATGATCTTAGTTTTCTGAATGTTGAGTTTTAAGCCAACTTTTTCACTCTCCTCTTTCACTTTCATTAAGAGGCTCTTTAGTCCTCCTTACTTTCTGCCATAAGGGTGGTGTCATCTGAATATCTGAGGTTATTGATATTTCTCCCAGCAATCTTGATTCCAGCTTATGCTTTATTCAGCCCAGCTTTGAGTCTAGATAAATAAGCATTTTCTCATCAATCTTTTCCATTGATGAATATCAATTATGCCTTAGACAAAGATCATCAATGGAAAAGACTGATAAGGAAATGTATATTTATCTAGACTCAATAAAACTTTCCACAAAAATAGTAACTTTACAGTGGAGGAACCTAATAGCTGCCACTGTAAAGTTAACATTACCAATGATGGGACATAATGACATCATGTGACTCCTGATATGATGTCCTGGGAAGCACACAATATGACCTCTAGATTTGTCCTGCCAAGAAATGGCATAAATTGAATATAATCATGAGGAAATTTTAGAAAAATCCAAATTGAAGGATAGTCTACCAAAAAAAAAGTCTATCCTTTCCAAAAATTTCAGTGTTTCAAAACATTCAAGATAAAAACAAGAGAAGATTTATGTGTGTTGCTCGGTCGTGTCTCAGGACTAATTGGAACCCCATGTAGCCCACCAGGCTCCTCTGTCCATGGAATTTCCAAGGCAAGAATACTGCAGTGTGTTGCCATTTTCTACTCCAGGGGATCTTCCTGACCCAGAGATCCAATCCCGTCTCCTGCATTGGCAGGCAGATTCTACTGTGCCACCTGGGAAGTCCTTTTGCATTTATAATATTCTCTCAAGAGTTATAAACTAGTGCCACAGGCCACAAGGAAGTAAAAAGACTATGTCTTACAGAAAAAAGGCAAGGAGTTGAGGAGGATCAAGATGAGTGCAGGGCCTTGGTGGTAGCATTCATGGGTAGGTGGGCCTCTAAGGGAAACCAGTAAGACTCTTCCAACAGCTTAACGGACAAACAGGTGTGGCAATGTGGCCCCAGGGAATCAGGCCCTACGGAATCAGTATCTCTGCAGAGATACTTCCACATCTCCAGACATGATACACACTCTCCTGTGTACATATATTTAGAATCCTTTTTGGCAAACACATAGACTGTGCTACCATTTTCTCTTAAGCAATCACAACCTACATGGACAATAAAAGTTATAGTCAAAATCCACAAGGTCCTTGAAGTAGAAAGAACAGTGAAAGCTGCATCTTAATTTAATGTCATCACAAAGGCTCGCTGAAACATCAACTCTTGAATTTTATAAACTCCATTTTGCAAAACTGCTCCATAGAAACCTACAACTAACCAAATTTCTAGTGCTTAGTATACGCAGCTGAATAAAACCTTGGTATATAAATTCAGCTGTCACCCTCCTAAATAATTCAAATGCCATTTTCAGATTATTCTGTATAAAGGCTTACATTTTAATTTCAACTTTCATAATATAAATCTAATGCTAATTGTGTAATTTTTTTTTTTTTTTTACATATGGCTACTATACTTCTCTGATCCATTAAGAATGAAAGAGCCATCAGGATCCAAGGGGCATCCATTTAATTCACAAAGATCATGATCTGTTAAGCCACTGAATAGGCAGTATATTGAATGCAACATAACTGGAGTTTCACCATGAAAGTTTTCTGATGCTGCACCTGAAGTTGTTCTTTACCTTCCTTTATGACTATTTCCATAATATCAACATAAAGAGGACCAGAAAATAAAAGTAGATCACAAACTAATAGTAAGATAATTGCTAAAACTCTCAATTGATTAAAATTACATTTTCTATTTTATTTCAGTATCAGCTGCTGAAATAACTCTTTCTTACATGAGATTTCTTAACCTGGCTTCATGAGGCATCACTGGTGAAGTAGCACCATCTCTTTCCCAATGGGTAGGTTTGGAGAGGTAAATTTATTCAAACTTCAGCAAATATCTTGGCTAAAATGAAACCAAAGAACATAAAAAAGGCAAATAATATTTTTCCATAAAGGTTTTGATGATTCCATTTAAACCAAAATTGACATTTTAAGTAGAAGATGGCATATAAATTGGCTAAATTAATCCACTTTATAAATATGGATACTGTTCAGAGTCAACAGCCATATTCCATACATATTAAGTTTTATACTTCACCACTTTCTTAAAACAGAGGCAAAAATAGAATTGATATATCGCAAGTAAATAAAAACTATACATATGCCAGGACTTTGCTGGTGGTCCAGTGTTTAAGAATCCATCTGCAATCTAGGGGATGTGGGTTCAAACCCTGGTTGGGGAACTAGGACCCCACATGCTACAGAGCAACTAAACCCACACACTGCAACTACTGAGCACGTATGCTGCAACTAGAGAGTCCATGCACCACAGCAAAAGATACTGCATGATGAAACGAAAATCCCAAGTGCTGCAGCTAGGATCTGATGCAGCCAAATAAATAAACAAATAGTTTTTAAAATAAATAAAGCAAAGACTGTTATAAGAGACAATGATGGATACTACATAATAATCAAGGGATCAATCCAAAGAGACATTATAATTGTTCTATACATCTGTGTCTCTTTTTCTGTCTTGCATAATTGTAAATATGGACCCCACGGACTGTAGTCTGCCAGGCTCCTTTGTCCATGGGATTTCCCAGGCAAGAATATTGAAGTGTGTTGCCATTTCCTTCTCCAGGGGATCTTCCCAATCCAGGGATCGAACCCAGGTCTCCTGCATTGCAGGAGGATTCTTTACTGACTAAGACACCAGGTCTCAGCTTTCTAAATTCATATGCACCCAACATAAAAGCACCTCAATATAGAAAGCAAATCTATATTATATATAGAAATGTATCTATATATATTTCAGCAGTATACAATCAACAGTAATACAATAATAGTGGGGGACTCTTATCAATCCCCCTTACATCAATGAACAGAAAATCAATAAGGAAACAAAGATCTTAATAGACATATTACACCATTGGGCTTAGTTGATATTTATAGTACATTACATCTGAAAGCAGCAAAATACACATTCTTCTTAAGTGCATGTGGAACATTCTCCAGGATAGATCACAAGTTGGGCCACTAGGTCAGCCTAAGTAAATTTAAGAAAACTGAAATAATACCAAGCATCTTCTCTGACCACAATGCTATGAGATTAAAAATCAACTACAAGAAAAAAACTGTAAAAAACACAAACTTATGGAGACCAAACCATATGTTACTAAACAATCAATGTATCACTGAACAAATCAAAGAAGAAATAAAACAAAAATGAATGAAAATGAAAACACAAGGATCCAAAACCTATGGAATACAACAAAGACAGTTCTAAAAGGGAAGTTTATAGTAACACAATCTTGTTGTTGTCGTACACAATCTTGTTGTTGTCATTCAGTCACTCAGTCGTGTCCGACGCTTTGCAACCCCATGGACTGCAGTATGCCAGGCTTCACTGTCCATCATCATCTCCCAGAGCCTGCTCAAACCCATATTCATTGAGTCAGTGATGCCATCCAACTATCTGATCCTCTGTCATCCCCGTCCCCACCTACCTGCAAACTTTCCCAGCATCAGTGTCTTTTCCAATGAGTCAGTTCTTCGCATCAGGTGGCCAAAGTATTGGAGCTTCAGCTCCAGCATCAGTCCCTCCAATGAACATTCAGGAATTGATTTCCTTTAGGATGGACTGGGTGGATCTCCTTGCAGTCCAAGGGACTCTCAAGAGTCTTCTCCAACACCACAGCTCAAAAGCATCAGTTCTTCGGTGTTCAGCCTTCTTTATGGTCCAAATCTCACATCCCATTAATGACTACTGGAAAAACCATAGCTTCGACTATATGGACCTTTGTCAGCAAAGTAATGTCTCTGCTTTTAATACAATCTTAACTTCAGGATATAAGGAAAATTTCAAATAAGGAACCTAACCTTACACCTAAAGTCACTAGAGAAAGAAGAACAAACAAAACCCAAACTTAGTAGAAGGAAAGAAATCACAAAGATTGGAGCAGAAACTCAATGTTATGTCACAGCCTGGATGGGAATGGAGTTTGGGGAAAATGGATACATGTATACGTATGGCTGAGTCCCTTCACTGTTCACCTGAATCTATCACAACATTGTTAATATGCTATACTCTAATACAAAATAAAAAGTTTATTTTTAAAAGATCAAGCAGCAATAAATGAAATAGAGACCAAAAAAAAACAGCAAAAATCAACGAAACTAAAATCCAGTTTTTTGAAAAGACAAAGGAAACTGATAAACTTATTGCCAGATTCATCAAGAAAAAAGGAAGAGGACTCAAATCAATAAAATTAGAAATGAAAAAGGAGAAGTTACAAGGGACACCATAGAAATATAAAGGATCATATGAGATTACTACGAGCAAGCCAATAAAATGGGCAACTTTGAATACATGAGCAATTTCTTAGAAAGGTACAATCTGAGACTGAACCAGGAAGAAATAAAAAATATGAATACACCAATCACAAGTACTGAAATTGAAATTGTAATTTAAAAACTTCCAACAAACAAAAGTCCAGGAACATATGGCTTCACAGGTGAATTCTACCAAACATTTAGAGAATAGTTAACACCTATCCTTCCGAAACTATTCCAAAATATTTCAGAGGAAGGAACACTCCAAACTCATTCTATGAGACCACCATCTACTTGATACCAAAATCAGAGAAAGATACCACAAAAAAAAAAAGAAAGAAAATTATAAGCCAATGTAACTGATGAACATAGAAAATCCTACACAAAATACTAGTAGACCAAATCCAACAATCTATTAAAAGGATCATACACCATTATTAAGTGGGATTTATCCCAGGGATGTAAGGATTTTTCAATATCCACAAATCAATCAGTGTGATTCACCACATTATAAGTTGAAAAAGATCAACAACAACCAAATGATCATCTCAATAGATGCAGAAAAAGTTTTTGACAAAATTCAACACCCATTTATGGTAATAAACCCCCAGAAGTGGGCTTAGAGGGAACCTATCTCAACATAACAAAGTCTGTAAATGACAAACCTATAGCTAACATCATACTGAACAGTGAAAAACTGAAAGCATTTCTTCTATGATCAGAAACAAGACAAGGATATCCACTCTTGCCACTTTCATTGAACACAGTTTTAGAAGTCCCAGCCACAGAAATCAGAGTAGAGAAAGAAATAAAAGGAATCCAAATTGGGAAAGAAAAACTGTCACTGTTTGCAGATGGTTCTATACATAGAAAATCCTACAGATGCTACCAGAAAACTACTAGAGCTCATCAATGAATCTGGTAACGTTGTAGGATACAAAATTCATACATACAGAAATCTCTTGCTTTTCTGTACACTAACAACAAAAGATCAGAAAGAGAAATTCAAGAAACAATCCCATTTACCATCACATCAAAAAGAGTAAAACACAAAGGAATAAATGTATCTAAGAAGGCAAAAGATTTATATCCCCCAGACTATAAAACGTGGCAAAAGAAATGGAAGATGACACAAACATTTCCAATCCAAGAAAATCCTTGTTCTTGGATTGGAAGAATCAATTTGTCAAAATGACTATACTTCCCAAGGATATTTACAGATTCAACGAAATCTCTATCACATTACCAATGGCATTTTTCAGAAAATTAGAAAAAAAATTTAAATTTGTATGGAAACACACACACACACACACACACACACACACACACACACACAAACCCATATGAGTCAGAGCAACCATGAGAAAGAAAAAATGGAGCTGGAGGAGTCTGGTTCCCTGACTTCAGACTATACTACAAAGCTACAATAGTCAAAACAGTATGGTACTGGCACAAAATTAGAAACACAGAACAGGAGAAAAAGCCTGCTGGGCATATAAAAGCCATGTTCACACTACACCATAGTCTACTAAGCATTATGTCTAAAAAAAAAATGTAGGAGCTTCCCTGGTGGCTCAGTGGTAAAAAAATCTGCCTGCCAAAACAGGAGATATGGGTTCAACTCCTAATCTGGGATGATCCCACATGACATGAAGCAACTAAACCTGTGTATCACAACTACAGAGCCTGTGTTCTAGAGTCCAGGAGCTGCAACTCACACACCCTAAAGCCCATGCTCTGTACCAACAGAAGCCACTGCAAGGAGAAGCCCACATACCACTAGAGAGTAGCCCCTGTTCTATGCAACTAGAGAAAAGCCTGTGCAGCAGTGAAGACCCAGCACAGCCAAAAATAAACGAAATAAATAAAAATTTTAAAATAAAAAAACAATGCACTCACCTTAATTTAAAAATACATTTTTTTGTGAAGAAAAGCTAACCATCATCTGAGCCTTCAGCCACTCATAGTAGTAAAATCAAAGATCACTGATCAGAGATCACCATAAAAAACATAATAATGAAAAAGCCTGAAATACTGCAAGAATTGCCAAAATGTGACACAGAGACATGAAGTGAACAAATACAGTTTAAAAAATGGCATCAATAGACTTGCTCAATTCAGTGTTGTCATAAAGCTAAATCTATAAAGAATGTAATATTGTGAAGCACATAAAGAGGAGCAAAATTTTAAAAAGCATGCCTATAAATACTTGTCAGCCCAAGGTAAATTCAAATTTTCCTTCCTGGAACTTTCCTTTCTGGAACTTTCTTCCCAAATATTTTCCATCCAAAGTCAGTTAAATCCCCAGATGCTGAACCTACCCATATGGAGGGTCAACTGTACCTAGGAGTCATCCACTCATACATGGTAACTGAAGCTACGGAGAATGAATGAAATCATCCAGGAATAACATGAACAGCAGAAGAGAATGAGAAAAAAAAGTCACACAGGTGAGAATTAAATGAGAGGGATGTAGCAGATAGAAGGAAGGAGTTTTCATGGCAAAGTCATCAACAGTGTTGACTACCAAAGGGTTTATATAAGGTTTTAAAAATGTCCATTTATCAATTGAGATGTCACTCATTTTCTTAAAATACTGAAAGAAAAAGGAAATATTCAACATGTTTTCCCAAGGACAAGAGAGAGCTAATATTTCACATAAAAAGAAGCCAGCTGAAAAACAAGTGTCTAAAACCTGATGAGAGCATATTTAATAGTGATATCAAAGGACATAAGCAGGAATTTAATGAAGACTCAATGCTAGAGCAAATGTGATCACCGATCTAATCTTAACTCTTTTTCCATAGGATTATTATACATTACTAATGAGAATATTAATTAACACAATCAACTACAATGGTCGATTGGAATCATTTAGCAAAATGTTAATAATTTGTGTAACAAGTGTTCATTTTCTAACCTGAAATTCTATACCTAAACCTTTATCCTGCAGAATATACTTGTATTGAACAAAATGATATGTACAAGATTATTCATTACAGCACTGTCTGAAGCAGAAAAAGATGGGAAACAACCCAACTATACATCAAGACACAACTTTAGTTATAGTATATCCATTCAATCTACATATCTGTGAAAAAAAATTAGGATGCTCTCTATGTACTGATATGAAAATCTTTTGGATATAGATATATAATGCAAAAAATAAAAGTAGAGAAAAGTGTGAAGTTACTTTTGCTCTGTAAAAGCAGGAAAAATAGAATACTATTTGTATTTCCTTGAATATAAATGAAGCATCTGGAGAGCTAAGAATCTAAAATAGTGGTTACCTACAGAGGAGCAGATGGTGGACAGGAAAGGAAGGTGGAAAAGAATAAGACCTCACAGTTAACATTTTCATGGTTTATGAATCACGAGAATATATGACCTCGAAAATTGAGCTAAAAAACGGTTTCAATTTTGAATGTAATGATTTCTAGACTCAAGGTGACAGAAATAAATGGTAGAGTTTAAGCTTCGTCATCTATTTTTCTCCATGAAGCAACTGAGAGAATAAGAAGAAATGAAAGGGTTGAAAAAGGTATAAGGAGCTAGAAGAAAACGACGTTTGAAACAGAAGCTGTAGAGACTGGAACTGGGAGCTTTGAAAATACACTAGACATGACTAAGAATTCTACATATTAAAAGAAAAAAAAAAGATACGTTGACCGTGTTCAGTAAAATATGTGCCTAGAACTGTGTCATCTGTTCAAAGAGGATATGTAAAAGTCATCTTTTAGGATAATTTACATAGGCACATGACATCATGAAGAAATGCCAAACCAGATCAGTCCCTGCTCCCCACCGCCCACCCCATTCTTTGTCCCCCGGTGTATTTCCAGAGCCAAGCACAGTGCCTGGCACAGGCTGAGGCTCAAAAATTCACCAACTCAATAAATCCATTAACTTTGGCCTTAAGGGAAATCAAGAAAGCAGCCCTTTGCATCAAAGTCAGAACAGAGGAATCTGTCCTGTTTCTGTACGCTATTTTCAATACGCGAAGGGAGTGTCAGATTTACCGAGAAGCAGACAACAGAAAGAAGAGTCCCTCCAACCGAGATCATAAAGGCTACGTTTCCCGAACCCTCCCCCTCTCAAAATCCCGGACTCCTTCCCAGCCTGGAGGATGTGGGTAAACGACTGGGGACGTGGTCCGACCGGCCCGGTAAAGTGAAAGAATGTTGGTCGCTCAGTCGACTCTGACCGCAAGGACTGTAGCCTGCCAGGCTCCTCTGTCCACGGAATTCTCCAGGCAATTCTCTGGAATACTGGAGCGGGTAGCCATGCCCTCCTCCAGAGGATATTCCTCACTCAGGAATCCAACCCGACTCTCCTGCATTGCAGGTAGATTCTTTATCGCCTGAGCCCCCAGGGAAGCCCAAAATCGTGGATCGGCAATGAGGCCACAAATCCTTCATTCGTCCAGCTCCCCATGTTTCCCGCCTTAGATGGCTCGCCGCGGAGTGTTCTGAATGTTCACGTACCCTTGTGTGAGTCACACATACTGATTAACGGTTCACGACAAACTCTTAAAATCACAGACAGAATGGCCGGGCAACCACACACACAGGCAACGACAGACGAGAGCACCTCAGCCTCCGGCATTCCCAGAATGCTCTTCGCCTTACGCTGGGGGCGGGAGCGGGGGGGGTGGGGGCGGGAGCGGGGGCGGGAATATAAATTCTGCGCCTGCGCAAAGCGTAGGTTAAGGTTTCCTAACGGCTAGAAATTCTGCACATGCGCAAATTGTAGGCCGACGCTTCAAGCGGTTTACATAGAGGGATGATCGCTCCTATACACTCGGCCTCAGATATAGGCAATGAAAAGTTTTTGCTTTTTACTCCTGTTACATAATGACACAAGGGATCCTTGGTGGCTCAGCCATACAGAATCCGCCTGCCATGCAGGAGACGCTGGTTTGATCCCTGGGTCGGGAAGATCCCGTGGAGAAGGAAATGACTACCCACTCCAGTATTCTTGCCTGGAGAATCCCATGGACAGTGAAGCCTGGGGTCGCAGAGTCGGACATGACTGAAGCGACTGAGCGCGCACGCATAATGACACATGGGGGGAAAGCCAAGAAGATGTATTGATAAAAGGTTTCTGTTGTGGCTATAAGTCTGCGGCATTCGATTTTCAACTTTTTTTTTTTCTCTCCTAGTTCCAAAGACGAAAAACACGAAGATTTTTAAAATAAGATTTTTTTACTAGCGGGTGTTGCCAGCGGCGGCGCGCTGAAGAAGCCTGAAAATGAACAGACCCTCACTCGCAAGCCTATTCCACCAACACACTCTAGTCTTAAGTCCCCGATGTCTTTATCTCCGCTCCAGATGGGTTCTTGGGTCATAGAGCCTTCATCGAGAGAACTCACGCGATTAGACGCGGGAGAAGTAGCTTCAGGGCGACGCTGACGAATGACAATCCTCAGGTCCTCCGGGCCTGTCCCCGTGGCTTCCCCAGCCACAGTGCTCCTGCCCCAGGCGGCTCCGCCCCGTTGCCCTCTCCAGCATAATGATGCTGCCCGCGCGGACTGCTCTGCGGCTTCCTGCGGGGACCCACTCCCACTGGAGCGCGCCACGGCGTCTGGGAGACGCTCCTCCAGGATACGCGCTGCCGACTCCTCCTCCCGGCCCCCAGCGGGCCTGGGACGTGCCCTTCCTCGTGGCGCGACGGCGACTGGGGGTAACCCAGGAGGGGCTGACCTGGAGGAGAGTTTTCTGTTCCCCGAATGCGTCCAGGGATTCGGAGCCGGAACTGACCCTCCAAGACCAGCTGCGGGAGCTGCAGCAGCGGCGGGAGGAGGAGCAGCGACGGCGGCAGCGGCGAGGGGAGGAGAGGCGGTTGCAGAAGTTACGGGCCGGCCAGCAGGCGCTCCCGGACCGTGTGCCAACACTGCTGAGTGCTGGTGCACCACCGGCGCGCCCTGCGCCTTCAGGTGAGCCAGGAACAGTTCCGGGGGTGGTGAGCGCCGCGCTGCGGCGGCCCGAGCCCGCCCTGGTGCTGTACAAGGTGGACCTGCTGGATCTGCCCGACGCCCTGCTGCTCCACCTGCCCGCCCTGGTGGGCCCCAAGCTGCTGATGGTGCTGGGAAGCATGGTGGCCCTTATGTCCCAGGACACTCCCGACTACCAGCAGCGACTCCAGGAGCAACTGTGGGACGACTATCGGCGCCGGGCTCCTGCCGCCCCGCGGCTACCGAAAGCCACAACATCTCAGCGGGGACCGGCCACGGGACGGGGAGGACAATGCGAATCTTCCGTCCAAGATCCGCAAGGTGCTCAGAGACGTGCGGCGCATCAGCGCCAAAATCTCCGCGCTCCAGCGCTCCTGGCACTACCGCGGCGACGTCTACCTGGTTGGCGCCACCAACGCTAAGTCCACTGTTTTCAATACGCTTCTGGAGTCCGATTACTGCATCGTCAAGGGCGCTGAAGCTATCTACAGGGCCCCCACCTCCCCTTGGCCTGGTTAGCCTTGCGGCACCCATCTCCTTCGTTTTCAGAAAAGTTGTAAGTCTGAAGTTGTTTCAGGCACCTCATTCTGTATTCTTCAATGTCCCGCAGGGGCTGGTGGGATGCTTCCCTTTAAAAACATGCTCTCCCTACTTTGGTCACATTTCTCTTCCATATCAGCTTAGTGCTTGTAAATTCAGTATATGTTGTAGTAACTTTTCAGTAGAACTAATTAGAGTACTCTGATGTTCAAGCCACTGTTCTAAACACTGAACCAGGGGACATGGTTCAGTGAACCAGGGGACAAAGCAGTGTCTGCTCTCTTGGAGGTTTCTCTTGTAGCTTTAGTCCTTTGTTTCTCCAGAAAATCCTTCTTTTACTTTCTACTCCTCCGCCACTCCTGTCTTCCTCTTTATATTTTGAGTTTACTCATGAGAATGCTATACAGATTTTTATTATTATTATTTACTTATTTTGGGTTGTGCTGGGTCTTTGTTGCTGTGTGTGGGCTTTCTCTAGTTGCAGCCAATGGGGACTGCTCTTCATTGCAGCCAGGGGGCTTCTCTTGTTGATCACAGGCTCTGGGGTACATGGGCTTCATGTTACCCCTCCCAGGCTCTAGAGCACTGGCTCAGTAGTTGTGGCGCACAGGCTTAGTTGCTCCACAGCATGTGAAATCTTCCCCGGATGGAGGATGGAATCCATGTCCCCTGAATTGGCAGGTGGATTTTATCCATTGTACCACCAGAGAAGTCCCTACTATACAGATTTAACATTTGAATTCTTCACTAATGCAATATGATTTGTGGCTTTGTTGAGAAGAAACGTCAAATATGTGGCTTTAAGAAACATCTGTAATAATTGCAAAGTAGGTGCTTTTAAGACCCTGTTTTTATTTACCAGTTTTATATTGGTTGGTAGATTTTTGTTGTATAAAATAAGTTCCTTCTTTCTTTCTTAAGGGAAACCAGTCAGCTTGGTTTACAGTTGTGGCTTCCAACTTTCTTCCTGTTTCGTTGGACAAGGTGGATACTATATATCAGAAGCACACGGGTCATACGCTACTGAAGGTGAGGCAACACGCTTTGATGGTTGCATAGTTAGGTTAATAACACCCACTGTGGATAGTTCCACAGCCCTGATAAAAAGCCTTTGTTGGACAGAACCATCTGTTACACCATCAGCTAGCTCTCTCTGACCTTGTTCACCTTGAGGATTTTGACTATAAAGTGAGATGGGCTCTGATAAGAAAAGGGATGTTGGATTAGACTGATCCCAGGATACTGACAGAGCTGGATTTTCTCTAGGTGACACTGTCCAATATGGTAGCCTTATGTGGCTAAATAGCCAACATGTGGCTATTTCAATAAGTTAATTAAAATTAAATAAAACTTTAAAATTTAGTTCTTTACTTGCACTAGCCACTTTTCAACTGTCCAGTGGTCCCATCATTTCAAAAAGTTGCGCTGGATAATGTGAGTGAGGAGACGTTGGATTTTCTCACAACGGGGTGATGCTACTGGCATGTAATGGGTGGAGGCCAGAGATGATGCTAAGCATAATGCATGCACAGGACAGCCCCTCACAACAGGGTCCACACGTGAGTGCTGAGCTTAGCAGCCCTTGTCTGGGTGGAAAAGCTCTCCTCCCAGGTTCTTAATCACAGACACTTAGAGACTATCGTACATCTTCTCTCCTGCTTACTTGATCCTTCCTTTGACCTGTGAAGCAGTGTGTGAAAATCTCTCTGATCTTTCAGAAACAAAACAAAACTCTGTCCCGCTCCTTCCTCTTCTTTGCAATCACGCCGACTCCTGCTCCTCACCTCCCATCCTCTGCAGTCCCTGCCGTGGCCTTTCTGTGCCGCTGAAATCGGTGCACGTTCACCAGAGGCTGGGCCGGTTTGCGGCTCTTTCGGCAGACCTGCGCACACACCGTCGGCTAGCCTGTAGTGCATGACGGTTCAGCTCACTGGAGCTAGGCTGGGTTCACGTCCCGCTCTGCCCCACCACTCAGTGAAGCTCTGTGACTTTGGGCAAGTCCTCTACCTCTGTCTGTTGTGACCACACCATGCGGTTGTGGAGAAGATCCAGTGCCCAGGCACCGTTGTCCCTGCCGTGTGTTTGTGGTGATGAGGAGGGGGCCGGGACAGAGCTCCTGCAAAAACACCAGCTGCATCCAGTGCAGATGTGAGTTACATTAGTGAATGCTCATACAGCTATAAATGAGTCACACCTGCCTTTCAACCAGGATAAAACCAACCTGACTGCAGAAGCAAATGCTTCTTTCTCTCTGGACTAACGAAAAAAGCCAGAGTGAAATTAAGACTCCACTGAAATACTGGCCTAAAGTTGATGCTCCAGACACATGTAGGATTTGAGGGGAGGGCTCCACCTTCATGCATCTGTGTAGTCGTCAGGGTGGACTCACTGATACTTCTCAAAGCGACACTCAGGTTTCTCTCCCCTCATCATACAGTTTCTTGGGCCGCTCTGTGTCTCCGCCTTGCCTTCTGGTTTTCATTCATCTCCCAAGTCAAAGTCAATCCTGCCTCCTAATCAACACTGAGATCAGGCTCACAGTCCAAACAGTAGCCTGCTTTCTGAAATTATGAGCTATTTCCTAAATTCCAGTTTTATTGTCTTCCTCCCACCCTCACCCCACTACAGCTGTAGTTCTCAACCAGGCTTGACTCTTCCCGCAAGGCAACATTTGTCAAAGCCTGCAGACAGTTTTGGTTTTCACAACCTGATGGACACCGAGTAGAAGCTGCTAAAACTCATGCAGTACCCAGGACAGCCTCCTCTGACAAAAAATTACTCGGCCTAAAAGGTCAGTAGTGCTGAGGTTGACAAAACCTGCACTACACAAATTTTTCCAAAATACAAAGCAGGTCACAGTATTATTATTATTATTTTTTTTAAAGGAATGAACTTTTTTTTTTTTTAACATTTATTTTTATTCATTTGGCTGCATAGAGTCTTAGTTGTGGCATGTGGGATCTAGTTCCCTGACCAGGGATCAAATCCAGCCCCCCTGTATCAGGAGCGCAGAGTCTTAGCCACTGGACCACCAGGGAATTCCCACAGTATTATTTTTTATTCTTTTCTCTTCCCTGCATATAATTCCTTGTTAGTTCCACATTACTGAGAGAAATCTCAACTGATAGCTTCATCACTATTACACACACACACACACGTACACCTAACATACTCTGCACAGTTAAACTACAGTTCTCTGAACTCATCATCCTTTTTCCAGTTTTTGTGTCTGTACATGATTCTAAACCACAATACCTTTGCACTGAGTAATCTATTTTTCAAAATTCTGCTCTTCATGTTTCCCTTGACCAAATCACATTCATTACTCTCTTCACAACCATAGTACTTAATAGATGACTTTCATCGCTTTTCTTACCCTATAAATTATTTACTTGCTACTTCCACCTTCTGATTCCCTGGGGGATCAGGGACCATATTGTACCATCTTTGTGTCCTTGGTACTAAACACAAAGAGATCTATTAATGCCTCCAATACATGGAAACACTTGTAAACACAGAGCTGAATCTTACCCATTTACCAGGTACCCTTCAATTCTAATGAGGCGGGGAGTAACTTCTGTCCAGCTAGGCCTGTAAGAACTGAGGTGTTTGGAAGGTTGTTGCCTTAATTGCCCAGTTACTATGTCTAAAGCTTTATGGAAGGCTGCCAAAACAGTGTAAGCTAATAAAACAAGATTCTGCTGTCTGGAGGTGACCACCAGATGGATGCCATGGGGCCCTCATCACTGGGATCCATAGGCTTCATCCTGTCACAGAGCTCCTGGGCTTTTCATTTGATCTAGAAGTGATTAAGGATTTTTTCCAATAGTTTAATGTTTAAAATGGTTTTATTCTTGATAACCTGTACAGTATTATCTTATCAGGGCCTTAACTTAATATTAGAGTTATCAGGGGTTTCATTTGAATTTCTAAATAACTTCATCTCCTCCCAATGGAAGGTTCCAATGGGTGAAGAAAGAATGGCAGGATTTCCTCCTCTTGTTGCTTAAGACATCACATTAGATGAAGGATTTGAGGAATCTGAAGCAGTGGCTGACATCAAGTTCTCCTCTGCAGGTAATTTTATACCAAGCACTTTTCAAAAGGGGACTAATGTAGCCTTCCTGATGTTTGGGGCTTACCTGGTGGCTTAGACGGTAAAGAAACTGCCTGCAGTGTGGGAGACCTGGGTCCATCCCTGAGTCAGGAAGATCCCCTGGAGAAGGAACTGACAACCCACTCCAGTATTCTTGCCTGGAGAATCCCATGGACAGAGGAGCCTGGTGGGTTACAGTCTATGTGGTCCCAAAGAGTTGGACACGACTGAGCAGCTCAAACACATACACACTGATGTTTAGCATATTTTTATAGTCATGTATAAAAATATGTATTTTATGCATAAAAATATGATGTATATGCAGCCTTAACTGACATTAACTGAAAATTTTAAGAAATACATGCTAGATTATTCGTAAGATGCAACCTACTCTGAAAATGAATCTGTACATTTTCACAAATGCATTGTATGCTTTAAAAAAAAAAATGGAGACAGCAGTAGCTTCCCTTGGGTCTCCATCTGGAGCTGTGTTTGGTGTTTTTAACAGGATGGTTTTAACAGGATGCTTGCCTACACCATCTGTATTCTGTCGTGTGCCTACATAGGTTGGATAGCAGTAAGGCCAGAGTTTAAGGACTGTACCTCTGATGCTATACACCTCAAGGGACAGTTCTGACATTGTACAATCTGCAGAAAAAGAAAAAAAGATAGTTGTATGAAGCGGACCTGTTCACATTAAAGATGAACTATATAGAATGTACTGTGTACATCACATTGCATTTTATTAAATATCACTGTAATAAAGCCCCCTCACCCTTTTCAACCTACCAAGGACCATGCCTCTTTTTATGAATTGTTTGTAAACACATTTTATTTTTAAGTAGGGTATGTACATGTGTGTTATCTGTGATTCAAACATACCTAAAAAGGAGTTCTGTTACATTCAGGATTCTCCTGAATGTAACATACATTTCTCCCACTAGTATTTGTTATTGAGACCAGATGGCATTTCTTATTTAGAATCTAAAGAGCAGCTTAGCAGTTGGTGTAAGAGAAAATGGCAGAAAGTCAATGTCTCCAAAATACACTGGCTTAAATGAAAGAGAAATGAGTAAGTGGCTGTGCTTCAGGTAGTCAGCCAAGCACCCAACTGGGGAACACTCCATGGCTTCCGTCTCTGGGTCTAAGGTGATTGCTCAGGTTGTCATCCTTACACAGCAATGAGAAGAGAGTGAAGAGCACGCAGCTACCCTGCTGAAAAGAAGGGAAAAGCTGGAAGTTGCCCGCATCACAGTGCCCAGTGGGCAACAGTTCGATGGCCACACCCCACCATGGGGAAGCTGGAGGATGTAGATGGAAATGCAGAGTCAGATGTTTATTACTTAAGGGAAGAAACAGTGAAAGAAATCTGGAAAACAGGTAGAAGTTTCCCTTATGTAATCTAAAAGTGCCCGAAGATCTTAGAAAATGATTGATATCTTTTTGGTATCTGAGATCTATTCTGCAAGGATAAGAGCACTTCAGCTATTTTCTCAGCATTTGCCTGTAAACACTGTACATAAAACATTACACCAGTCAGAAGTCTGTACCTTTATGTATGCTTAGTTGAGCAAGTGGCACTATAGCTGTGGACAATGAATTGGTGAGTCAAGTCCCAGGTCCCAGTGTTGAGATAAATGCTTGTGGAATAGGCTGGCCTGAAATGCAGATCCATGAACTTCCTGTAGACTCAGGTTTACCATGAACTTAATAGTCCAGGTTCTCTGTCAACAGGTACACTCTAGCCCCCTTCTCACTAAGTAAGTCATTGTTGGATAAATGGTATTTAAAAATGAAACTGGTTAAAAAAAAAACAAACAAAAACACTTTATAGATCTCACTTTCATTGTGTTTCAAAGTGAATACTATTGGCATATTGGGGAAGGTGTGCATCCTTGGGCAGATGTGCATCCTTGGGGAATGTGCATCCTTCATCCCTAGATACTAAATGCCACTAGCATGTAGCATAAACGCCCTGCCCCATTATTCATTGTGACACTGGTGACCCCCCCCTGGCATTTCCAGACCCACCCTCTAGAGGGTGGTAGCTTCCCAAGTTGAGAAAATGATTGGTAGTTGATTTCTAGTTTACTTTGGAGAATGAAAAACTGTTAACTTTACAAGTTAAAATTGTGATCATTACATTTCTATGTACTGTTCATAGTTTGTAGCTTAGTCCTGAATCTAGACAAGAAGATAATATGGTAAATGTGCATTTTAGAAAAATACAGAACCCCAAAACTGATGCTGTTATTTAGCTGAAAACTTACAGGCTTTTAGACAGCTTGACAAAGATTCCACTTTTAAATGTTCAGAGTTTATATCCTCAGGTTTCTCTTGCTTCTAATATTCAATGGTTATGGTTAGATTGAGGCATATCTAAAAATGTTCCAAGGTATCTTGCTAAGTTTCAAACAGTAAAATTTACTAGGTAAATCTCAGTTTCACTGGTTGTATTAGTTAATCTCTTTGGGTCTTCATTTTCTCATCTATAAAATGAGGGAATGACACTAAATATTTCTCAATCCTTTTTATGATTCTCAGCAAAAACAGACAGGAAAGCCAAGAAAGGTTGGTTACAAGACCTCAGATGAAAAAGGCCCTCTGAGCATAGACAGTGGAGACTGGTGCTAGGATTTGCTATTAATTTATAACACATTCAGGCAACCTAGTGCAGCCCAGAATGATAGCCCAGTTGCTGTATCCAATTGATCCAGTGGGGATTTGCTTCAAGAAAGTTCTCCTACTGTGTTGGCTTCTGAGCATCAGCCAGCTTACTGATACTTCCTAATCCACTGATCTCAGGAGGAAGACTGACTTCCTATCTCTAATCATTTATACTGTGGCAGCACACAGGAATCAGGAGAGCAGATATTAATGGCAAGGTGTCAGGACAGCCCCTCATGTCCACAGAACAGGGGTTGTTTTGAGGGACTAGAAAATGATTAAGCAAATTTTATACTAGTTCGTTTACTTGGTTCTGCAGACTTGTGTTCAGCATGTCACCTCTTTTGTATTCATGACACCTTAGAAGAAGTAAAAAATGTGCCATCAAAGAGCTTTTCGATTTCTCTGATATTAAATGCAGTTTTATCTTTAAAGTTCCATATCTTTCCTCCCTTCTGTAAAACAGCAGCATTTTCTTCAGTTTCTGAGACAAAGTGATGTTTTTAACACATTTAGTTTTTCTTCATCATCACCAGCAAGCCCTACCAATCAGTGGGGCTTTACTGTGTAGCTCCCCAGTGTCTAACTTGTCTCTGTAACTTGCAACTCTTCCCTGACAGCCGAGAAGCGCAGCACAGACGCAATCCTGGGTGCTTGTGTTTGATCACTCACTCTCTGCAGGCTGGAAATCACGCTGCTTTCCTGCAGGTGACTAACTTGGAGCTCCAGTGGGGCCAGACGTGGCAGACCTCTCACTGCTTCAGAGCAGGCACCCCGTGCTCCAGCTGAGGCGAGCTGTTTTGTAGACGCCCTCTGCTCATTTACCCTGGCTTCTCTCCCACCTGGCTGTGTCTTGTGGAGCAACGATCATTTCCATTCTTTCTCAGACTGCTCCATTTTCTCTTGGCTGCTCTCCTCCTCCCCGAGGGATTGTTTTCTCTCAAATGTCAGCGTAATGGTTAAACAATAAAAACAAGACTTCGGGCCGGTGTGAGCCCAGCAGCACCTCTGCCTGCTGTTAATGTCTCTGTCCTGCTGTCTGTCCACTGATGCCTGGCAGTGGGTGGGAAGGGCTCGAGATTAGTATTTTAACATCATATAGGAATGATGCTTCACTTTGTCCCTTCATATCAAAGACCATCAATATTTTCTCATTTAGAACAGAAGTTTCATGATCTGACTATTTTTAGGTCTAGACCATCCTTAAAAAACCAATGTCTTGGAGCCACAGTTTCCTGTTTTTCAGAAGTTTCCTTCTGCTTCTCAAACAATTCTCAGAATTTACCTTCTGGCTGTTTAACCTGGTGGAAGCATTTTGCTGTAGTATTCTCACTGGTAGGTATAAGATGATGCTTAATCACAGATACTGTCAGTACCTCTGGCCAGAAACATTGGTAGGGCTGAGAAAACTTAGACCAGACAGACACACACACACATACACACACACGTGCTACAGACCACATCATCAAGTGATTGTGAACATGAGAAATTGCCAAAATCCTTCCTAAGCTTTCAGTAAGTCCCTGGAAAGCAGCCAGCATGAATGAATGAATTAGGAAAAAGAGAGAACTTTTTTGTTTTGGCAGTTGGTTTTGCCTTCCCTAAAAAATAGCAAGACAAAAGAATTAAATTTGCTTGGCACTGACATTTTTCTTCCTATCCTGCCTAAAGACAGAACCTCAGGGCAGTTGTATTTGAGGCTATTCACAGTTACTATGATCATATGATAACCCATAGAGCGCCTATTTCTTTATAGTCTTTTAATACTACTAATAGATCTTATTAAACATGTACAACGAGCCTGGCACTTTTAAGCCCTTTACATTAACTGAATCCTTACAACCACCCCATGCTGGAGGTATTGTTATTACCTGCATTTAGAGATTGCAAGCTAAGGTTCATGTAATTAGCCCAGAATTAAGAAGTGATGGATCTGTGATTCCAAACAAACCCAAGCAGTTGTGCTCCAGCACCTTGTGGGTTTAATTATACAGTAAAACTTCACTTTTTCCCCTTTCGATGTACAGTTCTCTGGATTTTAATATATGTATAAGCTCATTAACCAGCATAATCAAAATATGTAACAGTTCTAACAGCACCTAGTGTTATCACCACCACACAACAGTCCCTGTATATACTAGAATCCATTTCAAATCTAAAGGCGAGAACTTTTCAACCTTAGGAGGGACACATCTCAGAAAAGCAGCCCATTTTGAAGATCTCAAAGGTAACAATTTCCTTAGTTCCACTAGTTCTTAGTTCTCCCTCTAGCTTCCTTTGAATCCTCCCATATGTAATTCCAGCCTAAGAATACTCCAGAGCTAGCACGTGAGTGCGAGATGTGCTGCACCCTTGCTCACTTCAGCAGTGCTGTCCAAACTGTGTCCCACTGTGAATTCTGTGCTGTCTTACCATCTCAGATAGTTTTAAATCGAAAGTGCTTTCGTGACTGGCTGGGAATGTTTACACACTGCTAGTGAGCTTTGCCAAGTACCACGGACAGATCACAGCATGCGTGGAGAACCTGACCCACAATTCTGACTCACAGGAAATTCGCAATGCAAATACACAGAGAAATACACCAGTAAATTATCCTAAAAAAGAAACTGACTTTTAAAAACTAGTGGTTTCTATTTATTCACATGTCAAATAGCTTCAAAAACAATTATTTAAAAAATTAACTTGGCCTTAAAATTGTTTAAAAATGGCCTTGCCTTTCTCCTTGAGCACTCATCCTGTTTCCTATTCCTTTTCATATCTTACTGACTTTCACTAAAAGGGGATCTTAGTTGCACAACTAGAAGCCTTTTATTATCTCCAGTTTTCTCAACATTTAACATCTAGCTGGAAGAGATTTATCATTTTCTATTGTTCACTTTAAGGTTAAATATTCAACACAATAAAAATTAGAGAAATGCTGACTACTTTCCTTTAAATACCAGATAGTATATTTTACTGAAATACTTGGTAAGGAAAATGTCTTTTTCACTGGATGAAAAAAACTATTATGTAAATTAATTCCAAGATATAAGCACAAAATTTATAGCATGGGAACTTGGATGAGATTGCTCAACAAAGGAAAACAATGCTAAACAGTCCCATTTACTAACTCACTAACTCAGCATGGGTTCAGAAAATTCTAGGTACAGTTGCTCATTTGTCAATTGGAAATGCTTCTTTTAAAACTACATTGAGGGCATAATTAGGTTTGTATCCACATTTGTTGCTGAGTAACTAACCACCCCAAAACAATGACTTTAAACAAGCTTTGCTTTGATTCTTTGCTGTTCAATCACTAAGTTGTGTCTCTTTGCAACTCCATGAACTGCAGCCTGCCAGACTTCCCTATTCTTCACTATCTCCTGCAGTTTGCTCAAATGACTGTCCATTGAGCCGGTGATGCCATCCAACCATCTCGTCCACATCCGTTGTTGAGTGACTAACCACCCCCAGATTTAGTGACTTGAAACAAGCTTTGTTCCAATTCTTTGGCCTGGCAGTTTAATCTGGGCTCAGCTCAGTGCTTCTCATGCTCTACGGGACATCCATTTGCAGACCTCACTCCACGTCAGGAACTTCAGCTGGGATGGCTGTCAGCAGCTGGGAAACCTGGGTCTTTTCCCATGGCTCACTCCACCTAGGATCTCATCCTCAGGGAGGCCAGTTCAAGCTCGCTCACAGGTGATGGTGTTCAGAATGAGCACCAGCAGAAGTTACAAGGCCTCTGGAGGCTGAAGCTCAAATAGCACAGCCATCACTCTGCTGTGTTCTACTGATCAGAGCAAGCTGCAGTGGTGGCTGGGACTCAGGCTGACGGGAAGGGCTGCCAAGATTCTGTAGCCATTTTCATCCATCACAAGGTTTCAGCATGTTCATCACCTTGAGGAAAATGCAGTATTATAACATGCTGAGAGTCAATTACTAGGTAGGTTGATAAGAAGTCCAGGGTCCCTGAGGAGGAGAAAGGGGTCTGGGGCTCTCAAGGAGAGTGTTTTTTTCCCCACATTGCTTTGTCTTAGTGAATATAACAATGTGTCTTGCATCTTTTAATTTCATGGCTACAGTCACCATCTGCAGTGATTTTGGAGCCCAAAGAAATAAAGTCTGACACTGTTTCCACTGTTTCCCCATCTATTTGCCATGAAGTGATGGGACCAGATGCCATGATCTTTGTTTTCTGAATGTTGAGTTTTAAGCCAACTTTTTCACTCTCCTCTTTCACTTTATCAAGAGGCTCTTTAGTTCCTCTTCACTTTCTGCCATAAGGGTGGTGTCATCTGCATATCTGAGGTTATTGATATTTCTCCCAGCAATCTTGATTCCAGCTTATGCTTCATCCAGTCCAGCGTTTCTCATGATGTACTCTGCATATAAGTTAGATAAGCAGGGTGACAATATACAGCCTTGACGTACTCCTTTTCCTATTTGGAACCAGTCTGTTGCCCATGTCCATGCTACAGTAATCAAAACAGTATGGTACTGGCACAAAAACAGAAACAGAATAGGAGAGAAAGCCTGCTGGGCATATAAAAGTTATGTTTAGCTTCTGGTTAGATATTATGAACTGGTTAGGTATTATGATAGAGGGAAGGCTGCTTAAATCATGTTAATATAAATAACACATTATTATAAATCGAAAACCTTCAGATTAGGCTGAAATCCTTTTCACCACCACTCCTAGTTGCTCCATTTACCACAGCATCCATCTCCCCATGTAATATTCCTCACTTAATCAGGAAAGCAGTGTGGCACAGACCTGCCACACTGCATGACACTAGGCAATTTGCTTGTTTGCAGGAGGTAAAGTGGGAATACCAGCCTACTTCTTGGGGATGCTGAGAGGACTGAGTTAATGCAATGTGTTCAGAAGAGTGCTTGGTACTTAGAAAAGGATTACTCCTGCATGTTCATGTGAGATCTCCAGTTCCATGCAAAATGTTTCCCAGTTATTTACAGGTATCCCCAGGGGTGGCTCACATGGATCATGAATAAGGCTAGCTTACTCATATGTGAAGTCAGCCAGTCCCTTCCTCTCCAACAACAGCTCCCTTTAGTGTGATTTCACTCCTGCACACAGGCCACAGAGCAGAAACATGCAAGCCTCAGCACTCCACTGCTGCCACGACTGACCTACAGAAAAATCATGTTCATTACTACCTCTACCAAAGAGTCTATCTCAGTACTAAGCAGTGCAGATTCACACCCTTGGCTCCCTCCAATCCCTGGGTAATGCAATCACTATAGCTGCCTCTGCTCCTGTTAACTGCAAGGCCCCATGCTTGCTACTAGGTAGGTAAACTTGTCTGCCTTACTCTCCATGTATGTAAGATGTGCTGTATCACATCAGAAAAACCTTTGTTCTTCCATGCAAATAGAAGTCCTGCTGGCATCCCCACACTAGTTCACTATAAATGGCAAATTCCAGCTACTGTTGTAGCTCATGCTCGAGCAGGGACCTCTGTCTTAATTTGCAGCTGATAGCTCAGTTGGTCAAGAATCTGCCTGCAATGCAGGAAACCCCCGTTCAATTCCTGGGTTGGGAAGATCAGCTGGAGAAGGGACAGGCTACCCACTCCAGTATTCCTAGGCTTTCCTTGTGGCTCGGCTGGTAAAGAATCCGTCTGCAATGTGGGAGAACTGGGTTCCATCCCTGGGTTGGGAAGATTCCCTGGAGAAAGGCAAGGCTACCCAGTCCAGTATTCTGGCCTGGAGAATTCACTTAGCTTAGAAGGGTATCCCCCACTACTGAATAGCTTAAAGTGAGTAATCGGCACATGAAACAAGCACCTAGGTCTATGGGGGGAAAAAGCTGTTCTTTGATAGAGAATACCAGTTACAAGTTATGTAACTGATTTAAGCAAAAATCAATAGATGCTATATAATCAATGGGTGTGTTGAAGAATAAGATAGTTTCACTATATCATCCCACAGAATTATAAAGGGAAAAAATAACTTTGCAGTGGAGAAATATGATGGACAATACCTTAATCAAATAACAGAAGTTAAAACACCAGTAACAGCAGCATGTGTCTTCTGATGTAATGTGCCAGTACTTACTATTCCTGCCAAGATGCATGACCTGCTCTGAAGCATGAGGAATCAATTACAATACTCCACAGACAGCTGGCAGGCACTCCTCAAACTCTTAATGTTGTCAAGGACAAAAGCTGTGGAGTTGTTTCCAATGAAAGAAAACTGACAACCAAAGGTGATGAGGGATTAGGAGTGGGGAGGCTGTGAAAGGTTAGTATTTCATGGGGCACACTTGGAACATAGACTGTGGATTAAAGACTACACTAATCTTTAAAGATGGGATTACCTGGTAGTTCAAATGGTAGTCTGCCTGCAATGTGGGAGACCTGAGTTTGATCCCTAGAGAAGGAAATGACAACCCACTCCAGTATTCTTACATGGAAATTCCCATGGACGGAAGAGCCTGGCAGGCTACAGTCCATGGGTCACAAAAAGTTGGACATGACTGAGTGACTTCACAATGTTTAAAGTCCTGAATTTCATCATTATAACATAATTGTACAAGAGAATGCCCTAATCCTTTAAGAGATACAAATTGAAGTACTCAGAGATGAAGAGGTATGCTAGCAACTTAATTTCTGGCGTCCCACTACATAATGTGTACATACTAGAAGTATGAATGGTGGATCCCAAAGGGGTACACAAGATTTCAGGGTATACCATTTTTGCAATTTCAAGTCTGAATCTTTCTCAAGCTACAGCTTCTTAACGAAATCTCTTTCTCAAGACTTGCTATTTCCTGCTACATTGACTTTTTAATGCATTCAGAAAAATATCCTACTCTATGAACAAAGAGATTTCTGCATTATCAGAACCTTAAAATTACAACTACTACTGAATATTAATTAGATGAAATCAAGGAAACATACACATACACTCCACAAACCACCCCCCACACAATTATTCTTGGCCTGGGCAAATAGCACCTATTTGCCCTTCTGAGGGCCAGATACAATTTTAGGTGCTTGAGCAAAGCAATGAACACAAAAGCATTCTTATGGACACTACAACATAGTTTAGTAAAGTTGTGGACACAAAAGCCCACATACCACTTTAACATTAAAACTCTACTATTTTACAAGACACATAAGACAAGTAGGTGGATTATACAACTTACTCAAGTCAAACAGAGGAACGACTTTATATATGTAAGGATATTTACTCTCTTATCTAGTGGGAAAAGTCTTAACACTAAAACTACACGCCAAGCACTAGACTAAGTGCTCAGTAAGTATTCACACTCAAACCCACTCTATGGATACAAGGACCATATTACCCCATTTTCAGGATGAAGAAACAGGTTTAATAAAGTTAAAATTTATTTGCCCAATTACAATAATAAGGAAGAGAGGCCTATTGTAAACACAACTCTAACAAGGGCCACAGAGCACTTAATACAGTGAACATTAAAATCCTTTTTAAAGATCAGCACATTGTTCTTACTACCATTATTAATAGCATCTTTGCCAACCTGCCTTTACGGAGCTGAAGATAAGAGCTGTGAGGTAACATTGGAGGGGAGCTCGTAATACTGTACCATTAACTCTACCTACAAATTAGGGTCAAGCTCTTAGTGAGACTATGGGCAGAATCCAAGAATGGCAAGAGGTTAAGGATAAACAAATGGTACAAGTAAAAAATTAAAACAGGGTGAACCTCTGAGAAAAGAGTGGCAAAGGACAGGAGAAATACACTTGTAACCAAATACACTGATAACTTAAAGGTAACAAACTAAGTCACACATCAATAACATTTAAATATTCATGATAAATTCCCCATATATCCTTGCACCATGCAGAAAACTTTTGTACTTCCTGTTGATTCAACCATACCAATAAAATAAATGCTTGAAAATTCATTTTTCTTTTTGCTGAGAGTCTTACAGGAGGGTAAAGGTGAATTGCTCATCAATTCAACAAGAAAAATCCATTCTTTTCTGATTCACGATCTTATAGGTCACTTGATGCATCAAGACAAAATGCAATCCAGTTGTTCTGATGTTTCTCCAACTTGTTCTCCCTCTTTCTAAAGGCCACAGAAATATCTAAGCCTTCAACATACAGCACAATTGTTTATTTCCACTAACAAAGCAAACAATCTTACTAGAATATGGCTTATCAGTTTTTCATGGTTTTCATATTCTTCTCAGATTTCCATTGAATACAGGAAAATCCTTAAACTAGTGAATATTCAATGCAACTTCTAATTTTCTCTTCAGTACATCTTTTCCCAATTATAAGTCAAAATTAATATCAGGCTTGTGACTGTGACGGGGTATGTACATTAAAACTATAAAAGGGATCTGTAGTTGGAAAGAAATTACTATGGAAAACCTCCTGTAAATGGTCTGCAGGTTTTTTCTCCCTGACCTTCATCTCCACCTCCCAGAAAACAAATTATAGAAAGAAAGGCTTGAAACCACTACCGCTGGGACTGTTAGCCCAAAAGACAATGTGTGCCACAGTCTTTCCACTTACTGTGAGTTACTGTTACCTTGGGTAAAAGATTTTGAAAATTTTTAGTACACTTGTAATTTCAGCCAAATAAATTTGACTTACTTGATATACCAATAATAAACAAAGCCATGAAATGTTTTAAAACTTTATTTCAACATAACTATACTTACAGAAATAGGCATATTTGGTTAACAGAATGCAATTTAACTTATCCTACACAATTTGAACCAAAAAACTTGGTACATGGTTTGCTTTAAAAAAGAAAAAGGATTTGCAGTCTGGTTTATTTTTATCCATTACAAATGTGTATAAAAGATCTTCCATCAAATGCTGCTGAAGTAAACAGCATGAACCTTGAGAAATTAAACTTTGGTTTGTCTCTGAAAAATAACATGTATTGCACTGTAAAAATTAATAAAGTTGGTGCAACAAAACACTGTTGTAATGTCTCAATGCCAGTTCATAAAGTTCAATAACTAATGGATGTTGATGAAAATGGAGAGTCTATGTATACCTGTGAAAATATAAAAGCCATCCAATCTAGTCTGAATTAAAACTAGCAGTCCAGTTCACCTGCTGAGGTCAACAAGGAAACTCTGCACAGTAGCTATTTTTCTGATTTGTGCAAAAAAGAAAATGAAGTTTCTTCCCAAGCTTTTCAGTCTAGAACTGAAACTACAGGAAAGGTATTCTGTCCATTGTCAATATTCATGGGATGATATGCGATAACTCAAGCTTAAATCTGAATTAGCACTTACATGCAAAATAGTCCCCAAAGTTAAAGACCACTTGACTTCAGAAGTCACTTCTAAAGTTACAATAAAGTTACAATGACCCTTCTTGGGAGACTAAACACCCAGCCATAGTTGTAAGAAATCTTTCAAAAAATGCAGCCCTTTGTGAATGACACCTCAATTTATTAAAAAAAAAAAAAAAAGACGGGGGCAGCCCCACAGAAGCAGCTCTGAAAAGAGAAAAAATATATAACTTAATATATCTTAAAAACCAAAGTGAATATAGGTTCAGAAGATAGTTAAAAGAGATATTTTTATAAGGCTACCTAGGATTAGGCTTATAACATATTCTAGTCTTTCAACTTTTGCTCTAGGACTAAATATCAATTTACAAATAACATGTTCACCTTTCATTCCTTTATCAAAAGGGAAAATTCTAGCTTCAGTCCTATCCAGTGGAGGGGAAACTGAGAAAACAAAAAAGACTCAAAACAGCTCCACGTAAATATCACATTTTTTAAATGGAAGAACTCCCAACTAGATCAGAAGTTCTTATTACTAATACACTTTTCACTGAAACGATTTTTATTAAGTACAAATACATGGCATTAAGTTTCAGAACCTAATATAGGCCTGACAGTCAAGTCCTTGTTTTCTGGAAGAAAGGCCTCAAGTCCACTCAATTTCCAGTAACAGTGTTTTCACAGATCACTTTAATAAGGGGTTTTAATTTCCTTCATATGTTCACTTTTGGCATTCTAGCCTTAAAGTCTAGATAAGAAAATTAACCAAATTCCCCAGAAGTCAAATTTTTTTTTTTTAAGTATCAAAGAATCCACAAAACCTCTTTCCCAAACTGATTCCCAGCTGGCAATTTGTACTTAACATGAATTTTTTCACATGTACTGTTAAAAGGTAACATACAAAATGTACCCATGAACATTAAAATAGTTAGAAAGGTTTAACTAGCCTTATAATTTAAGTTTTAAAACATAAATATTTTCAGCTTGATCTTCTGTTGACAATGATTGTCGGAGCTTAGAATTCAACATCATTCAACAAATCCCCATCATGCACACAAAACGCACACCAGTAACACACAACTTACTCATGTCTTGAGAAAGTCTTCTGCTTCTTTATATCTTTGGCCTCCCAGTCAATTCCAAGTGCAAATGTCTTTTAACAAACTTCAATCTATGATTTTTTATCAAGTTTCCCACCAATACTTCAATAGTTTTCCTAATCTTTCACGTTGCACTGCTGAACTCTGAAACCTTTCTCAGACATCAGACAAAAGAAAATAAATGAAATATAAAGTGGTAATTTCAGAATAGAATATGGGAGGGTTGAAATTATTCAAGGCTCCCTATGGGGATCATACTTTACTGGACTACGATGAGTAACTGCTATCAATAAGAAAAATCCTTTGCTGGATTCTTTCATACTCTTTGGTGACTGGCCAAAGAATCTACCAGCAAAGTTTGGGTATACTTTTCTATGTATACTCTTCCATACAAAGTACCCTCATAGGAACACCAGAATAGCTGCAACTCATTTGAGGCCTCATCTATAGAAAAAGGCAGTCACAGGAACAGCCAGGACACCCACTAGTTGGTGGAGATCCCTGAGAAAGTGTGATTTTTTAAATCTGGACTGAACTTCAGTTTCACCAGCCTTTTCCACTGTATTCACAGGAAGTAGCAGCTGGTCTACGAGCACTCATACTACCTTTCTCACCCTAGGTTTTCTGTATAATTGCTATGGCTTTGGAATCTCACAAACTGATATTGTGTGTAACTTGAAGGAGTAATTATCCCTCCTAGTTCCAGATTTGCAGTTTCCAAATAAAAATTACAGCTCTTTAATCAGCGGAGTAGACATAAACAACAACCATCTACGAATGAGGTTTTCCTCTAAGATACGATTTAATACTGCACTTTAAGGAAGCAGATGTACTAAGACATGTCAAAAATTTACTTACGGTTGATATTTGAGATAAATATCCATTCAACATAGACCTAGTGGTTTATTTATTCTAAAGTTCAAACTGAGAGCTATGATTTCACTACATCCATTTAAAATAAATAACATATGAAATGCAGACTCTGGCATATATATGAATTGAACCTGCATATTTCATTTGCTCAGAAATTTGCACACAATAATATTCTGCAAGACAGTTGCAGCAAGGGGGAAAAAAAACACCTGCCCTTTTGCAAACAAGATTAAAAGCATCCCTCCAAAGAGGAAAAAATAAAATGCAAATATATGTATAAAGTGTTACTGTTCAACACAAATGCTAGTTCTAGGGGAAAAAAAAATGTAACTGCATAGATTTAAAAAGTGCAATATCTTAAGCCATTAAAGCACCGAAACAAAAAAACACACCAAAATCAGTGTTTTTATGACAATTAACATATACACAAATAAGAAATACCTATTGATCGAAGCTCAGGAAGTAAATACCTGAACTGATAGAATATCAAATGTTGGCAGAATTTTTCTTCAAATTCAATGTATTTTCTCATCTTTAACACAATTTTAAAGTGCTAACTTTATATAAAGCAGGCAAATTCTTCAAGTAATTTGCTATTTAAGTAAGCCAATTTTTATAGGGCTAAACAAGGAATGAAGAATAAACTAAAGTGAAACTGGAAGACAGACAGGAAAAAACTGACAAGTTATAACTGAACAAATTGACAGAATGCTCTAATACCACCTTGGCATCCTTGGTTCAGTTAAAGGCAAAAGATAAAAATATTTTTAAAAAGGTGACATGTTTAGATGACTGCTGGTTTAGTATACTAACTCCCTTGGATTTACTAAAATGTGTACATGAGTAGGTACACGGAGTCCTAAGAAAAACAGTGCCACTTAAAAATCAAGATTGAACAGTAATTAATCTTAAAAACAAAAGGCTGTCTACTACTGCAAATGAATATAAAATGTCAGAGACCTTATCCACTAAGAACCTGAAGCCTTGACCAGTGTCATCACTCCTGCCCTTGAGCTGCCTTTTCAAGGAAGTACACGTTAACCAGATGGCGATTGAGGTGTTTGCTGTAATCTTTTTCCTTTCGAAAAGAACGATCACAGAAGATACAAACGAAATCTCCCTCGGCCACTCTGACAGCCAAGGCCTCCTTTCCATCTTTCCCACTGGTGTCCTGTGGGACTGGCCGAGCCCCGTTCAACCCAGAATCGTCACTATCCTCTGACGTGTTGTCACTCAGGTCGCTCCCATCGTGACTGTGGATGCCTTCGTCTTCATCCATTTCCTGAGACTCGCGTGCTGCCACGGTGCCAGGCAGGGATGCCACAGCCGCTGTGGACACGGCTTCATGTCTTTCTAGCGGCAGAGCAGGAAGTGGTGGTGAAGCTGGTTCTTCAACGGCCGAGTCTCTGCTGGGGAAATTCTCTGCTTTCTTCTCGTCAGCGTCCACCTCCATTTCACAGAGCATAGCTTTGGCCTGACGTTTATCCTCCAAAGTTTCACCCTCTGGCACATTCAAGTTTTGTTCCGAGGATGAAGTGTTGGTAGATGCCTTGATAACAGCAGCAAGACCAGCTAGACTCTTACCTGTCTCTTCTGCTCCTGCTTTTTGAAGAGGGGCTTCTTTATTTCCTTTGCCTGCAGGGAACAAATTTTGGTCTTTCGATTCCTCCCCGTTTAAGTGTTCCTTTGGCAGGGGTGGTGATGGTGGGGAGAGACCCTGGGCACAGGCACTTTCTTTCAGACGCTGCGTGTCTTTAACAGGCACTAAGCCGACCTCAATAAGGACCTGCTCCTTCCGCGCCCTTTCACTCAGCATGCTGGACTTCTCCTTTCTATGATCTTTGCGAGGAGACCTTCTGGGGATCGGCTCCATGGGAGGAGGAGGCTCTGTCTGAACAGACCCCGTCTGAACCACCTCCATCTCAGCATCCCCCACAGGGGGAGGGGGAGGGGGAGGGGGAGGAGGAGGCTCTGTCTGAACAGACCCCACCTGAGCAGGCTCTGGGGGAGGAGGGGGAAAGGGAGGAGGGGGAAGGGGAGGAGGAGGCTCCATCTGAACAGGGGTCACCTGAACAGGCTCCAGGGGAGGAGATGGCTCCATCTGAACAGGGGTCACCTGAACAGGCTCCAGGGGAGGAGATGGCTCCATCTGAACAGGGGTCACCTGAACAGCCTCCAAGGGAGGAGGCGGCTCCATCTGAACAGGGGTCACCTGAACAGCCTCCAGGGGAGGAGATGGCTCCATCTGAACAGGGGTCACCTGAGCAGGCCCCAGGGGAGGAGATGGCTCCATCTGAACAGGCCCCTTCTGCACAACCTCGACCTCAACACCCCCCACAGGAGGGGGAGGGGGAGGGGAAGGGGGAGGAGGAGGGGGCGGCTCCGTCTGAACACACCCCACCTGAGCAGACTCCATCTGAGTGGGCCTCCTCTGAGCAGGCTGGCTGCTTTTCTTACATGGTTTACTTCTCACGGTTTTCCTCTTGTTTTTCAAGCAAATGTTTTGCTTTTTATTCTCCTCTACTTTGCTGTCACCCTTTGGCACTTCCTGACTATTTTTGGATTTGCTTTCTGCCTTCTTTTTCTTTTTAGTCACAGGTTCCTCATCATTAACAGGCTCTTGTAAGGACTGGGCTTCAGCTTCCACCTTCCTTTTGCTTTTTTTGCTTTTGCAGCTCTTTTCTGAATTGTTTCCTGAGGACACATCCACTTCTTTAGCTTCCATGGCCGATTTGCGAGTTCTGGTGGTCACCTGGCTTGAGGCATTACTACAAGGCCGTTTCTCTCTTGAAACGTTCTCTTTCTTCTCCACTTTTACAGACCTCTCGTTTTTCTTCCCAGTCACATCCCCCTTTACTTTTGCCTGCTCTGTTTCTGGTTTCTCACTGGTGATTTTGTTATCAGGCAAGTCAGCCTCTCGCTTCTTGGTTTTCTTTAGTTTCACCTTTGAGACATCCATGGTTTTATTAGGACAAGTAGGATGCTTAGATTTGAAATGATACTGCAGATTACACTTCTTGGAAGCTGCATAGTCACACACAGGGCAGTTGAACTGCCGTGGATTCACATGCAGCTCCACGTGTTTTTTGAAGTTACTTCTGTCTGCTGTTTTGTAGTCACAGTGGGGGCAGTTTAGAGGTTTGGGCCCGTTGTGAACCTGTCTTGCGTGGCGGGTTACTTCATGCTGATTAGAGGCCACATAACTGCACTGGTCACACTTAAATGGCTTCTCACCTGAAGGCAGACAAGAGATGTTACAGAAGGCGCACGTTAAGAAATGAATTCAAGATTTATTCAAATATGCTCATCAAGAAGTGGAGATAGATACAGATATATATATATATATATAAATAAAACAAAACCACCGAAACTATTTCATGAAGACTTTATCATGCAACTTATATTTACCATATTTATTTGTATATCTTTGCTCTGTCCTTTGACTGATTCTCATACCAAATGGAATAATTATCTCAATTAATCATCTTTTAAAAATTCATTAAGCTAATGCTCTCAGTCACTAGTAAAGAACATAGATTCATCAAGAAGTACACAATTACTGGCAAACTGATCTCGGCATTTTTTTGGGCTACCCCTTGGGGCTTGGGTTCTTTAATGTTAATTCTAGGACAAAGGCACTCAAAGAGATAAGGTAATTTTAAAGTTTTTATCTTTAGTTAAACAGATAATGGAACAGAATACAAAATTCCCATACATTCATTTAAGATAAACCGTGGAATTTGAAGTATTTTACACTCTCTGCCACACTCCCAGACCTTCCATGTGAAAGTTTTAAAACAATGCCTTGGCCTCAGGGAGCAAAAGGTGTTTTCTTTCTATTTAACCCTTTGTCCTGAGTCAAACTTTTCCAGTGCCAGAGTTGCTATTCTACAGGAAAAGTGTAACAAGCTAAACATCTTTTCTTGATTTTCTCCCACCTTCTTCTAGGCTGGGCAAAGGAACTAGGTAAATGAAAAGGGGCATACAAATAGATATGGCATATAAAATAAGAACAAGAAGTCATAACCACAGGCACATACAAGACCAGAAGCCTCCCACCCACCCCCAAATTAAAGGCATAAGATTTAACTCATTCTACCTGAATACATACCCATCTAGATCACAGTCTAGCAAATATTACCAAACGGTATCCAAACCCCACTGGTCCAATGGAATGCATAGCAGAAAAATGGAAATTGACATTTATGAAAATTCATCTCTTGAACATTCTCAAATTCACACCAAATCTTTTTTCATAAAGCAAAACTATGCAGACATTAACAAAACCACATAGATGGTAAGCTTTACCTGATTAAAAAGATGTCTGACGACAGGTCACAAAAACTTATTCAGGCATGGGAAACTGCAAACACAGTTTACGACGATGTTCCCATTGTCAGTGATCACATATTAGTCTACCAACAGATTTCCAACAACACGATGCATTACTCTCTACTTGCTCCTATCTTGTCCTTTCCATTAAATGACTTAAATGGGGACAAATATCTACTTAACATATATAGACACAGAATGGGGAAAAGAAATGTGACATAACTGTTAAGAACTTGTTCTACAATAAGAATACCTGGGGGGACCAAATATGGGGCTCTGTAACTTACCGTGAGTTCTTCAGCAAAGTACTGAAAACTCTCTAAGGCTCAATTTCCTCATTTGTAAAGTACTCTTAAGTGTTGTAAGCTATAAGTAATCCAATCCATTTCAAGCACTTAGTATAGGACAGATGGCCAAACAGTCAATACACATCACCTGTAACTCATGACTTTTGGAATGAACTGGTCCAAGTTACAGAATGGCTGAAAGAAGGGCAGGTTTCATGCGCTTATCTTGCCTCACTATGTAAACCCTGCCTTTGAGAATACAAACAGTCGATGAATGGAGTCGATCCCTTCAGGAAAATATTTGAGCTCATAGAAGAATTATAATGAAAATGTCATTTTATGGATTTCCGTGGTGGCTCAGTGGTAAAGAATCTGCCTGCCAAGGCAGGAGACATGGGTTTGATCCCTGATCCAGGAAGATTCCACGTGCTGAGAAGCAGCTAAGCCCGTGCTCTAGGGCCTGGGTGCCACAACTCCTGAAGCGTGTGCACCCGAGAACCCGTGCTCCCCACCAGGAGACATCATGACACTGAGCAGCCCAAGAGAAGCCCCGGCTCACAACTTGGGAAAAGCCTGCACAGCAATGAAGACCCAGCACAGCCATAAATAAACAAATGTCATTTTATAAGCCGTAATGAATGAGGGTATTTACACAGCCTGCATCAAGTAAGGTGTAAGCCTCCACGTGTGAAACAGTCTGGGAGTGGGAGTGCCTAGGATTCTGTTTAAAACTATGATGACATCATTTAACTGCTTCCTTCACTCCACCCCCATTTTTGCTTTACTGTCATTAAATCTTTATTGTATTGAAAAATCAATTCATCAAGTTCAGTTTATTAGTATCTAGCTGAATGAACATTCTTTTGCCCTGTACCAACAGTTTTAACTTAATTCCCTTTTCCAGTTCTAGGAATATTTACTCATTCTTAATTTTACTTTTATGAATGTGTCATATGTCTACTTTATTCTTCCTAAATAAATTACAGATGTAAGGCACATTCTTATCAAAAAGAGCCCAGAAAGAGTATAAAGGGAATTTCTAATTAAACAGTAATAGGGACATACTACTCAGCAATAAACAAAAAGTTCTGATAATGCAGCATGGAATGAATCTTAAAAACATTATACAGAAGTAAAAAAAAAAGTAACAGAAATCAGTTATTAGTTGAGGGGAAACAGGGCAGTACTGACTGGAAAGAGTGAAAAGGGAACTTTTCTAAGGGTAGTAGAAACATTTGGTGTCTTCACCTAGATGGCAGTCAAATAAGAAAACATATAAAGTCACTGACCTAAGATGTGTGCATTTTCATGTGTGTAAATTAGACTTAATACTGTTTAAAAATTTTCAAAATGAACTCCTATGCTAGGAGAATGGGGGAACTATCCAGGGTGATACATACAAAAATGGCAAACATAAATTGAATGTATCAGGATCTCTAAGCTATTTAAGTGAGGATGCTTCAAAACCATTACTTACAAACATATATAAAACACAGAATAACAGCTGATTAGATTAGTGTGTCTATATATTTCACCACACCATTACTCTGATCCCTTCTTACTTTGGCCTCAGAAGACCTAGCCGAATGGAAGTGCTCCAAGGAAATAACCAATGTGGTTTTGTTTCATTAACTAATTTGTCATTTTAGCTAAAATGTACCAACTCAATGGACCCTAATCTTCCAGAAATGAATCTAAGCACACACTTCTCTTCCCTAAAAGATGAACAGGGCAGTGAACGCCCAAGCTGACCTGTAAAGATCAGACTCCAGATCACAGAGAGAGCACCCAAGATGTTCACTCCATGCAACCCAGTTAGGAAGGCTACCTTCCCAATTTGACCACGTTTAGCCTCAATGATTCGCAATATAGGGTCCACTGGAAATAACTCAGCACAAACTAGCCATATTTGCTTCCTGTTCGTGACTCACAATTATTGGTGTCCAATGAAAGACGGCGGCTCTGCTCTCTGCCTACTCCATGTTCCAATGCCATTACTCTGTAGCTTCCTGAGCCACTTTCTGAGCATAATATTCTGTAAACACTGCTGGTGACTAAAAATGAGGGTGGGAAAATCTGAAACCAAACCCTAGCTCTTCTAAATTGGAAGAATGACAAATTAACCTTAAATAAAACATTTATCGTCTCAAAACCAGTGTCCTAATTTATAAACTGGGATATAAGTATTCTAGAGGTACTAAGATTTAAGATAACAAGTTCCAATTTTTCAGTACCCAGCAAGCATACAATAAATAGTAACTGCTACTCATTATTAACACTTTAAAAATATTTGCTATATTACAATGGCAAGTAGTAAAAATCAACTTTAAAGGCTTTAATGTCCCCATTTGTAAAATGGGGACAATAACAGAACTTATTATCACAAGTGGAGAAGGAAATGGCAACCCACTCCAGTACTCTTGCCTGGAGAATTCCATGGATGGAGGAGCCTGGTGGGCTATACAGTCCATGGGGTTGCAAAGAGTTGGACACGACTGAGCGATTTCCCTTTCTTTCTTTCTATAGTTCCTTTTGGAGAAGGAAATGGCAACACACTCCAGTGTTCTTGCCTGGAGAATCCCATGGACCAAGGGGCCTGGTGGGCTGCAGTCTATGGGGTTGCAAAGAGTTAGACCCGACTAAGCAACTAACACACACACACACACACACATTATCACAAGACAGTTATGAAAATGGAAATGATCTAAGTCATGAAAAACTCTTATTTAAAGGCTACAGCACAAATATTAGTAGGATATGATGACCTATCCTCAACAGATACCCACAGAAAGTGAAACCACAAAGCACCCAAAAGAAACAGGTTTCTGGTTAAGTGATTAAATTCAATAGTTAAGAAGATTGAGAAGGAACATTCAAAGTATACTTGACAAGCATGTAAGGTCAAGAGGGGCCAGTAAGCATGCTATGATCCCTCACAGTTGCTCAAATTAGAATTCATACTGTAATTGAGTCTTAATCACTGACTTAAAACAGCAATTCCCAACAGAAATAATATACAAGCAACAGAGGTAACTTTAAGTTGTCTAGCCATTCTTTAAAGTTTGGCTTTTTATAAATCAACCCTCAGAAGCCCTGTCAACTCCCAAGAGAACAAATCCAAATTTCAGAAACTGAGCAGCTAAGAAGGAACCCCTGGAACGTGGTAACCACACCCTATGAAACTTGGTGTTACGCTCCGCTGGAGGGTAAGGGAGGCAAGTGCAGCTGGGTGGGAGTATGAAAAAGCAGAGGTGGTTCAAAAAGGATCAACCAGCCTTGGTCTATGTTCAACTTTTATTACATCATGGAACTTAAGTTCTGATGTTAACTGAGGACCCTCTTCCTGGACACAGTACACACATACATCTACATTCAGTTTTAGACATCCCACCTACGGACTCCCTGGTTAGGAATCTCCATTTAATACAGCTCTACCTTAGTAGACCACTAATTTTTAATTCTAATTTCAGAATTATGCTGTAAGTAAACATTTAGGATCCAGTTCCAAGTATAGAAGAACTTTCTTATCATGGCAGTTTACTCAAAATGATAGATGGAAGCTTGGGACTGACACATATACATGAATCACTATGTATAAGACAGATAACTAATGAGAACCTACTGTCACAGCACAGGGCACTCTCCTCAATGATCTGTGGTGACCCAGACAGGAAAGCAGTCTGAGAGTGGATGTGTACACCATGTGACTGAGTCACTCTGCTGGACAGTGGCCACTAACACAGCGATGCAAAGCAACTACAATAAAACACATTTTTTTTAAAGTTCCCACTTCTTACCAACCTGAATGAGTACGCATATGTCTGGTTAAATGAGTCTTCTGAGAACTTGAGTAAGGACAAAGTTCACATTTATACGGACGTTCACCTACAAAAAATATAATGATTAGTGTTCAAGTGATAAAATAATGCAAATGCCATTCTTATCAACCATATACACATCATGCAGTACTGAGCATTTTTTAAACAAGAATTTTTTTCCCCTGTTCCTGGCAAAATGATCAATTTTTATCATGTATTAGAAAGATCATTTAAAATACACATAACTACATTATTTCAACTTTGCTAATAAGTATCATTGGCCTTCTGAATTCTCATAGCCCTTTTAATTTTCACAATAATGCTACATGGTATTACATTAAATATTAAGAACTGAAAAACTCTCTTGGATCAGGTTATCAGCAACATTTTAAAATAGAATTATCCTTAAAAAAATTCACAACATTGTAAATCAGTTATATTTCAATGATATTCTTTTAAAAATCTACTCAAATTTTCTGATGCTATGACTTGGGCAATTTTTTTGGCCTTTATAAATGATAAAACTACTATTTGAAATTGTAAGCTTTAAGCAGTAACATTTTTGAGTGGGGAAACTATTGTTTCAAGCTAAAATTTTCAAGTGGTAGCCAAAACTTTTATAAAAACAGTCAGGTCAGTGTTAAAGCAAATTATAATCATGAAGCAACAGGGACTGAGAGTAACTGAAGATGACAGGCCAGTAATTTACTAAATAATTCAAAGACTCAAAGGCAGGAAATACGTATTTTTTCGACACACGTTGTCAACCACAACATATTTTTTAAACAAAGCTTGATAGGGACTTCTCTGGCAGTCGTGTGGTTAGGACTCTACACCTCCAATGCAGAGGGCACGGTTTGGATCCCTGGATGGGGAACAAAGATCCTACTACATGTCACGGGGTGCAGCCAGAAAAATTAAAAAATAAATAAAAATAAAATCAACTGTCTCTCAGGACGCAATGGAACATTACATTAAAAAAAAAAAAAAAGGCTTGATAATTTGTTTTCATCTGTTCTTTGGCCACAAGATAATAATTATGACTCTGGACAAGCTTCTTTTTCTGTAAAAGTATCTTTACTTCCTAGAACTGTGAGAACGTAAATCAAGAAAATATATGCAGAGCATTTAATGCAGTGCCTGACACACAAAGCCCTCAATAAACATCAGTTATTATTTTGTAAGTCACAGTAATAGAGGTCTCTAAAACAATGGGATAAGGAAAAGAGTACAAAAAAAGTAGAAAGCATTGATGAGTGTGAAATGTATCTATAATAACTATTCAGTTGTTATTAGTCAGTAGCTACAGATTAGTTGTAAATACATCATAGCAACAAAATGCATACTTTGACATGGAAGAATTTTAAGACAGCTTAAAAAATGTTGGATGTATTTCTGTAAAAGAAACATAAATGGCCAATAAAAACATGAAAAGATGCACAGTATCATTAGCCATAAGAAAAATTCAGATCAAAACCACAGACATGAAGACATGACACCCAAAGAATGGCTACAATCAAAATGACAGATGTTAAAATATATTTGTTAGGAGAATTATTTGTGGAGAATTAAGAACCTTGGTACAGTATGGGTGGAACTGTAAAACAGTGCAGCCACTTTGGAAAATAATCTGTCAGTTACTCAAATGATTAAACATAATTACCATATGGTCTAGAGATTTCATTCCTAGGTGTATACTTACCCAAGAGAAATAAAAATATTACATCTACACAAAAACATAAACATATTCATAACAGCATTACTCGTAACAGCCAAAACCTGGAAATAATCCAAATATTCATTAACTGATGAATGGATGAATAAAATATTACTTATCTATACAACAGAGTATTATTTGGCAATAAAAGGAAAACAAGTACTGTACATATGACATGAATAAACCTTGAAAATACACTAAGTGAAAGGTCACATATGAATCCATTTATATGAAATACTCAGAATAGTTCAATCCACAGTGATCTGTATGGTTTATCAATTGTACATTAGTGAAGCTGTTACCAAAAAAAGTGAATGGAAGAAAAATTTAATACCCTTTCAGATTAACATGAAGGATCAACTAAGGATAATTTACTTTTAAAATTCTTCATAGGGACTTCCCTGGTGGTCCAGTGGCTAAGACTCTGAGCTCCCAAAGCAGGAAGCCTGGTTCTATCCCTGGTCAGGGAACTAGATCCCACATGCTTTAACTTAGAGTTCTCACATGCTGCAACAAAAATATCCTGTGTGCTGCCATGAAGATAGACCTCACATGCCTCAACTAAGACTCAGAGCAACCAAATAAATAAACATTTAAAAAAATAATAATAATAAAATAAAATTCTTCATAACAAATAGATTGATCCAGGTGTGTAATTCACCAAACCAGGCATAAATACTCTAGAAATGCTAGTAATTTTTCAGTCATACATAAGGCAAAAATGTCATCTTTTAAAGTAGAATTTGTGTACTTCAATAAAAATTAATTTTTAAAAAAGTAGAAATTGTGAACTAGCTAAATAGTAAACCCACAAAATGAAAAATCTTTTGAGTGAAGATTCAAATAAAAATCCTCAGCCGCTTACCATGAAAATTACCTATAAAAAGAGATTCAGAACTTTGAATCTTAGCTGCATGTGACCCTGGGAACATCACTTCAGGCCTTTGGTAAACAAACAGCCTGCTTCCTCAGCAAATTTTTCTGAAGATTAGCAGAGTAAAAGCACCTAACCCTTAGAACTCAGTAAAGGAACTTAAGAGACCCACTAAGGAACCTGAAAAGGTTCCCTAAGTGAGAAGTAAAAATAAACAAGCGATTCCTGTGGATCATTTCTGTATTCCTGCTCATTAGCACTAGATACATTAATTTTTCCATAAATACAATTTTCATGCATGTATTTAAAACCAGAGGTACTCAGAATTTACATAATCAAAACAGTATCCTTCTATTTCTACACCAACAAATTATTTTTAATTTTTTTTTAAACACCACAAATAATTATAATGGGGGTGATGGGGAAGGAAGCTTTTTAAAAGTATTAAGACACTAAGTTTAACACTAAAAATGCAAAATGAGATATGTGTACCTATGGAAGTCATAATATTATTGTGGAAATATCAATCTTACATTAAGGTGAGGAAAAGTTATTCAATAGATGATGAAGTATATAAAATACGGCCATTAAAATTAGTCACCTAATCATTTCATGATATGCAACAATGTTAAATCACTATGTTGTATATACTTCAAACTAATACTGTATGCTAATTATAACTCAATAAAAATAAAATTTCAAAACATTAAATTAGGCACCTAGACTGTAAGTAAATGACAAAAAAACCACTGTAACAAAAAACATTTGAACTCTTCTGGTGGTCCAGTGGTTAAAAAGCCACCTGTCAACGCAGGGGACACAGGTCTGATCGCTGGTCTGGAAGATCCCAGATATCACGAGGCCATCAAGCCCCCCGGAACCACAACCACTGAAGCTCATGAGCCAAGAGCCCGTGCTCTGCCAGCAGAGAAGCCACTACAGGAGAAGTCTGCAACGAGAGAGGAGCCCCTTCTCTGAACTAGAGAACGCTCCAGCACAGCAAGGAGGACCCAAGGCAGCCAAAAATAAATCAATTTTTTTTTTTTAAGTTTCAAAAAATTCACATAAAAAATTGGAAATTTATACTAAAAGTAAAATTTTTCCAGATCTCTGCATCTTTCTCATTTTTTAAATGTTAAGAACATTTAAAAATGTTCTTAAATCAACTTACTTAGATTTATCATTGAAAACATTTTTAGGTTTGGGGGAAATTTTTTAAATTGTTCAGTGACTCAACAATTTTTAAAGTATTAAAATATAACTGACACTAATAAAATCAAAATTTAGTATGACAAAGACCCTGGTAATATTCTTTATGATGACTTGTATGGTGGTTACGTAAGTGCTAAATCACTTCAGCTGAGTCTGACTCTAGCCCGCCAGGCTCCTCTGTCCATAGGATTCTCCAGGCAAGACCGCTGGAGTGGGTTACCATGCCCTCCTCCAGGGATCTTCCTGACTCAGGGATCGAACCTGGGTCTCTTACGTCTCCTGTGCTGGCAGGTGGGTTCTTTACCACTAGCGCCACCTGGGAAGCCTGGTTATGAGTATAGATTTGTAAATATTCACCATTGTCAATAATACCTTTTTAAAAAAATTCATAGATGTGTACATGTAAAACTCATGCATTTTACCATATGTCAGTTACTACCTGAAAGCTCTACAGATTAAGGCCAATCCTAAATTAGGCCCCAAGGTTTCACAAAACTATTAAAGGAACATAAAGTATTTATGGCGGAAGTATATTTGGTATCTGGAACTTGTTTTATGATACTGTTGGTGAAGTTAGTTTAGTCTATTTAATTAAAACTGTTAAGTGATTAATGGTGTAGGATTCCCAAGAAACTCTCCTTTCCTATGCCATGTAATTTTGAAATGTTTGTACCTTTTTTTTTACTTTTGAAACAAAATGGTTTCAAAGCCTGGAGACAATTAATTACAGGTTAAAACAAATTCCAAGGAGACTGCAAAGTATTTTACTTGACCAGATTTTATTTTATTTTTTTATTTTATTTTTATTTTTATTTTTTATGTAGATTTATTTTTATTCAGAAATACTTTCATATTCTCTAACTCTTCATCAAAAGTTTAAAAATTCAAAACGGACACAGAAAAATTACATGGGTCTTAGAAGCTATGTCAAACATGCGAGTTTTAAGAGTGACATTTACACAGTGTAATTTAGCCCTCGTAAGTAATTTTCTTATAATCAAATTATTATGACAGGAACACAAACATACCATATATTACTCTTTGAATTTTTGTTTTACAATATGTTCTTGTCAACGGGACACTTCAAAATGTTTAAACCTGACAGAAAAGCATTAAAAAAAATAAAAGTACCAATGGAAGAAAAAAGTATGAGAAACACACCTGTCCTTTACCTGGTGTGAAGATGGGAAACACTGCACTAAAAAAACTCAACCCATTCTCCTGGAGAGCTCCTTCTGAATATCTACACTTGGGTCTATTGTTCTTTAAAATCATTTCAGACTTAAAATCAATTCTTTGTTCCCATGTGAGAAAGAGGCCCACTTCCAATATTCACTTTCATTGATGCCCTCTGCATTTCTTCTAAAGGGGCTGGTGTCTGGGTCAGTTAGGCAGGGACCCGCTGTAAGAAGGAAACCCAGTCTCACAGCTAACCTTGACCAGATTTAAAAGCTTTAAATTACACAGAAGCCATCTGTTGGAGCTTAGAAATCTTGCTGCAAATGTGTTTCTTGTAATGGAATTTCACCTGCAAGCTTTCTTGTTTATGCCTACCACTTCAACATCAATTCCTCTTCTCACTAAGACTCACTTTTAGCATGGGGTTCAGTCCTACAGAGTGAGAACTACTGCAAATGGGATGTGAAACAAACAGCATTCCACAGCTCTTTTCTCTGTTGATGGGAGGAGCAGAGTACTAGGTTATCTTATCTGTGTTGTTCAGACCAGTAATCAGTCCTCAAAGGTACTAATTGACACCAAGAAAATGCAATGCAATTATCAATAGTTACAAACATTGCTTTTAAAAACTAAGACCCCTTAATTACAGATTTGAAAGTCAATTTAAAAGTGAATAATTAAGGGGTGTTGGGGAGAAATGGCCAGCAACCCCTGAGAAGGGTTCCTTTTGGTGTGAAGATGTGCTAAAATTGATTGTGGTGTTGGCTGCACAATTCCGTGAACATACTAAAGCCAATGCATTTTAACAGTAAACGGATGAACTGTGTCGAAGTAGAGTACATCTCAATAAAGTTGTTATTTGAGGTACGAATTGATATATGAGGCATGATTGCCAAATGTGATAAAATAATAATTTATAACTGCTGAGTATAGGTGATGAGTACCTGTGGGTGCAGTGAGGCATTCTCTTTACTTCTGAGGTGCTTGAAACTGTTCACATTTTTAAGACTGCTCCATTTTGGCGGGTACAGTACACTTAATAAACGAGAAAGGTCCTCTTACCTGTATGAGTTCGAACATGCTGAACGTAATTGTTTTTCCTGTCTGAAAAGTAGTTGCATTTCCCGCACGTGTAAACCTTCCTTGGAAAGTGGTTTCTCAGGTGCTTCCTCCAGTGATACTCGCTCACGGTGGTGTACGTGCATATGATGCACTTGTAGACGCGCTCACTGTCCCCGGCTCGGCTGTGATGCTTCAGGTGAGCAGTGTAGTGATCATAGCGATTGGTGTTGTAGCCACAGCGGTCACAGCGGATGGGGCCCTTGGAGAAATCGCCCTCCTCCGCGGGAGAAGAGCCGGATTCCCGGGCTTTCGCTTGCTTCTCTGCGCTCTCCTCCACAAAGAATTTCTTGGCGCTATGAACTCGGATGTGATGCACAAACTGCTCCTCAGATTCCGCTTCGTACTGGCACGGTTTACAGCGGAAGGGTTTGGTCTTCACGTTCCTGCACTTCTCCTCTGCCGCGGGGGTCTCCTGAGGAAGGTCTTTGCTGGAGCTGTGCGTTTCTGAGGCAGCTGGCGCCTCGAACACAGGCCGTGGCTGGACCACGCTGAGTTCCAAACTTTCCAGTTCCATCTTCTCCAGCGCCCTGGGTTCGCCTTTCGCCTCAGGAGACTCCTCGAGTCCTTCTCCGTCACTATCTGAGAAGTTGCTGTCCCCAACAGGCATCAACTCTGCCATCTGTCTTTCTTCGCCAACCACATAATCACAGCAGCCGCCATTTACTTCCCCAGTTAAGGCCACGTTTGCCAACATGATGAGCTGAGGCGCAGCCAGTTCAGCTCGAGAGAGGTCGGGCAAGTCGTACATGTCATTTGGCAAGGCCATGCCCATGGGGCCACTGCCGGTGAACAGCCCTCCTCCTCCGGAAGACTGCCCCATCACCTGCGTGGCCATGTCTGTGCTCTGCATTCAAACAAAACAAAACACACAAGAGCACCAGTTTAAGCACAACGTTTACCAGTCTAAAACAAAACGTCACTGTAGTTCTTTGTAACTTAAAAAAATACATTTCCCCATATAATCTTTAAACTCAGTCAGCTTCATTAACTATTGAAAATAAGCCTTTAAAATAGCTTTGTAATTCCAAATTCTCTTTATTGCAGCCATCAAAAAAATTTCTATGACTCCTATGGGAAATTCTATCAAGTGTTTGACACATGGCATGTCTTCCCTCAAGCACTTTTACTTTCTGGTGGAAAAACTAAGTAACCTTCATTTTTAGAGCTACTTAAAATTATATTTTAAATTCTATACATGAATAGTAAACTGCTGTCCCCTTAACTCCCTCTTCAACAATTTACCGGTCTAAATCAGAAAGGGGAAAAAATCCAAAAGCCAACTGTGCATAGATTAAAGTATGGTCTGCAAAGTAGAAGCTTGTAATAATTGGTCCGAGAATTAAATCTCATATGAACTCAACTATCTTCAAAAGAATAAACTACCACTGGCCCTTGAACAACAAGGGGCTAGGAGCACTAACTCCCTGGGGTAATCTAAAATCTGAGTGAAACTTCTGACTTCACAAAAACTTAACTACCAATGGCCTAATGTTGACCAGAAGCCTACTGATGACAGTTAACACATACTTGGTATGTTATATATATTACATACTGTATGATTACAATATAGTAAGCTAGAGAAAAGAAGACATTAATAAAATCATAAGGAGGGCCGGGCCAGGTCAGGCGGGGCTGGGCAAGAACAGGAGACCCAACCCTGACACCCATGATCATGATCTTCCAGGTGATGCTTGAGACTCTCTGCACCTTCATTTATGGAGCACCTGCCAAAGTCAGGCCTTGGGATGCAGCCCCGCAATGATCAGCTCAGTCTCTGCCCTTGAAGGCTGACAGTCTAGTGGGTATACATCACCCTGGTAAGCCCCAACTCACCAAAATTGTGACAAAGGAGCTGGGAAGAACAGGGAGCTAGTCTTGAGGTTCTGGGAGTACTGAATCCTGCTTATCTATGAAATGCAGTTAACACCTCAGCAGGACCTATTTCCCCAAATATGGGATGACCCTTCTGTTATTTACATATGTAAAAAGTGCTAGGGACTTGAGAAAAAAATGCCCTCTAAGGTGCCACTGATGGCTAGTTAATAAGCCCTACAGTGACTGTCAATCCATTTCAGATACTTGTGGCAGCAAACAAGGCCGTTCACCTCTCCAAAATGGGAAAAATGAAGACAAGAACTTTACCTACTAAAATTATTTTCAATCTTTCCCCAAATAACAGTATTTCACAGGCCTTGAAAAACTTTGGTATCACAGCAAATGACACTTTAATTCCAACTGCTTTTATCGAAGAGGGAGAAAAACATATAAACCAGGAAGATGTAATATCTCGGACAGAAAGTCATCAAGTTTCTCTAAAAAATCTCCTCGAAATAAAAAATATTACAGAAATCAAAAAGATACTTTCTTGGGATATTATTGAATGTCACCACTTGTAGAATGTCAACAAAAGATGTTTTGTAAGATGACAAATAGTAAAAATTTTCCAGCATCAAAAAAAGGAAAATTCTAAGAAAAAATATATTTACAGTAATGTATTTACTGATACCATAAGTTTATGGACACGTATGTAAGATACCCATATTGTCTTATACAATTAAAAATGTTGTTGTTAAACATAACTAATGCTAGACATCAAAAATGAAAAGACAGAATGAAAAAGAAATCCGTATTTATTTATGGGTGTAACATTTATGCCCTGATAACAAAGCAGCAACAATATGACTGCTTCACGATAACTTAACGTGATCAATATGACTGCATCCTGACAAGTCTAGCACGCGTGCAAATGACTGAATCTTTACAGAAATGTTATGGCATACAGTACCATAGTCATATTCGTCACACAGCATTGGAAATGTCACATTAAAAAAAACTACTTACCTGTGACAACAGGCTGATACACACTTTTACCAATTAGGAGAAAGGCATACTATATGGTGGTGTAATTTTTTGAAAGCACAGTTAAAAAAATCAGCAGGAAAACAGATAGCTAATTTACATTAAATATCAATCACCTTCTATTAATGTAAGGGTAGGCTATCCACTTCAATTCGAGTCTTGCACGCTATGTTCTACAGAATGAACACTTAGGTGATAAAGATGATGACACAGGAACGTCTCGGGACTCTTGCCATAAAGTTACTAGATTTTTCACAACACACACACAACTGATACGTTTATTAACTGTACAACATGGATGATTATTTACTGTTCATTAAGTGGAAGTGGAGGATCACAAAGGCTTTCAACCTGTTTGTCTTCATTCACACTGAGTAGTCTGCGAGGAGGAAGGGTTGGTCTCCTAAGGAGTGAAAGAGGTGCAGGGGCAGGTGGAGAAGGCAGGAGAGTCAGACTCATGCAGCTTGATGGAAATGCATCCCAAATGTTGTCTGACTTTTGTCCTTTTTCATTTTTCCCAGAATGTTCCTATATGGTATCAATCCTTACATGGGTTGCTTTAGTTTCACTGTCTGTATCACAGAATGCTCCATGTTGTAAAAAACAAAAAAACTCATCTCCATCAAGTTATCTCCATTCTTCTGATTTGAATTTCTCCAAGACCCCTGTGAGATCCAGAATCTCATTCATAATTTCTTTGATTGGCTCTGTTGTAAATCCTGTGAAGTCATGCACAACATCTGGACAGAGTTTTCTCCAACAGGAATTTACTGCCTGGTGCTTGATGGTCTTCACAGCTTTTGCTATAAAAACAGCATCTTCAACGGTGTAATCCTTTCAGACTTTCATGATGTTCTATCAGGGTTCTCCTCCCATAGGATTGACAACATTTCCCATCCTTTTCATGTATCATGTCTAATGAGCTTAAAGATTCCCTGATCTAGAGGCAGAATCAGAGACAATTCTTTCTCAGGGAAAGTAGACCACTTCAGCATAATTACTGTTGAATTTGTGGGGTTCTGGGTGGCCAGGAGCACTGTCCAAAACAACACTACTTTAAAGAGCACCCAGTATTCTTGCCTGGGAAATCTCATGTAGCTGACGGGCTACAGTCCACAGGGTTACAAAAGAATAGGACACGACTTAGGGACAACAGCCCCTGCTCCCTACAACTAGAGAAAAGCCAGCACAGCAACAAAGACCCAGCACAGCCAAAAATAAATAAGTAAACAACTTTTAAGTGAATTTTCAATTTGACATAAAAAGGTATTTCCCAAAACATGCGAGGTTTTCAGGCCTGCTAGTGTAGCTGCAGTAATGATTTCACCAATTTCCTTTTTCTTTAATTAAAAAAAATTAGTATGGATTCATTTATTTTGAGATGGTGGGCAACCTCAAGTGCAGACATCAATCTACACCAGTACACATCAAGCAATTCAACTTTTTCTTGTAACAACTTTGCTTCTGGGAGCACTTCCAGTATCACAAGTGGTACTATGGGTCCATGACGTTATTCAAGGTTTCTGATATTGCACTAAACAGGATGAAAAATATGCTAGAACGCCAAGTGGTGACTTTTTACTGAAACACAATTTACTGGACAGAGTGCTGATTAGCCTCACGTAGCATTTTCAGCAGACACTTGCAACGCTTGAGCTCAACAAAATTAACAAGAGGTGGCCACAAAATTATTACATTAGTATTGTATGTACTAGAGTTACTTTTACACAATTATGATTTAATAATGAGTCTCAATTTACATTTCTATAAATGGCTCTAGTGCAGTAGCTTATGCGGTTGAGTGCAAGTCTTGATAAATTTCAACCTTCTGTTAGATTTGTCAGTAGTAAATAATAGCAGACTAGTAGTTACATATATTTTACATATTCATTTGTGTGATATTTTTTGATATTACTAGGCTGCATGGTTGATTTGTTAATTTTTTCAAAATACTGCAAAGCTCAAAAACTTTACTATCCCTTGGGAAAAAAAAAAAAATCCATGTATAAGTGGACCACCACAATTCAAACATGTATTGTTCAAGGATCAACTATATTGTGAAAAAGTACTACTTAGGTCCTTTTTTTAAATTATTTGACCTGTTAAAAAGTAAAAGCAAACAAAAAGAAAGTAATCACCTTTTCTCCTGTAAGAAGAGAGTTTTGGTGTCCTTAAGACTTCACAAATCAAAGTAAAGAAACTTTAAAATCCCCATATAAAATAAGTCAACTCATCTTCACGATCAGCAACTTTCTTGCACTGTGCTTGACTTGGCCCACTTGTAAAGCGGAGCCATTACAAGATCACCCTGAAACCTTGTTGGGGTTTTTATACACCGTCTTCACACTTTACTTTCCAATCTAAAAGGTGTTATTACGAATCAGGTGTTCTCTTAAAAATCAGAAAAAGCAAAACAGGTGGCAAAGACTACAAAAAAAAAAAAAACCTAAACCCAAAATACAAACAGTAATCAGTTTCGCCCAAGTGCATAAACACAAACTCGTTGAGTCACAGGTACCAACGAAAGTCGGAATCAGATGCCATCACACAAAGCAAAGGCTGTCCAAGGCCTTAACGAAACAGCCCAGGCGACTCGGAATTCCCAATTCTCCCCCAACCCTAACTACCGTTCCCACATTACCCAGGAAGGCCGTCCGCGCACAGCCCGAAAGCCCAACGTGCCGCTCGGATCCTACGTGCTGCCTTCAGCGCCGGCCTCGGCCGCGGCATTCCTGACTGAAATAGGCATTCGGCCATTTTCTCAAAATACGTACCAAACACAAAGCAGCTCTTCGCAAACTCCGGCGCCCTCGTTCGCCCTCGCCTCGGCCCGCTCGCTGCACCACCGACGCACCAAGTCGTCCTGAAGCGTCTCCTGGGCTCCCCACCACGGAAGACGCCAGGCGGGCAAACTCGGGGCGCCGTTGGGCCAGACCGAGTCTTCCCAGTCCAGGCTGCCCCCTCCCGGCCCGCGCGCCCCAGTCCGGGAAGAGTGAGCGAAGTTGCCGCGTCGTCGTCGTCCGGCTCCTCGCCCGCCCAGGGCTCGCCCTCCGCAGGGGGCCGGGAGCCTCCGCGGGCGCCCTCCCGAGGCGCCCGGCCCCGAGCGCCAGAGGGGGCCCCCTGCGCCCCGGAAGTCTGAGGCTCACGCCCCCACGGCGCCCCGCGGGACGCGCGCCCCGGCCCCGCCGACTGCGGCGGCCAGACGACCCCGCACGCAGGGCCTCGGCGGCTCGGCGGCCCGAGCGCAGAAATCGCTGTCCAGCCCCATTGGCGGAACCGCCCGGGTCCCGGGCTGACTCAACCCGCCCGGCCGCACTCAACGGCGCCTTCCGGCCAAAGGGAGAGGCCGGGGAGGGAGGACGACGCGAGGGCCGCCGGCAGGCGAGGGGCTGCGGCGGGACCCGGAGCAGGAGGAGCACGAGAGGAAGTTTCAGGACTAGGGCCCCAAGCAGCTCCACTCCTGGCCTCAGGACAAGACATCCCCGCCGCCTGCGCCCGCGCGGACGCGGCGGCCCGGCCTCGACTGGGGAGGGGGTCCCGGCGCCGCGCCGCTCCCCACCGACGCCCCCGGCCCAGCCCCCCGGCGGCGACGATGTAACCCGATACCCCCGGCCGCCCGCCCCCGCCCGACGCGGCGCTCGCCGCCGCCCGAGCCACAGTATCTGCAAATCAGCCCTGGACAGCGCCTCGCTCCGCGTCCTTCCGCGCCCTCCCCTTCCCGCGGCCACGGCCGCCCGGCCGGCCCGCCACCCCCACCCGACCGTGTCTCAGACCGCGCCGCGCTTACCGGCCTTCCTGGGCGAGGAGGGGCGACGACCCGCGTCGCCGCTCCTTCACGGACTACTTTTCTTTGTTGCAGGAGTTTCGGCGGAGGGGAGGGAGGCGCTGGAAAAGTTGGCCGCTGGGCCCGTCGAGGCCCGCAAAGACCCAGTGGGGCTGCAGAGAGTGTTCAGGCCGCTGGCTCGCGCCCTGCGGCCCGGGCCGCCGCCGCCAGCCACAGCGGGCTCTGGGGCCCCAGGCCTCGGCGGCGCTTGCTCTGCTCCTGCGCCCTGAGCTCGCGGGAGCCGCACATTCCAGCACAGGAGGCTGCGCCGCGTACCCGACCCGCGCCGCCGCCGCCACTCCCGGGACACGCCCCCTCACCGCCCGCGCGCGCCCGCCGGGCACGCCCCCTCCGCCGGCCTGAAGCGGAGCCGCCTGGCGCGCCCCGCCCCTGGGCGAAGTAGGTTGTGAGCCTCGGCTGCGCTGAGGGCGCGCCCAGGGTTAACCGCGCCCAGTTCTCCCAGTCTCTTACTTGGGCTCTTAGGTAAAAAAAGACGGGAGCCCCTCTTCAATTGTTGATTTCCTTCATAAAGTAACTACAGAAAGTTATCTCCCAGCCCTGGAGCGCTGTTAAGAGTCTACAGACTTTGACCCTTCACTTTAGAAGCATTGTCCACCCGCCCTTTCAAGTCTAAAACGCTCAAAGTTACCTTTCAGAATTTCTTGAAGACTCCACCCATAGCCACCCTTAACCAATTAAGCTTCGTATTTAGCTTCTTTGGGCGGGGGAGGGGGGGGAATTACACACACACACACACACACACACACACACACATATATATACAGAAAAAAAAAACCTCGACCTGTTAGTGAGTTGTAAGAAGAAAATGTTTCTGAAAGATCATGGACTTAAATTGTGAGAATGAGGACAGCGGAGACAAATCCCTAGACATGGAAAGTAGCGGGTCATTGCTGAACCTTCAAAGCACTATTTCGGTATAGCAGTACAGAGGGTAGAGAAGGTGGTGAGGATGTGGAGGCTGCTTAGTGAGCAAGTTTTGGAGAGTAACTTGCTTTCACTTTTTTAAACTAGGGTAGCCATGCTTGATACCTGACACATAGCAATATGCTGCAGAGAGAGAATAGTTTCTGCACCCCCTTCTTTTTTGTTTTCACCAGAAATGCCTTATTAGTTTACCCTGAAACCTAGTGGCCCTCTTTAAGCCCCTTAGTATGGAATTTAAGGCCCTGGTTAACCAGATCTAGATGAGTTGGACTATCACTAGTATTACAATAAAGAGAGCAGCAGGTGCTACGAAACTTCCGAGTTGTTGTTCAGTCGCTAAGTCCTGTATGATTCTTTGCAACCCCTCGGACTGTAGCACACCAGGCTCCTCTGTCCTCCACTATCTCCCAGAGTTTGCTCAAATTCCTGTTCACTGAGTAAGTAAAGAATATCTAACCATCTTATCCTCTGCCGCCCCCTTCTCTTTTTGCCTTCAGTCTTTCCCAGCAACAGGGTCTTTTCCAATGAGTTGGCTCTTCACATCAGGTGGCCAAAGTATTGGAGCTTCAACTTCAGCAACAGTCCATTCTGAATATTCAGGGTTGATCTCCTTTAGGCTTGACTGGTTTGATCCCCTTGCAGTCTAAGGGACTCTCAAGAGTCTTCTCTAGGACCAGAATTTGAAAGCATCAGTTCTTCAGTGCTCAACCTTCTTTATGGTCCAACTCTTACATCCATACATGACTACTGGAAAAACCATAGTCTAGACTATATGGACCTTTGTTGGCTAAGTGATGTCTCTGCTTTTTACTATGCTGTCTGTGTGTGTGCTTAGTCAGTCGTGTCCAGTTCTTTGCAAACCCATGAACTGTAGCCCACCAGGCTCCTCTGTCCACCGGATTCTCCAGGCAAGAATACTGGAGCTGGGTTGCCATTCCCTTCTCCAGAGAATCTTCCTGACCCTAGGATCGAACCTGGGTCTCCTGAATTGCAAGCAGGTTCTTTACTGTATGAGCTACAGGAAAGTTCATGTCTAGGTTTGTCATAGCTTTCCTTCTAAGAAGCAAGCAAGCATCTTTTAATTTCATGGCTGCAGTCACCATCCACAGTGATTTTGGAGCCCAAGAAAACAAAATTGGTGACAACATCCACTTTTTCCCCCTCTATTTACCATGAAGAATGGGACCAGATGCCATGATCTTAGTTTTTTGAATTTCGAGTCAGCTTTTTCACTCTCCTCTTTCACCCTCATGAAGAGATTCTTTAATTCCTCTCCACTTTCTGCCATCAGAGTGGCATCATCTGCATATCTGAAGTTATTGATATTTCTCCCGACAATCTTGATTCCATCTTGTGAGTCATTCAGGCCAGCATTTCGCATGATGTACTCTGTATATAAGTTAAATAAGCAGGGTGACAATATACAGCCTTGTTGTACTCCTTTCCCAATTTGGGACCAGTCAGTTGTTCTAGTCCAATTATAACTGTTGCTTCTTGACTCACATTCAGGTTTCTCAGGAGATAGGTAAGGTGGTCAGGTACTCCCATGTCTTTAAGAATTTTCCACAGTTAGTTTTATCCACACAGTCAAGAATATCTAGAACTTCTCATGGTAGGTGATTATACAGTTGGGTTTTGGAGAATTAGAATTTCAACAAGTGGAAGATAATGGAAGGAACATTATACACCGTGAAAACAGCAAGCCTCAAAACCTGTGTATTGAGGCCTCCCTAAATCTTTCTAGAGCTCCCTCATTTCCTTCTCTTTCAAGTCCCTTCACTTGTCTAGCTTATGAGAAAGCCTCCAGACTCCTTTCTCTCCTGGTCTACTCCTCATAGACCTGTTTCCCTAAATCTGGACAATATGTTATTATTTTTGCAGTGTCAGATGTAAGATGGTATGAAAACTCTAATGTGATTAACAAAGGTTTTGATTTTAATATTAAATCCAAGCCCTCTCTATAAATCAAACTTAAAAAGTATTCATTTTCATTGACTCAAAGAGAAAAAAGAAAGAAATGTGGAAAGAATAGAAAAAGAGAAAGAAAAATTAAAGAGAGAGAGGAAAAAAGGAAGCAAGGAAGGAGGAAAAAGGAAGAAAAAAACTTTTGTAGGCGTGGTATGAAATTTTCAACATTTATTCTTTTTTAAATTTAAACTAAAATCTAACTTGGATTGCATGGCTTTTTTTGATGCCGTAGCCCAGGGAATAAATCTGGCCTCAATCAACACTTCAAAGACATAAACTTTATTTCCTTTTTTCATATCCAAAAGGGCAAAAATGAAACATCTCTTTTTAAACTTACTAGATAAATGTCCTTCATTTCCTCAATCTGACTGCTTAAGGGAAATGTTTTTTAATTGCAAATTTATTCCCATAAATTGTGGTGCAAATAAATGAATGGCAATTGACAGCTGCATTCATTTAAAATTAGCAGAGGCCCTTGTTCCAGAGATGTCATAATCAGAGTGACCCAAATCATCATGACATGAAGGCCACAGGTCAAATTCAAGGCCAAGTTACAAATCAATAGGAACTCTCCTTAGGAGAAACTGTGCTGTGAACTAGAATTCTTTTCCAAGAGGCTGTATTTTACTTTGCTGCATCTAGAATTTAAGATCTTTTGCAAAATAAAGAACTTGAAAGGTGAATGAGTTCTGGTTTTCTCATTTTTAGACTATGGATTCTTTACCATATATTTAATTCATCATTTAAAAATTTTAATTACCATTGTCTTTAAAAATTAATTTCAATTAGAGTATAGTTGCTTTACAGTGATTCTATGTTCTGAGTAACATTTTTCTCTAGAGATTTATTTCACAAGTTTGATTTAATATTGTTTTTGAGTTTCCATGTGCTTTTTATACCTAACCATGTTTCATTTTTTCTTTAGAAAAGAGCTTAATTTGATGGAACTTACATTTAATGTTACATTGAATTACAATAATCTGTTTTAAATGTCGCATTTTACTTAAAGTTGTCATTGCTTAAAAATCTGGGTGTAACATCTCCATCCTGATATTACTGGGTTTCAAGTCTATTCTTGATGTCACCAGCCAAAGAGACAGCCAAAGAGATGGCTTTGGTTTGTCAGGGACTTATGTTTGGGGGTCTTTCTCCCATTTTCCCTACATTTCCAATAGTACCTGTCACTGCTAGCGCCTCCGGGAATCTCCTCCTGATATAACTGATCCTGTAGGGATCAAACTCTGACACTGAAATTTTTGCTCTGTGAGTCAGCACAATTTCTATTTCTCATTTAGTTCACAGTGAACTTACAACATAACTTAAAATATTGATCAAGGGCTTCCCTGGAGGTTCATTGGTAAATAACATGCTTACCAATGCAGGAGATACGGGTTAGATCCCTGGTTCGGGAGGATTCCACATGCTGGTTGTATGTGGAAGATTCCATAAATAATCCCATGAACCACAACTACTGAAGCCTGTGTGCCTAGAGCCTTTGCTCCGCGACAAGACAAGCCAGTGCAGTGAGAATCCTGCCCACCACAACTGTGAGCCCCGGTCACTGCAATGAGAGACCAGCCCGCACGGAGGCAAAGACCCAGCACAGCCAAAAGGAAATAAATAAAATTATTTTTAAAATATTGTTTTTTGCTCTCTACAATCTTATCCTGAAACTTTGGTGAAGGTTAAAAAAAAGTTGTGATAAATTAAACACTGCACTGGCCAGATAGGCTAGAGAACTGTTTCTCCTTCCCTCTGTTCCTTTGAGAAATCACTTCTCTTAGGATGGATAATCAGTAAAGTCCTACTGCACAGGCAGCTATATTCAATATCTGAGATAAATAATATAAAGTAAAAGAAGATGAAAAAGAATACATATATATGTATAAATGAGTCATTGTTGCTCAGTGGAAATTATAAATCAACTATACTTCAATAACATTTTTTAAAAAAGAAATCATTTCTCTTGAGTTTTGTCTATAAAATGAAACAGTTGCACTGGTGATATCTAAAATGCTCGCAGTTTAGAAATCTAAGGTGCTTTTTATTTTGTTAAGTTTTGAATCTCCTGCAGGTATTTTCTGAAAAATTATATGTTTTTTTTAGTTCAATCTACCCTAGTTTCTTCCCTGTAGCTTCATTTGTCCTCTGTGAGGAGACGCACCATTAGGCCTTCAGAACTGAGACAGAGATTTAAGTCCTGCTCAAGTATTGTTGACAGTACCTTCATGTACCCTTGCTGCCAGTTAGGCCCCAACGTCTTATTCTGGTTCTGGTAACCAGAACACAGGGTCTCATCCATGACAGTCTCTGCAGCTTGAGTCACAGAGGTGTTCCCTAAATGCTGAGAGAGGGAAGGGGGTGAGCCGGGGAGCTCCAGAAGGAGCCGAGCTTCTCCGGCTCCCTGGAGCCCAGACCACACTTTGCATTACTCTCCCCTATTCCTCTTCCGCTCAAATTCCTGGCTTCCTTGAATCCTCACTACTTGAAATTGCTGTTCCTTTTCTGAAAGACTGTCCAGTACCTCTCTGTCCGTGCAAGCTCATTCCTTCCACTCCTGAGTCAGATGACATTTTCTCAGCGGCCACACTCTTTAGAATTACAGCCCCTCCCCTTTGCACCCAATCCTATTGTTCTTCTCTGCTATTAGCGTTTATCACCAACAAACACACCTTGTATGTTATTTTTTAATTTTATTTAACCATTAACCAAAGTCCAGAAGAGCAGACAGTTTTTTGTTTTTTTTTAAACTCCCTCCCATCTCCCTCCCCATCTCACCCCTCTAGGTTGATACAGATTCCCTGTTTGAGTTTCCTGAGACATACAGCAAATTCCTGCTGGCTCTCTATTTTACATATGGTAATATAAGTTTCCGTGTTACTCCTTCCACACATCTCACTTTCTCCTCCCCTCTCCCCATGTCCATAAGTCTATTCTCTATGTCTGTTTCTCCATTGTTGCCCTGTAAATAAATTCTTCAGTACCATTTTTCTAGATTCCATATATATGTGTTAGAATACGGTATTTATCTTTCTTTTTCTGACTCACTTCACTCTGTATAATAGATTCTAGGTTCATCCCCCTCATTAGAACTGACTCAAATGCTTTCCTTTTTATGGCTGAGTAATATTCCATTCTGGAGAAGGCAATGGCAACCCACTCCAGTACTCTTGCCTGGAAAACCCCATGGATGAAGGAGCCTGGTAGGCTGCAGTCCATGGGGTTGCGAAGAGTCAGACACGACTGAGCGACTTCACTTTCACTTTTCACTTTCATGCATTGGAGAAGGAAATGGCAACCCACTCCAGTGTTCTTGCCTGGAGAATCCCAAGGATGGCGGAACTTGGTGGGCTGCCGTCTATGGGGTCGCACGGAGTCGGACACGACTGAAGCGACTTAGCAGCAGCAGCAGCAGCAATATTCCATTGTGTATATGTACCACAACTTCTTTATCCATTCATCTGTTGATGGACATCTAGGTTGCTTCCATGTTCTAGCTATTGTAAATAGTGCTGCAATGAACAATGGGATACATGTGTCTCTTTCAGTTTTGGTTTCCTCAGGGTATATGCCTAGGAGTGGGATGCTGGGTCATACGGTGGTTTTTTTTTTTTTTTTTTTTTTTTTCATACGGTGGTTTTATTCCTAGTTTTTAAAGGAATCTCCATACCGTCTTCCATAGTGGCTGTATCAGGTTACATTCCCACCTACAGTGAAAGAGCATTCCTTTTTCTCCACATCCTCTCCAGCATTTATTGCTTGTAGACTTTTTGATGATGGCCATTCGGACCGGTGTGAGGGGATATCTCATTGTAGTTTTGATTTGCATTTCTCTAATAATAAGCAATGTTGAGCATCTTTTCATGTGTTTGTTAGCCATCTGTATGTCTTCTTTGGAGAAATGTCTGTTTAGGTCTTTTCCCCACTTTTTGACTGGGTTGTTTGTTTTTTTGGCATTGAGTTGTATGAGCTGCTTGTATATTTTGGAAATTAATCCTTTGTCAGTTGTTTTGTTTGCTATTATTTTCTCCCATTCTGAGGGTTATCTTTTCACCTTGCATAACATTTCCTTTGCTGTGCAAAAGCTTTTAAGATTAATCAGGTCCCACTTGTCTACTTTTGTTTGTATTTCCATTACTCTAGGAGGTGTGTCATAGAGGATCTTGCTTTGATTTATGTCATCGAGTGGTCTGCCCGTGTTTTCCTCTAAGAGTTTTATAGTTTCTAGTCTTACATTTAGGTCTTTCATCCATTTTGAGTTTACCTTTGTGTATGGTGTTAGGAAGTGGTCTCATTCTTTTACATGTACCTGTCCAATTTTCCCAGCACTGTTTATTGAAGAGGCTGTCTTTGCCCCATTGTATATTCTTGCTTCCTTTGTCAAAAATAATTTACCCATAGGTGCATGGGTTTATTTCTGGGCTTACTATCTTGTTCTATTGGTCTATATTTCTGTCTTTGTGCCAGTACCATACTGTCTTAAAGACTGTAGCTTTGCAGTATGATCTGAAGTCAGGAAGGTTGATTCCTCCAGCTCCAATCTTCTTTCTCAAAACTGCTTTGGCTATTCGGGGTCTTTTGTATTTCCATATGAATCGTGAAATTTTTTGTTCCAGTTTTGTGAAAAATGCCATTGGTAATTTGATAGGAATCACATTAAATCTGTAGCTTGCATTTGGTAGTATAGTCATTTTCACAATATTGATTCTTCCTACCCAGGGACATGGAATATCTCACCATCTGTTTATGTCATCTTTGATTTCTTTCATTAGTGTCTTATAATTTTCTGTGTACAGTTCTTTTGTCTCCTTAAGTAGGTTTATTCCTAGACATTTAATTGTTTTTGTTGCAATGGTGAATGGGATTGATTCCTTAATTTCTCTTTCTGATTTTTCATTGTTAGTATATAGAAATGCAAGTGATTTCTGTGTATTGATTTTGTATCCTGAAACTGCTAAATTCACTGATTAGCTCTAGTAATTTTCTGATACTATCTTTAGGTTTTTCTATGTACAGTATCATGTCATCTGCAAACAATGAGAGCTTTATTTCTTCTTTTCTGATCTGGATTCCTTTTATTTCTTTTTCTTCTCTGATTACTATAGCTAGGACTTCCAGAACTATGTTGAATAATAGTGATGAAAATGGACACACTTGTCTTGTTCCTGATCTTAGGGGGAATGCTTCCAGTTTTTCACCATTGAGAATAATGTTTGCTGTAGGCTTATTGTATACGGCTTTTACTATGTTGAGGTAGATTCCTTCTATGCTCATCTTTTGAAGAGTTTTAATCATAAATGGGTGAATTTTGTCAAGGGCTTTTTCTGCATCTATTGAAATTATCATGTGGTTTTTATCTTTCAATTTGTTAATATGGTGTATCATATTGATTGATTTGTGTATATTGAGTCCTTGCATCCCTGGAATAAACCCAACTTGATCATGGTGTATGAGATTTTTGATGTGTTGCTGAATTCTGTTAGCTAAAATTTTTTTTTAATGCCGGGTTTGAGAGAGAGAGGCTTTGCAAAGGGGAAAGGATCAAGACTAGGCCTGTTTAAAAGAGACTTGCTGGCACTGAGGGGCCTGAGGATGTCCTTTGACCTCTGCAAGGAGTCACATGAAAAATTAATGCAAAACTTCATGATGGAGTATGTCAGTGTTGTAAAGAAGTTCTTGAATGGTGTGTAAAATACATCAAGTACAAACCATCATCAAAACCTAAAAAATGAGATCAAGCCCTGAGCCTTTGGAGTAGGAGCATTGACTCCAAGACCCTAGAGTACCAGAAAACTAACCCTAAGGAGTATCAAATAATGAGAACTCACACAAAGGAAATCACTTGAATACAAGGCCCTGCGTCACCCAACCACCAGTAGCACCCTGTGCAGGATGCCTCATCTAAACAATAAACAAAATAAAAATACAGACCCAATCATCAGCAGACAGGATTTCCAACTCACTCAGCCTTGCCCGTCAGAGGAAAAACAAACAAACAAAAATTCAGCACAAATCTTACCCTATAGGAAGCTCACACAAACCACTGGGCCAATCTTAGGAGGGCAGAAACCAAAAGGAAGAAAGAATTCAACCTTCTTCAAGAAAAGAATTCAACTTTCCTTGAAGCCTGGGAAAGGAGACCTCAAACACAATAACTTCAAAAAAAATAATGAAAAGGCAGAGAAATACTGCACAAATGAAGGAACAAACTAGAAACACAGAAGTCCAAATAAATGAAGAGGAAATAGGCAAACTGCCTGAAAAAGAATTCAGAATAATGACAGTGAAGATGATAAAAAATCTTGAAAAAAGCAAAATGGAGAAAATGCAAGAATCAATTAACAAAGACCTAGAAGAATTAAAGGATAAGCATACAGAAACAAACAACACAATTACTGAAATTAAAAATACTCTCAGTTCAGTGCAGTTGCTCAGTCGTGTCCGACTCTTTGCGACCCCATGAACCACAGCATGCCAGGCCTCCCTGTGCATCACCAACTCCCGGAGTCCACCCAAACCCATGTCCATTGTGTCGGTGATGCCATCCAACAATCTCACCCTCTGTCATCCCCTTCTCCTCCTGCCCTCAGGGTCTTCTCAAATGAGTCAGCTCTTCAAATCAGGTGGCCAAAGTATTGGAGTTTCAGCTTCAACATCAGTCCCTCCAATGAACAACCAGAACTAATCTCCTTTAGGATAGACTGATTGGATCTCCTTGCAGTCCAAGAGGGTCTCAAGAGTCTTCTCCAACACCACAGTTCAAAAACATCAATTCTTCTTCGCTCAGCTTTCTTTGTAGTCCACTCTCACATCCATACATGACCACTGGAAAAACCATAACCTTGACTAGACAGACCTTTGTTGGTAAAGTAATGTCTCTGCTTTTTAATATTCTGTCTAGGTAGGAATCAATAACAGAATATCTGAAACAGAAGAATGAATCAGTGACCTGGAAGACAAAATGGTGGAAATAACTTCTGAAGAGCAGAATAAAGTAAAAGAATGAAAAGAGCTGAGGACAGTCTCAGAGATCTCTGGGACCATATCAAATGCCCCAACATTCAAATTATAGGGGTCCCAGAAGAAGAAGAGAAAAGGAAAAGGTATGAGAAAATTTTTGAAAGATTATAGTTGAAAATTTCCCCAACATAGAAAAGGAAATAGTCAATGAAGTCCAACAGGCACAAAGAGCCCCATACAGGATAAATCCAAGGAGAAACACAGCAAGACACATACTAATCAAGCTAACAAAGATTAAACACAAAGAAAGGATATTAAAAGCTGCAAGGGAGAAGCAACAAGTAACATACAGGGAAACCCCAAATGCTTAACATCTGGTCTTTCAGCAGAAACTCTGCAGGCCAGAAGGGAATGGCAGGATATATTTAAAGTACTGAAAGGAAAAATCTACAGCCAAGATTACTGTACCCGGCAAGGATCTCATTCACAATTGATGGAGAAATAAAAAGCTTTTCAAACAAGCAAAAGTTAAGAGAATTCAGTACCACCAAACCCGCTTTACGACAAATGTTAAAGGGACTTATATAGTCAAGAAATACAACAGAAGAAAAAAGATCTACAAAATCAACCCCAATCAATTAAGAAAATGGCAATAAAAAATAAAAAGAAAATGGCAATAGTAACATATATATCAATAATTACTTTAAATGTAAATGGATTAAATGCTCCAACCAAAAGACACAGACTAGCTGAATGGATAAAAAAACAAGACCGATATATGCTGTCTACAAGAAACCCGCTTCAGACCTCAAGACACATATAGACTGAAAGTGAGAAGATGGAAAAATACATTCCATGCAAATGGGAAGCAAAAGAAAGCTGGAGTAGCAATCCTCATATTAGACAAAATCGACCTTAAAATAAAGAAGATTACAAGAGATAAGGAAGGACACTACATAATGATCAAGGGATCAACCCAAGAGGAAAACATAACAATTGCAAATATCTATGCACCCAACATAGAAAGTGAAGTTGCTCAGTCATGTCCAGCTCTTTGCGACCCCATGGACTGTAGCCCACCAGGCTCCTCCGTCTATGGAATTTTCCAGGCAAGAGTACTGGAATGGATTGCCATTTCCTTCTCCAGGGGATCTTCCTGACCCAGGGATTGAACCCGAATCTCCTGTATCACAGGCAGATGCTTTACCATCTGAGCCACCAGGAAAGCACCCACCCAACGTAGAAGCACCTTAATACATAAGACACTCACAGACATAATAGGAGAAATTGACAGGAACACAATAGTAATAGGAAACTTTAACACCCCACACACATCAATGGACAGATCATCATAACAGAAAATTATTAAGGAAACACAAGTCTTAAATGATACATTAGATGAGATGGATCTCATTGATATCTTCAAGACATTCCATCCAAATGCAGAAGAATACACCTTCTTCTCAAGTGCACATAGAACATTCTCCAGGGTAGACCACATCTTGGGTCACAAATCAAACTTCAGTCAATTTAATTCCAATAAAACTGGAATTGTATCAAGCATCTTCTCTAACCACAATGCTATGAGACTAGATATCAATTACAAGAAAAAAAGTGTAAGAAACACAAGCACATGGACATTAAACAGCACGTTTCTAAATAACCAACAGGTTACTGAAGAAATAAAAAAATTTCTAGAAACAAATGATAATGAAAACACAACAACTCAAAACCAATGGGATGCAGCAAAATCAGTTCCTGCTGTTTTGCATATTGTATTCCCAGCATACTCCTAGTTCCACACATTGCCTTGGGGGAATTGAAGAGTCTGAGCCTTAGGAGTGCCTCCTTTCGCCTCTGTTTACATACAAGCCACACCTCTCTCCCTGCACAGCCCTGCCCCTCCCCTCATTTCATTTCTTTGCCCAGGCCCTCCCCTTGTCCTTTTTTCAAGAATTCTCCCTCCATGTGATATGCAAACCACAAAATGTCACAACTGAAAGAGATCTCAGGGGTCTAAGCTCTGTTTTATAGATGGAAAGGCAGGCCTGCAAGCATCTGGCTTGTCTAGGTTTGCTCACCTAGTTGGAGCACAGCTGGACCTGAGACCCAGGGACAGAGATTTCCAACTGGTCCATTGATCTTTCTGTCTCAAACTCTCCGGTCTTCTGTTTGTTCCTGGCCCCAGGAACATCCTTTTCTGAAAATTCCTCTGGACCTGATGAGCTACTTTGTTCAATGGCCCCACAGACAGGGTGTTTGAGGCAAGAAGTCTCTTCAAGCCACCTTTCTTTTTTTTTTTTTTTTTTTGAGTTTTATCTTGTTTTATTTTATTTTTATTTATTTATTTTTTTTCCATTTATTTTTATTAGTTGGATAAGCCACCTTTCATTAACTATTAATTATACTTTTGTGCTAAAATTGTTTGTCTTTTGGTTAGGAGAAACCTTGTTGACTTCTATAGCTTTTAAAATACTGAAGATATAGGATTGACATTTTAAAGTACAAAGCTCATCATTTGTTTAGGGGAAAGGGGGTTTAACTCAAATATACAGCTTCTTGAAGCCTTTCTCTTCCTTTGAGAAAGAGGTAGAAAGCTTCTACTCTGCTCCTGGTGTGCCATAGCAAGTATACTTGGGCACACACGTTTCTTTCATGTGTTCCTTTGACCTGACCTTGGGGACTGTGAAATAAGGTACTGTGTCATATGTTCTTCACATGATCTTACTTACTCCAGACAGTCAATGAAATCAAACATCTGATAAAATATTGAACTCAGCTGAAGCTAAAACGAGGCACTGGTTTTATCAATAAGTATTTCTTTGATGAGTAATCTGTATGTTTTCCTTGTTAGTCTTCAAATTAACACTTAACCTTCCAGAATGGCTAGAAGTAAAACAGTGGACAATATAAAGTGCTGATGAAAATGCTGAGCCATTGGAGCTTCATATATTAATGATGGCAATGCAAACTGGCCATACAACCATTTTGGAAAACAGTCTTGATGTTTCCTATAGAGACTTGAAGTATATAATCTGGATATCCTGTTCCAGAAAAAAACTGAAATTTTATGTTATGCAAAGAGCTGGTAGGGAAGTGTCCAAAAACTGGGAATAGCCCAAATGTCCAACTGGTGAATAGATAAACAATTTTAATACACCCATACAATGAAATAAAGTGTCAGGGAATTAAAACTTCTCCTGTATTGTTTTAGAGATCGAAGGCGAAAGTTGCTGAGTCGTGTTGGACCCTTTGCAATCCCATAGACTGTCCAGTCCATGGAATTCTCCAGGCCAGAATACTGGAGTGGGTAGCTTTTCCCTTCTCCAGGGGATCTTCCCAACCCAGGGATTGAACAGGGCTCCCATATTGCAGGCAGATTCTTTACCAGCTGAGACACCAGGGAAGCCCCCTTCAGTGACTGGGATCTTTCAAATTCAACTAACAGAAGACAGATTAGCAAAAGGTAACATTTAATCACCATATTTTTGTTGAGATATGGGCGCAGAGAAATGTGTGACTCAAGGGGCAATTAGAATTTGGGGCTTTATACCATTTTAATGGGCTTCCCTGGTGGCTCAGGCAGTAAAGAATCTGCCTGCAATGTCAGAGACCCGGGTTCAGTGCCCGAGTAGGGAAGATCCCCAGGAGAAGGGAAAGGCTACCCACTCCAGTATTCTTGCCTGGAGAATTCCTTGGACAGAGGAGCCTGGTGGGCTACAGTCCATGGGGTCACAAAGAGTAGGACATGACTGAGCAGCTAACACTTTTTTCATATCATCTTAATAAGGGAAGAGGAGGGAGAGAAAGATACTTAAGGGGAAACAAGTGAGTTCTCAGTGAGGGAAGGGGAGGAAGAAAGGGGAAGCAAATTGACCTTTGGAAAGATAGACGGACCTGAGGAGAATAGACTGGAGATATGATAGTTCTGGGATAATGTATGTTTACATGTAGTGTGGAGACTTCTCATTTCCCATGATAAACCTCAGTCATCCTTGGTGGATCCCACAGATGACCTCTAGGGGAAGGGATTTGTGATCATTGAATTCTTCTTACTTCTGTTTTTAGGAAGATGAGTAATCTCAGGAATTCAAATGTCTTCTGCTAAAAATAATCTTCAATAACAATGAAAACGAACTAGCTACTAATACAGGCAACTACATAGACGAATCTCAAAATCATTATGCTAAGTGAAAGAAGCCAGATACAAAAGGCCACTTTCCTTATGATTCCATTTATACAGCATTTTGGGAAAGGCTATAGAGCTAACACCCAAAAAAGATGTTCTTTTCATTATAGGGGACTGGAATGCAAAAGTAAGAAGTCAAGAAAGATCTGGAATAACAGACAAATTTGGCCTTGGAGTACAGAATGAAGCAGGGCAAAGCCTAATAGAGCTTTGCCAAGAGAACACACTGGTCCTAGCAAACACCATCTTCCAACAACACAAGAGAAGACTGTACACATGGACATCACCAGATGGCCAACACTGAAATCAGATTGATTATAGTTTCTTTGCAGCCAAAGATGGAGAAGTTCTTTCTATACAGCCAGCAAAAACAAGACCAGGAGCTGACTGTGGCACAGATCATGAACTCCTTATTGCCAAATTCAGACTTAAATTGAAGAAAGTAGGGAAAACCACTAGACCATTCAAGTATGACCTAAATCAAATCCCTTACAATTATATAGTGGAAGTGATAGATAGATTCAAGGGATTAGATCTGATAGTGCACCTGAAGAACTATGGACTGAGGTTCTTGACATTGTACAGGAGGCAGGGATCAAGACCATCCCCAAGGGGAAAAAAATGCAAAAAGGCAAAATGGTTGTCTGAGGAGGCCTTACATATAACTGTGAATAGAAGAGAAGCTAAAGGCAAAGGAGAAAAGGAAAGATATATCCATTTGAATGCAGAGTTCCAAAGAATAGCAAGGAGAGATAAGAAAGCCTTCCTCAGCGATCAATGCAAAGAAATAGAGGAAAACAACAGAATGGGAAAGACTAGAGATCTCTTCAAGAAAACTAGAGATACCAAGGGAACATTTCAGGCAAAGATGGGCACAATAAAGGACAGAAATGGTATGGACCTAACAGAAGCAGAAGATATTAAGAAGAGGTGGCAAGAATACACAGAAGAACTGTACAAAAAAGATCTTCACGACCCAGAATATCACAATGGTGTGATCACCAACCTAGAGTCAGACATCCTGGAATGTGAAGTCAAGCGGGTCTTAAGAAACATCACTACAAACAAAGCTCGTGAAGGTGATGGAATACCAGTTGAGCTATTTCAAATCCTAAAAGATGATGCTGTGAAAGTGCTGCACTCAATATGCCAGCAAATTTGGAAAACTCAGCAGCAGCCATGGGACTGGAAAAGGTCAGTTTTCCTTCCAATCCCAAAGAAAGGCAATGCCAAAGAGTGCTCAAACTAGTGCACAATTGCACTCATCTCACATGCTAGTAAAGTAATGCTCAAAATTCTCCAAGCCAGGCTTCAACAGTATGTGAACCAAGAACTTCCAGATGTTCAAGTGGGATTTAGAAAAGGCAGAGGAACCAGAGATCAAATTGCCAATATCTGCTGGATCATCGTAAAAGCAAAAGAGTTCCAGAAAAACATCTATTTCTGCTTTATTGACTACGCCAAAGGCTTTGACTGTGTGGGTCACAATAAACTGTGGAAAATTCTGAAGGAGATGGGAAAACCAGACCACCTGATCTGCCTCTTGAGAAACCTGTATGCAGGTCAGGAAGCAACAATTAGAACTGGACATGGAACAACAGACTGGTTCCAAATAGAAAAAGGAGTATGTCAAGGCTGTATATTGTCACCCTGCTTATTTAACTTATATGCAGAGTACATCATGAGAAACACTGGGCTGGAAGAAGCACAAGATGGAATTAAGATTGCCAGGAGAAATATCAACAACCTCAGATATGCAGATGACACCACCCTTATGGCAGAAAGTGAAGAGGAACTAAAGAGCCTCTTGATGAAAGTGAAAGAGGAGAGTGAAAAAGTTGGCTTAAAGCTCAACATTCAGAAAACTAAGATCATGGCATCTGGTCCCATCACTTCATGGGAAATAGATAGGGAGACAGTGGAAACAGTGTCAGACTTTATTTTTCTGGGCTCCAAAATCACTGCAGATGGTGATTGCAGCCATGAAATTAAAAGACACTTGCTCCTTGGAAGGAAAGTTATGACCAACCTAAACAGCATATTAAAAGGCAGACATTACTTTGTCAAGAAAGTCTGTCTAGTCAAAGCCATGGTTTTTCCAGTGGTCATGTATGGATGTGAGAGTTGGACTATAAAGAAGGCTGAGCACCAAAGAATTGATGCTTTTGAACAGTGGTATTAGAGAAGACTCTTGAGAGTCCCTTGGACTGCAAGGAGATCCAACCAGTCCATCCTAAAAGAGATCAGCCCTGGGTATTCATTGGAAGGACTGATGCTGAAGCTGAAACTCCAATATGTTGACCACCTGATGGGAAGAACTGATTCATTTGAAAAGGCCCTGATGCTGGGAAAGAATGAGGGCAGGAGGAGAAGGGGATGACCGAGGATGAGATGGTTGGATGGCATCACCGACTCAATGGACATGAGTCTGAGTAAACTCGGGGAGTATGCAATGGACAGGGAGGCCTGACATGCTGCAGTCCATGGGGTTGCAAAGAGTTGGACACGACTGAGCGACTGAACTGAAGTGATAGAGATACAAAGGGGATTAGTGGTTGCCTGGAGCTGGTGGTGAGGGAAATGGGTTCACTATAAAAGGGTATATGGGAATTTGGGGGATGATTTAAGTGATCTTTATCTTGGCTTTGGTAATAGATACATAATTGTAAAAATTACTCAAAATTCATTGACATGAACACTTTAAAAGGGCAAATTTTACTAAATGCAAAGTATACCTCAGTAAACCTAACCTGAAAAAATATAAACAATGGAAACTTTTTTTGTTGGGGTGTTTTGATTATTTGCATTATTTTGGTAAGTGTTCCAAATTTTTTCACAAAATGTTGTATCTACGGATGTTGATTTTCCTCCTGAGAGTCTCTACAAATTTATACTATAAATTCAATTCCTATCCTTAAAGGTGTTTTATTCAACAGGTATTTATCAAGCATTGTCTCTGTTTAAGGTAAAACATAGTACGGGGTAGAGGGCAAGTAAAGATATACAAACTACAGACTTCCCTGGTGGTCCCGTGATTAAGAATCCACCTGCTAATACAGGGGAAATGGGTTTGATCTCTAGTCCTAGAAGATCCCACATTCTGTGGAGCAACTAAGCCCATGGAACACAACTACTGAGCTTGTACTCTAGAGAATGTGCTCCGCAACAAGACAAATCCGTGCATCTCAGCGAAGAGTAGCCCCTGCTCACCTCAACTAGAGGAAGCCATCTCACAGCAACAAAGATCCAGTTCATCCAAAAATAAATATATAAAAAATTTAAAAAAAAAAGAAGTATAAACAAGGTTTTGACCTTCACCAAACTTATGATATAGATGGGGAAATAAAACATATCCTGCTTCAGTAAAAGCACGAATAATAAGAGTTTTTAGAGTTTGGTGGAGAAATGGCTTTTAGCTAGGCTAAGCTTCAAGGAAGCGGAAGAGTATTTATTTGAGGGAAGTAAGCAACTCATGGGCACAGCTTATAAACAGAAATTCCAGTCTAGAGATCAGTTACCTTAAGGTCATTCCTAATATGTCATCCAAGAAGAGAGAAGACTGGTCCTCTACTGAAAGATGAAGAGGCAGAAGAAGGGATGCAGGAAAGTCAAATAAACCACAGTGGCAAGCCAGCTGGGGTTGAGCAAATCAAGACTGAAGATAAAGTGTGTGGCATTAGTCTAGAACAGACACCATTTTAAACATAAATTTGGCTTATTCCAAGGAAGTCTTAGAGCTTCCCTGGTTACTCAGATGGTAAAGAATCTGCCTGAAATGCAGGACACCCAGGTTTGATCCCTGGGTCAGAAAGATCCCCTAGAGAAGGGAATGGCAACCCACTCCAGTATTCTTGCCTGAAGAATTCTATGAACAGAGGAATCTGGCGCGCTACAGTTCAGAGGGTCGCAAAGAGCAGAACACAATTGAGCAGCTGACACTGTCACTTTTCACCAGGAAGTCTTAAACAAGCAGTGATGAAGTCTCCCCGAAAGACAGAATCGGACCACTGTAATCCAATCACAGTTGTGAAGGTCACACCATGAAACTTTAACCAAACTCAGTATACTGACTTGGGCAAAAATGATATCTAAATTCCTGTGTTGTGCTCAGAAAAGAGAATGTTTCCCTAAGAAGCTAGTCTGCATGTAACCTAGAAAAGAGAAAAACAAAGGGGGAAAATTTGGCACTGTTTACCTTACACTGTGCACAGAACATTGAGACACAGAATTGGACAGGTAGAGATGCATCACCTAAGTTTAGAACAAGGATATTCACTTGGATTTTTTGACTCAGAGTAGACGTGAAGATTATCTCTCCTGACATTAAGTCCATGCTCACAAAGTAACTTACAGCTCATTATATGTACTGTCTATACTTTGATTTCAAGTGACAGTGAAGCCATTTAACAACTAGTAATCTAAGTTTTGCGTCACTTCATCCTACTTCCCCCTAACAGCTCCCACTGTACCTCTTCCTTTTCGTGAACCCCACTCACTGGGTTCCAGGCACACATGCCTGGAATAGTGTTATCTGAAGGCCTTTGCAGATGTACTTAACTTAAGGATCTTGAAATGTGGAGATTATTCTGGATTATCTGATTATGTCCTAAATCCACAGACAGATGTCCTTATAAGAGACACACAGAGGAGGAAACAGAGATAGCAATATAAAGATGGAGAGAAATTGTAGTGATGTGGCCACAAGACCAGGAAGTGGGAACCACCAGAAACTGGAAGAGACGTGGAATGGATCCTCCCCTAGAAGCCATTCAGAGGTAGCATGGCTCTGCTGATAACTTGATTGTAGATTTCTGACCCCTAAAACTGTGAGAGAATAAATTTCTCTCCATTTCTAAGCCAGATCAGCCACCCCTACAAAAACTTATGCTCCAAGCTTGAAAAATGAATTGCAAGACAAATTGACAATTATTGAATTAAAAGACTATCAATCAGTTCAGTCAGTCGGGCATGTCTGACTCTTTGCGACCCCATGGACTGCAGTACGCCAGGCTTCCCTGTCCATCACCAACTCTCAAAGCTTACTCTAACTTATGTCCATAGAGTTGGTGATGCCATCCAACCATCTCATCCTTTGTCATCCCCTTCTCCTCCCGCCTTGAATCTTTCCCAGCATCAGGGTCTTTTCAAATGAGTCAGTTCTTCACATCAGATGACTGAAGGATTGGAGTTTCAGCTTTAGGATCAGTCCTTCCAATGGATATTCAGGACTGATTTCCTTTAGAATGGACTGGTTGGATCTCCTTGCAGTCCAAGTTACTCTCAAGAGTCTTCTCTAACATCATTGTTCAAAAGAATCAGTTCTTTGGTGCTCATCTTTCGTTATAGTCCAACTCTCACATCCATACATGACTACTGGAAAAACCATGGCTTTGAGTAGACAGACCTTTGTTGGCAAATTAATGTCTCTGCTTTTTAATATGCTGTCTAGGTTGGCCATAGCTTTTCTTCCAAGGAACAAGTGTCTTTTAATTTCATGGCTACAGTCACCATCTACAGTGATATTGGAGTCCAAAAAAAATAAAATCTGTCACTGTTACCATTGTTTACTTTTTTACAGTATGAAAAGGCAAAAAGTTACTTATAATCAAGTATTTTTAAGAGAAAAAAATGCTAAATGATTACTTTTTTGTTTAATATGTATTTGATGTAGATGCATTTAAAGATGATTGGTAGTAAGGTAGAGCCTTGCTTTTCAAAATACAATCATGTCTGAGGACTCAGAGGTCTAGGCAGGCCTTTCCCAGAATTTCTTAGGAGTGACATATACAGTTTACATGTGCTGGAGGAAAAAGAAGAAAAAAATCTAAAATTGATTTTTGACCACAAAAATCAAATTGACCACATTGTCATCTTGTTGCAAAGTAATTTCAGAAACTGGATCAGTTCAGTTCAGTTGTTCAGTTGTGTCCAACTCTTTGTGACCCCATGAATCGCAGCACAACCAGGCCTCCCTGTCCATCACAAACTCCCGGAGTTTACTCAAACTCATGCCCATCGAATTGGTGATGCCATCCAGCCATCTCATCCTCTGTCGTCCCTTTCTGCTCCTGCCCCCAATCCCTCCCAGCATCAGGGTCTTTTCCAATGAGTCAACTTTTCGCATGAGGTGACCAAAGTATTAGAGTTTCAGCTTCAGCATCAGTCCTTCCAATGAACACCCAGGACTGATCTCCTTCAGGATAGACTGGTTGGATCTCCTTGCAGTCCAAGGGACTCTCAAGAGTCTTCTCCAACACCACAGTTCAAAAGCATCAATTCTTCAGCGCTCAGCTTTCCTCACAGTCCAACTCTCACATCCATACATGACCACTGGGAAAAACCATAGCCTTGACCAGACGGACCTGTGCTGGCAAAGTAATGTCTCTGTGTTGTAATATGCTATCTAGGTTGGTCATAACTTTCCTTCCAAGGAGTAAGTGTCTTTTAATTTTATGGCTGCAGTCACCATCTGCAGTGATTTTGGAGCCCAGAAAAATTAAGTCTGACACTGTTTCCACTGTCTCCCTATCTATTTCCCATGAAGTGATGGGACCAGATGCCATGATCTTAGTTTTCTGAATGTTGAGTATTAAGCCAACTTTTTCACTCTCTCTTTCACTTTCATCAAGAGGCTTTTTAGTTCCTCTTCACTTTCTGCCATAAGGGTGGTGTCATCTGCACACCTGAGGTTATTGATATTTCTCCTGGCAATCTTAATTCCATCCTGTGCTTCTTCCAGCCCAGTGTTTCTCATGATGTACTCTGCATATAAGTTAAATAAGCAGGGTGACAATATACAGCCTTGACGTACTCCTTTTCCTATTTGGAACCAGTCTGTTGTCCCATGTCCAGTTCTAACTGTTGCTTCCTGACCTGCATACAGGTTTCTCAAGAGGCAGATCAGGTGGTCTGGTTTTCCCATCTCCTTCAGAATTTTCCACAGTTTATTGTGACCCACACAGTCAAAGGCTTTGGTGTAGTCAATAAAGCAGAAATAGATGTTTTTCTGGAACTCTTGCTTTTTCGATGATCCAGCAGATATTGGCAATTTGATCTCTGGTTCCTCTGCCTTTTCTAAATCCCACTTGAACATCTGGAAGTTCTTGGTTCACATACTGTTGAAGCCTGGCTTGGAGAATTTTGAGCATTACTTTACTAGCATGTGAGATGAGTGCAATTGTGTGGTAGTTGGAGCATTCTTTAGCATTGCCTTTCTTAGGGGTTGGAATGAAAATGGACCTTTTCCAGTCCTGACTGCTGAGTTTTCCAAATTTGCTGGCATATTGAGTGCAGCATTTTCACAGAATCATCTTTCAGGATTTGAAATAGTTCAACTGGAATTCCATCACCTTAATAGATTTGTTCATAGTGATGCTTCCTAAGGCCCACTTGACTTCACATTCCAGGATGTCTGGCTCTGGGTGAGTGATCACACCATCGTGATTATCTGGGTCGTGAAGATCTGTTTTGTGCAGTTCTTCGGTGTATTCTTGACACCTCTTCTTAATATCTTCTGCTTCTGTTAGGTCCATACAATTTCTGTCCTTTATTGAGCCCATTTTTGCATGAAATGTTCCTTTGATATCTCTAATTTTCTTGAAGAGATCTCTAGTCTTTCCCATTCTGTTGTTTTCCTCTATTTCTTTGCATTGATCACTGAGGAAGGCTTTCTTATCTCTCCTGGCCATTCTTTGGAACTCTGCATTCAAATGGGAATATCTTTCCTTTTCTCCTTTGCATTTTGCTTCTCTTCATTTCACAGCTATTTGTGAGGCCTCCTCAAACAACCATTTTGCCTTTTGCATTTCTTTTCCATGGGGATGGTCTTGATCCCTGTCTCCTGTACAATGTCACGAACCTCCGTCCATAGTTCATCAGGCTCTCTGTTTATCAGATCTAGTCCCTTAAATCTATTTCTCACTTCCACTGTATATTCATAAGAGATTTGATTTGTCATACCTGAATGGTCTAGTGGTTATCCCTACTGTCTTCAGTTTAAGTCTGAATTTGGCAATAAGGAGTTCATGATCTGAGCCACAGTCAGCTCCCGGTCTTGTTTTTGCTGACTGTATAGAGCTTCTCCATCTTTGGCTGCAAAGATTATAATCAATCTGATTTCGGTGTTGGCCATCTGGTGATGTCCATGTGTAGAGTCTTCTCTTGTGTTGTTGGAAGAGGATGTTTGCTAGGACCAGTGCGTTCTCTTGGCAGAACTCTGTTAGCCTTTGCCCTGCTTCATTCCATACTCCAAGGACAAATTAGGGGATAGGAAATGCCTCAATTTTCTACTTTAAGTGTTCCCAAGTTGTTCCAACTCTTCTCAAAAGGATACGTACTTTTAAAATTTAGAAAACCAGAATTTTTATTTATTAATTTACTTATTTTGAAAACAAGAGTTTTTAAAGTAAAATAATCATGGACCATTGTACAACACTATGTTTAGGGGAGTCAAAATTATTACAACTTTTTGGAGAGTAAGTTGACACTACCAAAATACATACACACACAGAAACCTTTTGACCAAACATAGCCTCCTATAGCACATAGAGATATACAAGAACACCCAGTCCAGTGTTTTTAAAAAAACTAGTAGTCAAAATATTAGTCAGGATTATTTTGTGAAGTGCACATGTAAGAGGAAATTTTCACCTCTAGTATGCATTTCTATATTATGCAGCTTATAATGCTATATTCAAATTATAGGGTTCAAGTTTGCTTCTAAATTGTTTCATTCACTAACAGTTAGTTGGTACTTACAGTGCGTTGGGTTTGCTCTTTTGAATCTTCCCTTGCTAATGTAAAACTAGGGTGAAAAAATAATTTTAATAAGGAGAGAAAATAAGGAGATGATTAACTAAATGTTTTCTGAGTACCAAGAAAATCACATGGTGCAGAAAGACTGGATAGAAGATAAAATAGAGGATGCTATTTCAAGAGTTCTTTGATCCTAAGCCCAAGGAATGCCTGCCACAACAGTCACTTTAAGAGAAACTAATAGCTAAAGCTAATGCCTTTAACTGTCAACCACTACTCTCCAAGATCCAGAGATTTCAGGCTGAAAGTCAATAGAATTACCTCACCACACATCCACTCTCCACAGTGCAAAGTACTAATCACTATATGATTATACTAACCACTATATGATCACAGCCTACCTTCCATATAGTTGTTTTAGTGAGTATAAACACTTATCTTTGCTTTCTGTATTCCAAAACCATTAAATGAGGAACAGTCCCTAGCTTAAATAAAACAAATCCAGAACTTCTTCAAATTTATTCTAGCATGTAATTTAAATCATAAATAGGCAACTGTATAGTCACTCTTGGGGGGTTTATGCATACAACTGTGGTGACATTGATTACTTAATGTCTAGGAAGAGTTAGAAAAAAGAATGTTAAGTGATCAGGAAATGTGCTGTTGCAGAAAAGGGAACCACTTCCAGAGCCCAAGAGTGGGCTTTTTTCTGACACTCAAATGAATTGTCTGAGGAGACATGTGCTAACAAAGCCAGAGACTTTTCTGGGAAGGGGTGGAGAGAAGCAGAGTGAGGGAACCCAGGAGAAGTGCTCTGTCACGCGGCTCACCGTCTCAGGTTTATGGTGATGCCGTGAGTTTCCTGGTTATCTCTTGCCAATCGTTCTGACTCAGGGTCTTTCCTGGTGGCACATGCATCTCCCAGCCAGGATGCATTCCAGTGAGAAGGATTCTGAGAGGTTGGTAAGATGCATGGACTGGTGTCTCCTCTCTCCTTTTGACCTTTCCTGACTCCTTCCGGTTGGTGGTAGCTTGTTAGTCCCATGTTCCTTACCAGGGCCTCCTGTTGTAAGATAACTCCTGCAAGTAGTTGCTATCAGTCCTGGCCAGGGTGGGTGGCTTCGGTCAGTGGTTGCCTTAACACCAGCAGCCCAACGCAAGTCACAAATCTAAACTTAAGCCAGCCTGCACCTCCAGGAAATGCCCCACTGTCAACATACACCCATTACAATCCCCTAGCTCAGCTTCACCTGGCTCACCTTACCCTGGAAAATAGGACCTGCTAAGCTTATAAGGAAATGACTGACTTCCTAGGCTATCTTGCCCTGTTTCCTGTTTCCTCTTTGAAGCTCTATAAACCTGCTGTTGCTCAGATTCCCTCTGGAAGAGTGCTCTATTTTCTGTCTGTAAGGCAGTGTACTCCTCGATTCATGGATGGTTTTGCCACGAATAAGGGACATCAAGTTCATGACTAAACTATTATTTTTGTCATTTGACAGTATGGACTCCCACTGTGCAAAAGATTCAAAGGGAGGTTCCATGTCTTGCCCCAGGTAAGTGCCATGGAGTCCGATCTAGCACTATCTATGACTGTGGCATTCAGTCCAGATACCATCTGTCTGAGGCTACCAGGCTGGGACCCAGAGGGCGCCGTGTGAGTGTGGGAGCCGGAAGCTCTGGACCGGTTTCCATCACTAAACTGATTTCAAATGCTCTGAATTCATACCTATGCCCCAAAGGTTTTAAAGTATTGTTTCATAAAACCTCTTATTATCAATATTTTCAAACATCTCAAAGTAGAGAGAATAGGGTAATGAAGTTCATGTATCCATCATTTAGTAAGGCACTGCTTTTTTAAAATTAAAAAGCTTGTTGAGTCACGAGGTCCATGAATAAAGGTAGCAAGAGAAAAATGCATAATTGGCTTGTAGTCCTAGCTCTGCTATGAAAAAGCTAGTATTGAATAATTCATGGTGCCTTGTTCACTGAGACATAAAACCTGGAACCTGAAAGGTATGTGCAGGGACTTTCCAGGCCTTGTGTCCTATACTTCGATTCTAAAGTTCCGCTATCCACATCCATTAAGCCACCATTATCTGTTGCCTTAGCTAAAATCCCTTTGCCCATTCCTGCTCTTCTACATTCCATTCTTCATCTGGAGGCCTCAGAAATTCAACTTTTAAAAATGCAAATCAGATCATCTGATCACGTCATTCCTGTGCTAAAATCCCCTCCCAGCTTTCTCATTTCTTTAGGGCAATGTTTGAGCTGCTTAACAAGTTCAGTAAGGAGATGCTTGACCTGGGCTGCTATCTCTCCTGCCACCAACTCCTCCACACTGGCCACTTCCAGTCTCAGACTATTTCCATGTGCTGTTTCAACTACCTGGATGGTTCTTCTGGGCCTCAGTACCTACCCCGACTCCAACACAGACCCAGTCTGCTTGGGCAACTTGTTCTCATTTCAGAAAGCCCCTTAAATGTCACATCTCCCAGGAAGCCTTCACCTGAACTGCATCAAGTCCTACAAAGCCTCTGTGCACTCTATTACCACCTGTTACTTGGATGTTGTGGCTCTAAACACTATTTTAATTGATTAGTTACTTGTATATTGGTTAAAAAAACTGATTTCCCTCGCCAGACTCTAAATTCCATGTCAGTTTTACTATTTTGGTCACCTTCATAAATCCAGAATCTCGCACAGCACCTGGTACAGAATAGGCCTTCAAATAAATATCTGTGGCCAAATAACTAGTCCCTGCTAGGCTTTAGGTCCGGGTTTCATGGCTCAGATGATAAAGAATCTGCCTGTAATGCCGGAGACCCAGGTTCAATCGCTGGGTCGCTAAGATTTAGGGATAAAAGAAGTTCATAGTTTAGTGGCGAGGGAGAATTTCATGGAAAAATGACAATGCATTTCTAGAAGTGTTAAGATGGATGAAGAGGTGCATGGCAGCAAACCAGTTCTGTTTAAGGAGCATCTAACCCAGTCTGGCGGAGAAGGCAATGGCACCCCACTCCAGTTCTCTTGCCTGGAAAATCCCATGGACGGAGGAGCCTGGTAGGCTGCAATCCATGGGGTCGCTAAGAGTCGGACACGACTGAAGAGACTTAGCAGCAGCAGCAACCCAGTCTGGGTCAAGATAGGCTTACTGAAGGGGACAGTGACATTGTAGGGGAAATCGATTCCACAAGCCTCCTATATAGAGTCCTATAAGTGGGGAGGGATGAGTAGGGGGAGGAAACTTTCTCAGTGACCTCTTAGAATATTCAGATGATGACATTTCCAGCTGATTCCCTTAGACTAATTTAGCCTGTAGGCAAGTGTCATCTCTCTTTTCCCACTCATAGAATGGATGATGAGCAGAGCAACTATGAGTCAGTTCCAAATGGGGTTGTGTTGGTAATGGGTAGGAACCGGGTAAGCCATTTTTTAAAAATAGGGTAGTGGGAATTATAATTAAGATTAGCTTCTTAATTTAAGGTCCAGAATGAAGGCATAACCTTTTTTCTTTTTGAGAATAACCACTGATAATTTGTCAACAAGTATAAGTCATCTTGAAATGGAAGTCCAAATAAAATGTGTGATTCACACCAAGAGAGAAGTTTTAGTATAATCATTGGCTGTCATTTTATGTAGTGTCTAATTTAGTTCTGTTTTATTAGTTCCTATAAATATGAATTTAATGACTAAAATATTACATACTTTATAAATCATGTGTGTCTGCATGCATGCTCAGTCATATCTGACTCTTTGTGACTCTATGGACTGTAGCCCACCAGGCTCCTCTGTCCATGGAATTACCCTGGCAAGAATACTGGAGTGGGTGGCCATTTCCTCCTCCATGGGATGTTCCTGACCCAGGGACTGAACCCACATCTCCTGCATCTCTTCCATTGGCAGGCAGATTCTTTACTGCTGAGCCATTGGGAAGCCACTTTATAAATATTAGATTCTAATTATTTTGTGTTATTTACAACTAACCAGAAAAAAATTTGTAGAAAGTGTCAAATATTTCAGTAACATACAATCTGAAAACTAAAATGTTATGTATTACTGATACTCAAGAATAAGTAGTATCAATAGTCATATCACTTCAGGCTTTCTCCCAACCTCAATATAATATAACCTTTCAATATTATATATAAAATAATACATTTACAATATATATTTACAATACATCTATTAAAGGAAAATTTCAGGATAGAAGGAAATAATTTTAGTTATAATACACATATATAATTTTCCTTTAATATTTTAAACTTATTATATTCAAATGTCTGGTTCTTATTAATAACTTCTCAGTATTCCATTTATTAAAATTCTATAGTATTCTCCCCAAAATTAAAATTTGCATGCTGAGCTGAAATTGTCTCCATCATGTTGTAGAAATGAAACGTACTTATTTATCACTTTTATTCAGTTGCATCTCCTAGGAAGTTTCCAGCAAATTTGCTCAGATATACAACCCACCAAATACATTAAAAAATGAAATTGAATTTCTTGGAGAAACTCTCCTCAAAGTAGAGTTCTCGTAGAAAATCTTCCTTGCTGTGTGCAGGCTTTCTTTAGTTGCAGGGAGTGGGGCTAATCTTCCTTGCAGTACACAGGCTTCTCACTGTCATGGCTTCTCTTGTCGCAGAGCATAGCGGCTAGGTGTGCAGGCTTCAGTAATTGTGGTACACGGCTTCAGCAGTTGTGGCACGTGGGTTTAGTTGCTCCACAGCATGTGGGAATCTTCCCTGACCAGGCATTGAACCCTTGTCCCCGGCATTTGTAGGTAGGACTATTATCCACTGAGCCACGAGGAATATCCTGAGATGAGGGTTTGATAGAATAAACTAAAGGACATTTGTTTGCATGTGCAGTTGGTTTCAGAATGGCCTTCAAGATTCCTCTGGGACCTGGTTTGATCTGGAGAGGAAATTTTTCCCCCTTTAACCACTATAAATAAAAACTTATTTTTAAAAAAATCACATTTTCTTTGCAGATTGACATATTTTGCAGAAATGTCTTAAGTGTTTAGGAGTTTCTTTAATCTTTTAGGAGTTTGGATTCTTATGTCTTTGCAAGGAGACAAAAATAGGGCTTTAAAGCAGGAGCAGGAGAATGACTAGGTCTGTTTGCAAAAGATCATTGTGGCTGACATGGGGAGTTGATTTTGGGAAGAGTAGTGGCCTGAGTGAGGTTTCATAGATAATGCACAAGGAGGTCAAATCACTCCTTGACTCAAAAGCCTTCATCTCAGAGTAAAACCAAAGGCCCTTCAGTGCTCAGTCCATTTCCCCATCTTCTTCCCTCCAGCATCTCCCGCCTTGTCCTTGAGGGTCTTTACTAGGGCAGGAGTTTTACTGTTTTGTTCATTGCTATGGGGCCAGTGGGCTTCCCAGGGTGCCAAGTGGTAAAGAATCCTCCTGTAATGCAGGAGACACAGGTTTGATCCCTGGGTTGGGAAGATACCCTGGAGAAGGAAATGACAACCCACTCCAGTATTTTTGCCTGGGAAAACCCATGGACAGAGGAACCTGGCAATCTACGGTCCACAGGGTCACAAAGAGTTCAATATGGCTTAGTGAGTAAACAACAATAACAGGGCCAAAAGCTTAGCAGAGCTGCAAATAGCCATGCTGATCATACCAGTAATTGAGTAAATGGTTTTTTGGTTTTAATGTAAATTGAAAAATTCTTAGCCTGGTCTCCAAGGCCTCTCTGGGGCAGTCACAGCCTCATCTTATCATCTTTGCCCAGGGATCTTGCTGTGACCTCACTGAACTTGCTTTGATTTTCTCAGTCTTAGAATTCCCTGTAATCTCAGCCTAGAAGAGTCTTAATGTCCTCTTTTCTCAGCCAACTGTTTTTCAAATTTCAAGTCTCAGCTGTTACGTGATTTTCCAAGAAACGTTCCTTGCCACCTTTAGAGACACTAACAAACAACAAGCATCCAATTTTTTTGCCTTCTTATTGTTTATCATAAATAATTTCTGTTTTATTTACAATGCAAGCATTTAAATTGCTTGAGATTTTACATTTTTAGAATAGTTTAAGATTTACAGAAAAATTGAATTGATAGTACTGAGTTCCCATATACTTTCATCCCAACAATTTCCCCTGTTATATCTTATATTAAAAGGGCACATTTATTATAGCTAACGAGCCAAGACACATTTGTGACCTTTAGTACATTAATATTAACTAAATCACGTAGTTTATTCAGATGTCCTTAGTTTTTACCTCATGTCCTTTTTCTGTTTCAGAATCCCATCCAGGATACCATATTACATTTACTCATTGTCATGTTTCCTAAGATGATGACAATTTATCAGACTTTCTTTACTTTTGATGTTTTCAGGTGTCCTGGTCCCAACATATTGCATTGTTTTTGTCTGCTTGTTTGTTTTACTTTTTGGCCACACTGCTCAGCATGTGGGATCTTAGTTCCCCAACCAGGCATTGAACCCACGCACCCTGCACTGGAACCCCAGAGTCTTAACTGCTAGCCCAGCAGAGAAGTCCTTATTTTTAAGTATAATTTCTTATTAATAATTTAATCCTCTTTGTGAAATTAGTATTAGTCTTTCCCAGTACACTGTAATCAAGTTTACGCCCCTGTCTGACTTATAGCTGTGTCCCAGTGGCTAATACATAGCAGGCCCTCAGTATAAATTGCTGAATGAATGCAGGATTTGTTTGTGAAACTGAAACCATTCACCTCAGATTGGGAACTGAACTCACGTGCTGGGACTTGAACCAGGCCCAAACCCATAGACTTCCCATTGAGATCAGACACTTGGTTCAGGACCTAAGGAAGCTCAGGCTATTGATGTCTTATCTCAGAAAGAATTCAGTGAGAGGCTAAGTGGAAGGTAAGAAGTGGATTTATTTACAGAGGAACGCATGCCACAGACAGTGTGGGCCATCACAGGGGGTGAGTGTGGCCTCAGAATGTGGCATGGTTAGCTTTTATGAGCTGGGTAATTTCATAGGGGACTTTCCTGGTGCCTCTGTGGTAAAGAATCCACCTGCCAATGCAGGAGACTCTGCTTCAGTTCCTGGGTTGGGGAGATCCCCTGGAGAAAGAAGTGGCAACCCACTCCAGTGTTCTTGCCTGCAAAGTTCCATGGACAGAGGAACCTGGTGGGCTATAGACCATGAGGTCGCAAAAGTTGAACACAACTTAGTGATTAAACAACAAGAACAAATTTCATAGGTTAATGAGTGGGAGGATTATTCCAACTATTTTGGGGAAGGGTTGGAGCTTTATAGAAATTGGGCCACTTTTTGGTCTTTGATGGTTGGTCTGGGAACTGTCATGGTGCCTCTGGGTGTCATTTAACTTGCTGATGTGCTATAATGAGTATATACTGAGGATAAAACCAGTCAATCCTAAAGGAAATCAACCCTGAATATTCATTGGAAGGAATGATGCCAAAGCTCCAATCTTCTGGCCACCAGATGCAAAGAGCCAACACAATGGAAAAGACCCTGATACTGGGAAAAGTTGAAGGCAAAAGGAGAAGGGGGTGACAGAGAATGAGATGATTAGGTGGTATCACCAACTCATTTCAGTTCAGTTCAGTTCAGTTGCTCAGTTGTGTTCAACTCTTTGAGACCCCAGGGACTGCAGCACACCAGGCTTCCCTGTCCATCACCAACTCCTGGAGCTTGCTCAAACTCATGTCTACAAGTCAGTGATGCCATCCAACCATCTCATCCTCTGTCGTCCCCTTCTTCTCCTGCCTTTAATCTTTCCCAGCCTCAGGGTCTTTTCCAATGAGTCAGTTCTTCCCATCAGGTGGCCAAAGGATTGGAGTTTCAGCTTTCGCATTAGTCCTTAGAATGAATATTCAGGACTGATTTCCTTTAGGATGGACTGGTTGGATCTCTTTGCAGTCCAAGGGACTCTCAAGAGTCTTCTCCAACATGACAGTTTAAAAGCATCAATTCTTTGGTGCTCAGCTTTCTTTATGGTCCAAATCTCACATCCATACATGAACCCTGGAAAAACCATAGATAGCTTTGACTAGATGAACCTGTGTTGGCAAAGTAATGTTTCTGCTTTTTAATATGCTGTCTGGGTTTGTCATAGGTTTTCTTCCAAGGGGCAAGTGTCTTTTAATTTCATGGCTGCAGTGATTATGGAGCCCAAGAAAAGAAAATCTGTCACTGTTTCTATTTTTTCCCCATCTATCTGCCATGAAGTGATGGGACTCAGTGGACATGAATTTGAGCGAACTCCAGGAGATAATGAAGGATAGAGGAGACTGGCATGCTGCAATCCATGGGGTCACAAAGTGTCAGACAGGACTTAGAGACTGAATAACAGCAAAATTATTTTACCTGACAATATGTCTTTTTTTTCTGCCATGTAGCATGCAGCATGCAGCACTTTATTTCTCTGACCAGGGATCAAACCCACACCCCCTGCAGTAGAAGCAAGGAATCCTAACCACTGGATCACCAGGGATGTCCCTAGAATATGTCTTTTATTTTTCTCAACTTCTTTAGCTTACATTTTCACCTGTGTATGACCTCAGTACTGCTAATCCTTACTGAACAATGTAGAGCATATACAAGGAGCTGTAACTACAGTAATGTATTAAGAAAGAAAACCTCCTTTTGAGAGACTTACAGTCTCCTCGAGAAGACTAGACATGTACATAAAACTAAACATCAATAAATAAAACATTTCGTAGCCTGGAGAATGAATGATATAAATCTGAAGTTTTTACTAGGTCTCTGGGAGCAGAAAACTGAATGGGACTCAAAAGAGCAGGCTTTGAAAAAAAAATCCAGATAAGGCTCAACCTTCAGAGTTCTAAGAGCATTCTGTTCTGGTAATGGATATTCAGTTGTCCACCCTAGAGCCTGAAAATCTCTATAGCACCTCTCCTAAATAAAAGCCATGTGTCAGTGGTGTATGGTAGAAGAAATATGAGCTTTGGAAGAAAAATCCCAGTTCTGTTAATTTACTATAAACTGTGAGCTCAAGAAAAAAGTTTGTAAAGATTCTCACACTTAATAAAAATTATCCAAAACATGGAAATAAGGTAAAAAGAAGGCTGTGTATCTTTCTCATGCCACACTTCATGTCTATCTTACAGGCCTGCCCAAGGATGATTTAATTCTCTAGAGAAATGATCACTTTTGCCAGACTCTGGGAAATTACATGTTAACTTGTAGATTTTTGTCTGATAGACAAATGATTCCTCTCCAGCAAAAATGGTATCTCCAAATGGCTACAGTCTTATTGCCCTGTAGGACACTAACTAGTTGTGTCTTTCACCTTGCAAATTTATTTAGTATGTCTTTCCTGGCTGCGGTTGTTGTTCAGTCACCAGGTCGTGTCTGACTCTTTGCAACCTCACGGATTGCAGCACACCAGGCTCCCTTATCCTTTATCATCTCCCGGAATTTGCCCAAGTTCATGTCCACCGAACTGATGATGCCATCCAACCATCTTATCCTCTGTTGCTTACTTCTCCTCCTGCCCTCAAAGTCTCCCAGCATCAGGGTGATTTTTTTCCAGTGAGTCAGCTCTTTGCATCAGGTGGTCAAAGTTTTGGAGCTTCAGCATCAGTCATTCCGATGAGTAGTCAGGGTTGATTTCCTTTAGGATTGACTGGTTTGATCTCCTTGAAGTCCAAAGGACTCTCAAGATTCTTCTCCAGCACCACAGTTCAAAAGCACCAATTCTTCTGCACTTTGCCTTCTATATGGTCTCACATCTATACATGACTACTTGGAAAGACCATGCCTTCACTATACGAACATTTGTTGGCAAAGTATGTCTTTGCTTTTTAACACACTCTCTAGGTTTATCATAGCTTTCCTGTCGAGAAACAGATGTCCTTCCTGGGTGACCTTATAAGTCTCTATTCTTCAAATGGTCTTTGGAACAGCTTTACTGTCTGCCAGTTCCCTTTGCGTTGCTCAGTCGCTCAGTCGTGTCCATCTGTTTGTGACCCTGTGGACGCAGCACACCAGGCTTCCCTGCTGTTCCCCAGTTCCCTTGTTTGTTAGTTGCTCAGTCATGTCCAGCGCTTTGTGACCCCATGGACTGTAGCCCGCCAGGCTCCTCTGTCCACGGGATTCTCCAGGCAAGAATACTGGAGTGGGTTGCCATTTCCTTCTCCAGGGATCTTCCTGACCCACCAGTTCCCTTACTGGTAAGTTAAACCAATCTCTCCCACACACACATATCTGGGAGCCATATTTTAACTTTGGGCAAGTAGTTAATAAATATTCTCCTTACTCGTTGGTTTCCTTTTTGTAGTCAGTGTCATGTGGGAAAAGACATTTTCTTTGATAAAAGATTTGCTCAACTTCCACAGCTTATGGGGTTTATTTTTTCTGCTTATACCTTACAATAAAGTGTAATATTGAACATAGGAGTTTTATTTTATTTACTTACTTATTTGGCTGCGCTGGGTCTTAGCTGAGACACATGATGTCTTTGATCTTTGATGTATGCAAGATCTTTAGTTGCAGCATGCAGGATCTAGTTCCCTGACCAGGGATCAGACCCAGGGCCCCTGCACTGGGAATGTGGAATCCTGGCTACTGGGTCACCAGTGAAGTCCCAAACAAAGGAGTTTTTAAAGCTCATGAAACATGCCAGTAGAGAAGTCAAGAAAGTTCTAAGCTTAGAGTTCAGCAAAGAGGCCTGGGTTGACAATATAAGTTTGGGAGTCATTTGCATCATCAAGAAGACATTTAAAGTCATGAGGATAAACAGGGATGAAGGAGTAGGGAAAAGAATGAGAGAAGAAATAAAGACCAGCACAGAATAGTTGATGTGATGCAGTATCGAATTGGAACTCCAGTATTTAGAGACCCCACAGAGGATGAAGAGGTAGCAAAGGGGACTGGAGAGGGAACAGAGATATCAGAGAACAAAACAGTACAGTGTCAGAGAAACCAGAGGGCTGGGTCAAATGCTGCTGAGAGGCTGTGTCAGATAAGGAGTCAGTTCAGTTGCTCAGTTGTGTCCGACTCCTTGCAACCCTATGGACTGCAGCTTGCCAGGCTTCCGTGTCCATCACCAACTTCCAGAGTTTGCTCGAACTCATGTCCATCAAGCTGGTGATGCCATCCAACCATCTCATCCTCTGTCGTCCCCTTCTCTTCCTGTCTTCAATCTTTCCCAGCATCAGGGTCTTTTCCAATGAGTCAGTTCTTCATATCAGGTGGCCAAAGGATTGGAATTTCAGCTTCAGCATCAGTCCTTCCAATGGATGTTCAGGACTAACTTCCTTTAGGACTGACTAGTTGGATCTCTTTGCAGATAAGGAGTAGAATGCATATATCAGATATGGCAAAATCAGAGACAGCCATGACTTTAAAAACATCACAGTGTGGAGAGATGAAGACAGAAGTCTGGCTGGATTTGAATGGGTTGGACAGAAGTTAAAGACATGAGGCGGGGATTTCCTGGCAGTCCAGTGGTTAGGGCTTCATGCTTCCTTTGCAGGGGACACAGGTTTGATCTCTGGACTGGGGGCTAAGATCCTGTATGCTGCGTGGCACAGCCAAAAAAAAAAAAAAAAAAAAGGAAGGCTACTTGAGACTTCTGGAAATGATTTAGACTCTATAAACCTTAATTACATCCCTGGCAAAATCCTGATGATTTCACCAATGTTAAGTCCAACAAAAATGGATGCCTGCTACATACCCCACTGTGCTATGCTATAGAATTAATGAGAGCAATGCTTGAGGAAGCATCAACTCAAGTGGAATGTGGGTTCTAGGCCCTGACCGCCTGGGCTGTAATCCCAGCCCTTTCACTAACTAGCTCAAGGACCTTGGACAATTACCACAACTCTGAGTCTCCGTTTCCTTGTCTATAAATGGGCGTGGAATGTAGCATCTACTTCATTAGACTGTTGTAATGATAAAACGTATTGAGAATAAGCCTGCACATTGTAAGTACTGAATAAATGTTTGTTGTTGTTCAGTTGCTAAGTTGTGTCTGACTCTTTTGCAACCCCATGGACTATAGCCTGTCATGCTCCTCTGTCTATGGATTTCCCAGGCAAGAATACTGGAGGGGGTTGCCACCTTTATTATTATGTTTTCCAATAGTTAAAAAAGATTTATAAATACAAGGTATTAAATGTCATGATCAAAGCAGGCATTGGGGTTATGAAAGCTCACAGGTTGCTTGGCCTAGTAAGGGCCCAAGAAAGATCCCCATTGCAGTGATTCTTGATCTTTGTCTAGACTATATATATATATATATATGTATTTTTTTTCTCATAATGATCCTATGAGGATATACTGCAAAGATATCAAGGCTTAAAAAGAATCAGAGAAAAGATATTGCAGTTTGTTATGGAATCCAGAAATCTTTCTTAAATAACTTTTCTTGTATTTTACAAAACTGTAGAGGCCTGGGAGTTTGTAGCTTTGAGATCATATTAATATATATCTTGAGCAAAGGCTGTATCTTTCCTCCAGCACTTGATGAAATTTCTTAGCTTGCACTTACCTGCCATGAGGGAGACAGACAGAGATGAAGACTTCGATACAGCCTTGTTGCAGTTTTCTGGCTACTTTCCCCAGTGGGTGTTCCTGTGTTGTTGCTATAGATTCCTACTTAACAGGAAAGGAATGATAGTAAACCAATCTAATCAAGTTTCTCCTTGTTTAAAACCTGTCAGTGTTTCTCCACAGGAAAGCCCTCAACAAGTCCTGGCTTAAGATAATTTCTATTAATTTTTTTCACTCTTAAAAGTCCCCTTATGAAAAGTCTTCCATTTAGTCTCTTCTTTTGAAACATGGTCCCACTGAGTTTTAAGAATTCTGTGATCTTAAGTCTCACACAGAATGTAGTTTATGGGCCAGCAACGCTGTTATCACCTGAGAGCTTGTTAAAAATGCAGAATCTGAAGCCCAACCCAGACCTACTGAATCAGAAATTGCATTTTGACAAGCTGTCTCTGCACATTAAAATTTAAGCGGCGCTGGTACAAAAGAGGTAAAAGGAACTTAGGAGAACTTCAGGAGAATTTTTCTGTGCAAAAATTCAAGGTATTTTGCACAGAAGCAGGGCAAATTAAAACTAAATCTACCATTGAAATGTTTTTCAAAAGCAGATATTTTTCAAAATCAGATTTGTAAGTTCAAAATGGAATTTGTGACATTTGGTATACTCATACTAGTGACTTGCTACAGAGTTTAAGCTCCTTTTTAAGTATTTAACTTTTTTCAGAGAGCTGGCCTTTCATATTGATAAGTAGAATTTAATGACAATGGAAGGGAAACATTATTTTAAACTCCGTCATGGGACAAAGTCATCTACAAGAACATGAGTCAAATCGAAGTCAAATGGCTTCTCCTGTAATATCTTCTTTTTTCCCCTCCCAAAATCAATGGTAGCCACTTAAAAACATCTTTTTCTATTTCTAAAGAACTCATCATTCTCTGCTTGTGGACAGCCTAGCATTTTCTATGAGGATTTGTTCTTGTACTGTTCTATACAATCAAGAGTTTGATCATTTTCCTTTCTATATCTTCAGTTCAGTTCAGTTCAGTTGCTCAGTCATGTCCGACTCTTTGCAGCCCCATGGACTGCAGCATGCCAAGCCTCCCTGTCCATCACCAACTCCTGGAGCTTGCTCAAACTCATGTCCATCAAGTTGGTGATGCCATCCAACCATCTCATCCTCTGTCATCCCCTTCTCCTCCTGCCTTCAATCTTTCCCAGCACCAGGGTCTTTGCTAATGAGTCAGTTCTTCGCATCGGGTGGCCAAAGTACTGAAGCTTCAGTTTCAGCATCAGTCCTTCCAATGAATATTCAGGACTGATTTCCTTTAGGATGGACTGGTTTGATCTCCTTGCAGTCCAAGGGACTCTCAAGAGTCTTCTCCAACACAACAGTTCAAAAGCATCAATTCTTCAGCGCTCAGCCTTCTTTATGGTTCAAGTCTCACTTCCATAAATGACTACTGGAAAAACCACAGCTTTGACTAGAAGGACCTATGGATCTTTGTTGGCAAAGTAATGTCTCTGCTTTTCATAACATTTTGGTTTCAAAGAATTCTTTGTTTCCATTGCTACCTGCAACTCTGTCAGGTTTGCAAGTACATTTCAGTTTCATTTATAGGAAACAATATGTCAATTTTAAACAATTTTAGGGGTGGGCTCAGAAAGATGTTGAGAAGTTCATCCTGGTGAGTGTAACTTCTGCTGCTTGGGCATATTTGGAATGTGATGAACTATGGAAAGTAGTGGGAGCTCAAAGTACAACTCTGTCCATTATAGCTGGCATCTTCCTTTGTCTTACTGGGAAATGGCCAACAGTGGAAACCTGCAGAGTTAGGATCTGAAAAAGGAGCCCCTGGTCCTTGATAATTGTAAAGGTGTGGTGGGCTAGGGATCAGGACACCTATTAAGCTGTTAAAAATTTCATAGTGAGGCACTTTCAATTGTCTTAAAATTTCAGTCATTTTCCCTAAATCAGGATGCATTAAAGGTGAGTGTTTTGTTCTGGTATAACTAGATTATTTTACGCTCATCCTTGTGAAGTACCATTCTGGTGTCATTTACTGAGCATGCTATACCAAAGACGCCAGTCATCTTGACTCCCATTCCCCTCTCTCCTTGTAGTATAAAGAACATGAATTTTAGAATGAAGGAATCTTAGTACAGACCCGAAGGGAGGCCCACTTTTCTCATTTGTGAGGTGGGTTGATGTGTGTGTATATGTGCGTGCTCAGTCATGTCTGGCTTTTTGTGACCTCATGGACGGTAGCCCGCCAGGCTCCTCTGTCCATAGGCATTCTCCAGGCAAGAATACTGGAGTGGGTTGCCATTTCCTACTCCAGGGGATCTTCGCAACCCAGGGATCAAACCCATGTCTCTTGTGTCTCCTGCATTGGCAGGCAGATTCTTTACCACCTGGAAGGCCCCGGACTGATAATACCTCCTAAATAAGGGAAAATTAAGACTGATCCATATACAGCCAACAGCCCATAATCATTACTCAGTAAATGTTAGTTCCTTTCTCTGGCAGAGCATAAAATATCTTAATCCTTCAAGAAAGATTGCTGGGTGTGGAAGGCTGAAATGGTTCATGAAAAATAGCCCCTAGGGCACTCTTATCACTCTAAGGATGATCTCTTTTCTCTATCTGCCCTCTGAATACTCCAGATGCAGCCCTGCAATATTAAAAATCACTTTGCCCACAGCTTGGGGAGCCAAAGGAGAGTTGAGATGAAACTACAACCCAAAATCACGTGACAACGTGATTGTCATGAGCATACATTTTAGAAAGGAACCTGAGCATATGTTTTAGAAAGGAAAATCATATAGTTCAGTGTAAGGAAACCCTTGGAAGCTCCCTCTGCTCTCAGTATAGCCTTTGGCAATGTTGCCGCCTCTGGCATCATGGATACTGCCTCTACTGAGGCCATGGTCTCCATTGTTAGGGCAGCCTCCCATAGTAATTGATAGCGACAGGGTTGAGAAAAAGGAGCAAAGCCACAGAACAGACATCAAAGTCAATTACCGCAACACTCAGCTTGCTGCGAGTGGAAGCAGTCGCTCAGAATGCCATTTTGGAAATAAATTCCCTAGACAGATTAAAAATTTTGAATGTCACCAAAGTAAAAAGGTGACCCAGGGCTTTCTGTGAAAAAGATGTTTTGACCAAAAGCGTATTAGCATCTGCTTCTTGAGGTTGAGTATTTCCCGATTTGCAAATATGCTTCTTCCTGGTACCTCAAAAGTGGTTTGATTACACTTCCAATGTAGTGACATCTGTTTTTCATTCCACAGTGAGTTCATACATTCTTTCCTGCCAGCTTGTGGCAAATACTTATGTAGCACCTACTACCCGCAAAGCATTTCAGATAATGTGACAATGTGATCATAGAGGTGGAGCATATCAATGCAAACAGAGATCTTACATTAATTATCACCCTGAAAATTATTTTTGTCAGTAAGGCTCCAGGCCATCAGGAAAAATTCCTCTCTAGGTGGCCATAAAATCTGATAGATATTTTGAAGGTCCCAGAGAACTCAGCAACTTTATTTTCTTTGTTCTTAATATTGGGATATCCTTAATTCAAAAGGTCTCTCTCTCTTTTTTTTTTTTTTTTAGCATTTTACATACTTTCATGTTAGTGTATATGCTTTCTTTTTCTGGTTAGGCACCTACGAGATCCCTATAAAGCTGAGATCCCTATATCTTATTATTTTGCCACTCCCATCTTTCATTTAACAATATACAGTTGACCCTTGAACAATGTGCAGATGAGCGGTACCGACCTTCTGGGCCGTCAAAATCCAATATAACTTAAAGATGGCCCTGTATCCAGGGTTCCATGTCCATAGATTCAACCAACCACGAAACATGTTGTACTGTACTACAAGTTTACTGAAAAATCCACATATACATGTTCTTTAAAACTGTGTTGTTCAAGGGTTAACTATACTCTAAAGATCTTTTCAAATCAATATCCAAATTTGTACAGATCGAACTTGGTTATCCTGCATTGCAGGTGGATTCCTTACCATTTCAGCCACCAGGGAAGCCCTACTACATATTACTAGCTAAAATGAAACATTCTATTATGTTACTTATCCAGTCTGTCCTTATTTCCGTTATGTTCTTCCACCATAAGGCATGCAGAGAACTTGTTGGCTGGTCCCCAGGACTGAAACACTGCCTGGCACATAGAAGGAACTTCATAGATATTTGTTAAATGAATGACTGAATGAACAACAAAAATTTCACTATGAATGTGAAAACTACTTGAATTAAATTTTTACCATTTTACTTTGCTGAATGTGTGGTTTACTCCATTTTTAAAAAACATAGGAGACTTCCCTAGTGATCCAGTGGTTAGGGACTCTGTGCTGCCACAGTAGGGGGCATGGGTTCAATCCCTGGTTGGGGAACATAGCATGCATAGCATGGCCAAAAAATAAAGAAATAAATAAAACATGACATACATAGAAGATACACTCTCAAGAGCATAAAATATTTAAATAATAAAAATTGGAGAAAAGTTATTTTCACACTTGAGGAACATGGTTTAAAGAAATAACCTGAATATAAATTTGGAAAAGTAGAGAATTTGATTTTATATAAGCTGTTCTAAAAAGTTAATCAGAACAACCTGAAATCTAACTTTTTTTTTTTCAGGAAATTATGGTAAATCTTCCTAATGACTGAAATTCAAGGAACATCGAACACTTGAAATGACTAGAAGGATCATTAACTGAAGTATAAACAGATGACAAAATTAAACATCATAGATATAGGCTCCATTACTTATTCACTAACTCCTGCTCACTGCTTGCCTGGAAGCATGAACTTCATTATGCCTGGCTCACAATCCTTCTCTGAGTATAGGTTTTGTGGAAACATGGAGCTTACAGGCTGCAAGGGGCTGAAGTTCTTGCTTCTTGAGAATGTGTTTATGGATCTCTCTAAATGAGAAACAGAGAACGCATTCTTCTTTGTTCTTTGCCTGGAACAAATGAAGCTCAGAGCAGCATGCAAAAACCAGACAGAAAGTGAGACTCCACTGGGATAATAAGAACTCTGGATTATTCTGTGTTTGTTGATTGTCATCAAAGACATCTATGCAGGGCTTCACAAAACAAAAACAAAAAAGTAAGAAAAAAGTCCTTCAGAGATAAGAAAATTTCCCTTCATATTAACAAACATTTACTGTGGGTATTCTCAAGATGCTGTGAGGAATTCAAAGAAGTCCATCACAAGATCGCTGCCCGGGGCCCCTGTCTTTGTAATCTCAGGGAAGATAAACATGAAAACCATGCACAGCAAGGAAAATGTGAGGCTCCTTGTTAAAATATGTTTAAGAATTTTAAAGTATAGTTATGAGAATTTCAATATAGTGACAACAGAGCCTTAAATAAAGTTTGGGCTCTTCTAATTGCACAGGGCCTCATGTGATTACACTGGTCCCACATTTGGGAAGCTGTCTCTGGAGAAAATGACAAATCATTATGACAAAATAGAGCAAAATGAACTCTTGAGAAATGCACACGGTGCTGAGGAAATAAGAAAGGAAGAAGCCAGTAGGCACCCATGCTGCAGAAAGAGGGCAAAAGATGATACACAAACATGCCAACACTTCCTCTAAGGGCAGCGTTGAGGCAAAGAGGACAGCGTTGACTGGGGGGAAAAAAAAGCACAACCTAATAAAAGTTGAGAAATATGGCTTACTCAGTGAACCTGCTTAGGACTTAAGCCCAGGAGACAGCTTGTCAATAGCTCTGAGGGACTGTTCTGAAGAGGTCAGGGAGAAGCCAGGACATAAAGAAATTTTTGCAAAAAAACAAAAGCCAAACAAACAAACAAAAACCCCAGGTAGTTGGAACATCGAAAGATTATTGTTTTTTTTGTTAGTTAGTTTGTTTTAATCTTAGTTTGGTCATGCCTAATGAGGCATGTGGGATCCTAGTTACCTGACCAGGGATATAACCCACACCCTGTGCAGTGGAGGTGTGGAACCTTAACCACTGGAAGGCCAGAGAAGTCTTAAGAGATTACTGTTAATTAAAGACAATGAGGGGATCGGGATGGGGAATACATGTAACTCCATGGCTGATTCATGTCAATGTATGACAAAACCCACTTCAATACTGTAAAGTGATTAGCCTCCTAGTAAAAATAAGTGAAAAAAAAAAAAAAAAGACAATGATAAGATGGTTAGATAGCATCACCAACGAATACGAATCCAAGCAAACTCCAGGAGATAGTGGAGGATAGAGGAGCCTGGCGTGCTGCAGTTCACGGGGTTGCAGAGTTGGGACATGACTCAGCCACAGAACAACAACAACAAAAGGAAAACCTGACATCTCAACTTAATAAGTTTATCACTTTTCTATGCACGGAAGATGCAAGAGTATGGGCTCATTGAATATCATTCCTTTGATATATACCAGGGCCAGCATCCTGCTTTACTTGGTCCTGAACCCCCTAAGTGGGATGGCTACAGTGACTGATGGTTTGACAGCCCCAACATCCTTTGTTTACTGATATAACAGGTGAAATTCTTCATCCACAGTTGGGAGCTGATACAGGAGGCTATTCTTCTTTGATTTCTGTACATCTATATTATCTGAATCTTTTCACCACGAGTGTATTTATGTATTTGTAATTCAAATAAATGAATTAACTAAAGAACCTAGGCTACAGCAAGGCTACTGTTTCTTTCTTTATTGTTTCTTAATTGAAATGTAGTTGATTTATAATGTGCCAACAGCCACTGTTTCTTGTTGTTGTTGGTTTGTTTTTTTTTTTGCCACACCACACAGCATGTGGTATCTTAGTTCCCTGACCAGGGATTGAAACCTCACCCCTTGCATTGGAAGCTCAAAGTCTTAACAACTGGACACCAGGGAAGTCCTAGCTTACTGTTTCTTAACAGTTATCTCAGCGGTCAGTAGGAAAAAAACCCTTTGGCGTTAGTTCTCTATTTCTGCTCTAAGTCAAAACTTAAACAACAATAAATGCTAACTAGCTCAGACAATTTCAGGAATTTGGGAGAGGTTTACCTGGTGCTTCTGGCTTGAAATCTCTCATGAAGTTATAGTCAAAGTGTCCACTGGGCTGCAATGTCACCTGAAGGTTCATAAGGCTAAAGAATTTGCTTAGAAGATGGCCTGCTCATATGATTGGCCCACTTGGTGCTGGCTGCTGGCAGAGGCATTGATTCATTACCTACACAAATGTCCTCATGATGTGGCAATTGACATCCCCCAGAGCAAGTGACCCAAAAGAACAAGTCAAAACTGCAATGTGTTTTATAACCTAGACCAGGAACTGGCAAACTATAAGAGACCGGTAAAGCTACCCTGCTACCTTCTTTGCAAATAAAGCTTTATTAGATCACAACTACAGTCATCATTTACTTACTGGTTGCATTCTTGCTACAGTGACAGCGTTGAGTAGTTACAATAGAAACCATATAGCCTGTAAAGTTTAAAATATTTATGATATTTACTACCTTTTAGGAAAAAAGTCTAAGAACCTTTGACCTAGCCTTAGAAGTCATACACCATTATTTCCCTGGTATTCTATTGGTTACAGAGACAAACCCTGGTAAGATGCTGGGAGACTATACAGTGTGAACACCAGGAGGCAGAGATCATTGAGGACCATCCTGAAGACTAGCTGCCACACACTTCCCATCCTGCAGGCTCTCTAATCTCTGTCACTGCCCTGGCCACCTCATAGGGTAACTTTCTATAGGTTGGCTTCCCCCACTATGACACCAAAGCTCCTGGAGGCCTGGGCCTTGCACTGTTCCAGCTTTGGGCCTCACTGCTAGCACCACAGCACTTAATTTTTTTAATTGGAGGATGATTGCTTTGCAATGTTGTGTTGGTCTCTGCCCTACACCAGCGTGAATCGGTCATAAGTATACGTGTATTCCCTCCCTCTTGAGCCCCTCCTTTGCAACAGCTGCACTTTAAATATAAGAGCAGCAAGAGCTCAAAAATGTTTGTGGGCTGCATGCATGGAAACTGGGAGTGTCAGGAAAGTTTGATCAGGCAGGGGGCATTTGAACAAATCTTGGAGGGATTTAATTTGATTCAGCAGAGAAAACAAGATGAAGGAAAGGAAGACAGATAAATAGAAGACATCAAAAACATTAGATAGAAGCAGCAGGACAGCTATTGATTATTTTCCTGATGATTTATCATAACATGCTCTTCTCAAAAGCCTGTGCACTAATTAGAATCCTTCCCACTGAAAATGGCAGAAGCCCAAGGGGAGGAGAGCCAGGGGAAGGTAGGGGTTCACATGGGTCTCATGCTGCCTTGGAACTGACGTGTTATGTCACAGGAATCCCTTTCTCCACATTTCCCCTACTTGTCTGTCTGTATATGGGTTATATGGCCTCTGGTTCAATATTATAGTGGGGCGGCTGGCCCAGGAATGACTCTTTTTCTCTAATGCTGAATAGAAAAATTCTAAGAAGGGATTCTGATTGGCCTGGGTTGAGTCAGAGACCCACTCCGATGATGCTTGAGAGTTGGCAGAGGATGGGGGTGCTTAAGTTGGATATGCCCACAAAAACCTCTGACTTGAGTGAGAGCAGTACTATCTCCCCTGAAGAAGCAGGGTGCTGTCACTAAAGGAAGAGAGGAGCACTGGGTGGGCAAAATAGTATCAACTACTCTAATAGTGGCTTCCATATCTTTCTGAGCCAGCAAGAAAAGGCATTTTATCATTGGAGAATCCCATGGACAGAGGGTAGCACAGAGTCAGACATGACTGAAGTGACTTAGCACACACATGTTTATAATACTTTGGGTTCCCTGGGAAGCAGATTCTGGATGGAGATGCAGCTCATTTATTGGGGTGTTCTCTAGGATCAGTACTTTTGAAAGTTCAAAGGACATGGGATTGGGCAGAGGAAAAAGTAGAACTTAGTGATGCTCCTGCAATCTAAGTGAAGCTTCAATTGATTATACAAAGAGTTCTGAAGTTGATTTATCAATGGCATCTCAAACTGTGGCAAGAGTGGGTTGACCAATCTTTCCAATTTACCCAGGATTGAGAGGTCTCCAAGGACAAAGGACATTCAGTTTTAAACTTCTAGGCAAGCCAGAATACTTCTAGGAGGATTGGGCCTTTGTACCTACCTCCCAAGTTGACTGGTCACTGGATGCAGGCTTTCCTTGGGAGGGGCCTTAATCCTGGGTGACTCAGTTCCCTCAGCATCCCTGCTCAGTGGTTCGGTCACGTCCGACTGTTTTTTGCATTCCCACCAACAGTGTAAGAGGGTTCCCTTTTCTCCACACCCTCTCCAGCATTTCTTGCTTGTAGACTTTTGGATAGCAGCCATCCTGACTGGCGTATAATGGTACCTCATTGTGGTTTTGATTTGCATTTCTCTGATAATGAGTGATGTTGAGCATCTTTTCGTGTGTTTGTTAGAAGAATGGAACTGGAGGAATCAATCTGCCCGACTTCAGACTCTACTACAAAGCCACAGTCATCAAGACAGTATGGTACTGGCACAAAGACAGAAATATAGATCAATGGAACAGAATAGAAAGCCCAGAGATAAATCCACGAACCTATGGTCACCTTATCTTAGACAAAGGAGGCAAGGATATACAATGGAAAAAAGACAACCTCTTTAACAAGTGGTGCTGGGAAAACTGGTCAACCACCTGTAAAAGAATGAAACTAGAACACTTTCTAACACCATACACAAAAATAAACTCAAAATGGATTAAAGATCTAAATGTAAGACCAGAAACTATAAAACTCCTAGAGGAGAACATAGGCAAAACACTCTCCGACATAAATCACAGCAGGATCCTCTATGACCCACATCCCAGAATTTTAGAAATAAAAGCAAAAATAAACAAATGGGACCTAATGAAACTTAAAAGCTTTTGCACAACAAAGGAAACTATAAGCAAGGTGAAAAGACAGCACTCAGATTGGGAGAAAATAATAGCAAACGAAGCAACAGACAAAGGATTAATCTCAAAAATATACAAGCAACTCCTCCAGCTCAACTCCAGAAAAATAAATGACCCAATCAAAAAATGGGCCAAAGAACTCAACAGACATTTCTCCAAGGAAGACATACAGATGGCTAACAAACACATGAAAAGATGCTCAACGTCCGACTGTTTGAGACTGCATGGACTGCAGCCGGTCAGGCTCCTCTGTCCATGGAATTTTTCTAGGCAAGAATGCTGAAATGAGTTGCCATTTCCTACTGAAGGGGATCTCCCTGATCCAGGGATTGAACCCATGTCTGCTGCATTGGCAGGAGGATTCTTTACCACTGAGTCACCTATAAACTTACCAAGGGCAATTTCTGGGGAAGGGTTAGATTTTGAGCAGTTAGTCAGCAGCAGGCAACATTCTTGGGAACTGGGGAGCATGTGCTTAATCATAAATGGAAGAATCTGAGGAATACACCAGAGCAACTACTACAATATATAAAACTAAAATAGTGTTTCAGGGAAAAATATCTACTCCTGCCATGGATGGTATATTCTGATATTTTCTAATCTAAGCCATTACAAAATATACTGGCCCTCTAGTTCAGTCGCTCAGTCATGTCTGACTCTGCAACCCCATGGACTACAGCACACCAGGCCTCCCTGTCCATAACCAACTCTCAGAGCTTACTCAAACTCATGTCCATTGAGTCAGTGATGCCATCCAACCATCTCATCCTCTGTTGTCCCCTTCTCCTCCCGCCTTCAATCTTTCCCAGCATCAGGTTCTTTTCAAATGAGTCAGCTCTCTGCATCAGGTGGCCAAAGTATTGGAGTTTCAGCTTCAATATCAGTCCTTCCAATGAACACCCAGGACTGATCTCCTTTAGGATGACTGGTTGGATCTCCTTGCAGTCCAAGGGACTCTCAAGAGTCTTCTCCAAGGGTGTGGAGAAAAGGGAACCCTCTTACACTGTTGGTGGGAATGCAAACTAGCACAGCCGCTATGGAGAACAGTGTGGAGATTCCTTAAAAAGCTGGAAATAGAACTGCCATATGACCCAGCAATCCCACTTCTGGGCATACACACCAAGGAAACCAGATCTGAAAGAGACACGTGCACCCCAATGTTCATCGCAGCACTGTTTATAATAGCCAGGACATGGAAGCAACCCAGATGCCCATCAGCAGACGAATGGGTGAGGAAGCTGTGGTACATATACACCATGGAATATTACTCAGCCATTAAAAAGAATTCATTTGAATCAGTTCTAATGAGATGGGTGAAACTGGAGCCCATTATACAGAGCGAAGTAAGCCAGAAAGATAAAGACCATTACAGTATACTAACACATATATATGGAATTTAGAAAGATGGTAACGATAACCCTATATGCAAAACAGAAAAAGAGACTCAGATGTATAGAACAGACTTGTGGACTCTGGGAGAAGGCGAGGGTGGGATGTTTCAAGAGAACAGCATTGAAACATGTATATTATCTAGGGTGAAACAGATCACCAGCCCAGGTTGGGTGCATGAGACAAGTGCTCGGGCCTGGTGCACTGGGAAGACCCAGAGGGATCGGGTGGAGAGGGAGGTGGGAGGGGGGACCGGGATGGGGAATACATGTAAATCCATGGCTAATTCATTTCAATGTATGACAAAACCCACTACAATATTGTAAAGTAATTAGCCTCCAACTAATAAAAATAAATGAAAAAAAAAAGAGTCTTCTCCAATACCACAGTTCAAAAGCATTAATTCTTCAGCACTCAGTTTTCTTTATAGTCCAACTCTCATATCCATACATGACCACTGGAAAAACCATAGCCTTGACTAGACAGACCTTTGTTGGCAAAGGAATGTCTCTGCTTTTTAATATGCTGTCTGTGTTGGTCATAACTTTTCTTCCAAGGAGTAAGCGTCTTAATTTCATGGCTGCAATCACCACCTGCAGTGATTTTGCAGCCCCCCAAAATAAAATCTGCCACTGTTTCCACTGTTTCTCCATCTATTTGTCGTGAATTGTGGACTGGATGCTATGATCTTTGTCTTCTGAAGGTTGAGCTTTAAGCCAACTTTTTCACTCTCCTCTTTCACTTTCTTCTAGAGGCTCTTTAGTTCTTCTTCACTTTCTTCCACAAAGGCCCTCTGAACTAGCACTTCACAAAAGAAGATACTTAAGTGGCCAATAAACAGATGAAAAAGTTCTCAACTTCATGAGTTATCAGAGAAATGCAAATTTAAAACCATAACACAATAACACTATGTGCGTGCACACGCATGCTGTTGCTTCCGTTGTGCCCGACTCTTTGCCACCCTGTAGACTGCAGCCCAACTGGCTCCTCTGTCCACGGGATTCTCCAGGCAAGCATACTGGAATGGACTGCCATGCCCTCCTCCAGGGGGTCTTCCCAACCCAGGGACTGAACCCATGGTTCTTATGTCTCCTGCACTGGCAAGCAGCTTCTTTACCACTAGCACGGCCTGGGAAGCCCGCAGTACCACTGTATATCCTGTCAAATGGCTAAACTGAGGAAAACAATGCCAATTGTTAGCAGAGATATGGAGGAACTGTAATTTTCACATATTATGGGAGTATAAATTCTCACAAGGCAGAAACAACTATTTAGCATTATCTACTAAAGTTTAGCAAACATACACTTCGACTCAGCAACCGAGCTCCAAGGTATAATACATACTGGACAGAAATGTACATATGGTCATGAAAAAAATGTCCCAGAATGGCCATAGAGCTGAGGCAATTCCTATTTTCCAAAGATGGCTATAAAAAACTTTTCTGTCACATATGCTTCCCTATAATGGAACCTAGAGACTCTTCACTAGGAGAGGTAGGATCTGTGCCTCTTTTCTTGGAACCTAGGCAGGCTTGTGGCTCATTTGGAATGATAGAATGGTGTGGAGATGATGCCGTGTGACTTCCAAAGTTAAGTCAATGGAGGGTAGAAGAATATGCTCCCCAATAGTGTGCCACTTGGCATTAGGATTCTTTGAGCTGAAGGCGACTGAGAAAAAAGCAAACGTAAGAAGCGCTCTCTGCCTTCCTCAGACTTTGTACGACATAACTGTATAATGATGCCCCCCTTCTCTGCTCTGACAGGAAGAACAGAAGTGAATCCTCAGAGACAACAGTAGACTCAGAAGTCCAGCCCTTATCTTCCACTAGTTCCCCCATATATTTACCTTCCCACACTTTGCTGTCCTAGAAACTTAAAATTCTTTTCATTTGTCTTGTCACTTCCCTGAAAAGTTATTGCTTTTTGGCTAAGGCACTATACAAGCCCAAGTTTTCACTGCTCTTTGTGTTACTCATCATGGAGAGTTCCCATGTGTTTGCGAAGCATATGTGAATACACTTTTGTTTTTCTCTGTTTATCTGTTTTTGTTTTATTTTTTTGTCAGTCTAATTTATAGAAATGGCAACCCACTCCAGTCTTCTTACCTGGAAACTCCAGAGGAGCCTGGCAGGCTACAGTCTATGGGGCCGCAGAGAGTCGGACACGACTGAATGCACATACACGGAGTGCGGAGCAGGGGTAAAGAATCTTTACCAGCGCAGGAAATGCAAAAGATGAGGGTTTGATCCCTGAGTTGGGAAGATTCCCTGGAGTAGGAAATGACAGCTCATTCCAATATTCGCGCCTGCAGAATCCCATGGACAGAGCAGCATGGCCATCTACAGTTCATGGGATTGCAGAGTTGGACACAACTGAGCACATACACTCAAAACCAATGAACCTAAGATGGGCAGAGGCAAATCAGTTATCCTGTTTTACAGTAGAAAAAGACATGGAGCTTCTTCCTTGTTCCTGGGGACACTCATGCTTGGAATGAGTGTTCTCACTCATGTTTTGAGCCTTTGTGTAAGAAGTCCATCTGCCCTGAGGCCACCAAGCTGTGAGGAAGTCAGACGACTAGCAGAGTTCACACAGAGGTGACCCAAATGGCAGTAGTCAGTCTTAGTGTCCTTTTAGCCCAGGTGCCATATATATGCTGGTGCCCCTGCCAACTCACCCACAACCACTGACTCTTCAGCTGAAGGTCCAGACTTCACTGCAGCAGAGATCAGCCATCTCTACAGAACCCTTTACAAATCCCCTAACTCACAGAATCCTTGAGCATGGTAAAACAGCCATTCTTTTACATCATTATCTGTAATGGCCCCAAACCGAAAACAACGCAGATGTTCATTAACAGTTGAACAGATAAGTTGCAGTATATTCATATAGTGAAATACTCTATGGGAATGAGAGCTACTGATACACACAACTACATGGATGAGTTTCACAAATACAAGGCTGAGCAAAAGAAGCACCATACAAAAGAACACACACTGTAAGATTTTATTCCAATGAAACTCCAAGAAGACAAAATGTTACATTTAGTGCTAGAAAGCAGGCTAGCCGTTAGCTTTGGAGACGGGCAGGGACTGGGAGGGTGTGGAGTAGGGTTTCTGTTTCTTCACGTTAGGCTGGCTATACTGGTGTGCCCATTCTGTAAAAATTTATTGAATTCAACAGTTTTTAAATTTTTATTTTTTGATCACGCAGTGTGGCTTGTGAGATCCTAGTTCCCTGACCTGGGAGTGAACCTGGACCCTGGGCGGTGAGAGCAGAGTCCTAACCTGGACCCCCAGGTAGTTTCTGAGCTCGACATTTGTTTTTTTTTCTGAAGTCCGACACTTAACAAAAAAAATTTTTTTTGGCTACACCACGCTGTATGTGGGATCTTAGTTCCCCAACTAGGGACTGAACCTGGGCAGAAGCATAGAATCTTAACCACTGGACGGCCAGAGAAGTCCCTGGAGTTCAACATTGTTTTGTGTGTTCACTTTTATTTTATACTTCAGGAACATTTTAAAAGATGCCAGCCATGATACACAGATTGATCTCTCAACAGGCAAACAGATTACAACTCACAGTTGGGATTGTATGGGACAGTGGCTGGAGGTGATTTTGCCTCAGATAGTCAGATGGGTATCTCAGATCAGCTGTTCGTGAATAAGCATCCTTAACATACAGCTTCCTGCATACCAGAACCAGCTGCAGGCTGCCGCTGCTGACAAAGCCTCCAGGCAAGACTATCCTTTTCTTTCAGACCAGGATTGAACTGGAATGTGAACCAAAAGAAGGCAGAAATATCTTGGTGTTTTAAGAAGATGGACTCAAATATTTGACAACATGCAGCAGGTTAGGTTAACCTTACTAAAAACTTTCTTTAGTACTCATTCTGTGCTCGAATTTTATGTGTACAATTTTATCTATCATCAGAACAAACCTATGAAGTATCTTAGTTACTGGGATTCTTTCTATTTCTAAAGGAGAGGGAATTAAGAACTGGAGAAGTTAAACAACCTACTGGAGTTCTCAGTATTTATAAATATCTAAGGGTGAAGTCTGCCATATTACTGTATTTTTTAAGTTGCCTAAATACATGGGCAAACTTCACATTGAAGACTGGGAGGGATGGAAGTAGTCAGCCAAAAATAAAAGGAAGAGCTTACTGACACTGCTAAAGAGCCTTGGCCAAGGGCAAAGCTGGGTTCAGAACACATAAATCTAGGGTTTGAGTTTCATCTCTCTGTGACTCATCTTTGACTGAGCTGAGTCACTTCAGTTTTTCCTTTTATATTATTGTGTTTGCTTTTCTCCTACAGGTCGCTGTTTTAAGATAAAGAATTGAGCTCTTTGCCCTTTTAGATCTTTGTTTGACTAGTTTCTTTGTATAATTCAGGTCTCTGGTCAAATGCTACCTCCTCAGAAAGCCCTGTCCTAAACACCTTGTCTAAAACACCCTCCTTGTCACTCTCTTGCTCTTTTTTCTTTTAAATTATTTTTTAGTTTTCTTCTAAGCAATTTTCAATACTTAAAACCATAGTATATACTTATTTATTTCCTGTCTCCTCCACTATAATGTGAGCTTCTCGAGGACAAAGATTTATCTGCTTTGTTCATACAAACCCGCAGTGCCTAGAATAGTGCCTGGAAGGAATGTAGCAGATGCTCAGTTATTAATAATAGAGGGGGAGGAAGGAAGGAAGAGAGGGAGGCGGGGAGGGACTTGTATAAAGACATTTGAGGACTTTGAAATGGTACTTGGTGATTAACACTATATTGTACTACTGTAGAGATAAACCTCCCAAAATCTCAGTAGCTTGACACAAAAAGCTTACTTCCCCCTCACAAAAATAGTCTAATGCAGATGTTTCTAGTTGGGATCCAGGCTCCTCCCACATTCCAAAGATGTCTCCCAATGTTGTCCTGGGGGTTACCTCCCCTCCTGTCAGCTGGGAGGGTCCAAGGGCATGGAGGACAATGCAGAGATGTTTAATGGGCCAGTCTTGGAAGTACTACATATCACTTTTGACCGCGCGTGTGTGTGCGTGTGCATGTGTGTGTATGTGTGTGTGTGCGCGCGTGTGCTCAGTTGCGTCCAACCCCATGGATTGTAGCCTGCTAGGCTCCTCTGTCCATGGAATTCTCCAGGCAAAGTGAGTTGTCATTCCTCTCCAGGGGATCTTCCCCACCCAGGGAACCCTAGTCTCTTGCATCTCCTGCATTGGTAGGTGGATTCTTTACCATTAGCGCCACCTTCAGTTCTGTTCAATTCAGTAGCTCAGTCATCTCTGACTCTGTGACCCCACGAATCGCAGCACGCCAGGCCTCCCTGTCCATCACCAACTCCCGGAGTCCACTCAAACTCATGCCCATCGAGTCGGTGATGCCATCCAACCATTTCATTCTCTGTCGTCCCCTTCTCCTCCTGCCCCCAATCCCTCCCAGCATCAGGGTCTTTTCCAATGCGTCAACTCTTCGCATGAGGTGGCCAAAGTATTGCAGCTTCAGCTTCAACATCAGTCCTTCCAATGAATATGCAGGACTGATTTCCTGTAGGATGGACTGGTTGGATCTCCTTGCAGTCCAAGGGACTCTCAAGAGTCTTCTCCAACACCACAGTTCAAAAGCATCAATTCTTCAGCGCTCAGCTTTCCTCACAGTCCAACTCTCACATCCATACATGACCCCTGGAAAAACCATAACCTTGACTAGACAGACCTTTGCTGGCAAAGTAATGTCTCTGCTTTTTAATATGCGATCTAGGTTGGTCATAACTTTCCTTCCAAGGAGTAAGCATCTTTTTTTTTTTCCATTTATTTTTATTACTTGGAGGCTAATTACTTTACAGCATTGCAGTGGTTTTTGTCATACATTGAATTACCCATGGATTTACATGTATTCCCCATCCCGGTCCCCCCTCCCACCTCCCTCTCCACCTCATCCCTCTGGGTCTTCCCAGTGCACCAGGCCTGAGCACTTGTCTCATGTATCCAACCTGGGCTGGTGATCTGTTTCACCCTAGATATACGTGTTTTGATGCTGTTCTCTTGAAACATCCCACCCCCGCGTTCTCCCATAGAGTCCACAAGTCTGTTCTATACATCTGAGTCTCTTTTTCTTTTTTTGCATATAGGGTTATCGTTACCATCTTTCTAAATTCCATATATATGTGTTAGTATACTGTATTGGTCTTTATCTTTCTGGCTTACTTCGCTCTGTATAATGGGCTCCAGTTTCACCCATCTCATTAGAACTGATTCAAATGAATTCTTTTTAATGGCTGAGTAATATTCCATGGTGTATATGTACCACAGCTTCCTCATCCATTCATCTGCTGATGGGCATCTAGGTTGCTTCCATGTCCTGGCAATTATAAACAGTGCTGCGATGAACATTGGGGTGCACGTGTCTCTTTCGGATCTGGTTTCCTCAGTGTGTATGCCTAGAAGTGGTATTGCTGGGTCATATGGCAGTTCAGTAAGCATCTTTTAATTTCATGGTTGCAATCATCATCTGCAGTGATTTGCAGCCCCCCAAAATAAAGTCTGACACTGTTTCCACTGTCTCCCCATCTATTTCCCATGAAGTGATGGGACCAGATGCCATGATCTTAGTTTTCTGAATGTTGAGCTTTAAGCCAACTTTTTCACTCTCCTCTTTCACTTTCATCAAGAGGCTTTTTAGTTCATCTTCACTTTCTGCCATAACCTTACTTGGATGCAGTCTCAAAAATGACAGAACGATCTCTGTTCGTTTCCAAGGCAAACCATTCAATATCACAGTAATCCAAGTCTATGCCCCAACCAGTAACGCTGAAGAAGCTGAACAGTTCTATGAAGACCTACAAGACCTTCTGGAACTAACACCAAAAAAAGATGTCCTTTTCATTATAGGGGACTAGAATGCCAAAGTAGGAAGTCAAGAAACACCTGGAGTAACAGGCAAATTTGTCCTTGGAGTACAGAATGAAGCAGGGCAAAGGCTAATAGAGTTCTGCCAAGAGAACGCACTGGTCCTAGCAAACACCATCTTCCAACAACACAAGAGAAGACTCTATACATGGACATCACCAGATGGCCAACACCAAAATCAGACTGATTATATTCTTTGCAGTCAATAATGGAGAAGCTCTATATAGTCAGTAAAAACAAGACCGGGAGCTGACTGTGGCTCAGATCATGAATTCCTTATTGCCAAATTCAGACTGAAATTGAAGAAAGTGGAGAAAACCACTGGACCATTCAGGTATGACCTAAATCAAATCCCTTATGACTATACAGTGGAAGTGAAAAGTAGATTTAATAGATCTGATAGACAGAGAGCCTGATGAACTATGGATGGGGGTTCGTGACAATGTACAGGAGACAGGAATCAAGACCAGCCCTTTCTTTGCAAAAAAGCAAAACGGCTGTCTGAGGAGGCCTTACAAAGAGCTATGAAAAGAAGAGAAGCGAAAAGCAAAGGAGAAAAGGAAAGATATTCCCATTTGAATGCAGAGTTCCAAAGAATAGCAAGGAGAGATAAGAAAGCCTTCCTCAGTGATCAGTGCAAAGAAGTAGAGGAAAACAACAGAATGGGAAAGACTAGAGATCTCTTCAAGAAAATTAGAGATACCAAGGGAACATTCATGAAAAGATAGGCTCCATAAAGGACAGAAATGGTATGGACCTAACAGAAGCAGAAGATATTAAGAAGAGGTGGCAAGAATACACAGAAGAACTGTACAAAAAAGATCTTCATGACCCAGATAATCACAATGGTGCAATCACTCACCTAGAGCCAGACATCCTGGAATTTGAAGACAAGTGTGCCTTAGAAAGCATCACTATGAACAAAGCTAGTGGGGGTGATGGTATTCCAGTTGAGCTATTTCAAATCCTGAAAGATGATGCTGTGAAAGTGCTGCACTCAATATGCCAGCAAATTTGGAAAACTCAGCAGTGGCCACAGGACTGGAAAATGTCAGTTTTCATTCCAATCCCTAAGAAAGGCAATGCCAAAGAATGCTCAAGCTACCACACAATTGCACTCATCTCACACGCTAGTAAAGTAATGCTCAAAATTCTCCAAGCCAGGCTTCAGCAATACGTGAACCGTGAACTTCCATATGTTCAAGCTGGTTTTAGAAAAGGCAGAGGAACCAGAGATCAAATTGCAAACATCCACTGGATCATCGAAAAAGCAAGAGAGTTCCAGAAAAACATCTATTTCTGCTTTATTGACTATGCCAAAGCCTTTGACTGTGTGGATCACAATAAACTGTGGAAAATTCTGATAGAGATGGGACCAGACCACCTGACCTGCCTCTTGAGAAACCTATATGCAGGTCAGGAAGAAACAGTTAGAACTGAACATGGGAAAAAAAAAAAAAAAGAACTGAACACGGAACAACAGACTGGTTCCAAATAGGAAAAGGAGTACGTCAAGGCTGTATATTGTCACCCTGCTTATTTAACTTATATGCAGAGTACATCATGAGAAACGCTGGGCTGGAGGAAGCACAAACTGGGATCAAGATTGTTGGAAGAAATATCAATAACCTCAGATATGCGGATGACACCACCCTTACGGCAGAAAGTGAAGAAGAACTAAAGAGACTCTTGATGAAAGTGAAAGAGAGAGTGAAAAAGTTGGCTTAAAGCTCAACATTCAGAAAACTAAGATCATGGCATCCGGTTCCATCACTTCATGGCAAATAGATGGGGAAACAGTGGAAAGAGTGGCTGACTTATTTTTCTGGGCTCCAAAATCACTGCAGATGGTGATTGCAGCCATGAAATTAAAAGACGCTTACTCCTTGGAAGAAAAGTTATGACCAACCTAGATAGCATATTATAAAGCAGAGACATTACTTTACCAACAAAGGTCTGTCTGGTCAAGGCTATGGTTTTTCCAGTGGTCATGTATGGATGTGAGAGTTGGACTGTGAGGAAAGCTGAGTGCCGAAGAACTGATGCTTTTGAACCATGGTGTTGGAGAAGACTCTTGAGAGTTCCTTGGACTGCAAAGAGATCCAACCAGTCCATCCTAAAGATCAGTCCTGGGTGTTCATTGGAAGGACTTATATTGAAGCTGAAACTCCAATACTTTGGCCACCTGATGTGGAGAGCTGATTCATTTGAAAAGATCCTGATGCTGGGAAAGAATGAGGGCAGGAGGAGAAGGGGATGACAGAGGATGAGATGGCATCACTGACTCGATGGATGTGGGTTTGGGTGGATTCCGGGAGCTGGTGATGGACAGGGAGGCCTGGCGTGCTATGGTTCATGGGGTCGCAAAGAGTCGGACATGACTGAGCGACTGAACTGAACTGATTGTGGTTTGCTCAGTCACTAAGTCATGTTCAGCTTTTTGATCCCCATGGACTGCAGCATGCAAGGCTTCCCTGTCCTTCACTATCCCCAGGAGCTTGCTCAAACTCATGTCCATCGAGTTGGTGATGCCATCCAACCATCTCATCCTCTGTTGTCCTCTTCCCCTCCTGCTTTCAGTCTTTCCCAACATGAGGGACTTTTGCAATAAGATGACTCCTTGCATCAGGTGGCCAAGGTATTCAGCTTCAGCATCAGTCCTTCCAGTGAATATTCAGGGTGGTTTCCAGATTTTATGAACACAAATATATAGTAATGAATGATTTTACTCTGAACTCTTTATTCATAGATATCTAACACAGACTAACTTATTCAACCACAGTGCAGAGATTAGCTAGCTGTTTACCCAACCCGCTTCCTTCTCCACCTACACACACACCTGAACTATGTTTCTAAACCTTCCTTGTCCTTAGGTATGCCTAGTGGATGGGGTCAAAGGGGTCTTCCCAGGTGGTGCTGGAGAGGAGAATGAAAAAAGCTGGCTTAAAACTCAACATTTTTAAAGAAATGTTGAGAAACATGAAAACACTTGTACTTTATAAGAATTGAACTAAAATTCCAACTTCAACTACAAAGTATAAGTTTTTGAATCCTAGGAATTATATTTTGCAATATTGAATCTTTTGATTTCCTTTAGGATTAACTAGTTTTATCTCCTTGTTGTCCAAGGGACTCTCAAGAGTCTTCTACAGCACTGAAATTCAAAAGCATCAATTCTTCAGTGCTCAGCCTTCTTTATGGTCCAACCCTCATATCCATACATGACTACTGGAAAAACCATAGCTTTGGCTATAAGGACCTTTGTCAGCAAAGTGATGTCTCTGCTTTTTAATACAGTGTCTAGATTTGTCATCGCTTTTCTTCCAAGTGGCAAGTATCTTTTCATTTCATGGCTGCAGTCACCATCCACAGTGATTTTGGAACCCAAGCAAATAAAGTCTGTCACTGTTTTTATTTTTTCCCCATCTATTTGCCACGAAGTGATGGGACCAGATGCCATGACCTTAGTTTTTTTGAATGTTGAGTTTTAAGCCAGCTTTTTCACTCTCCTCTCCAGCACCACACGGGAAGACCCCTTTGACCCCATCCACTAGGCATACCTAAGGACGAGGAAGATTTGGAAATATAGTTCAGGTGTGTGTGTAGGTAGAGAAGGAAGCAGGTCTGGTAAACAGTTAGCTAATCTCTGCCACTGTGGTTGAAAGTTACTCTGTGTTAGATATCTATGAATAAAGAATTCAGAGTAAAATCATTCATTACTGTATATTTGTGTTCATAAAACCTGGAAACCACTTATTTCAGAGAATTCCAAAGTCTCTATGATAAAACCATTCTTTATACTTGAGAGCTGCCGTTTATATATTCTCTCGGGAGAGGAAAGAAAGGAGAAACTTGATTTTTGTAAAAATTCCATTTGTATCTGAATTGCTTTACAAGACTGTGAAACATTTACATATAAACTATAGTTTTGACTTGATTACAAAACCTGCCAGAATTCCATTCAAAGGTATGGTTTTTCTAATAGTGTGGCTATAAACACTGCAAAATGCATTTCTGAGGGTTTGAAATCTTACCTTCTAGAAAGGAATGGATATTTCTAAAATTTCTAAATTCTAAGCTAGGCCCGGGTAAAGCCTGGAGTTTTCATTCAGATTGTCTTACCATATGTTTCTTTTATACTTTAATACTGCTTAAGACTAGAAGCTCCGGAAGAATGAGTTTCAGTCCATTGGTAAGAAGGATAGAAAAGTGGTGATAGGAAAAAACTAGCATTTGCTGAGGCTTATTTGTCAGGACTGTGCAAGGCACTGTGCCCACACATTTGACTTCCTTTAATCCTCACATCAACACTGCAAGGAAGGTAGTGATCCCAGTTTTATCCGTGAGGATCCTTTGTCTCTGGGAGGCTAACTCACTCACCTGTGGTCCCCAGCCAGGAAAGGACAAAGCTTGGATGTGAGTTGAGGTCTACCTGGCACCAAAACCTAGATTCTTGAATAGAGCAGACTGGAAAAGAGAATGAAAACGAAGAACTTGGGAGCCGAGCTAGAGACCAACACTAAGGATGTTTGAAATTTGATTCCTCAGTTCTTTCTTTCCTAAGAAATCCCTGGAGGTGATTTTTTTGACTGCCCCTCATAGCATAGCACGCGGGATCTTAGCTTCCTGTTGCTTAGTTGCTAAGTTATGTCTGACTCTTCACGGCCCCATGGACGGTAGCTCACCAGTCTCCTCTATTCAGGCAAGAATATTGGAGTGTGTTGCCATGTCCTCCTTCAGGGGATCTTCCCAATCCAGGGATCAAGTTGATCTTAGTTCCCTGACCAGATCACACCTATGCCCCTGCATAAGAGTACAGACTCTTAACCACTGGACCACCAGGGAAGTCTCCACAGAGGTGCTTAATTCCTTTGTATCTGTTAGCCACTAGCTCTGTAGAAAGACTGAAGTCACATGTAAGGTTAGAGCTTCAGATCTTAGTATCGGTTCTCTGATGTTTCTGGTCACTTACTGAAATCCCTCTGCAGGGGGTTTTTTCCAAACCAGTTGTCTATGGGAGCAATCAAGTTCCAACCTAGCTCTTGACTGGGAAGGTATGGCCACCTTGATCACATCTCCACGGGAAAAATGAAACTGATAGATTAAGGGAGGAATTCCAAGAATAACTTTGGCACTCGACCTAAGACTGGAAAACAATTTTCCTTCTCCTTTGGGCAGTGAAAATGCCTCAAGGACAGTAAAATATGCAGGCGAATCAGGCTGAGGGCCGTTTTTCCTCTTCTCTTCTGCCAGGGTCCATGTCTGTAAAACAGATGAACTGTTTGCTACCTTCCTGAGTTTTAACTCAGCTGTTTATAGCAAACCTGTACATATGCACATCGTAAAGTTAAAAATAAAGCCAAATAGCTAGACTTCAGAGTGGGAGAGACAAGAAAATACTTGTACTTTATAAGAATTAAACTAAAATTCCAACCTCAACTATCTAAGGTAAGTTTTTTGAATCCTAAGAATTATATTTTGCAATATTGAGTGTATCATTTTTTGAAAAAGCCACATCTTTTGAATATACTTGGGTTAACACTATTTTCAAATTATCTTTCTTACAGCCATTACATAGAATACAAAGAAGAGAAAGAAACAACAGTGCTAAAATGTATTCCCTGTAGATTGATACATTCTCTGTGGAATCTTTTTTGCAAAAGTGGAATATGGATTAAAGATTAAAGTGATGTACAAATGGTTATAATTCAAAGTGAAAGTGAAGTGAAAGCGTTAATCGCTCAGTCATGTCTGACTCTTTTATGATCCCACCAGGCCCTTCTGTCTGTGGCATTCTCCAAGAAAGAATACTGGAGTGGGAAACTACCCCCTTCTTTAGGAGATCTTTTCGACTCAGGGATTGAACTCATGTCTCCTGCCTTGCAGGCATATTCTTTACTGTCTGAGTCAACAGGAAAGCTCAACCAATGGTTATATTCAAATGTATTCTAAAATACATATAATTGCAGTAAGAGGTAAAGGAGTATGATGTATGTCATTTACAAATAGTTCAGGAAAAATAATTAATATTATGCATAATAAAGCATCCACATATATGTATTTATAGAGATAGTGAGTTATGAAACAAATGTAGGAAAATGATAAAAGTTGATAGATTCATTGTAATGTACTGATTGCTACTGACTTGTTCACTGTAAAATAGTTAATTTTATACTATGTGAGTTTCACCTCAATGGGGGGAAAAATGGATTTGAGTGAAGGTATAAAGGGTGTCTAGAATTTTTCTGTATTATTCTGCATTTCTGTATTATTCTGTATTTTCTGTAAGTATAAAATTATTTTTAATAAAAAGTTAAAGAAACCTATAGAAACTATAGTAAGTAGCTCAACTGAGAGAATTTACCTTGGAAATTAAATTAGTTACAGCGATGTTGAAGGTCTGAACAAAGCCAAGGGACGCTGAGGTACCGGAGGTGAAGCCTGCAGGTAGCATGTGCCATGTTTTAGGAGGGGCTCCAGAGAGCTACAGGAGTTCAGAGAGCTGGAACAAGTCTGAAGTCAGCCGCTCCTGCTGTCAGGGTAGAGGGGCGTGCGTGCTCCTCAGCCGTGTCCAGTCGTGTGACCCTTGGGACGGCAGCCCGCCAGGCTCCTGTGTCCAAGCGATTCTGCAGGCAAAGACCAAGGGGGCGCTGTGAGCCGAAGTCCGTCCTCCTCCTCCCGCCGTAAAGTCTCCCTCTCGGGCCCCTGCGCTCCCCTGGTAAAGAACACACCTGTCAATGCAGGAGACACAAGAGGTGTGGGTTTGGTCCCTGAGTCAAGAAGATCGCCCGGAGAACAGAAGGGCAACCCACCGCAGTATTCTTGCCTGGAGAACCCCGTGCGTAGGGAAGCCTGGCGGGCTCCAGTCCATGGGGTCACAGGGTGGGGCGCGGCGGAGCGACTGACACAGCGCCCCCTACTGGAAGAACCTCGCCGCGGCGGCTGAGTGAATGCGGACCGCGGAGTCTCAGCAGCAGAACGCTCCGCAGGAGGGTTTCAAACCACGAACACACAGGACCCAGGTATTTGGCAGCAATCCTTTCTGGGTTTGACTTGACAGATATAAGTTTAGTAACAGGCCCACCCCACATAGCGGAATTCTGAGACGCATAAAATACCCAGCTCAGAAGAAAATGCTATAAATACAAACACTCTCAGAGCCAATTCACATTAGTTACAGTATATTCTATTCAGTGGCCACAAACACACCATTAGTGAATACTGAACCATCGTTCTAGAGAAAATGCAGGGTTAGCTTCCTGTGAGGCTCTGTCACAATATTTTTGCCAAACAGTGAATCCATAACTTTGTTTTATGGCTATTTATGTTTAAAAACACCGTACTTAACACGTTTTGGGTTGATTAGTGTGTTAGTCGCTCAGTCGTGCCCGACTCTTTGCGATCCCATGACTGTAGGCCATCGGGTTCCTGTGTCCATGAGATTTTCCAGGCGAGGATACTGGAGTGGGTTAGCCATTTCCTTCTCCAGGGGATCTTCTCCACCCCGGGGATCGAACCCGGGTCTTCTGTCCTGCAGGCAGAGTCTTTACCGACTGAGCTACAAGGGAAGAGAGAACGCCGAGCTCATGGTCAACAGCACTTTAACTCACGCCCAAGTAAAGCTCATTCGTCACATGTATTTTCTCCTTAAGAGAAACTTAAGGAGGAATTCTTTCTTTTAAGATATTTATCTGTTTAAGGCCAGCCTGGGCCTGGCCTTGGGTCTTTGTCGCTGCGTGCAGGCTTCCTTCAGCTGTGGCGCTTGGGCTTCTCATTGCAGGGGCTTCTCCTGTTGCCAACTCAGGGCTTCCGTTCCTGGGAAGGAGAAGACATCCAATGCACTCAGCTCACCACAGAGGAATTTTCTTAAATGGCGCATCTGCCTCAGAGATCAAGACCAGCCTTCTGAGAGTGGCTGAGAAGATTCTTTACGCTTTAGACCCTGGGCTCCGCTCCGGCCTCTTCCCACCTCCCCTTGCCCGGCCAGAACGTGCGCTCCGGCCTCGCGGACCCGGTGTCTGGGCTTTTGCCTGTCTGCTTACTGCTTGGGATGCTCTTCCCCATTTCTTTTTCCAGAAAGCCGTTTTAGGGTCCCCAAGTCTGAGATGGTTTTTCATGGTACTTGGGGAATATCCCAGACATAGCATCTATCATACGGTAGGTGTCCTGCTCCCTCACTGAGCTTCAAGCTCCTCGGGAATGGGGCTGCCCACTCTACGTCGTTTAGTCGCTCGGTCGTGTCCAACTCTTTTGCGAACCCATGGACTGTAGCCCGCCAGGCTCATCTATCCATGGGACTTCCCAGGCAAGAACACTGAAATGAGTTGCATTGCCTACTCTATACATCTTAGAATTGTTAGTGGAACTTAAAAAACTCCTGGCATGCAGTAAACCTTTATAAATATTTTCTGAATTAACCAGTGTGAGTGAGGACATTTTACAAAATAACCACAGGAGTGAAGACAAAGAAGTCATTCATGAGGGCGAGGTGTGCCTCTTGGAGAATGTTGAAATTTCAGACATGCTTCATGCAAGGGGCAAAGCTTGGCAAGGCTTTTACATGCTGGCACTGGAGACTGGTTTTTGGAGATGGGTGTGCTTAGGAGGCTGGGGAGAAGGCTGAAAGGCGGAAGCTTAACCAGGGTGAGAGACAGTGGCTTTAAATAGGGAAGTTTCAAGAAAACAGGAAGTTTTTTACTTTTTAACCACCTTGGTGAAGTGCATGGATCTCAGGTGTCAGAAGACTGTTGAAGGTGTGTAAGTAGCTAGACTTCTTTGATGTATTGGGCTAGTCATTACAGAAATAGAAGATCATTGTCCAGAGATGTGTTAAATGAGCCACTTCTAAAGGCACCACCTCTGCCTGTGTAAACACTCACCCTTGAGGGAAAGAACTGGAATGGCTCTCCTTTATTTGAGCCAAACTGCTTTAAAGTGGCTCAGACTACCTAATGGAGAAAGAAGGACCCGGAGAGCTGGCAGAGAAGGGTTGGCTCAGGGCTAGGAGGCAATTGAACCCCCAGGAAGCCAAGATGCTTGATGTGAATCTCCAGAGTTCCAGAATTTTATGTTCTTGTTGTTCAGTCGCTCGCCCTGTCTGACTTATTGTGACCCCACGGACTACAGCACGCTAGACTTCTCTGTCCTTCACTATCTCCTGGAGTTTGCTCAAACTCACGTCCATTGAGTCGATGATGCCATCCAACCATCTCATCCTCAGTCGCCCCCTTCCTGTCCTGCCCTCAGTCTTTCCCAGCATCAGGGTCTTTTCTGATGGGTCTGCTCTTCGCATCAGGTGGCCAAAGGGTGCTCTTGTAGGCCCTCTTAAATGAAGAAAGGGAAGGGTGTGATGGCATCCTCATTGTATGTTTAGAGCTTGTTTACTCCCCGGGGCTGGTTCTTTGATTTCTGAGCTTCAGAATATTTGCATAAGAATGTGATTCCCCAGGTGGGCTGATTTCCAGAATTGAAAGATTGACCTTTAACTCATATGGGAATCTCAAAGGCCACTGAATGGACCGCAGACCTTAGTCAGAAGATGGGCTGGGTGGGGCCTGATGTGGGTCACTCTTGGAGGCTGAGGTTTTTAGGCTGATGAGATAAGGGAGGGTGAAATTTCTCCTTTGCACCAGCATCCCCTTCTCCCCCCGCTGCACACTCCACCTTACTCCACACTCCCCAGGTGCTCTCCCTGAAAGGACAGAACCCCCTCCCCACCACAGTTGTCACCAAATGTAGACTTTTCTGAGGGGCCAGAGGGTTTTGGTTGTTACTAGTCTGTGACTGTATACTGAAGCCAAATATTGTCCCTGAGTTTGCCATAACCTCCTCACCAACCCCACAGGGCGTCCCCTCACTCAGCACCTCTTCAAAGAAGTGGTGTTGTCGCTTAGGTCACTGCAGTAGGTGCTACTAGTGAAGCTGTTGGGGAAATTTTAGCATACAAATAGAAACCTTCATTTTGTTTTGATGAAGAATGTTCAGCTGCAGCCCACAGGCCTACAAGCCCAGTGCTTGCCCAGCTTCTAGACCAAAGGAAGAGCCTGCAGTCAGGGACAGAGACTCAGCAGTTTAATGAATGAGGAGGCTTATGTGTCTGAAGCAAAGTCTCGGAGCAACACCCCACGGTGTCCGGCAGACAGCAGGCAGGGCCTGGCAGGGTCTTGACTCCCAGGAGCAGGGGGAGGTTACCAGTTACGGGGGGAATCACATTAGTTTGACTCATCAGTTACCAGGGAAACCAGAAGAGGGGACTGTAACTCATTGCCCCTTGGATAAGAACAAGGGGCCTGGGGCAAGTATGTACGAAGGTCAGTCATATGAGTAGGGTGTTGGTGAAGCAGGCCCTGATTGAGTCTGGGGGTGGGGTGGGACGGCGGATGTAGAGAGAGCAAGAGAACAGCCATCTTGGATAGCAGAATGCTTAAATGTAACTGTGAGGAAATTGGGGATCATATACATCTTTCCTGAGCTGGGCCTCATGTGGAGAAGATTGCCCACCCATGCCAGCTTGCACTGCCTTCTCAGGTTACACCAAGAGGCATACAGGCATACAGTGTGGTGCCCCAAGGATGAAAGAACAAGGTGAACAAGAAGGGTCTTGGAATACAGGAACAGAAAAAATCAGACCCTCAACACCGTTCCCCAACATGTTGTAACCCTTGTGGGATTTTTGAGTCTTCCTGAGTAGTATGGCCTATCTCCCTTCTTACCCCACATAAGGAAAAGATGTTTGCCTTACTCTTAGCCTGCCCAGTATACATACCTATCCAATCAGCAAATGACTCTCCAGACCCCTACCCTGCTCCTTGTCCCACCCACTATTCTGGCAGCCAACACCCTCTCCCAATCTAATAAACTTGATTCTCCTTGCATTCTGCCTCCTGTCTGGAAATTCTTTTCCAACCTGCACACAGACCATGACACTATGACTCTGAGATCCTTGAACCTAGAGGCTGCATCATATTTACTCCTCGAGCGGCCTGATAGCTGATATTCAATGAGCCTGTTGCTTTACTGGGAGGGAAGGTGGCCTGTTCCCCCTAATACCTTTCACTTTCTGCACAAATCATAGACTCACGTCTCCCTCTGCAAAACCAAAGCAAACAAGTGTCCCCATAATCCACTCTGCTCCTCATCCTACTTTTGCTCACTTGCCCCTAATGTCAGCCTTAGCCTCTGTTTTTTCTCTTTCTAGGAAAAAAGACAGTGACCCAGTCCGCCTCTCCTATTCCCCAACATTATGAAGTCTGCTTTCAGTCTTCATCACTCATAGAAACTGTCCTTGCTGCATTTATCAGTAGCCTCTTCATTGAGAAAGCAGCTGGGCCCCATAGCGTCTCGTCACAGGCACGGTTGTTGATTATTTCACCTTGACATGCTGCCACTGTGGCCTCCCCAACAGCACTGTCCTGGTTTTGCAAGGAGGTTCTCAGACCACTAAACCCCTACCTTTGTCAGAGTTTATTAAGTCCCCCAAACATAGGAGTTGCTAAGCCTCCCTTCCATCTAGAACCTTGCTCTTCAACATGGTCTTTCTGGACAAGTAGGATTGGCTTCCTTGAGAGCCTGTCAGAAATGCAGAGTCTTAGATCTACCCTGGACTTGCTGTATCAGAAGCTGCATTTTAATTCAGATCCCCCAGTGACTCATCTGCACATTAAGATTTAAGAGGTGCTGATCTATGGCAGCAGTAAGAGAAATATAATGCACACCACGTGTGTATTTTGAAATTTCTTGTAGCCATATTTAAAAACATGAAAAGAAACATGTGAAATTGTCATCATGTAGTGTAATGGAACTCAATACATACAAACTGTTATAATTTCAATGCGTAACCCATATAAAAATCATTGAAATGCGTTATACTCATTCGTTAGTTAAGTGTTTGAAATCCAGTGTGTATTTCACCCTTACGGCCCATCTCACATCACACCAGTCACATTTCAAGTGTTCAGTAGCCACAGGACAACTGGCTACAGTTTTAGAAAAGGCAGCTCTAGAGTTTAGCGTGCAGACGAGATCTTAAAGTTGCAGTGAAAAAATCTGTGGGCAAACTGCTTCAGCACTTACTAGCATCGTGATCTTGTGCAAATTATCCCTCTCTGGCTTCCTTTCCTCATCTTGTGAAACAGGAAACTGTGGAGATTGGTATCTGAGCTGTGTCACTTACCAGCTGTGTCTCAGTTTCCTCAATAAAATAGGGCTAAAAATGCTCTCCAGCCTGTGGGGTATGTTGTAGAGCTTAAAAGAATAAATACATAGAAATTCCTTACACCAATACCTGATCCACTGTAGGTATTACTGTCCACAAGTTATAATGTCAGTAAAGGACCTATTCACAGTAACAGTTATGAAGAGTTGGGTGACATAAAAAATGCCTGTATTAAAATGTTAAATAAAAGAAACAACACAAAATGGTTTTTATAATATGATCACACCTATATTAAAACGGACTTCCCTGGTGGTCCAGAGAGTAAAGTGTCTGCCTACCATGTGGGAGACCCGGGTTCAATCCCTGGGACGGGAAGATCTCCTGGAGAAGGAAATGGCACTCACTCAAGAATACTCTAGTATTCTTGCCTGGAAAACCCCATGGACGGAGGAGCCATAGGATCGTAAAGAGTCGGACACGACTCAGCGACTTTTTTCACTTTCATATTAAAATCAAAATAGCTTAAACTTATATCTAGAAGAAGGAAATATTAATTTTGATTATATTTGGGAGACAGAATATTTTTGGGGAGACAGTGATTTTTTTCTTTCTACTTTTCTAAATATGTATTGATTTTGTAATGAGAACAAAATTAACTATTTCTCAAACTGCTTACTAGTTGAACTAGTTGAGAGCATAGGGTCTGGAATAATACTCCCTGGGTTCCCCTGAGGGCACTGTGGTGAGTGAAATAAATCAGCGAAAGAGAGGCTACATGATCTCACTTACATGTGGAATCTTAAAAAAAAACAAAAAACTCATAGAAATAAAGTTTGAATGTTGCCAGGCGCTGTGTGGGTAGGGGAAATCAGGAGATGTTTGTCAAAGGGTATAAACTTTCAGTTATATTTAAGATGAACAAGTTCTGGTGATCTAATGTACAGCATGGTGACTATAATTAACAATACTGTATTTTGTACTTGAAAGTTGCTAAGAGAGTAAATTTTAAATGCTCTCATCACACATATTATTTGTGATTACGTGAGGTGATGGATGTGTTAACTAGCTTTATTGTGGTAATATTTCACATACTCTGTGTGTATCAAATCATTGTATTGTATACTTAAACTTGCACAATGCTCTATGTCAATGTTACCTTAATAAATCTGGAAAACAAAGAGTAAGATATGAGGAAGAGAAGATTCACTTCACAGATTTCAGAGAAGCAAATTTTATTTAAATCTTAAAGTATTAGAGCAAACCCACAAATTCTCTGGAGTCTGATTCTGGCTTTGCTTTCCCTAGCTTATGATATTGGATAATTTCTTAAACTGCTCTGTGCCTAGATTTCCCCATCTAGGAAATGGGAATAGTAATTATACTTAACTGATAAGAGTTGTGGAAAAAAAAAGAGTTGTCATGAGGATTAAATTATATAATAGCTATAAAGGGCTTAGGAAAATGCCTGGCACATAATCACAATGGTTTGATAATGAAGATGAAGGAGGAGGGGGAGAAGGAGAAGGGAGATAAGGTTTGTGTTAGTGATCATCGCCTCCCTGGGTCTGGACCCTGATTAGCTGTTGGGATTTGGGCATGTTTCTTAAATTCGCTAAGCCTTAGCTTTCTCATCTGTAAATGGAATAACAATACAGGCAATATGCACAGATCACACAAAATTGATAAGGGGAGTACATAAGATCATTTGTGTATAGTGCCTGGATCACAATAATCTCCATAATATTATTTCTAAAAAGTTAACACAAATCGGGGCAGCAATGTCCCCTTTATAGGTTGCTGTGGAGATAAAACAAGAGCCCTTTGAAAACCATAAAAATGAAGCAGTAGTTCAATTCGTTTTCACTAGATGGCAGTAGACATCACCAAATTCAGCTGAGCTCACTAAACAAAGAGCTGAAGGAGAAAGACACTTTCCTTTGCACACTTACTTGGCCTCGTCCCACTTCTGTGATGATGCAGGGATGGGGCTGGAGAGCATAACATATATTATTTCAAATGAGTGAATTCCGTGCTTGGGCTCAAGAATCTTTTTGTTGGATGTAAACTGTGTTTTCAAGACTAAGACCCAGACTGAACCGGAGAGTATGTAGAGGAAGAAAGAAACAAATCTGTCAATGTGCTGACTTTTGCCTCTTTGGCCAAATTATTTCTCTTCTCTAGACCTTTCATCAAGGTTTTGCTAAAGTGCCACAAAAATTTGTATGTAGAATCAGTCAATATGTCAAACAAAGTTTCTCAAGGGAATGAAAAATCAGTAAATAAATGTCCTCATACTAAATGAGGTACTGTTAGAGGTCATTGATGGCTGTGCCTCAGAGTAACCTTTCTTTTATTTGTTAGATTTCTTAAAATTTTCTTTTAATAAAAAAATGACTTAAATCTTTTAACACTTGTACATACTTTATTCATTTGCTGGGGCTGCCCTAATAAAATACCACAGACCAGGTGCCTTAAACAACAGAAACATATTTTTTCAGCGTCCCAGAGGCTAGATGTCCAAGGTCAAGGTCTGTTTTCTACTGATGCCCCTGTCCTTGTCTTTCAGATGGCCATCTTCTGTGTCCTAGCATGGTTATCCTGTGTTGTCTGTGTCCTAGTATCTTTTTATAAGGACACCAGTCATCTTGGGAGTCCACTCAGTGATCCTATTTTAACTTAATTACATCTCAAAATATGGTCGCATTCTGAGGTACTGATGTTACATACCGAGGTACATAGCGCTGGGTGGGGAGGACCCAATTCAGCCCATAACTCGGGCACAGTTTGTTAAGAAGACTAGCAGTGGACTACTCCTACTCCATCCCTCCTGCTTCATTTTCCAATTTCTGGAAGAATCCAACTTGCACTTTTTTTTTTTTAAGTATTTGTTTATTTGGCTGCACCCGAGTCTTAGTTGTGGCAAGATCTTTAGCTGAGGCATGCAGGGATCTAGTTCCCTGACCAGAGTTTGCAACCGGGGCCCCTGCATTGGGATTGCAGAGCCTTAGCCACTGGACCACTAGGGAAGTCCTCCAATTTATACTCTTTAAGCTAATTATTTAAGTAGTTAACTTCACACCTGTAAATAACATGTAAATAATGCCTCATTGTTTTTTCAGGTTTAGACTTCATCCCTTGAGTTTTTTTTTAAAAATTATTTATTTATTTACCTTTGACTGACCTGGGTCTTCACTGCTGCTCCTGCACTTTCCCTAGTTGTGGTGAGTGGAGTCTACTCCTCTTTGTGGGGCTCAGACTTCCCACTACAGTGGCTTCTCTTGTGGAGCTTGGCCTTAAGCAGTTGTGGCCCGTGGGCTTTAGAGTGTGGGCTCAGTAGCTGTGGTCAGGGACTCTGTTGCTCCGAGGCATGTAGGAGCTTCCTGGATCAAGGCTGGAACCGTGTCTCTTGCATTGGTAGGCAGATTCTCAACCACTGGACCACCAGGGAAGTCCCGATCCTTTGATTTTTATTATGAAAGATGTACCTCTTTCTCACCTCCTGTCACTCCCACCACCCATATAGACTTCCTCTCTCCCCATTCTCTCAAAATAGTGAATCATAATTTTGGTGAGATCAGTGATTGATATTTACATTATTGAACAACTTTGTTTTTCCAGAAGCCAACTATTTTTTATTTGTTAAGTTTTCTATGTACTTGTTGTACATCAATCTATAAACCTTACCCCTTTGATGTCAATCTCATCTCAATTACGGTAAGACAGATACCTTATTCATCTGTGTCATCCTCTGGAATCTGCCTCCAGGGGCCTCTTACTTGTTCCATTCTGGGTTGGCTGAACCCTAGGACTGTCATACTGGTGCCTACTAATTCTCTTTGCTTTTCCTTTGGGTTGGAATTTCTGTTTCCTGGATTCTATGTCATCGTCTTCCTCTTCTTGGTCTACTTTCTTGCTGTAATGTCAGTTTAAAATTTCAAAGATTTACTTATTCAGCAAACTTTTTTTTTTTTGGCAACACCATTTGGTACGTGGGATCTTAATACCCTGACTAGGGATTGAACCTGTGGCTTCTGCACTGGGAACATGGAGTCTTAACCACTGCACCACCAGGAAAGTCAGCAAACATTATTGAGCTTGTGTCAGGCACAGTGCTAGGCACCAGGAATACAGAAGAGAAATAGAAAACATCACTCCTTACAGGCTGATGACGTCCAGCTCTGTAGCAACACGATGGCCAGTGTGATATGCGTTTGGGGCAGGTACCTGGTTAAGACTCTGTGCTTCCACTGCAGGGAGTGCAGGTTCCATCCCTGATCAGGGAATGATGAGTCTTAATCACTGAACTGCCATAGAAGTCCCCATCATTTTGTTTATGCATATTAGTGGTTTGTTTTATTCTGTGGACCATACTTTTAGGTAAGCTAAGGTCTCAACCTCCTAGAAATTCCTTTATTCATTTAACAAATATTTGTTGAGATGCACTCTTCTAGGTGCTGGAAATATAGCATGAATCAAAAAAGAATTACTGCCTTAAAGGAACTGACATGCCGCTGCTGCTGCTAAGTCACTTCAGTTGGGTCCGACTCTGTGTGACCCCCGTGAGACCCCACAGACGGCAGCCCACCAGGCTCCGCCGTCCCTGGGATTCTCTAGGCAAGAACACTGGAGTGGGTTGCCACTTCCTTCTCCAATGCTTGAAAGTGAAAAGTGAAAGTGAAGTTGCTAGTCGTATCCAACTCTTCAAGACCCCACGGACTGCAGCCCATCAGGCTCCTCTGTCCATGGATTTTCCAGGCAAGAATACTGGGGTGGGGTGCCATTGCCTTCTCCTGAACTGACATGAGAGTGTCATGAATAAATTTTTTTAAAAGTCAAGTTGAGATAAATCCTATGGGAGAAGGAAAACAAGGCAGGCTCAGGAGAAGAGAAAGGAGAGGTACTATGGTTTTATAGGATGGTCAGGGAAGGCATTTCTGATATGGGGAAATTTGAGTTACAACAGAAGAAAGGGAAGAAGACATGTAGGAAGAGGGAGAAGGTATTAATGACTCCAATAACCACGATGGTATTATCACTCACCTAGAGCCAGACATCCTGGAATGTGAAGTCAAGTGGGCCTTAGGAAGCATCACTACAAACAAAGCTAGTGGACGTGATGGAATTCCAACTGAGCTATTTCAAATCCTAAAAGATGATGCTGTGAAAGTGCTGCACTCAATATGCCAGCAAATTTGGAAAATCCAGCAGTCACCAAAGGACTGGAAAAGGTCAATCTCAAAGAAGGGCAATGCCAAAGAATGTTCAAACTACCACACAATTGCACTCATTTCACATGTTAGCGAGATCATGCTCAAAATCCTTCAATCTAAGCTTCAACAATATGTGAACCAAGAACTTTCAGATGTTCAGATTTAGAAAAGGCAGAGTGCCGGGATCCAGCCTCAACAGGATCCAGGGGAGCCCTCAGGATGAATGGCGTAGGCGAGAGAGAGACACATAGGACCAGCCTTGATAGGGCCAAGTCTGCTAGGGAGAGAGAGAGAGAGAGAGAGAGAGAGAGAGAGAGAGAGACCAGACCAGGAATGTGCAGTAGAGTCTGGCAGTTGCTTAATTTTTCACCATCGCCTTTATACCCTACGTTGGCACATTTCTAAGGGGCAGATAAGCACAGAGACTTAGTTTAACATTACATCAGCTTGTCCTTCATGAAACCAGGTGTGCTCTGTATATTTTTGTTTATGAGAGTCTTTTCCCATAGATTTTTGTACATTATCTTCTGGCCTTGAGCTTAGCAGAAAACAGAAAAGTGGTAGTCTCATGATACAGCAGATTGCAACATAATAGAAATACAATCTTGTTAACATAAAAGTCAGTCTTTTTGCAGAAATTCTCAGCTAAATTTATCTAAAAAGTTCAGCACACAAAGACTCTGTGGCTCTGGTGAGGCAGCCCCTGTTTAGCACTCCTGGTTAAAATGAACAATTATCTTATCATTTTTACACTAGGGCTAAACTCTTATTTTACTATATCTTTAACTATCTTAACAATAGTTTCCACTGCACAACCTCAGCACATCAATCAAACATTGATCTAATAACCACTTTTAAAACAATATTTTTTGTATTCTCTAATAGGGCTTCCTCACCCCCCCAAAAGGCTCTGTTAAGGGCCTTTCTTATGGTTAATCTCTATGTATAATATCTTTTGGCTTTCAGGCCTGTTGACAATTTATGGCTTGCACCTGGTGCAACTTTAAGCAACTTCAGTAGCCGACACTGTCTTTTTTGTGGTTAATCTATTTTCTTTCTATTAGGTGTCATCTCCAAGGGAACTAGATAGGATTACATTTTCACAGAACAGAAATGCAAAGGATTGCAAAAACAGCAGATATGGCACAAAACAGGCTCTTAGTCCAAAAGTTAATTACCTGCAAGAAGTCACCAGCTAATCTCTATCTAAACTATTTTCTATTAGGCGTATATGTGGCTATAATATTTGTGGGGCTTTTCTCACCCCTCGGAGGGACCTATGCTTAATAGTTTCTTTTGTTAGCGTACTGTGTTTAGGATGTTTAGAACAATCATGAGCATTTTGTGCAATGAGAGCACATATTTATCAAACAAGCCAGAATGCCAGCAAAAGGGTTTGAATTGAAGCAGTTCCTTCATCTCTGGCCCCTTCATAGGGTACCAGCGTCCATGAGATTTATTAAGTAGGGTTTTAAGTTGGTCCTCATTCAGTGAAAGAGGAGCAGGAGAGCTCTCGGCAGGCAACACAAGAATCCGCAGCAGGGCAAACAAGACCAACAGCAGAAAAGGGGGGAGGATACAGGGTGGGGTAGAGGCCGAGGCCAACCTGGAGGCTCCCTTATCCTAGACGGCCTTGCCTGTCGGGTTTTTTCCTCGTGACCTCGTCATGGATGGGGTCCCGGACGGCCTTGCCTGTCCGGTATTTTCTTCATGACCTCGTCACTGGTGGGACCTCCCATAACAGCTCCCGGCAGCAGAGGAACCAGAGATCAAATTGCCAATATTCACTGGATCATAGAAAAAGCATGAGAATTCGAGAAAAATATCTACTTCTGCTTATTGACTTCACAAGGCTTTGACTGTGTGGATCACAACAAACTGTGGAAAATTCTTAAAGAGATGGGACTATCAGACCACCTTTCCTGTCTCCTGCGAAACCTGTATGAAGGTCAAGAAGCAACAGTTAGACCTGGATATGGGACAATGTACTAGTTCAAAATTGGGAAGGAGTACATCAAAGCTGTGTATTGTCACCCTGCTTATTTAACTTACGTGCAGAGTACATCATGTGAAATGCTGGACTGGATGAATCACAAGCTGGAATCAAGATTGCTGGGAGAAATATCAATAACCTCAGATATGCAATGATACCACATTTATGGCAGAAAAGGAAGAGTAACTAAAGAGCCTCTTGAAGAAGGTGAAAGAGGAGAGTGAAAAAGCTGGCTTAAACTCAATAGTCAAAAAACTGTTGGCATCTGGGCTCATCACTTCATGGCAAATAGATGGAAAAACAATGGAAACAGTGACAAACTTTATTTTCTTGGGCTCCAAAATCAGCACAGATGGTGACTGTAGCCATGAAACTAAATGACATTTGCTCCTTGGAAGAAAAGCTATGAAAAACCTAGACAGTTTACTAAAAAGCAGAGACATTACTTTGCTGACAAAGGTCTGTATAGCCAAAGCCATGGTTTTTCCAGTAGTCATGTATGGATGTGAGAGTTGGACCATAAAGAAGGTTGAGCACTGAAGAATTGATGCTTTTGAACTGTGGTGTTGGAGAATATGCTTGAGAGTCCCTTGGACTGCAAGAAGATCAAACCAGTCAGTTGTAAAGGAAATCAGTCCTGAATATTCATTGGAAGGATTGTTGCTGAAGCTGAAGCTCCAATACTTTGGCCACCTGATGTGAAGGGCCAACTCATTGGAAAAGACCCTGATGCTGGGAAAGATTGAAAGCAGGAGGTGAAGGGGATGACAGAAGATGGCTGGGTGGTATCACCGACTCAATGAACATGAGTTTGAGCAAGCTCCAGGATATGGTGAAGGACAGGGAAACCTGAGTGCTGCAGTCCACGGAGTGGCAAAGAGTTGGACATGACTGAGCGACTGAACAAGAACAAGGCAAAGGGAAAGGCAAGTTCAAAGTGCTTGGGGGAGCAGGAAGGCCAGTGGGGTCGGGAAGAGGGAGTCAGGGGAGAGCAGTGAGAGACCAGCAGAGACCTTGGAGGCCACAGCAAGAAGTTCGGTTTCTCTTCCTAAGACACTGGAGATGGAAAGATATTGGAGGGTTTTTGACATGATCCCCAGAAGACATGGAGGTTTCATGGGCCATTTATTGCCCATGTCTGGCTTCACTCTCAGCCAAACTCATGAGCGCTGTCAACATCCTTGTTACCACTTTCTCACCTCATTCCTTCAACCCAGACCATTTGGGCTCTGGATGCCATCACTTCTCTGCAAAAGTTCTCACCAAGGTCATCCGGGACTATATCTCACCAAAGTTTGTGACAATGCTCAGTCCTCCTACTTCCCAACCTCACAGCAGCAACTGACATGGTTGCAGCACTGCTCCACGATTCAGCAACCCCTGACTCTAGCCTGGTTGTCTTCCTCCTTCACAGGCTTCTTCTTCGTATCTGTCAAAGTTCTGCATACAGTACTGCCCAGGACTCTGACCTCTGACCTCTGCTGTACTCTTCCCCTGGGCTTTGGGTCCATGGTTTTCAATACTGTCAATATGCTGATGACTTCTGAGTTTATATCTCCAGCTCCAAATTTGTAATTCCAAATGCCTTGTCCACATGTCCACTTGGAGTTCTAATAGAAATCTTCTCCACGTGTTCTTCCTCACAGAAATGCCATCACCACACAGCTACCTGTTCAGGACAAAATCCCAGGAAGCATCCTTGGTTCTTATCTTCATTCCAGTTCGTTCTGCCTCCAAAAGAAAACCCTGAATCTGACCACTTCTCAGCAGGCCCCTGTTACCCACTAACTCCAGTTGCCATCATCCCTTGCCCAGATCACTGCACAAGTGAAGTTGCTCAGTCGTGTCTGACTCTTTGTGACCCCTTGGACTTGTAGCCCACCAGGCTCCTCCGCCCATGGGATTTTCCAGGCAAGAATCCTGGAGTGGGTTGCCATTTCCTTCTCCAGATTACTGCACAAGCTGCCTGATTTCTCTCCCTGCCTCCACTCTTACCTATCCCCTTCATTCTTCATCCATTATCTTAAAAGATAAGTCATGCCAGGGCCACGGCCTTGTCTAAAATCCTCCACTGCAATCAGAACAAATCCAAATCCCTTATCAGGAGCCTACAACACCACGTGTGGTCAAGGCCTTGTGGTTCCAACTCCCTCTCCGGCCCCCTCCCTCACCTAGGGTCCAGCTGAGCACAGTGAGTTGGCTCCAGTCTCCAGGATTCTGCACTTGCTTTTCCCTGAGCCTGGAATATTTGTTCTCATGGTCTTCACCAAGCTTCTTTCTCATCCTTCAGCTTTCAGCTTAAATGCCACTCGGTAAGGCCTTTTCTGATCTCCCAAAGTCTTCCCCTGCCCCCGCCACTCTCTAGCACTTTCAGAAATTACTGTATTCACCTGTTGTGGAGTTCCCTGGGTAACCCCATCCCCAACACCTATACCAGAAAGCTTCTAGAGAGCGGGCACCTCCTTTGTTTTCAGCCCCAAACACCGCCTGGTAGAGAGCAGACGCTGAAAAAACTGAGGTTGACTGACAGCTCGCTAGATCATCGAGGGCTCCTACGAGGTTCTCGTCTGCTGCAGGGAGGGGTGGCCTCTTCAAGCGCTTGCTCTCATTCTAGGCGGCGCGAGGACTCGGGGACTAGCAACCTCCCTTCTTCTGTCTTCCCCTCCCACGCGCCCCTTCTCGCCCCTCCCGCGCCCCGCCCGGCCCCCTCCTTCCTCCCCGCCACGTGCCCTGCCCCTCCTGCATCCCGCCCTGTCGAGCGGGAGCCGCCCTGGTCGCGCGGACGCTGGAGCGCAGGGACCCGACGGCCGGCTGCGGAGGCACGATGGCGCTCAAGGCGCTGCGTTTGGTTTTGTTCCTGGTCTGGTGGGACTCGGCCGGTAACGCTCACCAGTCTCTCTGGTCCCCGGAGGACCAGCCCAGGAGTTACTGAGAGGGGGCCCTTGCCCGCTACTGTCCCTCCCCGAGGCCTGGGGGGCCTTTGTGCCCCTCCGCGCACCCGTTACTGGCTGTTCCGGCCCGCAGTTGCCTAGGGACGCGAACTTGGGGATGTCCGGGGTTGGGGGGTGGCATTGTGGAGCCCCAACCTTCTTTAGTTCCTGCTTGGGCTTCTTCCCAGGCTGCTCTTCCTCCCTTAAAGTGGATTTTCTGAAACCCAAGGTTAGGAGTCAGGTTTTTATGGACCCGGGGCCTTCCTTGCAGAACCTCAGCAGCAGATGTACCAGGAATCAGGAATTGTGAATGCCAAGTGCGCCAAGCACCGTGGGGCTCCTGAGAAAGCGGCTTCAGTCCAGCCAGACTTGATGTCTATTTAAAGTGGAGCTAAAGTGATAACACCCGATGTCAAAATTTGCACTTATTATCTCCACCACAGGGGAAAACAACCTCGTGAACGATTGAGTTGCTTCTCCACCCTTTATTCGGTAGCTCCAGAGTTTCCCAAGCAATCCTATTAGGGTGGTCAGATACAGAACGCGTACCGAGTGTTTTCCGTGTGCCTGCTAGGAGAGGTGCCAGAACACAACTGAATCGACTTTTTTTTAGGAAGGGGTCAAAGAAGCTAGACATGTGAGGGAGAGGGAGACATGTAGCCTGTCTAAATCATAAGCTGAATTAAAAAAACCCTTATGAATGAGCACTAACCTTAATCACGTCCTTTAAAATGTCTGTCTCCTTTTTGCAGCCTCTTCCAATGCTCAGTTTGGTCAGCCTTCAGAATACAGCTCAGTAAGTAGGAAACTGCTTGGATTGTTTCTCCTAATACAGTGAAGCCCGCAGTGGTTTGGGTGGGGGCTGGTTGTCAGGTCTGCCTCTTTCGAGACAGTTGACTGCTTCTTTAGAAACCAGATTCTCAGGCAGGCTTTTTGATACAGATCACAGTGTCAATTTTGGTTAAAAATTGCTCAGGCCTTGCAGGCCTCAGGGCTTTGTTAACTTTTACTATCTCCTTTGATGATTTAGAAGGTCCTATGCCCAGTAGTCACATGTTGTACTAGATATTTTATGTATATTCTCAAATTAAGATCTGTGGAGGCAAACAAAGGCCAACCAGATGAGAGCAAGCAAAAACTAGTTATTCAGAGCTTAATGGAGCAAGTGAGTCAGCCACGTCACTTGTGTTTTAGCTGAGACTCAAAGGCACAGGAGTGGGAGAGCTTTGTAATGGGGAAAAGGGAAGGCATCAGATGTGCCCTTATTGAGGCTGTTGGCATGGGGAGGCTGGAGGTGGGAAACTAAAGGTAGGCATCCTATGTGAATGGTTAGGAGGGCACATGTGGATCAGCCATTCTGTATTTAAGCAACTCACATATGACTCTCTGCTTTCTTTCTAACCATTCCCACAGCAGGTCAATTACTCACTGGTTAGAGACAGACCATCCTCTTGTTTAACTACTCTCCTGTAAATCATAGAGTTTGTTTCCCATGAGTGGAGCTGTATTCTTACCAAGACTCAAGTATCTGTGTTCACAAGCCTATTACGCCAGCCACAGTCTTAATTTATAAAAGATGTAGAGACAGCATGAACAAGAGGGTAAACAGATGAAAATGTTTATATGGAAACTGTGTCAGATGCTTTTGAAAAACTTGCTAAAAGACAAATTCTAAAAAACTGAAGTAGGGGTAGTAAAACAGTAAATAATTGGGGAATTATTTTTTAACTGTATATTACCTTGCTGTGCCAGTGTCTTTAAATTCTCACCATATTTTAAAAAGGGGGCAGGTTTACCCCTCAGGACACAGATTGTCATTTTGATTGTCATGACTAGGAAGTTGTAACTAGCCTCTAGTGGATAGAGAGCAGTGATGTTACTAAACACCCTACCATGGATGAGGCAGCCTCACACAACAAATAATTAGCTGGTCCAAAATACGAATGCAGTTGAGAAATCCCATTTAAAACAAAAGAAGAAATCATGGATGATTTATTATGGGTATGATTTTTTCAGTGACAGCACACAGAACTCTAATTAGTTGAAACATTTCGTAGGAAGTCTTATGTCTTGTGTCAGGATTAGATTCAGCTGCAGATAACAAGGACTCAAAATAACAGCTCACAGAACTGCTATCTTAGGATGTGGACTTTGTCATCCGGGTCTGTAAAGCATAGAGTTCCATGCACCCAGGAGCAGGATGGAGGAATAGACAAAGAATGAAAATTGGGGAAGGCAGAGGACAAGCCCCAACTTTCTTTTAAAGGAGGTTCCTAGCAGGTGGTAAAGAATCGGTCTGCAATGCGGGATACCCAGGTTCAATCTCTGGGTTGGGGATTGAAGGGAGACTCTGGGTCTGGAGAATCTGGAGAATGGCAACCCACTCCAGTATTCTTGCCTGGAGAATTCCATGGACAGAGGAGCCTGGCAAGCTATAGCCCATGGGGTTGAAAAGAGTCGGAACAACTGAATGACTAACACAAACACAGAAGCAACTGCGCGCGGTAATTCCACTTGCATCCGATCGGCCTGGCCTTGATCGTGTGGTTGGTCATACCTAGCTGCAAGGAGGTTGTCTTAGTGTAGGTAGCATTATAGCTGGCCATGTGCCTCATTGGCTTTCCATCAAAAGATTGGCAATTTTATTTTCATTTATATGTTTTAAGAGAAAATGTTTAGGGTATGTTATAGTTTTTGTTACTGTTTCCCTACTTTAATTGACTTTTTAAATTAATTGACCAATTACCAGTTGTCCCAATCTCATTGGAAAGAGACTATCTAGTCTCCTGTGGAAGCTGTCCTGGAAGTCATCATCTTAGTGAACCTAGAGCAGGAAGAACACATCAGGCTCCTAGAAGGAGATAGAAGGCTGAACAGAGGGTGGAAAGGATCAAAAGTTTCTCTTTAGTTCAGAATTTGGCCAATGCCCTGTCCTACTTAGGTCTCTATGAATCCACATAATATGAAGGAAAAGGTATATTTCATTTATTCAGAGTACTAAACACATTCTGAAGTGAGGAAAGACGATCACTATTACAAAAACAAAACAAATACACTAGATCATATATTCAGCCTGTTATTAGAGTGAGGCTCTGCACGCTGTGGTGTGACTGCTGTGACCGGTTCTAGTCCCGGTCCTGCTGGAGGCTAGAGGTTGTGAGCGAGACCTGTTACCTCTCTGGCCTCAGTTCCATTGAATCTGAGGGTTGAGATCCACGATCCAACGTCAGTTTGTTAGGGCTGCTGTAATAAAGCCACAAACTGAGTGACTTGAACACCAGAGATGGGTGGTCTCACAGTTCTCAAGGCTGGATGTCCAAACTCAAGGTGTCAGCAGGGTTGGTTCCTTCTAAGGGCTGTGAAGGAGAATCTGTTCCAATCCTTTCTCCTAGTATCTCGTAGCCTCAGGCATTTCTTGGCTTGTAAATGGCATTCTCTTGGTGTCTTCACATGATCTTGCCTCTGTGTGTGACTCTGTGTCCAAACTTTCCTTTTGTTTAAAAAAATATATTTATTTATTTTTTGCACAGGCTTTCTCGAGCTGCAGCGAGCAGGGGCTGCTCTTCCTTTTGGTGCTTGGGCTTCTCATTACCGAGCGCAGGCTCTGGGCACATGGGCTTCAGAGCTGCAGTACTGGGGCTCAGTGGTTGTGGCTCATGGGCTTAGTTGTGCTGAAGCATGTGGAATCCTCCCAGGCCAGGGATCAAACTTGTGTCCCCTGCATTAGCAGCTGGATTCTAATCTGCTGCACCACCAGAGTGAAAAGAAAAGTGTTAGCTACCTCAGTCATGTCTGACCCTTTGTGATCCCGTGGACTGTAGCCCACCAGGCTCCTCTGTCCATGGGATTCTCCAGGCAAGAATACTGTCATTCCCTTCTCCAGGAGATCTTCCCGAACCAGGGGTCGAACCCAGATCTCCTGTATTGCAGGTGGATTCTTTACCGTCTGAGCCACCAGGGAAGAATTCCTGAATGGGAATTTTACCACCAGGGTAGTGCCCCAGTTTTCCCTTTTTATAACCTCACCAGTCATATTGGATTAGGGCCTGTTCTCCTAAACTTTTTACTTAAGATAACTTCCCATATGAAGACCCTACTAATCCCATACAAGGTCATATTCTGAAGTGCTAGGAGTTAGGACTTTAACATATCTTTCTGGGTGGATGCAGTTAAACCCATAACAAGCCCTGAGGTCTAATTCTGAACCTACTGCTTTCCTTAATGCTGTTGCTTAAATGCCAGTATCTTACAAGTCCAGACAAAAGATTACATTTCCGAGTGTGTCTGGGCATTATGCCACAGAATTAGGTGGAATGTAACAGGACGTTCTCATGGAGTTGCTGGTGAAGAACAGATTATGAAGCTGGAGGATAGTAAAGTACGTTGGTGGCATATCTTGGACTTTTATTTAAAAATCAGCCAACCTCAACCTTCTGCTGAGGTCCTTATCTTACATAGCAGGTATTGACCCATTGCTTCAACACTACATCTGATGCTTAGAAAAATATGTGTGTGTGTGTGTGTGTGTGTGTGTGTAAAATAGAAAATCTTCTGTAGGATATTTCTAGAAAATACAGGGAAACTTGGGACTTTGCCCGAATTCTTCTCTGGCGGCTCAGATGGTGAAGAATCTACCTACAGTGCAGGAGACCTGGGTTCAGTCCTTGGGTCTGGAAGATCCGCTGGAGAAGGGAATAGCTACCCACTCCATTATTCTTGCCTAGAGAATCCCATGGACAGAGGAGCCTGGTGGGCTACAGTCCATGGGTTCCCAAAGAGTCGGACATGACTGAGTGACTAATGGTGGAACTTTGCCCTCCTCTTATGATAAAAACGTCTCAAGTTATTCACCAATTTCTGTCTTCCTTTCTCTTTTCTAGCCAAACTGCCAGCAGTACGCATTACCAGGATGTCCCCGGGACTTCAACCCCGTGTGTGGAAGTGATTTGTCCACTTATCCCAATGAGTGTACTCTGTGCATGAAAATCAGGTAGCAATTTTTCAGTGTAAACTAGGCACATATTCTTTAGTTCTTCTCTTGCATTTTGATGACTTAGGAAGTTGTGGCTCTTTTCTTGGACATAAGAATCAAATGTGAAATAAGTAGCTCTGTTTTAAGACATATTTAAAAAGACACAGGATCAGTGAATTTTCTAGGTCAAGGTTAGAAAAAGAGGTGTGTGATTAATCAGTTATAGACCAGATAATTAAGTGATGTTACTCTCCAGGGATGGGTAGTTTCCCAAAATGAAAAATATATTTAACGACTTCCCCGGTGGACCAGTGGTTAAAAATCCACCTGCCAGTGCAGGGGATAAGAGTTCCATCCCTGGTCCCGGAAGATCCCACATGCTGAGGAGCAGCTAAGCCCGTGCACCACCGCCGCTCAGCCCACGCTCCGGAGCCTGAGTCACAACCACTGAGCCTTGTGCTGCAACCGCTGAGGCTTGGGCGCTTAGACCTGAGCCCCACAATAGGAGAAGTCACCCCAGTGAGAAGCCCAAGCACCCAACTATGGAGCAGTCCCTGCTCTCTGCAACTAGGGAGAGCCTGTGTGCAGCCAAAAGGCCCAGAGCAGCCAAAAAAAAAAAAAAGACAAGAATATATTTAGTAGTTAAACTCTGTGCAATAGTAAATGTTCTGTTGAATTCAGGAGCCACGTACAGGTGACCTACACACCCTGCACGACTGGTCAGAAAACCGGTCTTAGTAACTCTCCTGTTAGAATGCTCACTAATAAGCGTATTATACTGACGCCCTCTGTGTAACACACCCGGCCAGCTTAGGTGACCGTGACTCCACCTCCAGATACACTGCTTTGTATTTCAGGGGTTCAGTCTCTGAACTTAGTCTTCAGTAACTTACAGGTCTTCTCAGAGTGATTCGTGGGGAACAGTTCCATGTGCTCTAAGGTTTGGGGAAAAAAATGGCAGAGTTGGGTTTTCACCTTCATTGTTTCCTAGATTTAGCTTTAAAAAAAAAATCATTTAATAATTTTAGGCTGTGCTGGGTCTTCGTTGCTGCTCGGGCTTTACCTGACTGCAGCGTGCAGGCTTCTCATTGTAGAGGCTTCTCTTGTTGCAGAGCCTGGGCTCCAGGGTGCAAGGGCTTCATTAGTTGTGGTTCCTGGGCTTAGAGCTCAGAATCAGTTGCTCCACAACACGTGGGATCTTTCTGGATCAGTGATAGAACCCACATCTCCTACATTGGCAGGCAGATTCTTTACCACTCAGCCACCAGGGAAGGCCCTAGATTTAGCTTTAAAAATGATTGTCAACTGGGAAAGACTATAATGTATAATGACATGGGTCTTTTTAATACAACTTGTGGGACAGTTTCAATAAATGTGTTTTTATGATTGGTCAATTTTCAGGGAAGATGGTCGTGATATTAAAATAATCCGAAGTGGACCCTGCTGATGGAGCAGTTCACAGAAGAGAAATTGGAGAAACACCCCCGCATACTAGATGAATTTTATTTTTCCCATTTCTCTTTTCCTGTGTTTCTTTGTGTGAGATTTGTTAACCCACATTTCCTGAGATGAGATGTGGAAGACAGCCATGGACAGTGATTGATAATTAAAGCAAACAAAAAAAGTCCTTGTTTCTTGGCATTTGCCCCTTAAGTTAAGCTTATCGCCCAGATTACTTATATGTTGCTTTATTTAGTTGGAATAAAATCAGCATTGTGTTCAGTTACCGCTGTTCCCTGTTGAATATCCATTCTCACTCAGCCTCACAGGGCCCTTTTGCTCTCAGACGGAGGTGAATTTCACTAAGGGAGAAAAGTAGAGTCATTTTTGAGAGGTCAAGGATTATTCTCCTTCCCCATTTCCCTGAATCTTTGATATAGAGTATGTGGTAATTGGTACAGTGTTGTGCAGAGAGCAAATAATGTGAGATGCTGAAACTGTCTCTAGCCTGAACAGGGAAAGTAAAAAAAAAATGCAATAAAAATACAAGATTTTAGTATTCCTTCCGATGCAGTTTTTCTTTCAAGTTAATGCAGGGACTTGCCCTTTTCCTTCTTCTAGAGCTGAGGTTCTGAACCCTAGAGATGATGCTGGGGCTATATAGAGAGGCATTTTTGGGATCACAATTTGTAGGGTGGGTGCTCCTGACTTCTAGCAGGTAGAAGCCAGGGATGCTACCAAACATTCCACAGTGAGCAGGACACCTCCCAACAACCAAGAAATTTTCAATCCAAGATGTCAGTAGTGCTGAGGTTGAGACGTCCTGTCATAAGAGTTGATGCAACATAAAAAATAGATGTTGCAATAATAAAAGTGACCAAAGGTTAATTTAGAAAGATATTGTCGTCCAGGCAGAGGATTTTGAGTCAAGTCCTAGGTTTAAGTACATTCTAGGGTCAGAATGAGACAAGAGGCAAGAGATGATGAGAGTGTGTAGAAAAGAACCTGGCTTTGGCAAGTGGACTAAATGTGAATTTGAATTCTGATTCCAGCACTTACTTGGACTTCTGTTTTCTTATCTGGAAAAGAGGGATCATATTCAAGTCATGGAGCTGCTGTGAGGAAACTGCTTAGCCCAGCACTTGGGTCTATGGAAACTACTGAAATAGTAGCTACTGTCAGTTCAAGTATCCCTCTTAGGAGGTAGAAACTGAGGCCCACAGAAGCAAGCCAACTTACTCAAGGTTATGAAACAGTGTGGACTAGAAGCCTGGTCTCCAAATTCCCAGACCTCTGTTCTTATGTGGAACAGAGGCAATAAAGTGGGAAGTTGTATAATATAGATGTGCCACAACTACATTATGTCTGTAGTTATTTTTGGCTTAAAAGTTTTATAAAAGTAGTATGTGATTTTCAGAAAGTTAAAAACACACCGAAATATATTTTAAAAATGAAAGTCTTGCCCATACTAGCCTCTAGAGGTGACCAATATTAACCTTTTGGAACACCGTCTTCCTAAGTATGTGGGGGAGCTTAAATGTCAAGAAGCCAAAGGGTCTCGGGGTGACACATCACTGTTGACAGCAGACCCGCAGGCAAGACATGGCAGCAAACTTCACTGCCCCAGGGAGGAGGAGGCTACCATTTTCAGGGGGAATTGATGTCAGGCTACCAGGGCAATGAGCAGCTAGGGCCACACAGGTAGTTACAGATTGAACCCTGTAATTAAGAGAGTTAGATAGTCCTGTGAATGAAGCAGGGACTGGTTGAGCAGAGGATGTACAGAGAGCAAGAGAACAGCCATCCTGAGTGGCCTGCTCAAACATGCATCTTGAGAAATGTGGACCTCATCTTTTACTCTGCCCTTGCGTGCACCCTAGGTAACTATATTTACTAAAGACTGGTCAGGTAGATCTCCCTGGACCCTTCAGATCATCTCCATAGACTGGTTTAAAGTGCAAATCCCGCGAAAATACATGGGATAGATAGTTTCTACCATCTAGGTTTGGGTTTGAGTTTAATATGTTTCGAAGAATAAAAGTGGATTTAGAAATAAGAGTACCAAAAATAGGGCACAGATTATCTACATGTTAACATGTAGAAATGTGTCGTAACAATGATAAGAAATTTTGAGGTGCTATAATTAATAGCGTGATATTCAATAGACTTTTTATTAAAATTGTTTTTTATACAGCATTATTAATATGTATGCATAATAATAGCCATTTGCAATCTCCAATAAATGGATTGTTTAAATGAACAAATTGCATAATTCACATAGGCTGACTTTACAGAAGGAAGTTTTTGTTTGTTTTTAGGAAGTTTTATTTTTGTATGTTGAAAGTGATAATCAATTCATATGCAATTTTAAGTAATATACAAGAAGTAGATGGACTGTGGGGCACTTTTCCTATAGAATTGAAGTGATCTACAGGTCAGAAAGTTTGAGAATTCTTTTTTTTTTTTCGTGGTGGCTTCTCTAGGCATGTGGGCTTCAGTAGCTGTGGCATGTGGGCCCAGCTGCCCTGTGGCGCGTGGAATTTTCCTGGACCAAGAATCAAACCTATGTCCCCTACATTGCCAGGAAGATTCTTAACCTGTGGACCAGCAGGGAAGTCCCAAAAGACTGAGAACTCTTTAGAAAATAAAGGATCAGATAAAGCAGCTAAAGATACAGTCAACTTCCTCCCAACTCATTCTAGATCTTGCCCAGACTGTCTCTGACACTGCCGCCCATGTTTATGTTGTGAGGTATATACATCTAGATGGCACAGACAGCAAACAAGATATAGAAGGAAAGGTGATTGGAGGCACAGATGACCATTCTCAGCTCTTCCCATAATGCCTTTGTTTCTTCAGTCTTCATAATTGGGGAGAAGCAGCATCTCTCTCTATGACATATAGAAATGTGACCAACCCCATGTAAAAACACATCTGAAATCACACCTGATGCATTTGCCGATGATTGGATCATTTAGACTGCCAAATTACCATAGCTCCCACAGTCCATCTTTAGAGCAAGAAGTTTTATTTCTCTGTCTTGAAAATGAGATAATATTCAGTTTAATGGGTCTAATAGTTGCATTCACTACATAATTCTTAGGGCTTCCCTGGTGGCTCAGATGGTAAAGAATCTGCCTGCGAGATGGAGACCTGGGTTTGATCCCTGGGTTGGGAAGATCCTCTGGAGAAAGGAATGACTACCCAATCCAGTATTCTTGCCTGGGAAGTCCCATGGACAGTGGAGCTTGGCGGGCTCCAGTCCATGGGGTCACGTAGAATCAGACTGAACAACTTTCACTTTTCACTTTCACAGTATTCTTAATCCGTAGAATTGAAATTACAGGCAAAATGTATGAGGTTTTATGACCTAAAGTACTACACTTTACATCTTAAATTTTAAAAAAATTTATTTATTTGGCTACACTGGATCTTAGTTGCAGCATGTGGGATCTAGTTCCCTAACCACGGATCAAACTTGGGGCTCCTGCATTGAAAGCATGGAATCTTAGCCACTGGACCACCAGGGAAGTCCCCAAGTTTAATTTTTAAATTTTGTAAGAAAAAAAGGGAAATTGTGTGTCTTAGTACTCTAGCATATTCCAAAGTCTCTTTTCTTATTGTGGAGAAGAGATCGTGTTTACCAAACATTTATGATAAAATTAGATTCAATGGTTGTGTGGCTTTTTTTTTCTGTCCCCAAGCAAAATTAGTTTTCCTGAAATGGAGAAGGATTTAAAAAAACAAGGAAGAGATACATCAAAAGGTTAACAAAATTAAACAATTGTACACATTTATCTTCAAGGAATATATACTACTTTGATAACTATGATAAAATATGCCTTTTAAAAATTGACTTTTTTAAAAGTAATGTTATAGTTTAAGAAACCATGAGCAGAAAGGAAACCTTAATTGAACCAACAAATTAAGAGCCAGAAATAGCCCACCAATAATCTTTTGCAGACTTTGCCAAATGCTCTCCGTCATGGAACAATTCCTGGCCAGCTCGGAGACACAAGGGGGCAGTGGCCTCCTGGGAACCGCCACTTCCGGCAGATCCTGCCGCTCAGCCTGAAACAGCTAAGTGACGTCTCTCTAGAGCCTTGCCACTGGCCTGAGGGTCATATTTGACTTCCAAACCGCTTTCAAAGACTCATACTTTTAATTTTTAAAATTTATTTTTGATTGGAGGATAATTGCTTTACAACAGTGCTTTAATTCTTTGACGACACTATTTCTGTGACTAACAATGAATGGTCCAGTTGGAGCTAATGTGGAGTCAAGGACCTAGGTGAAATGATGACAAATAAAAACAATTTTACCCTCCAAATAGGAGTTAGGCAAATGCTCTCAGACTGTGGCTGGAAAAGCTGGAATTTGAAAAGCTTCCAGAGGAGGAGGCTTCAAGCTTATCTGACTTGAGCAAAAAGTTCTGACCCGACAGGCCTCAGAGAAGACTGCTTTTCTGTGGTGGGCAGGTTTATGAAGAAGCCACCAACCTTTCTCCTCTAGGTTTTCTGCCTCCCTGTCCCCATCTGGTTCAATGTCTTTTATCTTGACTAAAACTTCTGCCCTAGTGAGTATATTTATTAAGTCAGAAAAATCCATAATATCCAATAACAGCTTGGCTATCTACAGTTTCCAAAGTCTTTCATACTTTATAAAACACGTTCAGGTATGTTTTTCACACATCAGTTTGAAATGATTTGACTTTTCACTCCCCGCTTCAGTGAACTTTATCACTGGAGATATAGACTCCATCATACTGACCAAAGTTATTACCAAGAAAACAAAGTAAGTCCGGGGCCCAAATGCCAAGCTCATCGCATCGTGTTTACCCTAGAGACCAAGCTGCAGGTAAAGGGTGTGATGTGGGCAGAATGGAAGTGTCAGAATCTGGTTTATGAAGCTCAGGAATGAATTCCTTTCTGAAGAGGAAGGGAAGGGCAGGGCAATTCTGTAGAGGCATTTGCCACTCAAAGACTTTCATGGGCACCCATGCATATGAAACTGGCAATGAATATTTGTGAGACAGATTACCCTAACTTACAATGTGGTGTGTTAGTCTTTCGAGGAGTGAAGAAATCCTTTGTTTGCATAGGGTTGATTTATTAGGAAAACTTGTCTCCTAAACTATGTATTTTGATAAACTGCAACAAGTCTAAGCCATGCAGAATGTCACAAAATAAGCATTTGCTACATAGTTTTTACAATTGTGTGGTTTTACATACTTAATCAATGCACATATGTTTGGAGGTTTTTTTTCCTATTTTTCTATCAGTTTTATAATTTTTGTGACAGGAAATAGCATGTGATTATAGGAAATCAGGGGTCAATTCATGATGTCTTCTCTTTTGATTGTCAACCAGGAATGATTTGATTGAAACTTAGAGGTTGTTATGTTTCTATGCTTATGGTTTAGGAGAAAATCTGAAACAGGTTAAATGTCATGGTCAGCTAAAGGGCACAGCACATCTTTTGACTCTAAATTTGGGATTCTTTTTTTTTAATCATTGTGCTCTGAAAATAGCTCATTCTGTTAAGAAAATGCTATCACCAGACCACTTTTGCTTCATATTTCTGTGTGGATTTGGTGGCTATTGTTTTCCATTTTTGAACATAAAAAACAAAGGCTCAAAAAGCACTTGATATTTTCAGTGCTGATGAATGAGCTTCTTATTTAGACCCTGTTTGTGAAAAAAGTTGATCTCTAAATAGGGGCTCCTCTGGTGGCTCAACAGTAAAGAATCCACGTGCTGTGCAGGAGACCTGAGTTCTATTCCTGGGTTAGGAAGATCCCTTGGAGAAGGAAATAGCAGTCCACTCCAGTATTCTTGCCTGGGAATTGCCATGGACAGAGGAGCCTGGTGGGCTACAGTCGATGGGGTTGCAAAAGAGTCGTACACAACTTACAAACTAATCAACAACAGCAGAGTGGGTGGCAGCACTTGAGAAGTTTATTGTTTGTTGAGCCCCAAGGCTGTGCTTGATCCAGTAGGAAAACGACGTATGGTACAGTCTGTGCCTTCCCTAAACCACCTTCTCAGGCTCTTTGGCTCATGTCACAGAGGCTAAAACAAGCAATAGACCAAAGGGAGTAATGTAAATCTTGGAAAGTTTTTGCTGTTAAATAGAAACCATATTAGCAGCAAAGCAAATCAAAACACCTTGTATACATTTTATACACTTAACCAAAATATTAGAGTTAATTATAGGTCTATAAAATGGTGGCTTGCAAGGCTAGGATTAGTGACTTCTCTGCACCTTTTCAAACTGATTCTCTTTTGCAACAGATCTCCCTTTCACTTTCTTCTGCTCTCTTTCTAAGGATTCCCCAAAATGCATATCCCACTGGCCTTCAACAAAATGCCCAAACATCCACATATTGTTGGTCATAATAAACTGCCCTCTTTCGCATTCTTCTTTTAATGTGCAAATATCCCATTGAAAGGTAATATATTACATTCTTAATGCAGGGATGGCCAATTCTAGGCAAATCTGGCACATTCCCAGTCTGTGGCAGACGTGCGTGCTTTCTTGGGGAGTCTGGCATTAAACCCTCAACACACTGCACCTGGCAGCCTCTCCAGGCTCATCGAAGTTGGCACATGAACTGAAACCTGTTTGGCATCCTTGTTCTAGCAGTGTAAATCGAGTGGGTTGATAATACAATATCTGCTTGGTAGGTTCTAGAAGCAGGAAAACTGGTTTATATGGGCGTGAGAGGAGCTGATAAGGTCAAGCTTATTCTACATCACAACTTCACCCCAGGCTCTTTGCTCAATACTATTTTAGTAGGAGAAATAAGACATTGGGGTGGCTGATCTACAAAATAAAACTTTGGGAAACATTTACTCTACAACAGTAGGATATTGTCAGACCTTCCTAAATGGGTAACCATCCATCTCCCAACAGCTCATTCATCAAACCTTGCACACAGATATTCTTCTGTTCCTAAGCCAAGTGAAGCCCACACATAGTGGGCCTGAAATTGTTAAATGGAAAATGTTGAGCAGCTACTCACTCCCAAGGGGAGTTTGATAGTGTCACCCAGAAAAAAACAATGAAGTCAATGTCTCCTGCACACTGGGGGAGATGTTCTAGGTGTTGTGGTGTTGCTTGAACAACTTGAATTTGTTTTCTTCCTACCAAAAGTCAGTCCCTGTGACCCCTGTCATATAAAAACAGAGCAAAAATAATACAGAGAGAAGTCCTTTTAAGAGAGTAGCAGCTACAGCTGGCACATCGCAGAAAGCACCTTGGAAATGAAGGAAGCTTATAATAAATAATAGCAACAGGAGTGAAGGCTGTGAAGGTCCATTCAGTTCTGTTCTCGGCCTGACATTTGACCTGAGACCAAATGTTCAGTGGCCAGCATAGAAGTCTTGCATTGTTCCTTCCAAAAAAGAATGATGTATCCACTGAAGTGTACATTCAAAAAGTATAGACTACATTGACAGCAAAGATGGGGGCGTTGGGGGGTGCATACTGGACCAAGGCAGAATTATGTAGAAGTTTCTGAGAGCGTTTAAACTATTTTGCCACGCTTGGGGATACAGATGAACATGGACATCCAAACACACCCCTCATTTTACGTGGGATCCAGAAACCCTGTGAGAAAGAGGTGGAATCCAGTACAGCTGCAGTTCAGACGTGTAGAAATTGGATGTATGGACTGTGAGCCTAGAAGAACAGGCTGAGAAGAGAGACAGTAAGACCTTCTATAGAGCCAGCTGGACTGATAATTGGGCCTTGAGACTGTCCCCAGGAAGCAGTGTTCTAGGGGTGGCTGGCCTTAACCACCTTGGCTTCCATCTCCTTCAGGGACAAAATCTGCGCCTGGGAAGAGGGGGCCATGGTATAAAGGAAAGAAAAGAAAGAACCGCACTAGGAGCCACCAGTTCAGTCTTAGGAAACCTTTTCCCCTTGGTGGGATGCTATGAAATAATAGGACCCACTGAGACAGATGGAAGGCTTTTGCTGCAGATCTGATTAAACATGAGATGAACACACCTCTCAGCCCTTCGTGGACTTTTTAAACTTGGGTCACACTGTCACATATAACAAGTGTGAATATATATGTTTGTTTACATTTCTAACTCAACAATTTTGTGTTTAGTTCACCACAAAGACTGATTCACTTATTCTCAAATCATCTTTGCTTTTTAAAGAATTAAGTTAAAAACAAACCAAATTTAGTTACTATAGATCTGTAATTCTTAAACTCTAGCTGGCATCAGAATCACCTGGAAGGCTTGTTGTTAAAACAGGTTGCTGCACCCCACCCCAGAATTTCTGATTCTGTAGGTCTAGGGTGGGGTCTAGAATTTGTGTTTCTAGCAAGTTATTTGGAGGTTCTGCTGGTTAGGGAGCATAATTAAGAATCATTGCTGTAGATAATTTTCTGGACCTGGTAGTCCTTTTCGAAAATATTCTGGAGACCAGAATGAAACATGAGATAGCAGCCCCTTTCTTAACAAAGTACATTCCTGGCCAGGCAACCCTTCTAAGATTTTCCAAGGGTTTTTACATCTAATAATAACAGATCTAAGAAGATGCCTTCTTACATCTTCTCTCAAATTCTTTGTTTGACCCAAATCCTTACAAAATCATATAGAACGGATATTTTCATTACTATTTCAACTTCAAATGTGATCACAGTAAATAAGAATAAAGAACACTTGATATTTTTCCAATATCTGGTATTTGAAACTTGTTATCCAGGGCACCTCAATCCTGGCATCATAATTTTTTGGACTAAGAATATCTGTTTGAACTTAGAATAAATGGAATTCATAATATTATGGAAACTGTGCCGCAATTTCTGACCCCTAAATCCAGATATATCGTCTGATGCGTGGTCCATGTTTTGAAAATATGGCAGAATGTTTAAAATTAGAACTCTTCAATAATATCCTGGATGTATGATTGTCTTACATATGATAGTTGTTCATTTATTCATTCTCCAATACATATTCATTGAGTCTTAGGTCAGGGGCGGGTCTAGGTGCTACGGATACAACAATAAATAACAGCTAGACAGACTTGTGTCACGGTTGAAGCACATTGTGGAGCCAGACTGCCTGGATTCAAATCCCAACTCTGTCACTTACTAGCTTAGCAAGTTACTTAACTCCTTTGTGCCTCAGCATCCTCATCCATAAAATGAGAATAAAAATGGCATCTATCTGATGAGAGATATGAGGGTTAAATGAGTTAACATTTGTAAAAAGCAGCGAACCCTATCTGGTATATATTTTTTTTATAAACATTGTCATAATTACACCTGTCTGTGTCTTAAGAAGCTCTTAGTACTAGGGCATAAAGAGTGACATGTTAAGAAATGAATACAATGTGATGTAATAAATGCTATAATGAAGGTATGAGCCAAGTACTGGACTTTCTTTGCTGCCAAATGGACTAGAGTAAACTCTTTGGGCTCTGGACTGCATGTGCTCGCCATATCACTTCCCTCTCTAGAACCATGCTGGAGAAAATCCAGCACGTTTTTAATCTTCCTTTTTATAACTGCTGCTATGAAAACAACCACCATTATGCTAACATATAATTAACACAAGTAGTTTTCAAAAAAGCCTTCCTATCAAATGTAAATGATAGTGAAACTCATTTAGGAGACCACTTGCTTGGATTTTATAGTGTGCAGAGGCAGTTTATGTGAAAATAGGATTAGGCACCTGTTCTGCAGTTTCTGCAGTTGAAACTTGGGTGGGGCACCAAGTGAGTTAGATACGGCAGTAACTTGTAGAAGGAGGGTAGACAACTCATCCTGGTATGCAAGAGACCTTGCCAGTTTTAATGGTGAAGGTCTCACTTCCCAGGAACCCCCTCAGTCTCAGGCAAGGGGTTAAAATCATTGCAACCATATTTTAAATATAATTTTTATTTTAAAATTTATTTTTGGCTGTGCTGGGTCTCTGTTGCTATGTGGGCTTTTTCTCCAGTTGCAGCGAGTGGGGGCTGCTCTTCACTGCAGTACACGGCTTCTTGTTGCAGTGCTTTTGTTGCAGCTCGAGGGTTCTAGAGTACTGACTCACCAACTGTGGCACATGGGCCTAGTTGCTCTGATGCATGTGGGATCTTCCCAGGTCAGGGATCAAACCTGCATCTCCTGCATTAGCAGGTGGATTCTTGAGCCACCAGGGAATCCTCATTACAACCATTTTAATAGGAACTGGAAATTTTAAAAAGAAAATAGAAAACTACTATAATGTTACAATGGAATATTACTCAGCCATAAAAAAGAATGAAATAATGTCATTTGCAGCAACATTGATAGGCCTAGAAATCATCATACTAAGGGAAGTAAGCCAGACAGAGGAAGACCAATACCATGTGATATCACTTCTACGTGTAATCTAAAATATGGTAAGGATGAACTTAGTTATGATACAGAGGCAGATTCACAGAGAAAACAAACTTGTGGTTACCAAAGGGGAAAGAGAGCGGAGGAGGGATAAATTAGCAGTATGGGATTAGCAGATACAAACTATTGGGTTGGCCAAAACATTCAGAGATATTATGGAAAAACCTGAACTAATGTTTTGGCCAACTCAATGCTATACACAAAATAGATAACAAGGTCCTACTGTATAGCATAGAGAACTACATTCAGTATCAAAAAATTATGAAAATTATGAGAAAGAATATATATATACATATGCATCTACACATATGTATGCCATCCTGCTTATTTAACTTGTATGCAGAGTACATCATGAGAAACGCTGGGGCTGGAAGAAGCACAAGCTGGAATCAAGATTGCCGGGAGAAATATCAATAACCTCAGATATGCAGATGACACCACCCTTATGACAGAAAGTGAAGAGGAACTAAAAAGCCTCTTGATGAAAGTGAAGGAGGAGAGTGAAAAAGTTGGCTTAAAGTTCAACATTCAGAAAACTAAGATCATGGCATCTGGTCCCATCACTTCATGGCAAATAGATGGGGAAACAGTGGAAACAGTGTCAGACTTTATTTCTTTGGGCTCCAAAATCACTGCAGATGGTGACTGCAGCCATGAAATTAAAAGACGCTTACTCCTTGGAAGGAAAGATATGACCAACCTAGATAGCATATTTAAAAGCAGAGACATTACTTTGCCAACAAAGGTTCGTCTAGTCAGGATATGGTTTTTCCAGTGGTCATGTATGGATGTGAGAGTTGGACTGTGAAGAAAGCTGAGTGCCAAAGAATTGATGCTTTTGAACTATGGTGTTGGAGAAGATTCTTGAGAGCCCCTTGGACTGCAAGAAGATCCAGCGAGTCCATCCTAAAGGAGATCAGTCCTGGGTGTTCATTGGAAGGACTGATGCTGAAGCTGAAACTCCAATACTTTGGCCACCTAATGCGAAGAGTTGACTCATTGAAAAAGACCCTAATGCTGGGAAGGATTGGGGACAGGAGGAGAAGGGGACAACAGAGGATGAGATGGCTGGATGGCATCACCAACTCAAAGGACATGGGTTTGGGTGGACTCCAGGAGTTGGTGATGGACAGCGAGGCCTGGTGTACTGCGACTCATGGGGTCGTAAAGAGTCGGACACGACTAAGTGACTGAACTGAATTGATATACATACACATATGTATTTTTAATATATGTACATATGTTTATATACATATATATAGCTGAATCACTTTGCTGTATACTACCAACTAATACAACATTGTAAATCAACTATACTTCAATAAAAAACACAATGTTATATGTCAATTATATCTCAATTTCAAAAACAAATTAAAACCGGCATGTTGCAAAAGCACTATTTCAAGTTTCATACCAAAAAGAAAAGAAAGCAAGTAAAAGAAAATGCAACTATTGCATCCCTTGGATTGGGGATAGCTAAAAACCATAGTAGAAATCAACAGATATTTACTGACTTTCTATTGAGGGGAGATGGACATGTTCCTGTCATTGATAAGCTGAAATCTGATTTAAGGAACAAGAAATAAACCAGTATAAAGTTAAATCAAAATATAGTTACATGTCAGTTCAAGATAAGAGAAATGATGGTACAAAATGGTTAACAGCCCATCCATTTTCCATTTTAGAGTTGCTATGGGAATGGAGTTCAGAGGAAAGGAAACAGTTATAAAGTGGCCCTACTTCATGGTGGTTCACAAGAGCTGGTGGGACTTTGAATCACATCAGTGGTGTTGAAGAAGACTCTTGAGAGTCCCTTGGACTGCAAGGAGATCCAACCAGTCCATCCTAAAGGAAATCAGTCCTGAATATTCATTTGAAGGACTGATGCTGAAGCTGAAACGCCAATACTTTGGCCACCTGATGCAAAGAACTGACTCTTGAAAAGACCCTGATGCTGGGAAAGATTGAGGGCAGGAGGAGAAGGGGTCGACAGAGGATGAGATGGTTGGATGGTGTCACTGACTCAACGGTCATGAGTTTGGGTAAACTCCGGGAGTTGGTGATGGACAGGGAGGCCTGGCGTGCTGCAGTCCATGGGGTCACAAAGAGCTGGACGTGACTAAGCGACTGAACTGAACTGAGCTGAACTGAGCTGAGTGATGGGAGGAGTCTATGCAGGTGCTGGTACAGCACAGTGACGCACAGGAGTGGGAGCAGCATTGGGCGAATCCAGGGGACAGGCAGCAGCGTCTTTAGAGGAGGTGAAGGAGAGAAGGGGGCATGCAGTTGGCCTAACACATATTCACACAAAGCTCTGCAGAAGCACACACTCTCTTAAGCTTGGAAGACCATTTGTCGAAAGACCACTCTTTCCCTTGAGTGAAGAAATACTACCATTCCTCCTAAATCTTTCCTTTATATTTTCTGTAGAAGGATTTCCAAAGTCTGTGTTTAAACCCTAAATACAGTGGCTGTCTTAGCCCCTTGTTTTGGTTAACTAGTGTTCGGGGACAAAGCTCTCTGAAACCTGCCGTGGGCCTGCCTCCCAGCCTGATGGCCTCAGGGGAATCCGCCTTCCTCCTCAGCAGCAGCCTGCCCCAGAGCACAGACAGCCGAAGCTCCCAGGCCTTCGTGAGTTCCAGGCCCCAAACCTAGCCATCACCATCTCTGCCTCATCCTTTGGGTTTAAACAGGCCACAGAGCCCCTGAGAATCAAGAACAGTGGTCCACATGGACGCGAATGTCAGAGGCTCCTCTGGGGCTACCAACGTGGCAGCCTGCCAGGCTCCTCCTGAGGCTTCTATTTCAAGGCTCTTCTGTCAAATCTCTCTTTTACCACGAAGTTTTACCTAACATCTAATTTTATTCACCTCTGCTTAGAGGAAGAAGGCAGCCAACCGTCTGTTTTCCGGGAGAACGGAACCTAAACAGGAAGTTAGGTCTGCAGAATCTTAAAAGGGACAGCTGTGTAAAGACCGACCCAGGCCCCGAGGCTGGGTGGGGGCCCAAGCCCAGGACAGAGGATCTGGACAGGGAGTCCAGGGTTTGGATTTAAGACGTCAAGGCTGGCCAGCAGCCCGTGTGCTTCCGGCAGGAGCGCCGTGGGGTTCTTGTTCACATCTGCAGGGCGAGGTACCGCAGGCACAGAATTCCCCCGAGTCACCCTCAGCGCGCTGGCTGCCTGACTGCCGGACATCCGAGAGCTCCCCGGGTGAAGTCAGACTCCGGCAAGACGGGGAAGATTTGAGCCTAGGAGAGCTGTCCTGGATTCCTGGGTCTGTTGATGCCAAATGAATTTTATCCGTGTATCATCCTGCAGTTTCATAGGATTATTGACAATCACTCTCTGCACTGCTTTCCTTTATCTTTCTCTTCTCCCCTCCCCTCCCCACCCCCAGTCTCTTTTCTTCGAGACATCAGGTGCAGAGGTGAGGTGAATGAGCACTGATCTCAGAACGCCTTCGCATCGGCAGACTGTACAGACCCCTCCTCTTTTGTAAAATTTGCTTCCCTCCATTCGCACCAGCCACTCAGCCCGAACTGCCTGCCCCCTGCAGGCTTTCCCTCTCATGTGATGGGTAAGTGCTGTTGAATATACATACCTCCTGGTACTAGAGGGAGTGTTGTCTGTTTGTGCTTAAAATACTTGAGCAAGAAAGGGGACCCAGTTAAGCTTCTTCCCCCTTATTTATTTATTTATTCCTTTGGTTGAACTGGGTCTTAGTTCCAGCATGCGGAATCTTTTTTAGTTGCCGCGTGTGGGATCTAGTCCCCTGATCGGGGGATCTAACCCGGGCCCCCTGCGCTGGGAGCGCAGATTCTTAGCTATCGGACCACCTGGGAAGTCCCTGTTTCCCCCTTTTGAGGAGCTTTGCAGATATCCTGATCAATAACTTCTGCTCCCACCTCCTCAGCCAGGACCACCTGCTCCTGAAAACCTGAGAGGCTGGGAAAAGTAAGCCACCACCCTTACTGAACTGAACATACTGACGTTGCAGTGAAACAAATGTTCATCAGTGGGGAAGCAGGGGAAATGGCTGTGGGTAGACATCGGCTACCTCTGTCCCCTGTGGCAGAGATTGCCTGCTCTCTGGGGGCCCCAATGCAGGGACCGAGCAAGGAAACAGGAAGGTTGGAGAGAGGAAGCTGGCTCAGCTCCATCTGGTCTGCATCTACCGCCTTAGGAGCTGTGATAATACAACGCAACCACAAGGGAGATTCCCTATAAATGTGCTGTCGCCCTAGAGGGAACATGGCCACCACATCTTGGGATCACTGTAAAAACAAGGGAAGTGTAGGAAATGGGTAGGGATAGACACCTTGTGAATATGAACTACAAGTTAGGGGGAGGACGGTTTCCTTCACATCCTTTTCTTCCTTGCCATCACTTGAAAAATATCCCCAGTGTTATTTTGCAATGAAAGTCAAATAAGTCCAAATTTAAAGATAACAAATTTTTGATGAATATTTTGTATTCACCACATAAACCCAAGCGAAGAAGGAAACACTTCAAAGTGCTAAACTAAAAAATAAATAACAAGAGAAACTCTCTCCAAGTTCATCTCAGCTGAGTTTCAGTCCCAGTTATTGAACAAGTGATGTACCCCTTGCTGTAGCCTAGAAACAAATTAACAGTCATTGATTATAACCGGTGTTTTGGGGACTATCACTAAATTATACCGCTAGCTTTCCTGGGTCTCCAGCTTATAGACAGCAAATCTTCTCAGAATTTTTAGACTTCATAACCACATTCCTCACAAGAAATCTCCATGAACCTACCTGTACCTCTGCCTCTATCTCTGGCTCTGACTCTGTCTACCTCTATTTTATTTGTTCTGTCTCTGGAGAACTTTGACTAATACAGTGATCTTTGGGAACAATTACTGATGTTTCATTATCCTGGTTCTAAGATGCTAATCCCAGCAAGGCATATTTCTCTTGATTTCTTTCCGATACTTTTTTCTGTCTAGACATTAGTGTGAATTTGTTCTTACACACCTATTTATTCTTGTACCTGCAATTATCTCTTGAGCACAGAGAAGGGACATTTCACCCCCCATTTTTTCTCCCCCTGTGAAACCTGCAAGAGAAGTCTCTGGGTGTCTACGTACTCACTGCATTTCAAGCTCTAGCACTAAGGTCCTGCTAATGCTATACTGTGCAGAAGGAAATGGCAACCTAAGAATACTCTGGTATTCTTGCCTGGGAAATCCCATGAACAGAGGAGCCTGGCAGGCCACAGTCCATGGTGTCACAAGAGTCAAACACAGCTTAGCAACTAAACCACCACCAACCCTATACTGAGATGAACTAGTGACTGCCTTGTTTTCTTGTTGTAGGGTCAACAAGCATTTCCTTGGCTCTTGGCAAAAACATACTTTGTTGTTCAGTTTCTAAGTCATGTCTGACTCTTTTCGACCCCATGGACTGTAGCACACCAGGCTTCCCTGTCCTTAATCATCTCCCACAATTTGCTCAAACTCATGTCCATTGAGTCGATGATGCCATCCAGCCATCTCGTCCTCTGTCATCCCCTTCTCCTGCTGCCCTCAATCTTTCCCAGCATCAGGATTTTTTCCAATGAGTTGGCTCTTGGTATCAGGTGGTCAACGTATTGGAGCTTTAGCTTCAGCATCAGTCCTTCCAATGAATATTCAAGACTGATTTCCTTTAGGATTGACTGGTTTGATCTTGCTGTCCAAAGGACTCTAAAGAGTCTTCTCCAGCATCATTTCTTTGTTATTCAGCCTTCTTTATGGTCCAGCTCTCACATCCATACATGAATATTGGAAAAACCATAGCTTTGACTATACAGGCCTTTGTTGGCAAAGTGATGTCTTTGCTTTTTAAAAAATTATTTATTTTTCAAATTTAATGTTTATTTTTCACAAGATAAATCATCCTTTAAAATACATCCCCCTACTTTGGAAAGCACAAAAAATTTTGGTTAGATGCCACAAAGTAGGTAGGCAATGCCTTAATCATATGCATGTTGTCAGGCCCAAGAGCCTCTTCCATCCTTGTCAAGAGGAGTGCTAACCTTCTCTCCTTTCATACAACACACATCTCTGCTTTTTAATACACTGTATAGGTTTTTCATAGCTTCTCTTCCAAGGAGCAGGTGTCTTTGAATTACATGACTGCAGTGATTTTGGAATCCAAGATAATAAAATCTGCCACTGTTCCCACTTTTTCTCCATCTATTTGCCATGAAGTGATGGGACTGGATGCCATGATCCCAGTTAGGTTGAGAAATTGACAGAGCCACTGGCAAGAAGGGTGAAGAGCAAAGAGGTGCTAAGTTTCCAAAAACACCGAAGTTACAATCAGTGACTGTAGCATTGTTTCTAAGCTATAGCAAGGGGTCCATCACTTGTTCAGTAACTAGGACAGAAGCACAATTGAGGTGAATTTGGAGAGAAATAGATCTTCTTCACCGCATTTGAGAAGACCTAGTGAAATAAGAGAACGATGGGCTGCTCTGGCAGTCAATCTTTTTAGGAAATCTTGGGACACACCTTCATAACCTTGCCAGAGTCATTACTAGCTCTTTGCTTTGAAAAGTGGGGGCTACTTCCTGTGGTAATTAGATTTAATTCAGCAGTATCTCCTCATCAGAAAACCCAAGCCTTCAAGTTTCTTTGGAAACCACACCATTCACTCAGTTCCAACAAGTCTGTCTCTTCTCATTGCTGTTGGCAATTGGGTGTCTAAGTCTAATTTCTTCAAGCCAACATATATGCGTATGATAGTCTCATAATTACATAGTCCTCTGCATCACAAGGCCAGAAAGCAATTTGGTGAGTTGGCACATGCCCCAGGGTTTACTTCTATTTTTGTCCAATTCAGCTCTCTTCTTACTTAGAAAAGCACCAAATAATCCAAGACAGAAAACTGCTGCCAAGCAGGTCAGGATAATTCCCATAATGTTAATCACTACTGTGAGGAAGTGGGGGAAGGGGAAAACATCTCTATCCTCTTGTCACAGCCTTCCCAGGTCCAGAACTGAATCCAATTCATGCACAAGTACAGTAGGTCCGAGGCAAATCCCACAAAGAATCTGCACCCTAGGCTCCTCTGTTTTTTTTCCTCTATGCATGGAGTCCTTATCCCAATCTCCAGGTACTTGTTACTGTCTTTTTCTCCACCTTATCACCTCTTAATTGTAGAAGGAAGGATAAAATCTGCCTTAGAGAGTCAGGGAAGCCTTTCACAGAGGAGGGAATGCTTGAACCAGGACACGAAGGGCGTCTGGGCATTGCCAGCTACACATCGGGATGGGGCAGAGAGAAAAGAACACGCAAAGGCAGGAAGGTCTAGCATATTTGAGGAGATACAAGGAGTTTGATACTCTTAGAGCATCAAATACAAGAAGGAAAGATTTGTGAAAGTATGAAGTTGGTATCAGACAAGGAAGTTTAGACAGAGAAGGACTCTGTTATATTGTCCTAGATGAAGATCCATTGAAAGTTAGCAGAGAATTAACATCTAGAGCTGCTTTGGAGGCACTGTGGTACATGGTGAGGGTGGGCAGGAGCTGGGTCTGAAGTCAGGGAGACCAGTAAAGGAGGATAGTGTTCATCTAGGAGAGAAATGATGAAAATCTGGGGGAAAAAGGGGCAGCAACTATAGGAACAGATAGGGAAAGGTAAGTCTGAGAAAGATTTCAAGAGCTGATGATCAGGACTTGATTGTTTGATGCAGGGTCTGTGGGAGAAAGGCTTCCCAGGTAGCACTCCAGTATTCTTGCCTGGAGAATCCCACGGACAGAGGAGCCCAGCAGGCTGCAGTTCATAGGGTCACTTAGCACACACATGCTGTCGGAGAAAGGCAATCTTGGATGATCCCTAGTTCTCCAGTTTCAGTGTCTGAGTAAATGTGTGACATCCATTGTGACTGGGAGAAATGAAGAGCATGTCTTCAGGGGAAGATGAGGGTCTCAGCTTTGAATATACTGAACTCCAGGAAATAGTCACTGGACAGTTGAACACATAGGCTTGGAAGTTAGGAGAAGTTGGAATTGGAAATTCAAGCTGAGACCCATTGCATATGGTTGGTAGTTACATAGGCTTGGAAGTTAGGAGAAGTTGCTATTGGAAATTCAAGCTGATACCCATCTGCATATGGTTGGTAGTTACATAGGCTTGGAAGTAAGGAGAAGTTGGTATTGGAAATTCAAGCTGAGACCCATTTGCATATGGTTGGTAGTTACATAGATTTGGGAGTAAGGAGAAGTTGGTATTGGAAATTCAAGCTGAGACCCATCTGCATATGGTTGGTAGTTGAAGACCTGGGAAAGAAAATTTACCCAGGGAGAATGAATAGCTTCAAAAAGGAAAAAGGGCCAGGGAAGGACCAATAGCTGCAAGATGTAGGAGGTAAATATTAGAAAAGAAACCTACTAAAGACTGAAAAGTGACTGGAGAGATAGGAAGAGAATGGAGGTGAGTGAGAGGTGACATGGAAACCAGGGAGATGAAGAAGATACATTCCTACCACGGAGGGGCTCACAATCCACTGGATCAGTTAGATCAAGAGGAAAATGCATCTCTGTGTACAAGGAGGGTTACTCTGAGCCAAAGAGCTGGAAGATCTAGGGGCTTCTTTCTTGTTTTTCCACTTTTGCACAACTCTTCTTTCAAGGCCTGAATTCTCTTTCTATAAAACAGGCAACTATGAAATTAGCTTATTATATATAATAATATAATTACATATAATGTAATTAGCAGGATTGTTTTCTTAGATGAATGAAGTTATGTCTATAGGATTCTTTGAAGTCGTAAGGAAACAAGAGTATTCTCATTTTTCTTTCTCATTATATTTTCATCATCTGTAAAATTAATAGCTTTCAACATTTGTTACCTTCATTCCGTACTGAAAAACAAAACTAGATCTTAAATTTCTTGACCTCTAGTTATAGCCTCAGAGAAACAAGTTTCAAATGACCACTATCATTCAGCCACCCATATCAAATGTGTTCAAATTATTTTTTCATATTAAACCAAACAAAATTTTAGCAAATATAATGCTAATGTCTACATTTAAAATCTGAGAAATTCACACTATCATTTGAGTAGTTTTGTTTTTTAGCCTTAAGCTTCTCAGTTCAGTTCAGTTCAGTTCAGTTGCTCAGTCGTGTCCGGCTCTTTGCGATCCCATGAATCGCAGCACGCCAGGCCTCCCTGTCCATCACCAACTCCCGGAGTTTACTCAAACTCATGCCCATCAAGTCGGTGATGCCATCCAGCCATCTCATCCTCTGTCGTCCCCTTCTCATCCTGCCCCCAATCCCTCCCAGCATCAGGGTCTTTTCCAACGAGTCAACTCTTCCCATGAGGTGGCCAAAGTCCTGGAGTTTCAGCTGTAGCTTCTGTCAGACCTCCCCACCATGACCCGACTGTCTTGGGTGGCCCCACACGGTGTGGCTTAGTTTCATTGAGTTAGACAAGGCTGTGGTCCTGTGATCAGATTGGCTAGTTTCTGTGACCTTAAGCTTCTAGGAATCATCTATTTTTAGAAAATGTTGCTACATGTTCAAAATGTTCTTCTTGCTTTTAATCAAGTGTTTAGTATTATCATTTGCTTGATTGTCAGGTCCATCTAAGGAAATTTGGCCATTGCTCTGACACATGGAGTTTAAAACCAAATGCCTGCCTTGTAAGGACAAGCCTGATATTCAGGAACGAGACAGAGAGAGATACTTGTAAGTGTAGCTTCCCCAAACCCCATTTTCTACCCAAGTTTAATACGATGTAAGTAGGTATTTATAAAGCACTTATTAGCATAACTCACTGGTCATTTATTTCTCTATGTCAGTTTGCGTCATTGATGCTATTCAGAGATGCACTTAGTTTTCAAGTGCATTGTATTATTTATAAATGGTGATTTTACAATGGCATCATCACCTGCATTTGCAACCACTTATCGATAAGAAATTTCTATTAGGCCTTTCAGTGTAGAGCTATCACTATTATTCTTTACGTTTGGGAAAATTCAGGGCCTCAGTAACCCTCATTAAATGGTACTGAAGTTAGGGGGAAAAAAACCCTGTGAACCTAGAGATGGGTGGGTGAGATTAGCCTCATTTTGAGAGGTTAAAGTGTTTGGTGACAAATTTCATAGAGCAAAAGAAGTAATTTGAAGACACTTTGTGAAACACAAAATGTTCTGTACTTGTTGCAGCAGTGGTAGGCAGCTAGAATTGAGTTTTTACCCTGTTTTGAGTGTTTTGAAGAGTATCTACCCTGTGTGTGTTCAGTTGTGTCCGACTCTTTGCAACTCCATGGACTTGTAGTCCACCATACTCCTCCATCCATGAAATTTTCCAGGCAAGAATACTGAAGTGAGTTGCCATTTCCTACTCCAGGATCTCTTCCCAACCCAGGGATCAAACCCGCGTTTCTTGTGTCTCCTGCATTGGCAGGCAAATTCTTTACCACTGAGCCGCTTGGGAAGCCCAAGTACTTACTGAGCATTTATTAAATGAATGGATGATAGAATGAATAGATACAAATTGTCTTCGTATAGGCCTTGTGAACTGTGGGCCAGGAGGAGAAGGCCATTCTGAAGATGAAGATAATGGACTTGGGAATGATGAGAGGGAGCTAACTGACACAAGACCATGCATGCAGGCTCAGTCACTGAGTTGTCTCTGACTCTTTGGGACCCCATGGACTGTAGCCCACCGAGCTCCTCTGTCCATGGGATTTTCCAGGCAACAATACTGGAGTGGGTTGCCATTTCCTTCTCTAGGGGATCTTCCCCACCCAGGGATCCAACCCATGTCTCTTGCATCTCCTGCATTGGCAGGCCAATTCTTTACCACTAGTGCCACCTGGGAAACCCTTTATAAAATGCAAGATCACTTGTTAGCAACATATATTATTTTTGGAAAGTTGCTGGATATTGCTTTTGGATAATTAGGAATTGGCCATTGGGTTAGTGGAGATAAAATACTACCCTCTTGATCTCTGTTGCAAGGACATATTTTAGGTAAGATGGCCACACAGTGTAACAGTTGTCTCAGTAATTCCCCTAGGCATTGGCCAAAATGGACTTGTCTTATACCAAATGCCATGTAAATTTATATTAGAACAAAATTTTAATTTAAATCTAAATATGCCTCATTCTAGTACATTTACCTGTCATTCCAGTTCTATAGCTCTAGTTTAATATTTTCAATATATGTATAGGTATGTGTTTCTTATCTTTCTTTTTCATACTTGCAGAAGTTTAATGTAATGCAGCATCCCAGTTGATGGTAGTGGTAAAGAACCCACCTGCCAGTGCATATTTGATCCCTGGATTGGGAAGATCCCCTGGATGAGGAATTGGCAACCCACTACAGTATTCTTGCCTGGAAAATCCCATGGACAGAGGAGCCTGGCAGCCCATGGGATTGCAAAAAGTTGTACATGACTGAAGCAACTTACACACACACACACACACACACACACACACACACACACACATGCTCTTTCACAAGCAGGTTGTTTAATTGAACTAACTCACTATAATGGAGAAAGGCCTGATCTTTGGAATTAAGCATGGAAGGAGGAAAGAGAACCTGGATCATAATTACAGGCTTACACTTAGACTGCTAAGGGGATAAGAAAGTGATGTTATTTTGAGCTCAAACCTTAACTATATAAGCTGGTCCTAACATTTGAAATAAATACAATTTTAGAACTTTTTTTTCTGTGAATTTATTTTTTCCTTTTTTTAAGTTACAGCTCTTTTTTTTTTTTTAATGTTCATTTATTTATTTAGCTGTGCTGAGTCTTAGTTGCAGCATGTAGAATTTTTAGTTGCAGCACATGAACTTAGTTGTATCAGGGGAAATCTAGTTCCCCGGCATGATTCTTTTAAACTAAATTCCCCATGCAACAATATGCCAGCCAAGAGAGATTTTGACACCATCTACTTGTTTCCACCTTAGAGCTCCATGAACTGGTCATGTCTGATGAAAGTTGTAGCAGGGGTCCTGAAGCTGAACTGAAATCAATAGCAGACCATCTTGGATTTCTTTTAGGTGAGCTCATCTAGCCCCAGTCATGCTCTGGTCACAAGAGGAAACTCCCCTGTTTCCATTTGCTATCATCATCCTTTTTGTGCTGTAGCAGTGCTGCATGTAGGAAAATGGTTGAGCTTTGTCTCTGGGCTTGTGCAGACACCTGAAGTCTGCCAGCTCATTTCATCCCGTCAGTCTCGCTGTTTCCTTCCTATCTTTGGCACTGCTTGCTTTGTGTTCTGGTTTCATAGGCAATTGCTTCATTAAGTTTGAAAAATTCATGATGAAATATGTGATCATAACTATTATCTCTTTCATAGTGACATACAGGGTATGCTCTTTTCTACCTTTTTTTTTTTTATCTTATAGTATTTGTAGGTTTCTGTGCTAGTTTTTTTTTTTCTTTATGTTATTCATCCTTGCAGGATATGAATTTTTCCTTGATGAGCTGTTTGCAGAAGGTTTGTGAAGGAGAAGGGTCAGGCTAGCCTCAATTTTTCTTGATTTGGGGTTTTAAGTGAGTTTGTTTAGCTTTTGCTTCTCCTACGCAAAGATGAGCAGCTGTGAAGTTTTAATGAGTCAAAGACTCTTCTCTGCTGCCACAGAGAGAGAGCTTCTTGAAAATGTGGCTAGTCTCTGTTCTTTGGAAAGCTCATTTTGATACCAAACAGGGTGCAGGGAAACTCTTGGTACCATCAGACACGTTTGCCCCAAAATTGCAAACAAGAGGGTTAGGTTTTGCTCCTTGATTTGGAGAAGGGGATCCAGCTCTTTCTGAGATACACAGCCACTCTGTCCCCTGACTATAGGTCTTTTTCTCTTCTTGTTTCCACATGTCCCTTGGTCTTCAGTGGTTTTGGCAGCCCTTCCAACTAATTGGGGACCTGAGGTTTTATGTATCGTCTACTTTCTAAGAAAAAGAATTTTTAAATTAAATTTATTTATTATTTTTAAATGAAACAACAAAGATGAATTGTTTAATGATAAAAGGTACAATTCACAAAGAAGATAGACATCATAAACCATTAGACACCAAACAACAAAGAAACAAAGATACATAAAGCAAAAATCAGAAGAAATAGGGAAAAGAAAAAATATAATCATAGTGAGACATATTAACATTTCTCAGAAAACGAATTTTGTGTCTTTGTTTCTCTATATCTGTGTTGCTTTTGGTTGATTTCAGTGAAGAGAAGAGAGATGCTACCTCTATACCACTATGTATAGCTCAAACCAGAAATTGAAATTTATGGGCTTTCGAGTCAGATAGACCTGGATTTGAATCTTGACTTCACTACTTGCCATGTGACAAGCTGTTTAACCTTCTTGCTCCTCAGTTTTCTCATCTCTAACAGGACGTTCCGGAGCCATCTCTAAAACGGCTATTGAGAGAGTTGAAAGAGGTGATGCCTATAAAGCTCTCAGGACAAAGTTAGGTGCTCAGCAAAGAGTAGCTGTGACTACCAATTAGTGTCGTGATGGCAAACTGGAATTCAGCAAGCTCTATGTAGTGGCTAGCCTACTATTATTTGGGGAAAATATTCTCCTAAATTAATAGAATCAGATGAAAGAGATAAGGGTTTCCAAAAATGTGTTCTGCTGTAAACTATTTAGTTGCTAGGTATGACTCAAAAATCAAGGGAGGGGGTGGATTTCACGGACAAATACGCCTAAGAAACATCATGTACCGCAATCACCCCTTTCAAGATTCACAAGGCACATACCTCTATGATGATGTTGCCGTGGGTCCTGGGGAACGTAATACACATTCTCATGAGGCAAATTTATAGGAAAGAGCCTCTCCCACACACACAGGTGAATGTCTCAAGTGAAGATGACTGAAGTGGCAACCCTCCTCCCACAGAGAGAAACTGCAGAACCTTAACCATTAAGTCTGAGAGTCCTGGGATAACAGAGGGACCTGCTCCTCAGAAGTACTCACATTCCTTTGCTATTCTGGCCTAGCACTCACAGCATGCTGGGCACGTACACTCACTCGTTGTATCTTCAACTCTTTGAAGAGGTTATTTGTTCCCTTTTACAGATGAGGAAAGAACTCTTGCCCAAAGAATAGGGAAAGTGTCCCCTCCAAGAAAATGAGGACCTGGGTGAGGAGAATTGTTGAATATTTCCTTTCTACTATGTGTGCACATTTTATTTGTTTAATTTAATGTACTCATTTGTAAAGAAACCAGTGTGTATGTGGCTCACACTGGTGAATTACTGAAAGCCAATCCTATAAGAAGAACACAGGTCTCACTGACTTGGGAATCTAGAGCCCCAGGTCCCCACCCCTTAATGCTTTTTAAAAATTAATTTATTTATTTTGGCTGTGCTGGGTCTTTGTTGCTGGGCAGGCTTTTCTGTAGTCTGAGGGTTATTCTCCAGTGGCGCATGCGGGCCCCTCATTGCGGTGCCTTCTCTTGTGGAATACAGGCTCTAAGTGCACGGGCTTCAGTAGGTGGGCTGTGTAGTTGCGGCTCCGGGGCTCGAGAGCACAGACTCAACATTGTGGTCAATGGGCTTAGTTGCTCCAATGCACGTGGGATCTTCCCGGACCGGGGATCAACCCATGTCTTCTGCCTTGGCAGGCAGATTCTTTACCACTGAGCCACCAGGGAAGCCCTGCCCATGATGTTTTGCAACAAGGATGAGGAGCATCATATTAAAGTGTGTGTGTGTGTGTGTGTGTGTGTGTGTTGGGTAGGGCATCACAGTGCTCTTGAAACCATCGTCCTTGAAAGGGAAGAAGAGGAAGCAGGGCTGGACAGAGGGAGAAGCTGAGTTACGCTGCAGACCCAACAAAGGGCTTTCACCAACCCCACATGTAGGTTCAGGTCCGAAATGGTTCTGCAGAGGAGCCCCAAGTCTGAGTGAAGGCGTGGGATTTTATACCCCTTTGTTGATCAGTTATTGTATGTGGCCTACTTCTGGAAAGTGATTGGCTTAGCAAGGCAGTTTTTACCCTGAGAGGCAGTCTTCAAAGAGGGCTGGCAGCGGAGAGCTGTCTTTTGGTCACATTTCCAGCACCAGGGGCAAGGCCTTCATTCCAGAAGGGGACTCAGGGGGTGCGTTGCAGCACCCACACACAGAGCATTCTGAGACAGGGCTTTTTTATATGTATATTTATTTATTTGGTCATGTCAGGTCTCAGTTATGGCAGGGGAGATCTGCTTTGCATGGACTCTCCAGTCATGGCGGGCTCAGCAGTTGCTGTGTGCAGGCTTAGCTGCTCACTGGACCACCAAGGAAATCCTGAGACAGGAAGTTTTTATACACAGAAGTAGACAGGCAAACCACTCCAGGAGTGAGTACCCTGCTTGCAGTTAGTCTGAGTGTTTATAGGAATGAATAGAGCTTTTGGACTTTGGGGCAGAGTTTTGAAGGAGAGTTTTGAAGATACGCACATCCTTGTCAACATTTCTTGTAGTCTTCTAGCTGTCATCCTAGACTGTGAAGTGGTATCTTATGACTTTAATTTGTGTTTTCTCACAAGTAATGATGTTGAACATCTTTTCATGGGCTTGTGTATCTTTCACTGCCACTTGTGTATCCTCTTTGGAGAAATGTGTGTTCAAATCTTGTGTTCACTTTTAAATTGAGACATTTATGTTTTGTTGTTGAGTTGAAGAATTCCATGTATATTTTAGATATAAGTTACTTATCAACTATACAATTTGCAAATATTTTCTCCCATTCTGTGTATCTTCTTTTACTTTATTTGTAGTGTCCTTTGATTCATGAAAGCATTTTATTTTGAAGGAATTCAACTTATCTATTTTTTCATCACTTGTGTTCTTTGATGCCATATATTTAAAAAGTATTAGAAAACTTTGTGTCATGAGGACTTGCTTATTTTTTTTTCTAAGAGGTTTATAGTTTTAGCCCTTACATTTAAGTCTTCCATCAATTTTGAATTAAAATTTGTATACTGAGTGATTTTTGGGTCCAACTTAATTCTTTTGCATGTGGAGATCTATTTGTTTCACCAGCATTTGTTGAAAAAACTATTCTATTCCCACTGAATTATCTGAGCACTCCTCTTGAAAATCAGTTGGTCACAAGTTCAAGGGCTTCTTTTTGGACTCCCAATTCAATTCCATTGATCTATAGATCTATCTTTATGTTATTATTGCATTATCTAGATAACTGTAGCTTTGTAATAAATTTTTAGTTTTTTTTTTTTTTTTTGACTGAGCCCCATGACATATGAGATCTTAGTTCTCCAACCAGAAATTGAACCTGTGCACCCTGCATGAGATGTGCAGAGTCTTAACTGCTGGACCACCAGGGAAATCTCCATAATAAAATTTTAAATTAGTGAGTCTTTCAACTTTATTCTCTTGCAAGGTTGTTTGGCTAGTTTGGGTTCCTTGAATTTCCATATGAATTTTAGGATAAGTTTGTCAGTTTCTACAAGAGAGTTAATATTCTGATAGGAGAATGCACTAAATCTACAGATCAATTTGGGGAATGTTGCCATATTCACGATATTAAATGCTGAGGTCTGTAAATACAGATGTCCTTCCATTTATTTAGTCCTTCTTTATTTTCTTTCAACAATGTTTTATAATTTTCAGTGTACAGATCTTGTACCTTTTTTGTTAAATTTATTCCTGGATATTTTATCTTTTTTGGTGTTATTGTAAATGGAATTATTTTCTTAATTTCTTTTTTGATTGGTCTTGCTAGTGTGTAGAAATAATATTGATTTTTGTGTATTGATTTTGTATTCTACAACCTTGTTGATCTTGTTTATTGTTAATAGTGCTATTTGTGTGTGTATCTGTTGCACTAAATAAAAGCAGTGAAACTAAACATCCTTGTTCCGATCTTAGAGGGAAAGCTTTCATCATTAAATATGATGTTGGGCTTCCCTGGTGGTCCAGTGGTTAAGACTCTGCCTGGCCATGCATGGGACACAGGTTCAGCCCCTGGTCTGGGAGGATCCCATATACTGCAGAGCAATTGAGTCCATGTACAGGTACTGAGCCCAAGCTCTGGAGCCCAAAAGCCTCAACAAGAGAAGTCACCACAAGGTGAAGCCCATGCACTGCAACTAGAAAAAGGCTGCTTGCAACAATGAGGACCCAGTGCAGCCAGAAATAATTAAAAGTAAATAAATCAATATGATGTTAGCTGTGAACTTTTTGTAAATATTCTTGAGTTACATAGCTTTTGACTGAAAGAAACAAAACACTCTAACTAAACTGATGAAACCATAAGGGATGTCACTGTGTCACTGCCCCATAAGTCATGAGTAAGGAGGGGCTCCAGTACAGTGTGGATGACATCCTCAAGAATTCAGGCTCTTTCCACTCCTTCAGTCCATTGCCCTTAGTTTCATCCTAAGGTTGATTTTGCTTAGAGTGGTAAGTTACCTGCTCAAGTTATCAGGGCTACAGTGCTTCCTTGTTGAGGAATATCTGGAGAGAGAGGTGGTACAAAAGAGGTTTGGGGGTGTCCTGGGAGCCGTTAGGTATGAAGCATCAAGTTAAACATGCAGGAGGGCACAGACGGTACCTCAGTGAGCACAGAATAGTCCCCTGATCCTTCAGTATCACTTGTCATCTTCACAGCTGTGTAGACACTGAGCATCTTGTCTGGGACCTGGAATGTCAACTTTGGAACGTGGCAGAAAACTCACCAGTGACACAGTTGTTGGAGCTGTGTTTATGTATGCTGACTAAGGGCTTTCCCCTGTCACTGGCAGGCGACTGGATATCATTCTTGGGAATCGGGTTAAGCTTCTCATTCTTTTTTTTTTTTTTTTTTTTAAGCTTCTCATTCTTGAATAAGTATTTCAAATTCAAGGATGCAGAGATGCTGCTGATGGGGATTCTCTGTTCTTTAATCTTCCAACAGCTCGCTCATTCACAGCTACACTTGACTGCACACAGGATCTAAAACCAGGAAATGCCAGGCAGGGCTGCTTTATTCTCTAAGGGGAAAGGCCACTGCCAGAGCGGGGGGTCCCCAGGCCTGTCCTCCTCTGCCGGGTGACAGGCACCCACGACTTGGCTTCAGTCACTGTCCTGCCACCGACAGAGGCCACACCAACAAAGGCCAATGGAGGAAGGGGGCTTAATATAAGGCTGTTTAAAAAAGGTGTGGGTAGGGTGAAGAGAAGCAACAAGCGATGCTGATACCTCTCAGGGCTAGATCACCCCCATCCCAGGTCTAAAGAGACAGGGGGAGGGAGTAGTTACGAAACTCAGAGATAACAGCTGAGAAGAGGGACTGAACAGTGTCCTTCAGTAGAGAAATGCAGCCAATCTGAAGCCCAGCAAGAAGAGAGCCAGGGGACTAAATACCCCAGCTTTTCTCTTCTCCCTCCTCCAATTTGTGCTACTGCCTTCCACTCTCCTAATCCAACTGGAAGGCAGAGCGCCAGGGATACTTGTGGATAAAGTTCATAAAGACTACCAAACTAAAGCACAGTGTGGGCCAGAAAGTGCATCTGGTAGAAAAGAATGGAAAATGTCCAGCACACCACCCTTCCATTCATCATTGCACAATAGGTCTCTGCCCAAGGAGAGGACTTTCTACCTATTGGGCTAAAGGGAACAAAGAAAAAAAGTAAATACCAGTAGTACTTTCTTGAGAATGTCAGCCCAGGCTCCCACATATGATCAAAGTGGATTTAAAACCTATTTTATTTTCTGCTTCTGCACCCACCTGGGTCTCTGCACTGCTCATTACACAGTGGTCCTCATGTAGGTTTCATGGAACAATTCTACTCTATTACTGGTGGTTACTAGCATGTCATTGATCATCATCACTATTGTCCAGCCTATATGTCTAACTGTCTACTGTAGACTTCAGTTGAAAGTCTATCCCAGGGAGGCTTTCAAATTAATCCAGCAATACAGGTAGACATACTAAGAACATGTGATAAATGCATAGACACCGTCATTGAATACATCAACAGTCATTAAGGTATTTGCATTCAGTGGAGACAAAAGAATGGGGTCACTTTTATCAAGGTAGTGAGTGATGAGGGTATCATGGGAGTTGATACCTGAAAATTTTTCTCCATCTTTCAGTCAGAGAAGAAGTAACCGTATCTCCATTTGAAGCAGTTGCAGATGCTTGAAACCTCAGAGAAGAAAGTGTCATGGATACAATGTAATTGCCCTGACAAGCCCTGGGTTCTGGACTTCATATGAAACCTGAAATGGTAAGAGATCTTTTTAACTTGCTGGAAAAAAAAAAAAAGTCATAGACAGGAACTGTCTTCATTTAAAATTTTGCCAACTTTGTTCACCATGGATTTTTTGCGTTAATTTTGATTTGTTAGAATATTGCATTAACATGTTATTGATACTAACTGCTGAGTTTTTGGGCCACCTCTTCCTTACTTCACTCTAACCCTGGCCCTGCCAGCACCTTGCTTTATGAAGCTTTCTGCTGAAACTTCTTTGGAGAGCTCATCTATTACATTGTGAATAGAAATCAGTTTAAAAACTTTTCAGGAACATAGTTAAAAAAGGTATGACTCTTTTCTATTTTTTTTTTTCTTGGTCATGCCACATGGCACATGGGATCTTAGTTCCTTGACCAGGGATCGAACCTGTGCCCCTGCATTGGAACCATGAAGTCTTAAGCACTGGACCACCAGGGAAGTCCCCTCTTAGTGTTTTAAAGCCCACAGTTGCAACCAAATGCCTCCAGTACCATAGGGTGGGTCTTCAACTCCAGGGCTATCACTGCTTCTTCCCCAACTCCGAAACTCTGCCCAAGCCCATGGGCATTCTTTATTCTGAAGAGAAGTTTGTTTAACCCTGAGTGAGAATTAAATTCAAGTTATATGAAAACAAAACACTTTTGACTCCCTATTTGACTTTCATCCTGGCCCCTGGTATTTACTCAAAGTGCTTTTTTAACAAACTGGTCTGACAGAAACTGATACTGCAGGAAGCTGGAGATCAAAACAAACAACTATGTTTAAAAAAAAAAAAAAGCACCTAGGTTTAGCCCCTGAAGAGCTGAACAGCCTCCTAGCAAGAAAAACCCAGTTCTTTGCACTAAATCCACCCCCTCCAAATCTTATCGCTGAAAGTCAAGCCCTGGCCCTTAGTACCTGAACCCCCACCCCGGGCTTTTCACTGCAACAGTCTTTCCCGCTTCAGGACCAAACGCAAAGCTCCAGCGATGCAAGATTTCAACCTGCGTCCCTCCCCCTTGATGGCCTGACAAGGGGCTTCACGCTATCAGGGCGGAACAGAATGGCTGGCTGCCAGGACACTCCTTAGCTACTTGAGTGTTTGGGGCAGATGCATTGAATTCTCTCAAGCAACAGGCCAGCAGGAAAAAAGACAGTAACATGATGGTCCTTATTCTTTCTTAAAAGCAAAATAAAAATAAAGTTCAGGTTCTGTTCAGAGATCCCCAGACTTCCCAGATACTCAGCTAAGTGTTCAACAGTGTCAAGCCCAACCAGCTCTACCAATTTCCCCTTTCTGCCCATAGCTCTCAGACTGTTTGATATGCTGGTGCTGCCTGCAGGCCTGGGTACAGAGGACCCCGCTGGACTATGTCTTAGTGTATCCCACTGCATGCGCCTCCAAACTGCCAGAATTCTCCCTCTGGCTTGGTGTACAGCCTGAGTCTTTGGCCATTTCCATCCTGCATCCCCCAGAGCCCAAGCTGATTTGAGATACTGCAGTGGAGACCTTTGTAACTCACCCCAGGCTGGGTCTGGAACACACCATCCAGACCCCAGGACTGGCCTGAAGGATCAAGCTGCCTGGGGTTGGGCAGTGAAGTCTTGACGAGCACCAAACTGGCTCTTCTCCCAGAAGCAGAGCACGCTGCAGGCCTAGAAGCCAGGAGTTGAGGCCCTTTCAAGAGGTTGACCAGTTGGATCAACAGCTTCAAAGGAGGGAGTGCAGGGGGCCGCTTCTGTAGCTCCTCCAAGACAGCACCAGGCTTTATGTACTGGCTTTGTTACATACAAACCTGTTCAAAGAGTAAAGTCGTAGGGTGTTCTTGCATCTCTTGCTAATGCAGGATCTTGGCCCTGTACAAAGTTATGCACCCTACTCACCTTAAATATTTCTGGAGGCCCACTGGGAGCTTCTCTTGGGTCCTTAGGATTAAGTCAGCTCAATTAGAGTGTATCTCCCTGGGCTTTGATGCCAGGATTCTGCACTGTCCCCTGCACTACTGAAGTGCAGGGCAAGGCAGGGGGAGAGTACCTCCTCTTCCACTTTAAATTTTACTCTGTTTTTAGGGTATTTAAGAGTCATGGAGTAAGCCAATAAGTAGCCCCCCAAAGATATCCACATTAGATCTCTGGAATCTGTGAATGTTTTCTTATTGGGGGTAAAAAATGTCTTTGCAGATGTGATTAAATTAGGAATTTTGAGAGGAGGTGTTCATCCTAGTGGGCCCTAACTGCAACCATATGGGGCTTCCTAAGTGGCACTAGTGGTAAAGAATACACCTGCCAATGCAGGAGACGCAGGAGACCCAGGTTCAGTTCCTGGGCTGGGAAGATCCCCTGGAGGAGGGCATGGCAACCCACTCCAGTATTCTTGCCTGGAGAATCCCATGGACAGTGGAGCCTGGAGGGCTACAGTCCATGGAGTCACAAAAGAGTCAGACACAAGTGACTTAGCACTCATGCACACATCCTTATAAAATAAACACAACAGAGGAGAAGAGACAGACATAGAGAGGAGAGGGGGCATGGAGACAGACTTGGATTGAATAGGCCACAAGTCCAGAGGTGCCAGGGCAGCCATCCAAAGATGGAAGGGGCAGGGATGGATGGCCCCCTAAGGTCTCGGGTCGGGGTGCAGTCATGCCGACAACTTGATTTCAGACTTCTGGCCTCCAGAACTATGACATAAGAAATTTCTCTTGTGTTCATCTACCCAGAAATGGTAATTTTTAGCAGCAGTCTCAGGAAGCTTTATGACCAATAGTCTTGCTTGTATTTTTTCACATCCCATAGAGCTTTTTATTTGCATTCAATTAGGTGAGTGTTCTTTAGCTGAAAGCACTTTCAGCTGTTGTTCCCATTGCTCTCAGACGTAAATATATAGAAATCCTGGGCCGAGACACCAAACTGAGTGGCAGTCACCAAACTCAACTTGACATCATGACTCTCTTCCGCACAAACTTGTTTTGTCTGGTTCCTTGTTCCTTTAGGAGGAGTCCTCTTGGTGGGGTTCCTCAGCCCTCATGCAGGCATGGAGATGTCGGATGGACCACTCCAACAACTGATACAAATGGTGTGTGAAGAGCCTCATGATGGTCGGAGATTGAACTCAAACTGGAAAAAAACATGGATCCACAGGCTCACATACACACAGTGTAGACAACTTGTCTGCCAGTGTTCCTAACAGATTCAAATGCATGGGGAGAGCAGGGCCAGTTTTTCTTTTTAGAGACCGTAAGATGAAATCCCATAATACACTGCTTCCCAATTGCTCTTCAGCTTCTCGAAGCAGTCTTCTTTGTCTAAAACATTCTCTTCAACAAGATGTGAAGGCTCTGTGAAAATCTGTTTTCCATTGATAATTTGTATTGCAATATATTCTTCACCTGGAAAACCAATTATCTCAGAATGCAGCAATTTTTAAATAATTTTACCTTGAGCCACTGTTTATGATGATGTAATTTTGGGTGCTGCTGAAAATTCCCAAATAAAAGACTGTATTTAAAACAACGTGATGGGATCAATGGAACAGAACAGAGAGCCCGGAAATAAAACCACACACCTATGGTCAATTAATCCTCAACAAAGGAGGCAAGAATATTCAATGGAGAAAAGACAGTCTTTTCTGCAAGTGATGTTGGGAAAGCTGGACAGTCACATATAAATCACTGAAGTTAGAACCCTCCCTCACATCATTCACAAAAATAAACTAAAAATGGCTTAAAGGCTTAAATATAAGACATGACACCACACAACTCCTAGAAGAGATCCTCAGCGAAACATTCTCTGACATAAATTGTACCAATGTTTTCTGAAGTCAGTCTCCCAAGGCAAAAAAATAAAAGCAAAAATAAACAAAAGGGGCCTAATCAAATTTACAAGCTCTTGCACAGCAAAGGAAACCATAAGCAAGAGAAAAGACAATCCACAGAATGGGAAAAAATACTAGCAAGCTATGTGATTGACAAGGGCTTAATTTCCAAAATACACAAACAGTTCATACAGCTCAATATAAAAAAAAACAAACAACCCAATCAAAACATGGGCAGAAGACCTAATAGACACTTCTTCAAAGAAGATATTCAGAGGACCAAGAGGTACATGAAAAGATTGATAATTATTAGAGAAATACAAATCAAAACTACAATGATGTATTACCTCACACCAGTCAGAGTGGCCATCATCAAAAAGTCTACAAATAAAAAAATACTAGAGAGTGTGTGGAGAAAAGGCAACCCTCCTATACTGTTGAGGGAATGTAAGTTGGTGCAGCTACTATGGAGAACAGAATGGAGGCTCTTTAAAAAACTAAAAATAGACATTTCTCCAAAGAAGACATACAGATGGCTAGCAAACACATGAAAAGATGCTCAACATCACTCATCATCAGAGAAATGCAAAGCAAAACCACAATGAGGTACCATTACATGCCAGTCAGGATGGCTGCTATCCAAAAGTCTACAAGCAATAAATGCTGGAGAGGGTGTGGAGAAAAGGGAACCCTCTTACACTGTTGGTGGGAATGCAAACTAGTACAGCCACTATGGAGAACAGGGTGGAGATTCCTTAAAAAACTGGAAATAGAACTGCCATATGACCCAGCAACCCCACTCCTGGGCATACACACTGAGGAAACCAGATCTGAAAGAGACACGTGCACCCCAATGTTCATCACAGCACTGTTTATAATAGCCAAGACATGGAAGCAACCTAGATGCCCATCAGCAGACGAATGGATGAGGAAGCTGTGGTACATATACACCATGGAATATTACTCAGCCATTAAAAAGAATTCATTTGAATCAGTTCTAATGAGATGGATGAAACTGGAGCCCATTATACAGAGTGAAGTAAGCCAGAAAGATAAACACCAATACAGTATACTAATGCATATATATGGAATTTAGGAAGATGGTAACAATAACCCTATAAGCAAAACAGAAAAAGAGACTCAGATGTACAGAACAGACTTTTGGACTCTGTGGGAGAAGGCGAGGGTGGGATGATCTGAGAGAACAGCATTGAAACAAGTATACTATCAAGGGTGAAACAGATCACCAGCCCAGGCTGGATGCATGAGACAAGTGCTCAGGGCTGGTGCACTGGGAAGACCCAGAGGGATGGGATGGGGAGGGAGGTGGGAGGGGGGATTGGGATGGGGAAATACATGTAAACCCATGGCTGATTCATGTCAATTATGGCAAAAACCACTACAATATTGTAAAGTAATTAGCCTCCAACTAAAAAAAAAAACAAACTAAAAATAGAGTTGCCATATGGCCCGGCAATCCTACTCCTGGGCATGTACCCAGGAAAAATGGAAACTCTAATTTGAAAAGATGTATGCACCCCAATGTTCACATTAGCGCTATTTAGAGTAGCCAAGATACGGAAACAACTGAAGTCTCCATTGTCCGATGAATGGATAAAGAAAATGTGGGGGACTTCCCTGGTGGTTCAGTGGTTAAGATTTCATGCTTTCACTGCAGCAGGCTCAGGTTCAATCCCTGGTCAAGGAACTAAGATCTCACATGCTATGTGGTCAAAAAAAAAAAAAGAATAAAAATGAAAATATAATATATCAACTAAAAAATCATATGGGAAAAGTAACAGATTTTTAAAAAGACATGGTGTATATTGCATATTGTCCACACACACACACACACACACACACACACACACAAATAGATTATTCAGCCATCAAAAAGAATGAAATAATGCCATCTGCAGCACATGAATGGATCTAGAGATTATCATACTAGGTGAAATAAGTTAGAGAAAGACAAGTATCATTTGATACTACTTAAAACTAAAAAAATGATACAAATGAATTTATTTACAAAACAGAAATAAACTCTCAGACATAGAAAACAAATTTATGGTTACCCAAATGGAAAGTGGGGTGGTGGAGGTAATTTAAGAGTTTGGGATTAACATATACACACAATATATAAAATAGATAAACAGCAAGGTCTTACTGTATAACACAGGGAACAATATTCAACACCTAATAATAACCTATAATGGAAAAAAAATCTGAAAAAGAATATATATATATATAAAGGATACACACATCCCTGAATCACTAGGCTGCACACTTGAAACTAGCACATCACTGTAAATCAACTATGCTTCAATGAAAAATTAAAACAACGTAATTTTGTTTCATTTTGTTTTGACTGTGCCATGCAACCTGCTGGATCTTAGTTTTCCAACCAGGGGTTGAACCTGGGCCCAGCAGTGAAAGCAGTGAAAGTGAGCCCTAACCACTGGGCCACCAGGGAATTCCCAAAGCAATGTGATTGTGTTGAGCACCAAGCCAGTGTAAACTTACTCTTCAAAATGATTAAAAAAAAAAAAAAACTGTCAGAAAAAGTTGGTTTTGAATAGGTGATAGAGTCAAGTGAAAAAGTGTAAGAGTGTAAATGTAAAAATTTCCTCTGGTTTCTGTCCTCTAGTTGCCCAGTCTGTCTCCTTACTATACTGTTTGCTTGTTCATAGGAAACAGAGGGGCAGTTTGTTTCTTATTATACTTCCAGAGATGTTCTCTGCACAAATGGCAGCATTCTACAAACACTTAAAAAGCCCTTTAATTGAATGCATTTTATTCCAACTGAATTTATCCTTTGACATAAAGAATTGTGCACACCGCAGTTTTCACACACTGGACACATTTATGTTACCAGAACTGAGTTCAAGAACATAAGTATCTGAACCTCACGGCTGCCTCAGTATCCTTTCCGGCCACTGCATCCTTCAAGATTCTACTGTTTTGATTTTTAACAGGATACTTTTGCTGTCTTCATTCTTTGTACAAATAAGGCAACCTTGGCTTTTAACAACATAGGTTACTTTTGCAGTCTGTATACCTTATATAAATCAAATTATTCAATAAGAATAATTGTGCCTAGATTCCTTCAACATTATGTTTGTGAGATTCTTCCATATTGACAGATATAATTATAATTTAGTCATTCTCACTGGTGTTTAATTGATATTCTAGTGTTACACATAGTGTGTTTTCAACTTGCTTTTGTTTTGTTTACAGTATACCTCTGAGAAATTTTTGTTATCCATATAGTGAGTGCCCTTATTCTTTCTTTGTGTATTAGTAACTAACAACTTGCTTTTTACTTGTCCCCTAACATAGACATTTAGCAATAATTCATATTTAAAATTAATACACATGGTTCAATGGTTAAGAATTAGCCTTGTAATACAAGGGACACAATTTTGATCCCTGATCTGGGAACTAAGATCCTGCATGCCACGGAGTAACTAAGCCCTGATATCACAACTACTGAGCCTGCATGCTGTGGAGATCCTGCATAATACAGTGAAGATCCCATGTGCTGCAAATAAATAAATAAAATAAAATAAAAAGAAATAGGATTGAACCAAGAAGTTTCTATAAAAAAGTAATACTTGCTTCTAGTAAAACAATGACTAATTTCATAGGACTCTCAGTCTATTAGAAAAATAATTTCTAAAAAAAAATATGTTTTAAAAATATTTTATCTTTAAAAAATATATTGACTTATAATAATAAATGCATTTGTCTTATAGAGAAACCAGATTTAGCAAATGCCCCATAGGAGGGGGCCGTGAGGGCAGAGAAGCAGGGTGAATGACCTGCATGATGGGGTACAAGTGTGTGGAAGGGGTGGTGCAGAGCCTGAAAAACAAGTTGGTCCTCCCGATCCCACGACTGAACCATTATCCGGGACCAAATCCAAGGCCATTTGCTCTGCCAGCCAAGTCTAATGGTTTTCAAGTTCTGTCATTGAAAAACTAGGAATAGAGAAATTTATTTAAGCTACTGCCAGCTAATGAATAAAAGTCAGAATTCTTCTTCTGTAGTTGGGTCATAAATATTTCAGCAAGAATATGAAGTATAATTATCCCAGGTAACACTGATAACATATTCTAATCCTTTGATATCTGTGTGGAAAACAACTGGGTAATTTAATAATGAGCTTATGCTTTAAGTGCAAAGAATTATTGTGGAATAAAATGTTCATTTCTGAATTAGGTTGTCAGTTGCTCTCAAAGTACTTGCTCTTCAAATTATTTGACAATGAATGTGTTTAAAAAAACTTTTTTAGCACACACATTAACAGCTTGATTAAAATTAACTTTTATACATAAAATAAGCCCTAGTTCAGAGTCTTTCTCTTTCCAATTCATAGAAATATGGTTTGTGGGGCTTCCCTAGTGGTACGGTGGATGAGAATTTGCCTGCCAATCCAGGGGACATGGATTTGATCCCTGGTGCAGGAAGATGCCACATGCCATGAAGCACCTAAGCCTGAGCAGTGAAACTACTGAAGCTTGCACGCCTAGAGCCTGTGCTCTGCAACAGGAGAAGCCTGCACACCCCAGGGAAGGGTAGCCCTGCTCGCTTCAGCTAGAGAAAACAGCAATGAAGACCCAGTGCAACCAAAAGTAAATAAATAAAATAAATTATAAAAAAAGAAAAATCACTTGCAATTTAATTCATTTTATCAAATAAAAATGAATTTGGAAAATACACTTTCACTCTCCCTTTGATAGAACATAGAAACATGGAGAGAAAAATCTTCCATTCCTGTCTCCTTCCTACTCATAATCCTCACATTTGTTTGGAGCAAGTGATGATGATGTAGCAAAAAGGCTGAGACCCAGGCTTCTGACTCTAAGAGAATACCTGGGTTTCAATAAACCCTTAATTCTACCCTCCAAATATGGGAGTCAAATTATCCTGGCCCTGTGAGGATAATGTGCCCCTCTTTTGAAAGTTGGGCTGTGATTTCTTTCTGCACTTAGGTAAACTCAGTAGATCTCCACAAGTAACTAAAACCCAGTAAGCTGATATGTTAACTCCATAAAGAGGCTATAATAAAATTCTATGTAAAAGCAATAATCAAATTCTTACCATCCTTCAGACTATTTCTAATCTGAGATTCTAAGTCTCCTGTTTGTTGTAGCTGCCAACTCTTCCTATGAGTGCTGAAAATCACATGAATGTGATGTGAGGTTTTGGTTGTAAACTCATCTTCAGGCAAAAATTATTTTTACTATGAATTTCTCATGAGCCCTGGATAATGGAAATGTCTTTACTGAGCAATTTCCTATTTGATTTGGTCAGACCCCAGAGAGTTTCAATGGTCCTGACCAGTTTTTATACTAATTTATTACCCTATATGCCTAGAGTTCCTGCAGCACATAGGAGGTATAAAGCCCAGGTCTTGGACTTTGATTTCTCACAAAAATATATATTTCTAACACCCAAAGTCACAGACAGAAGATAACTTGCCACATCTGCTTTCCCAGGCCAGTGGGAAGAATTTTCTGGGTCATGATTTATGGAGAGAGCTGTTCTTTAACATTTCAAAGTTTATTCAGAGGCTAAAATCCAGTTCCCCTACTCTACATGGGGAAAAGTCATCACATTTTCTCTTTTTTCTTTTTGTCATCACATTTTCTGTCTGCAACCTAGTTTCTAGAGTTTATAACTGAGCCTGAAATCCATCCAAAGTTTGGATAAAAAATAATGAGAAACAGTCAACTCAAAAGGAATATTTTAAAGGGCTTTGTTTTTAAATGTTAATTTTGAAGTGATATGTGAATTTGGGTTTGTTGGAGTGGCTCTTTCTCACTCTGTCTCCCTATAAATAACAACATGAGGTTATCTGTTACATATCATTTAAACATTCATGTTAAACATACATATTTAACATTCACATAGACAAGACCAGGGCAAATCTAGGGCGATTTGGGGCAAAATCATGATGCTCATAAATTGAGGGGCTCCTGAGCGTTGTTCGGGCAGAGATCAGGAAGCAGGACACTGTGCTGAAGGAGAAAAAATGCCTTTAGTGCCAGGAAAGTCTAGCTTCCTGTCTCCAGTGCTTACTTGCTGCGTGACTTTGGGAGCATCACTTGACCTTTCTGAGCCTGTAATTTTTCTACAAAATGAGGCTGATGGTGACCACCTTTCTGTGTTGTTGAAAGTATGAAATTAAATTACCTAAAGTATAATGGGCGCTATATTCTGCACACAATTAACTTACGTAAATTCAACAACACTTGCCTTTTTCTCCTTTGCCCTCTCTTATGTAAACATCCTGAAATACCCTTCTTATCTGTAACTTTTATCATATAAGCAAGATGTATGTTTCACATTGATACATGCATATTATGGTTAAGAGAGTATATACCTGACTATATGTACGCAGTATTTTCTGAGTGATAAGAAATTTTCAAGATTCACTTTGACCTGATGCAAATTTTACCCAACATGCTTGCTGGATATGTCAGATTGGCTTTCAGTCTGAAGTTTCTTAGTCTTAACCAGACTGGCCAAAAAGGACTGATCCATGCTTTTCAGTTCAGATCACCCAACTTTTTTTTTTTTTTTACTATTATTATTTATTTTGGTTATGTTGAGTCTTTGTTGCAGTTCGTGGGCTTCTCTAGTTGCAGCACACAGGCTTAGTTGCAGTGTGTGGGATCTTAGTTTCTCAGCCAGGGATTGAACCCAGGCCCCTTGCATTTGGAGCATAAAGGCTTATCCACTGGACCATCAGGGAAGTCCTCAGATCACCTAGGTTCTTATCACTGAGTTCCAGGTCCAAGCCCAGCCAGCAATGACGGCAAACCAGTTACTCCTAGGAGTAAAGCATCAATACAACTTCCAGACCTTACTTGCTAAATGGGGAGGGGACTCGCTTAGATGTGGCTAAATGGTCAAGAGCAGCTGGTCTGCAGCTGAGGGGACTGAGGAACATAGGAGTGGACTTGAACTTGAGAGGATGCTTGGCCCAGTGCCAGGGCATAGTAGGGGCTCAATACTTGTGGATTGAGGTGATGACTGAGGCTGGAAAGACAAACACACAGTGAATACTGTCTCTCACCATGTAAGAAGATGTCATCAAATACCACACTGAGACACAGTCACATTTATTAGGAGATTGTACTAGTTAGGATAAAGACTCTGCCACTGCAACAGGACTTCCACAAATCTGGCTGAAAGAAGATAGAAGTTTATTTCTCTCTGGTAAAACAACCATTTAGTCTACACTACCAAGACAGCACTAGTCTGAGAGATCATTCAGAATCAATCCTTCTTCCACCACTGCTTAGGACTGTGGTTCCCAAGTTGTCCCAAAGAGCCTCAGTGAGCTCAGAGGATGCGTCAACATTTTGAGAAAAACTTGGTGACCTTCCCCATATAACGTACACCACATAGACCACTAGCTCAAGATTCAAAATCTCAACATCAGGTAGCACTGATTTCCTTCTGATGACATGAGATACTGCTGAATCTAAGTTTTTGGTGGTTGCTGTAATAAAAAACAGGAACTCTGAGAAAATCAGTGTGGAACAGAGGATGGGGTAGTGGTGTCCAATCTGATTCCAGGGTTTGAGGAGCTGTGCAGTGACCTGTAGGTGTACATATTCTATCACCACATGATTGCAGTTGCTAAAGTAAAATATTTGTCTTTCAATGTATGCATATTACGTCTTACAAATGCCAGCTAAATGTTGGGAGACAATTCTCCATGAATCTCTCATGGTTTTGCATATATTGTAAGGAGAGGCAGGGACTACCTTTGATCCAGACTATCTTTTCAAGGATGCTTGTATAACTAATAGGCTTGTAAGACAGAGAAAGTTACTCTCTCTGGAACGAAGAGTGGGTCTGCTTACTGTCTAGTATAATAGACATAACATCTCCCTTTAGGGCAAAGATCAGGCAGGCTTACTACCCATTATAAAAGATTCAAGTTGCCAAAGCTTGGTAACCTAAGATTCAGGTTACCTCTCCTGTAACACAACCTGCTGGCTATGCAGGTGTCTCACTGCCCTCTGCACGTAGCTCCATGGGAACTGGGGCTCGGGAAATCAGAGCCAGCGGTGACATGCTGACTATTGCTGCCACACTCCTTGGTCTCTGACCCAAGCATCTCACATCTTCTGCCAACGTCCATGAAAGTGTGGCTGGCTAACTTGTTAGTTTACAAATAGGATAAAATCTCAGACCCTTGACAGCTCTTGAACACTAAGCGGCCAGCCCACGAGTACTTATTACTTGTGTTGTTTGGGCAAAACGACTTAAAAAAACAGAACTATTAGCTCTTTCTTTTGGCCCAGGGGCACCATAATAAAATTACTGAGACATTAAGAGTTCTGTGAACTGGAAAGTCTGGGAACTTCCGGCTGAGGGCGTTGTTCTCATCCACATGTGTAACGGTGAGATCTGTCACTTTCCAGCTGGCAGGGAGGGGATAGAAGAAAGTCCAGGGAAGAAATTTCTTTTAAAAAGTAAACCAGGCATGAGTTACACACATCTTTCCAGCTCCTGTTCCATTGGTGAACCTAGCCATAACGCCAGCTGCAATGGAGGCTGGGAGGTGGAATCTCTATACAGGTGTTCCTATGGTTGGTCTAAAATCTATGTCTATGGAAAGGGGAGGGGATGGATTTTGGCAAACAACTAGCATTCTTCACTACAGAGATATTTCCCTATGGTTATGGTTGTTAGAAATAGTCATGCAGGATGAGATTGAGATGTGTAAACAATCTTGTAATATCTTCACTGTGAGCTGGCTCTATATGGCTTTTATCTGAGAGGCATTTGCCTTGATAACCTCTGCATATTTCTTCCTTCCTTCCTTCCTTTCAGTTCAGTTCAGTTCAGTCACTCAGTTGTATCCGACTCTTTGCGACCCCATGAACCGCCGCACGCCGGGCCTCCCTGTCCATCACCAACTCCTGGAGTCTACCCAAACCTATGTCCATTGTGTCGGTGATGCCATCCAACCATCTCTTCCTCTGTCGTCCCCTTCTCTTCCCGCCTTCAATCTTTCCCAGAATCAGGGTCTTCTCAAATGAGTCAGCTCTCTGCATTAGGTGGCCAAAGTATTAGAGTTTCAGCTTCACCCTCAGTCCCTCCAATGAACTCCCAGGACTGATCTCCTTTAGGATGGACTGGTTGGATCTCCTTGCAGTCCAAGGGACTCTCAAGAGTCTTCTCCAACACCACAATTAAAAAGCATAAATTCTTCGGTGCTCAGCTTTCTTCACAGTCCGACTCTCTCATCCATACATGACCACGGGAAAAACCATAGCCTTGACTAGACGGACCTTTGTTGGCCAAGTAATGTCTCTGCTTTTTAATATGCTGTCTAGATTGGTCATAACTTTCCTTCCAAGGAGTAATCGTCTTTTAATTTCATATGAGGCTGCAATCACCATCTGTAGTGATTTTGGAGCCCCCCAAAATAATGTCTGTCACTGTTTCCACTGATTCCCCATTTATTTGCCATGAAGTGACAGGAGCAGATGCCATGATCTTAGTTGTCTGAATGTTGAGCTTTAAGCCAATTTTTTCACTCTCCTCTTTCACTTTCATCAAGAGGCTCTTTAGTTCTTCTTCACTGTCTGCCATAAAGGTGGTGTCATCTGTATATCTGAGGTTATTGATATTTCTCCTGGCAATCTTGATTCCAGCTTCTGCTTCCTCCAGCCCAGTGTTTCTCATGATGTACTCTGCATCCTTCCTTTCAGGAGCTCACTAATGATTATCTTTTCATTGGCAGACTCTGGGACGCTCTGCTTCTTGTCCTAGGTAGAAGGTCCTAGGATTGGCAACATGTAGTTCCTGGTATACAGGAAATACTCAATAAATGTGGGGGTTTTGATGAATTACCAGACTTCCCTTTAGCTCAGACAGTAAAGAATCTGCCTACAAGGCAGGAGACCTGGGTTTGATCCCTGGGTTGGGAAGATCCTCTGGAGAAGGAAATGGCAACCCCCTCCAGTATTCTTGCCTGGAGAATCCCATGGGCAGAGGAGCCTGGCAGGTTACAGTTCATGGGGTTGCAAAGAGTTGGACTTGACTAAACAACTAATACTACACTACTACTATAGTTGGGCTTGGAGCTCTTGGTGAAGGAGGAGCAGTGAGTGGGGAGGTGACACTGGACTCGCATTTACCTCACGGTGGAGGAGCCATATTTTGCACTGATTAGGCAGGGTAGATGCAAGCTTTGAAGATACACAGTTTGGGGGCCCTCTTTAAAAAAAAGAATATAAAATTAAGTATGTATCAAGAACACAAAATAAATATCTATTTAGAACAAGGAAAGAAATCCAAGAAATGTGCAAATGTAAAGAACCTGGCAAACACTATAAATGTCAAATTGAAAAAAGCAAAAGATTATTTTTATTCATTAGCCACCCAAAGTGCCCTTATAATGTTTGGGGATCATTTTTATATCTCAGTAATTCTAAAAAATACACAAAATTAATCTGAAATTAAGGTATGCATGTGTGCTCAGTCGCTCAGTCGTGTCCAACTGTTTGCTACCCCATGAGCTGTAGCCCACCAGGCTCCACTGTCCATGGAATTTTCCAGGCAAGAATACTGAAGTGGGTTGCCACTTCTTACTCCAGAGGATCTTCCTGACCCAGGGATGGAACTTGCATCTCCTGCATTGGCAGGTGGATTCTTCAACACTGCACCACTTAGGAAGCCCCAGTTAACATACATAGAAGAGCAATTTAAAATTGCTTCTTGTACTGATCTCCATAAATACATAATCAAATTATTTTTATATTATTTACATTGACTTAGTAAGGGACTTTTAATACAGCAGCATTTGTTTCTTCAGGATATTTTGCTGTGTCTGTGGTAATGTTCTGTTTGTTTTCATCAACCAAGAGAACTTGTCAGCACAAGAAGCATCAGATAGTCTAAGAGGTGATCAGATCTGATGCAGTAAGCGTGAGTCTTCACACACAGTTGTACTTGCCACTGATAATACTGCTGCAGGTATATGCCCTATAAACCTAGGAGTTGTAATCAATTCTGTTTTATGAGATTCCTATCAAGAATAAAAAATATATGATTCATTAATAATTGTGCATACTGCATCATCAAGTACATTTCTGAAGCAGCAAACTTTTAAGTAGGTTTCAACGAGAACTGCGTCTTCCACTTAAAACTGTACACATCTGATGATTGGAAGACCTTTCTGAACTTTTTGGTCCCCTATTTTCTAAATCACATTTACATCTACTTCTGGTGTGAGGTAACTTGAGACACATTCATACCACTAGTTTGCCTTTGGCTCTGCATTTTTTTTTTTTAGTTGCTCAAAGTCTCTAGATTTTATTATAGTAGATTACCCAGAAAAATCTAAATTTCTCTATGATTTCCATTCTTTTTTTTTCTATTCTATAATTCACTTTGAATGATTTCTATTGCTGTCTTTGAGTTCATTAATGTTTTTCTTTCTTTTTTTTTTCATTTATTTTTGTTAGTTGGAGGCTAATTACTTCACAACATTGCAGTGGGTTTTGTAAAAATATGGAACGCTTCACGAATTTGCGTGTCATCCTTGCACAGGGGCCATGCTAATCTTCTCTGTATCATTCCAATTTTAGTACATGTGCTGCCCAAGCAAGCACTGGCTCTGCATTTTTAAACAAATCTTTTGGCTATGTTACATGAAATGTGGGACCTTATTCCCCAACTAGGGATTGAACCCTCACCCTGTTCATTGGAACCTCAAAGTTTTAACCACTAGGCCTCCTGGGAAGTCCCTGTTATAGGCCAGATGAGTTGTCACGGTAGGATCAGTAGTATTCCTAGAATCATTTCTACACCAGGAGGCTTGGTAAGAACATAACCAAACATGGAAATGACTACAAATCACAGAAATACATGCCAGTCAATTCAAACTTCATGTATCCTCATCAAAACTTCTCTTTAGCCAGATACCAAAAATGCTACTGTCACTCAGCATTATGCAGTAGGAAAAGATTGATGGTGAGAAAGTCAGAGAGGAAAAACATAGAGGTCTTAAACCACTGCTGTTAAAATATCCTATTTTCTAAACTTTACAAAGACATGAGTCTATTGGAATATACTGTTAGGGCTGCTCCGTGGGTTTTGGATGGGCATGCACCCGTGAAGCTTAACCTCCATGAGCTTCCCCTGGCTAGAAGTTATGAGTGACCATAAAGTGCTCCATCTTAACAAACGCAATATCTTCAAAACCCAACTATCATTTTGAATCACTTTATTAATATACTTTACAGAACTTTAATATTCATCACTATATTTGATCATCAGAGCAGCCTTTAGGTTGCCAAAGCCAATATCAAATCTCTGGAAAGTAAAGTGTTTTGCTCCAGGCGAGTGAAATCTCTTGGACTCCATACAGAGGTCTTTTAACTTCAGAATTCATGCTTTTTCTGTTGTGTGTGCGTGTTCTCGGTCTCTCTGTCATGTCCAATTCTTTGTGACCCCATGGACTGTAAGCCTGCATGGTTCCTCTGTCCATGGGATTTCCCAGGCAAGAATACTGAAGTGAGTTGCCATTTCCTCCTCTAAGGGATCTTCCTGACCCAGGAATCCAATCTACATCTCCTGCATCTCCTTTTTACTGTGTCATTCTAGAAAGAACTCATGCAAGACATTTTTGCATGACATATATTAACTGCTCAATAAATATTCATGGGACAAATGAAAGAAAATAAAAAGTCAAGCAGGAGCCAGGAATTCTTGTAGCAACCAAAGAAAGACAATCTTTGGTAGGAAGGAAAATGGGCCAGCATCCCACCTTTCCAGCTGGGACTGATCAATTTCCTACATCTCTTCCAGATGTCAACCTGTTTTCCGTGGCCTGTGGTCCATGGCCAGTGTTACAGGGAACAAAACACAGATGATTCCTCTGTAAAGTGCTCTGGGTCCACATGCTCTCATAAAGCAGTTTCTGTTTTTCTGGGTTACAGGTTGGGGAGAGGGTTGGGTTTTCCTCTGTGGGTGCGGGTGGGTAGAGGTGGGGTAGGGGGAGCAGATGGGTGAGCCTTTAATTAGGGTTAATTATAGTTTTAGCAAATAAAGAAAATGTGCCCAGATAGATTTTTGATGAATGTGTCATTTACCAGTCCAATTCCTTATTGCTTAACTTTCGCTGTTAATTGAGAGGAGGCAAGAAAGGAAATCAACACTTTGAATTTCAGGAGCAGCTGGCTTGATCTCTCTTCCAGATGTAGTGAGCCTCGTGATCCCTCCTCTGTGCTTTGTCAGACCTCAGACAGGAGGAGGCTTTTAGTGCTGAATTCTTACACCTCCAAAGCAAACAAAAGAATGAAAACTTATGGAAGTTGATTTACATCGACTTTGTTGATGATCAACATGGTCCAGACCTTTCAGGAATCTCATGGGTCTCTGAAATTTCTGAGAGTCCAATTCTTACCCTTTAGCAGGAGGACAGAGACTTATTAATTTAAAACCGGGACCTAGTAATTCGGAGAGTTGAATCGTCAGGCGAGGGTCTCAGCCAAGGAGATGAGGTCTGTCCAGAACCATTTCCATCTATGTTTAAACCTTCAAAGGCTTACTTACTCCCAGTGGAATAAAAACTAGACTCCTTAATATAGCCCACAGGACTTATATGTCCTGGCCTCTTATCTTTCCTCTACTCCCCGTCTTCAAGCCACACTGATGTCCCTTCTGGTGCTCACACATGTCATTCTTTTTCTGTCTTGTAACTTTTGCATATGTTGTTCCTCTGGCTTTTCACAGATTTGGCCTCTTATTATGTTTCCAGTCTCAACTTAGAGTCACTTTCTCAGTGTGGCCTTTTCGGACCACTTCATCTAAAGTAGCGGCATAAAATAAAATAAAAATAAAAATAAAGGAGCAGCATAGCTGCCCCTTCCTGCCACCCCTACACTGTTTTCTCCCCCGGTGCTTCTTAATCTCTTTCACTTTCATCAAGAGGCTTTTTAGTTCCTCTTCACTTTCTGCCATAATCTATAATTTTTTTTTTTTTCCCTTGGCCATGTCATGTGGCTTGTGAGGTCCCAGTTTCCTGACCAGAGATTGAACCCGAGGCCCAAGCAGTGAAAGTGCTGAGAAAGCCCTGAGTTCCAGCCACTGGACTGCTAGAGAATTCTTGCTTATTTCGTTGTTTCCTTACTTATCTTCTGCTTCCTCCACTAGACTGTAAGCTCCATGGGGACAGGGGACTTATTTCTCTCACTCACCAGCAAATCTCAGCTGCCAACACAATGTCCAGGCCATGGGTGGTGCCCAGTATATATTAGTTGGCCAAAGATTGATTGAAAGAACTGTTTCCCTTTAGGGCACTAGTTGTTCTGTTGGTGGAAGGTTCATCTTAGTGCTCAGAGTGGTTTTTGAACTCTCAACACATTTTGTCGCCTTCCTGCCCTGGGCTAAGGCTTTCATCCACCTGAAGACCAAATGGAGTCTTAGCTCGGGTCTCTCTGAGGTCTCTCCCTGGTACACCCAGTGCTCTAAGGGAGCAAATGTTTTCACAGTGGGTGAAACAACCTGTTTCCCAAGGGTGTGTCCTCTCTCAGTCGGATGGGACGTGCCCTTAGAGCTTGCCAGGGCATGTTCCTCCAGCAATGCAGGCACTGTTCAAGCTCAACTGAACTCCATTAGCAAGGAAGCTCGGAGCATCCACGGGAGATGACCAGCAAGCTTAGAAGATGCACAAGCAAAAGCAAATGTCTTGCCTTGGGAGCCAATCTAGGGCTGGAGAGTCCACTATGAATGAAATCCCAACAGTTAAGGGCCAAGAGAGTGGGGGGAAAAAAAAAACAGGAAAACTCCCACTGACACATACATTTTCCATTGGAACCGTTCCATTTGTGTTTGCGTCTCAGGGCCTTGCCATGAGGACTTTGCTTGCGTCAACCGTCAAGAACATTCAGTTCAGGTAGAAAAGGGAGAGGAGAGTGGAATGAAGATAGCAAAGCCATGGGCAAGAGAGAAGCGCTGCTATGGAAGCACTTCCTGACTCTGGAGGGTGATGATCTCTGGAGTCTCCCTGGGGTCTCCTTTGGGCCTCTTGTCCCGGGTTGTTGTTCAGTTGCTCAGTCATGTCCGCCTCTTTGTGACCCATGGACTGCAGCACACCAGGCTTCCTTGTCCTTCACTGCCTCCCAGAGTTTGCTCAAACTCTAGTCCATTGAGTCAGTGGTGCCGTCCAACCATCTCATTCTCTGTCATCCCCTTCTCCTCTTGCCCTCAATCTTCCCCAGCATCAGGTGGCCACAGTATTGGAGCTTCAGCTTCAGCATCAGTCCTTCCAATGAATATTAAGAGTCAATTTCCTTTAGGATTGACTGGTTTGATCTCCTTGCTGTCCAAGGAACTCTGAAGAATCTTCTCTAGCACCACAGTTTTAAAGCATCAATTATTTGGCACTCAGCTTCCTTTATGGTCCAAATTTCACATCCATACACAACTACTGGAAAAACCATAGCTTTGACTATATGGAGCTTTGTCAGCAAAGTGATATCTCTGCTTTTTAATAAGCTGTCTAGGTTTGTCATAGCTTTTCTTCCAAGGAGCAAACGTCTTTTAATTTTGTGGCTGCGGTCACCATCTGTAGTGATTTTGGAGCCCAAGAAAATAAAACCTATCACTGCTTCCACTTTTTCCCCACTCCGGGAGAAGGGACTATATCACAGCAAGGAGGGTTGTGGCCTGATGCCCAGCAGCCCCTCCTACTCCCAGCTGTGCGCTCTGCTTTGTCTAGTGACCTTGGACAAGTCTCTTCACCTTGAAACTCAGGTTCTTCTATTAAATGAGAAATTTAACTTTAAAAAAATTGAAGTGTAGTTGATTTATAATGTTATAAAGTTTTAAGTGATTCAACATAGTGATTCACAATTTTTAAAGACTATACTCCATTTATAGTTGTTATAAAATCTTGGCTGTATTTCCTGTGTTGTATCCTTGTATCTTTATTTTATACATTGCAGCTTGTTCCTCTTAATTCCATATCTCAACCTTGATCCTTCCTGCTTCCTTCTCTCCACTAGTAACCACTAATTTGTTCTCTATATGTGTGAGTCTGTTTCTTTTGGTTATATTCACCAGTTTCTTTCTTTTCTATTTTTAGGCTCCACATATAAGTGATTACATATAGTATTTACCTTTCTCTGTCTGACCTAAGAGAAATTTAACATTTTTAAAAAGAAAATTTTTTGGCCTCTCTGCGAAGCTCGTGGGATCCTAGTTCCTTGACCAGGTATGGAAGTCATGCCCCCTGCTTTGGCAGCATCAAATCTTAACCACTGGACCACTAGGAAAGCCTCAAAAATTGAACTTTAAAAAAAAATGATAAGATATACATTACATGAAATTTACCACTTTAACCATTTTTAAGTGTATATAGTTCAGTGGCATTGAATATAGTCGTGTTATTGTGCAAACATCATTGCCATCCATCTCTAGAAAAGTTTCATCTTCCCAGTTGAAATTCATACCAGGTAGACAGTAGGTCATTCCGCCCTCTCCTTATCCCCTGACACTCACCATTCTACTTTCTGTCTTTATGAAAGAAAAAGTGAAAGTGAAAGTCACTCAGTCGTGTCTGACTTTTTGCAACCCATGGACTGTACAGTCCATAGAATTCTCCAGGCCAGAATACTGGAGCGGAGAAGATGTAGAAGAAGAAGCTCTTCCCTTCTCCAGGGGATCTTCCCAACCCAGGGGCCAAACCCAGGTCTCCCACGTTGCAGGTGGATTCTGTACCAGCTGAGCCACCAGGGAATTCTGTCTTATTTGCCTATTCTAGGTACCTCTTATAAGTGGAATCATGCAGTATTTGTTCTTTTGTGAGTGACATTTCACAGCACAATATCTTCAAGGTTGATCTGTGTTCAAGGTTAACATGTTGTAGCATGTGTTAGAATTTTCTCTTAAGTTTAAATAATATTCTACTGCATGTATAGACCATGTTTTGCTTATCCATTTATCCATTGATTGGGCTGCTTCTGCTTTTTGGATATTTCAAATAATGCAGCTATGAACACAGATGTGCAAGTATTTGTTTGTGTCCTTTCTTTCACTTCTTTTGTCTAAGTACTCAGAAGTGGAATTGCTCAATCATATGATAACTCTATGTTTAATTTTTTGAGGAACCACCAAACCGTTTTTCAAAGTGGTTGCACCATTTTACATTCCCATTAGTGATGCACAAGTGTGCCAGAAAAAATTGAACTTTTATCAGACAGAGAATCCATTTTTCCGTGGAAATATTCCAGGATGTTCTATATGCAAAAGACATTAGAGTGGCGTGCTCCAGAAGCACTGGGAGTGAGGAGCCCAAAAACCCTAAAAGCATCTCTGTAGAATGAAATGAAAACTAGATAAAATGTTCACTTCACTTCACTTGTCAAGTATCAATTAGTCTCCATTCACATGACATATTGAGCAGCCAATAAGCATAAGGCATATTTAATTTTCTTATACATTATCTGTTCCACAGGTGGCTCACTGGGTTAAGAATCCACCTGCAATGAAGGAGATGCAGGAGACTATGGGTTTGATCCCTGGATCGGAAAGATTCCCTGGAGGAGGGCATGGAAACTCACTCCAGTGTTCTTGCTTGGGGAATCCCATGGACAGAAGAGCCTGGTAGAGCATGGTGTTCGCAAAGAATTGGACATAACTGAACACATACGCGTGTACCATGTTCCACAAAAGATTTGAGGAGATTTTCAAAAGCCCATACAATAAAGGAATGAAATACATAGCCAAGAGTATCAGGGCAGAGAAAGGTGGGAGTGATACTTTTAGGATTTATGTGCAGATACTGCCTCTGCCCACCAGCTCTTTCAGTCTGAGCATTGTAGGTGAAGGAATATCAGAGAAATCCAGAGGGACATTGCTCAATGAACATGTGGAATCTCCAGAGTGGAAGGAAGACAAGATTGTTTATATTATATATTCCTTCACCCAAAGCCACATTGCAAGACACAAAGAATAAAGAAGGAACCTATTTTGAGCAGAACAAAAGCCTGTGGAGGAAGCAGAGTTAGTGTTTCTAGGAATGAACGTAAGCCATAAACCCAAGTTTTACATCCTAGCTCCACTACCTGCTAAGCCAGAGCAGAATACTGAACCTCTTTAAGCCTCCATTTTTGGGCTATAAATGAGGATGATGCTAGGGACTGTGGCAAGGATGAAGTGAGACAATGCAAGTCCAGGGCCTGGAAGAGCAGGCTATCAATACATGGTTGCTACTTTTCTGGGAATTATACTTCAGAGGTTCCATACCATGACTTTCTTTTCCTCCTTCTGTCCCCAGCACTTAGCAGAGTGCTGCTAATAGTAGGTATGAATGGGTACTTGCAGATTTGAACTGACATAGACCCTTTCCTATTTGTCATGCCCTGTGCCACCCTCCCTATGACGCTGATGGGTGACAGGGCTGCAAAACATGAGGTCAGGCTAGTTAAAGGCGTTCCCCACGAGGAAACACCCAGAGACTAGATGCTCACGGAGTTTTATGAAATTCAAGCTATGAAACATACATGACCCAGGTCAAGGGCCTCTGTTGTGCTTTCCATCATGCCCGCCCTCTTCAAAGGAATGCATTTTGTTTGTTCCAGTGAAGAATGTAAAATAATAAATGGGACAATAAATTAGGACAGGAGAGAGATCAGCTCTGGAAAGTTCATTTCAATTCAGCTACTGTTTATTGAATGTTTAACGTTTATGACTCTTTGCTGGGCACTGTTGGATGTTTGAAGGTTAGCAAGAAAACATCTCTTCTCTCAAAGCACGTACTTTCTAATAAATGGGTAGTGTATACATATGCTAGTATGAGAAACATGCCATAAAGCTGATCAAATGAATGATATGGGAAATGAAAGAAGGCAGAAATTACATTCAGTTGTAATTATCTGGTTATGCTTCTCAAGGGAGGTAACTTTTCAGATGGTCTTTGTATTTAGTACCATGGGGTAGGGGAGGAAAGTCGATTAGAGACAGGTAATGGGAGAAGCAGAACAGTGTAGAGGCTTGGCAATCAGCGAGTCATCTATTTTAGGGGGACTGTTGAGTATACACATAGAAAAATATGTCTAGAAAGACGGATTTAAGGGTCTTGAGGTTCAGATGAAGAAAAAGGAGAACAACTGAGAGATTTTTGAGTAGGGAAGTGGTAATGATCAGACTGGTAAAGGGGAAAATTAAACTGGAAGTGTTAGGGGAAGCATGCTGATTGAAACCGCCCACCCTGGCCAGGCACCATAGTCACCATTTGCATGAGTTGTTTTACCACAGGAGGTCCTGGTAAGGAACAGAAAACTAATAAGCCTCCACCAACCAGAAGAGTTTGGGAAAGGTCAAAAGGAGACTCCACCTGTCTGACCACCTCCCAGAATCCTCCTCTCTGGCATCCATCTTGGCTGAACAAGGCTTGCACCACCAGGAAGGACTCTGAGTCAGAATGAATTGGCTAAAGACAACCTGGAAACTAATCCCATCAACATAAAACCCAAGACTGTGAGCCACGTGGCAGAGCAGTTCTCCTGGGTTCCCTTACCCTCCTGCTTTCCACCCGGGCGCCCTTTCCCAATAAAATCTCTTGCTTTGTCAGCACATGTGTCTCCTCGGACAATTCATTTCCAAGTGTTAGACAAGAGCCCAGTTTCGGGCCCTGGAAGGGGTCCCCCTTTCTGCAACAGAAGTGTTATGCAAAAGGGATTGAGGTGGAGAAAGACAGGAAGTGGGGGGTGACTTAGGGAGCAGTTGAAGTGGGTCTGAGAAGAATTTACAAATGAGATGTTGGTTGCAGGAGTGGACAAGAGAGACCTATTGGAGAGGCTTTGCTGAGAGAGCTGCTACAGGATTTAAGAGTCAGTTTCCTTCTTTTACTTTGAGAGAAAATGAAGTTTGGGTGCTTCATCTTTCCCAATTCAGCTCTCACAAGCTCCCAGAAGCAAAGTGTGGACCTTGGGTCTGTTGGTTGGCAGAGGGGCTTGGAAAGCTGGAAGCATCTCTTATTCTCCCTGGGTCTCCATGTGCTTTACCCCAGCCTTGGAGCAAAGAGCTAGAAGGTCGAGCTATGAGAAGGAAGTTTCTCCATCCACTCTCCCTCTCCCCCTGCCAGGTTCTCAGTTCTGCTGGGACAGACTCACATCACAAGATGAGGCTTGGCAATGTTGCTTGTGGCAGTAAGGATGTGCATCTGTGGGATGTGATAACGACAAGATTATTAGCTTATGTCTTCTTAGCCTACTGTCCTTTCTCCCCTCCACACTCTCCATCAACTAAAGAGAGTTTTCTCTCTATTGTTTAGCTTCTCTCTCTTTCCTACTTTCTAAGGAGAATTCTGTCTACTGATTCCATTTTTCTTGTGATACAGAAATAGGGAGAGAGAGGGACTTCCCCAGTGGTCCAGTGGTTAAGACCCTGCCCTTTCTATGCAAGGGGGCCCAGGTTCAATCTCTGGTTGCAGAACTAAGATTCCACATGCTGCATCACTCGGCCAGAAGATAAAACTTAAGAAAAAGAACTAGGGAGAGAGAAACTAGATTGGACATTTGGGAAAAGGGGTAAAATTCTTGATGACTTGATCCATTCCGAGGTTACCGTTTGCTCTGTAAAATTCATGTCATGGGCTAAATGGACTTGATACTAAAGAATGAAGCCAGAAGATCAAGTCAAGCCATATTATAAGGACCTAAGAGAGAAGGGAGGAGAGCATGATAACTCACTCCAGTATTCTTGCCTAGAGAATCCCATGAACAGAGGAGCCTGGAAGGCTACAGTCCATGAGATCACAAACAGCTGGACACAACTGAAGAGACATTGCACACAGCAAGAGAGAAGTAGGGAAAAAAGAAAATAAAAAGTAGCTTGGGTTGGGTTTCAAGAAACATTTGTAGGGGAGACTTGATAAACAAAAGACTCAGGAAATATATTGCTGTATGGTACAAATCTCTTTCTCTCTTTTTTAACCACATAACACGCAGAATCTTCCCCAACCAGGGGTGACACCCACCACCCCCTGCATTGGGGGCATGGAGTCAACCACTGAACCACCAGGGAAGCCCTGGACTGAACCTCTGTTTATGCTATAATGTTGGAATTTGGGGTTTGGCTGCTCAAATGTGTTTTTAATGTTTTGTTTTCATGTCATACATGAAATGCCATATATGTCATGCATGTCATACCATGCTTAGACTAATTAACATTGTATTCCAGCTTGTACTCAGGTTATAGAATAGCATGGTTAACAGAAATTCTGAAACCAAACCCTTGGATCTCAAATACTATTTCTACCACAATAGCTTTGAGACCTTTGACAGGATACTTCATTCTCTGTGACTCAGTTGCTTTATTTGTAAAATGAGTTAACAAGAGGGTCTACTTCAGAGAGCTATTGTGAGCACTAAATAAGTTAATATTCATAAAGCTCATGTAAAGCCTGGCTTGTAGTCAGTGCTATATAAGCATTAGTTATTATTAGTACAGGAAATTTTGAGGTCATGAGATTTTTCTGCCTTAGTTCAACCAAGATGGTGTAGCTGACTGTCGGAGAAGAATTATTCTCAGTAAAACAGATGCTAACTTTGAGGAAAGAGCACAGTTTCTAGGCAGTTTTAACAGGCAGATTTCTAAAAGGAGCCCCAGAGATTTCCGCCTCTGGGTTTTCATACCCTTGTGGAATCCAGTCCCCCTGAGTGTGGGCTGGACCTGGGGACGTGTCTGTCCCCAGACACAGACTGTGGCTGGGATGGCAGGCTGTCACTCCTGTGATTAGGTTACAAAGGTTGTGACTTCAGTCTTCCTGGCAGACTCCCTTACTGGCTTGGATGATGCAAGCTGCCTTGGTGGAAAGGCCCTTATGGAAAAGAACTGAGTGAAGACTGCGGGCCAAGCAGCCTGTAAAGAATTAAGACCCTTTATCCAATAGCCCATGAAGAACTGCCAATAACCACTGAGTCAGCTGCAAATAGATCCTGCCTCTGCTGAAACTTGACTATAGCTTTCGGAGAGACTCAAGCAGAGATCCCCATTAAGCCATGTTCAGATTCCTAAGCCTAGAAATTGTGAGATAATTAAAGTGTGTTGCTTTAAACCATTGCATGTTAGACTCATCTGATACACAGCAATAAACAACTAATTTTATCACTGTATCAGGGACTTGGGGACCAAATTAAAAGCAGAGACCCTGCTCTAGGACAGAAGGGGAGGGCTGGGGAGGGCTTGAGGATGAGAGTCTTCATGGAAGAAGCACCTGTGGTCACACTGGAGCAATCACAGCCTGGCCTACGTGGGGAGGAAAGCGGCTCAGGCCAGCCCTGCAGGATGAGGTGGCTGAGACTGTCCCAGGCCTTCCTGTTCAGGGGCCCATCAGCCTGGGAACACTTAGTTCTCATCTTGCTTCACTGACCTCTTTGCAGCACTTGAGTGTGTGCTCTTTTGGAAATACCTCCTTATCTTTCTGACACTGCTCCATTCATTTGTTTAATCTTTCAGGCTATGAGCTGCACACTTCTACGCAATCTGGATACACGATGAACAAAGAGAAATGGCCTTCACATAGTTGAAATTTTCTCTGGCTTTCTCATCCTAACTGCTCCCGTGTCTCCTTGTGTGGGGTGACTTTTGCTCACGTGGCCCTTAAAGCCTAGTGTTCTCCATGGCTCTGTCCTTGTCCCTCTTTTCTTTTCAACTACAGTCCCCCCGAATGACTCCAGGCTGTATCTATCACCTGATGATCCTAGATGGGCATCTCTAGGTCAGAACTCTGAGGGCCAAACTGTACATCCAGCTTTAAAAGCTACTAATAATCCACAGACACCTCAAGCTCAAAACGGCCAAAATGAAACTCATTTCCTCTACCCCTCCTCTCTCTTGTCCTGCCCAAACCTTCCCTCTCTCCAGCATTTCCTCTCCTAAATGACAGCATCGTCATCCACCCAAACAGAATAGAGGAGGCATCCAAATTCTTTTCTCCTAGCCTCTTCTTTACTCCTCTAATCTCCCTAAGACTTGGAGATTCTACTTCCTGAATGACCCATTTCCCATTCTTCATCTCATGGGCCCATCTTAAGCTTGTGTCTCTTCTTTTTTTTTTTTAATAGTAAACCTTACACTGATTTTCCTGTCTCTCTGCTCATCCCTCTGCTTCATCCTTCACACTGGTGCCCATACGATGTTTCTAATTGCTGGATTATAGGGAATTCCTTGGTGGTCCAGTGGTTAGGACTTGGTGCTTTCACTGCCGGGACTAAGGTTTGATCCCTGGTCAGGAAACTGAGATCCTGCAAGCCACATGGTGTGGCCAAAAGAAAAAAACAAACGTTGCTGGACTCTATAGTTCTGGCTAACAGCCTACAATGGTTGCCCCTCCAGGCTTCCTGCCTGTTCACTTTTGCATGAAAGGCCCTCCCCAAATCTTGTCTACCAGATGCACTCCAAGTCATCCTTTAAGACGCAGTTTCAAACATTTCTTTGACTTCCTCAAGTGAAATTGACATCCCCTGGCATGCGTGTTTGCATGCGCAGCTGCTCAGTCATGTCCGACTCTTTGCCACCCCATGGACTGTAGCCCAGCAGACACCTCTGTCCATGGAATTTCCTAGGCAAGACTCCGGGAGTGGGTTGCCATTTCCTCCTCCAGGGATCTTCTTGACTCAGGGATCAAACTCGCATCTCCTGCATTGCTTCCTCTGCATGACCTTTATTATAACTCTTTTCACATCTTATTCCTGTTCAGTTGCTGTATGCCAGTGTTTCCTGCTTGCCTGTGAGCCCCTGTGTTTTCATCTTCAGTCTCAGCACTTGGCCTTTACTTGGCATTCAGTGAAAGCCTGCTGAATAAATCAGTGAATGAATACATGAATCAGCTTGTCAGTGCAGGGCTCAGTTTGAATGTGGGAAGACCATCAGGCCCCGGTGTGGGGAGCTCTAGTAGGAGAGCAAGGCAGGTGGAGCTATTCCTTTTCATTCTCAGGGCCTGCACCCCAGGCTTGAGTGCATTGCTTTATACAGACACACCTGCCACAAGGCTTCTACCTTAATGAAGTCAGTCCACAGATATAAATCACATAAAGTCAAAATTAGCCCCCTGAGGACCCTGCAAAATGCTTCTAAAGTGCAGGAAATGTGCACAAACCCTTTCTCAACTTGGTTCATCTGGGTTTTTCTCCAGCATAGGAACAGATCCACTTCTTTATCTGAGAACCAAAATGAAGTAGTTAGCTCACATCCAGGGGTACTATTGAAAGACAACTGCTTACCACACTCATCATGGTGAGATGCTCTTCACCATGAAAAGGAGGAGAAGGAGGAAACTGAACCAGACCAGCCGACTCTCACCTAATAGATCTCATTCTACTCAGAGATGTGTGTCCTTGGTAAGAATCACCTCGTCCCCTACTGCAGTCACCCATCCCCCAAGCCCATGTCTCAACTTCACCCCCCTGCCTACATCTAACTTCTTACCAAATCACCAGAGGCTCTTCTCTTCTCCAGAGCCACCCTCTGCTCAGGGGAGATCAGCTTTCTTCCTGATCGCTGCTCCAAGCTCTGTCTGCTCAAGCCGTGCACTCTGACAGGATGCCTTCCATGTTCCCCATCCTCCAATGCCACCAACAGGTCAAGGCCCTGCATATTTCACCCTCTCCAAAGTGCGGGTCTCTCTGTGTCCATGCTGACTTCTTCCATTCCTGAGTTACTGTCACCCTTAGGGTCAGGATCAAGTACTTGAGTTCAGCCTTTAACTGTTGGTCTATGGAACCTTCCCTGTGCCTGTTTTAGTCTGCTAGTGAATATCGGTATCTCTTTGTAGAAGGGTATTTGACAGATCAAGAAGAGTAGGTAATTAGAAGGACTGAAAAAACCCAGTGTTGGCAAGACTGTGTAGCAACTGAAACTCTTCACACACTGCCAGCAGGAGGGAAAACTGTTTGGCAATATCTATTAAAGCTAAATATTTATATCTACTTTGACCCAGCAACTCCATTCCTGGGTACACACCCAAGGGAAACAAGTGTTTATGTCCACCAAAAGACATGTACAAGCATGTTTGTGCCAGCTTTATTCATAGAAACAAAAAACTGGAGACAATTCAATTATCTATCAGTAGTACATCAGATAGTATTTTATACAATAGAATGTTACACAGCAATGAAATAAATAAACTTCTGCTATATGTAATGAAATGGGTGAATCTCATAGACATAATATTGAGTGAAAGAAGCCAAACATAAAAGAACATACACTGTATAATTCCACTTACATGACGTAAAGCATAGGCAAGATAATCTATGCTGTCTACACCCCTTTCAAAGAGTTATCTTCGCAGAGTTATGATTGGGAAGTGACACAAGGGAAAGTTTGAGAGTTCTGAAAATACTTAAATATTGATTGGGTGATGATTGCCCAAGTGTACATGCAAAGAGTTATCAAGGTATATATTTAACATTGGTATATTTCACCGTCTCCAAGTCATAAATTGATAATTTTTTTTTTGGAAAAAAGAGTAGGTTGTGAACAGCTCTTGCTTTTGCTATCCAGCATTTAAAAAATCCTTTTATTAAAAAAATCCTTTTATTAAAGGAATTTAAACCTGACTTACCACTGGCCTTTACCTTCGGGAGATGTAGACAAGGCACATATAAATGTCACATGATCCAGGACTGGTCAATCAGAGTTTTTCACACCTTGGCCACAGTATTTGGTTCAGAGATGGACATGTGATTTAAACCAAAGTAATGAGATTCACTTCGACTGTATAATCATAAAGGATTTGATTTAGGTCATACCTGAATGGTCTATTGGTTTTCCCTACTTTCTTCAATTTAAGTCTGAATTTGGCAATAAGGAGTTCATGATCCGAGCCACAGTCAGCTCCCGGTCTTGTTTTTGCTGTCTGTATACAGTTTCTCCATCTTTGGCTGCAAAGAATATAATCAATCTGATTTTGGTATTGACCATCTGGTGATGTCCATGTATAGAGTCTTCTCTTGCGTAGTTGGAAGATGGTGTTTGCTATGACCAGTGTGTTCTCTTGACAAAACTCTGTGAGCCTTTGCCCTGCTTCATTTTGTACTCCAAGGCCAAATTTGCCTATTACTCCAGGTATCTAACTTCCTACCTATGTATTCCAGTCCCCTGTGATGAAAAGGATGAATTTTTGGGGTGTCAGTTCTAGAAGGTCTTGTATGTCTTCATAGAACTGTTCAACTTCAGCTTCTTCAGCATTACTGGTTGGGACATAGACTTGGATTACTGTGATATTGAATGGTTTGCCTTGGAAATGGATGGAGATCATTCTGTCATTTTTGAGATTGCACCCAAATACTGCATTTTGGACTCTTGTTGACTATGAGGGCTACTCCATTTCTTCTAAGGGATTCTTGCCCACAGTAGTAGATAGAATGGTCATCTGAATTAAATTCACCCATTCCAGTCCATTTTAGTTCACTGATTCCTAAAATGTCGATGCTCACACTTGCCATCTCCTGTTTGACCACTTCCAATTTATCTTGATTCATTGACTTAACATTCCAGGTTCCTATGCAATATTGTTCCAGGTTCCTATGCAAGATTGCCAGGAGAAATATCAATAACCTCAGATATGCAGATGACACCACCCTTATGCCAGAAAGTGAAGAAGAACTAAAGAGCCTTTTGATGAAAATAAAAGAGGAGAGTGGAAAAGTTGACTTAAAATTCAACATTCAAAAAACTAAGATCATGGCATTTGGTCCCATCACTTCATGGCAAATAGAAGGGGAAACAATGGAAACAGTGACAGACTTTATTTTTCTGGGCTCCAAAATCACTGCAGATGGTGACTGCAGCCATGAAATTAAAAGACGCTGATCCTTGGAAGAAAAGCTATGACCAATCTAGAGAGCATATTAAAAAGCAGAGATATAACTTTGTCAGCAAAGGTCCATCTAGACAAAGCTATGGTTTTTCCAGTAGTCATGAATGAAAGTTGAGCATTGAAGAATTGATATTTTTGAACTGTGGTGTTGGAGAAGACTCTTGAGAGTCCCTTGGACTGCAAGGAGATCAAACTAGTTCATCCTACAGGAAATCAGTCCTGAATATACATTGGTAGGACTGATGTTGAAGCTGAAACTCCAATCCTTTGGCCACCTGATAGGAAGAACTGACCCATTTGAAAAGACCCTGACACTTGGAAAGACCGAAGGCTGGAGAAGGGGACAACAGAGGATGAGATGTTTGGATGGCATCACCAACTTGATGGACATGTGTTTGAGCAAGCTCTGGGAGTTGGTGATGGACAGGGGACCCTGGTGTGCTGCAGTCTATTAGGTGGCAAAGAGTTGGACACGACTGAGTGACTGAACAGAGTAAGATTCAAACCCATAACTTGAAAGTTAATCCTAAGCTTATGTGTACATTTATAAGAAAGTGAGAGGTTCTATTGACATATGTCAACTATCTGTTGTTAGATCTATCTCCTCAGAACAAAAAGAACAATAACAACAAAAGAACTCCTAGTCCTCCAAGTCCCCTTACTGAAACTGTTGCCTGACTCTGAGAAACAACTCCCTTCTATATCCATCCCTCACTTGCCTGGAAGTTGCTTGCCTCCCTGGTGAAGCAGAAATGAGTAGAAAGTGTATGGTTCTGCCTTTGTCAGATATCTTCCGTACAGACTCACGGATCATATGACCACACTCTAGCTGCAAGAGAGTCTGGGCACTGTAAGAGTTTGACGTAGTGGCCTTCATCACATCGCATTCCTATAGGAGAAGATGGCAACCCACTCCAGTATATTTGCCTGGGAAATCCTATGGACAGAGGAGCTTGGCTGGCTACAGATCACAGGATCACAAAGAGTGAGACATGCCTTAGCAACTAAACAACAACAACAACAACAATCACACCCCCCTGGCCACCTCTAACCTCAGCTACAGTTCAGTGCACAGCCGTCCTGTGGGAGTCCAGATGCTGCTCTCCTGACACCATCCCTCTTCCTGTCTGAAGTCTTGTTCTTCAGTGTTCTTCCCCCTGAGCCTTCTCCAACACCCTGGGACCCTGCTTAGCCTACAGGCAATAGTACCCCAAAGTACAGAGGTGTTAATGTCCCTCTTGACAACTTCCAACCACTGAAGGGCAGAAGCTAGTAGATAAATTCTCTCACCATTAGGTGAATGGCTGTAGGAGACCTTCTGTACGGTTCTCCTCTTGATAACACACTTTCCTTCTTGAAATCACACTCCTCAGGGGTCAGGTTTCAGGGGCCCCTCCTCAGTAAAATACCTAGGCCAAGTCCTGCTGTCAGACTCTGACTTGGGAGGAACTCAAACTAAGACAAGAATTCATGGAACATCTGGGGAGCACCAACTGTTCTCAGACAGCAGTCTGTGGAGCTTTGTCTGTCAGCTTAAGGTGAGGAAAAGTTTGGAGATGCAAGAGCCTATTGGAAAATCCCAAGTTAAGGCCTCAGTGGTTTGCAGAACCCTTGGGAGAGGCAGCAGTTATCAGACCATCTTTGCCTCATCTTGGATTTTCAGCTCAGTTCAGTCGTGTCCAACTCTTTGCAACCCCATGAATTGCAGCACACCAGGCCTCCCTGTCCATCACCAACTCCTGGAGTTTACTCAAACCCATGTCCATCGAGTCAGTGATGCCATCCAGCCATCTCATCCTCTGTCATCCCCTTCTCCTCCTGCCCCCAATCTTTCTCAGCATCAGGGTCTTTTCCAATGTGTCAACTCTTCGCATGAGGTGGCCAAAGTATTGGAGTTTCAGCTTCAGCATCAGTCCTTCCAGTGAACACCCAGGACTGATCTCCTTCAGGATAGACTGGTTGGATCTCCTTGCAGTCCAAGGGACTCTCAAGAGTCTTCTCTAACACCACAGTTCAAAAGCATCAATTCTTCGGCACTCAGCTTTCTTTATGGTCCAACTCTCATACCCATACATGACCACTGGAAAAACCATAGCCTTGACTAGAGGGACCTTTGTTGGCAAAGTAATGTCTCTGCCTTTTAATATGCTGTCTAGGTTGGTCATAACTTGGATTTTACTCCAGGTCATTTCCACTGTTACCTTATCTGGCCTATGTTAAAGCAGGTCATGCTGAGAGGATGGTTCCAGGCTGAAGTCCTCTGTGTAAATGGCAGTGACCTGTTGTAATTCTGCTGGTCTTCTGATGAGATGATGTGACTCTGTGTCTCTGATTTTTAAATAAGATTATGCCCTCATTTCAGCCCTGATGTGTGACAAATCTGGCTGACACATATAAAGTTGAATAATTATTACTGTAGTCTGGTGGACTACAGTAGCTGATGGACTCGCAAGAGTTGACACAACTTAGTGATTAAACGACCACCACTGGAAGCTAAAAAGAGGCAAGGTAAGTCCTTCCCTAGAGCTGACACCTTGATTTCAGATTCTAGCCTCAGGACTATAAGAGAATGGGTTTCTGTTGTTTTTAAGCCACATTTGTTGTAATTTGTTACATCCACCATAGGAAACTAACATGGGGGTCTAGATGGCTTGGATACACCAGGGCCTTCTCTGTGTGAATTCATCAAACTATACGTGGTGTATGCAGTCTTCTATGTATATGGTACACTTCAATTAAAGTTAAAAAAAGAGGGGCTTCCCTGGTGGTCCAGTGGTTAAGAATCGACCTTGCAAAACCAGATCTGAAAGAGACACGTGCACCCCAATGTTCATCGCAGCACTGTTTATAATAGCCAGGGCATGGAAGCAACCTAGACGCCCATCAGCAGACGAATGGATGAGGAAGCTGTGGTACATATACACCATGGAATATTACTCAGCCATTAAAAAGAATTCATTTGAATCAGTTCTAATGAGATGGATGAAACTGGAGCCCATTATACAGAGTGAAGTAAGCCAGAAAGATAAAGACCATTACAGTATACTAACACATATATATGGAATTTAGAAAGATGGTAACGATAACCCTATATGCAAAACAGAAAAAGAGACTCAGATGTATAGAACAGACTTGTGGACTCTGGGAGAAGGTGAGGGTGGGATGTTTCAAGAGAACAGCATCGAAACATGTATATTATCTATGGTGAAACAGATCACCAGCCCAGGTTGGGTGCATGAGACAAGTGCTCAGGCCTGGTGCATTGGGAAGACCCAGAGGGATCGGGTGGAGAGGGAGGTGGGAGGGGGGACCGGGATGGGGAATACATGTAAATCCATGGCTAATTCATTTCAATGTATGACAAAAACCACTGCAATGATGTAAAGTAATTAGCCTCCAACTAATAAAAATAAATGGAAAAAAAAAAAAAAGAATCGACCTTGCAATGCAGGAGACAAGGGTTTGATCCCTTGTTGGGGAAGATCCCACAGGCTGAGGAGCAAGCCCAAGTGCCACAACTACTGTGCTCAAGAGCTGAAATTACTGAAGCCCGCATGCCCTAGAGTCCGTACTCCACCACAAGAGAAGTCATTTCAATGAGAAGCCAACTCGCCACAGCTAGAGAAAGCCTAGGATCAGCAAGGAAGACCTAGATCAGCCAAAAAACAGAAATCAATTTAGAAAAATGTAAATAAAAAAGAAGAAAGGAAAGTAATTAAAGCATCTCCCTTCCTTATCTGGGCCCACACCTGTGCTGTTGAGCGCTGCTGGAGAAACCCTGCCAGCCTCAGCCAGGGGCGCCTAATCTCTGCAGAGCTCTTGTGTTGCCCACCAGAAGGGCTTTCTCCCCATGAGGCTGCTTCAAAGTTCTCTTCTTAAAATTCACTTCACAAGAGGATCTCCTCCTCCACTCACATCAAATGACCCCGCTGGTAACTTGTCAATGAAAAAGGACACCTCTTAAAGGCAACTCCCGAATACCCTGCTATTCCTCCTCCACCCCTCACTGTTCCTCTTCTTTCCAGGTAAAAGGGAGGAGCTTTCCCTCCTCCTGCCAAGAATCATTCTGGTCTCCGGATCCCATCTTTTCTAGCCTCTGAAAAGCTCATACTCTCTTGCAGCGTTTTCGTATTTGTAAATAAATCCACCCTTCCTTCGGCTAACAGCAAGATCTCTCTCACCCCTTCTCCCTGCATATCCTGGAGGTTCTGAAATGTGTTCCCTAGCAAGATGTGCTTGGGGACGTTTTGAGAATCCCTCCATCTTCTCTGCGTCTTCATCTGTGTCATGTATTGACCTTTTGACCTGGTATTTCCTGTTGACCCCTCCCCTGCCCCACATTCTGGCAGCTAGGCATTTTGTTTTGTCGTCTCAGGGAAGGGGTGACACAGCAGAATGTGGATAACAAAAGAGGCTCATTTTAGGCTTTGGGGTTTCAAAATCGCAGGCCTCAGAGCAAACACAATAAATTAGGAAAAATATAAACAAGCCAAGCGACCTCTGCAGACTAGACAATGAAGAGTGCAGAGAGAGCAGCCAGCGGCACAGAGAGCTGAGAGCCAGCCTGGGGGCGGTGGGGGTGCTGTGGAGGCTGCCCACACCCGCTCCAGGACAGAATGACCCTTCCCCCAGCTTCCTGGAGTGCTGACACCGAGGCTCACACCCCAGTCCCTCCCCAGGTGTACAGAAGGCCGCTTTGCCCAGAGCGTGCCCCCTCCCTAGAGACAACCAGAGAGTCTTCTGTGAGATGAACAAAGATCCAGCCCTCTTGCTTCAATAACTCTTTAAGGACATTCCACGTCCAAGCTTCCTGAGGAGCTGGTGTGGGCATCTGCCGCAACCGCACCCCAGTTCAATCTCTCCCTCAGCCTGAACTTAGCCGCTGTTCCCCAGAGTTTCCCGATCCCCACGCCTTTCTAGCTACTTGTACTCAAACATGCATCCACCTAAATAAAAGCTCCAATGGGTCCTGCCCCCTCCTGGGAAGACACCTCTGAAAACTGAGGAACGGAAGGAGTCTGGAGGGGCTCCTAGAGCCCCTGAGGCCCAGCCTAGTGCAGGAGCATAGAGGGGTGATGCTCGACCTGTGTTGGCTGAGAAAGCCTGAGTGAGTCTCTCACTTCCCACAGGCCTGGGCTTCTGCCGGAACAGTAAGGGATCGCTGACCTGCTCAGGAGGGTCCCAGACATGGCACTTGAGGAGGTGGGTGCAATGGGCCTGAGGAGGCCTCAGGGCTGGGGCCTGCAAGGACCCACACTGATGACCACATTTGAGTAAGGGGACCTCAGAAGGTGCTGCTATGATGGACAGTGATACGGAGAGCCCAGGATTCTGGCCCTTCACTTCCAAGTGTTGATACTGTATACACACTCCCTCTGAACTTCCTTAAGGAGAGAAAGTCAGCCTGGGGATGGGCAGAAATATAGTTTACATAGGCTATGAAATCATATTTATCAAACCTCCATATGACCTCCAAGTCAAAAATAAAAAATTAAACATAGATTAGGGGAAATATCCAGAAAATAGGAAGAAAACAAAGGATTATTATTTTTTTATATATTTATTCTTATTTATTTATTTAGCTTCACTGGGTCTTAGTTATGGCAGGCAGGATCTTTAGTTATGGCATGCCAACACTTAGCTGCAGCAAGCGGGATCTAGCTCCCTTCCTAGCAATTGAATCCAGTTCCTCTGCACTGGGAACTCAGTCTTAGCCTCCAAACTGCCAGGGAAGTCCCAGGACTACTATTTTTAATATAAACCATCCATACCGAGTCCACACTGATGGATGAGAAAAATACAAAGACCCCAAATGGGGGGAGGGTCTCTGCTATTTGCATACATTACCTTATTCAGCTATTACTTCAGTTGTCTTTTAAGCAGGTGCTATGTTTTCTCTGCCTGAGGAATGTGACGGACAGGAGAGGATGACCATCACCCAGTGGTGGAATCAGGATTCAAACCAGGAGCCTGACTCTGTAGACACGGTCTTAATGAGTATGTGGTATATATAAATATGTGTATATACATACATATTTGCAGTTAAAATATTTATGAAGACAATTACAAACATTAAAAATACCAATGAGATAATATTACCTGAAAGGTGAATGCATGTGCACAGTGATTTGTGATTTTCCGTGTACATGCACCTCTGAAGAGGCTGTAATCATGATATGCATGATGGTGATCTTTTCTCTTATTTGTAGAAGTCCAAAAAAGTAAGTATCAATCATGAGCAGAGGAGTGAAGTCATTTGTACACAGTTCAGGTGTCCACACTGGACCAGCTCCCTCTCCTTCTTACTCTACCACCCTGCTGCATCATGCTGGGCTATCATTGTTGGTGTCGTTGTTTGTCTCCCCAGACAGCACCATTGGTTCAAAAGGGAACTAGGGATCAGAGAGGTAAAGTGTTTTGGCCAAGGCAGCACAGCTGGGAAGAAGACAGCATGGACTTAAATCCAGGGTGTTCTAGATTTGACACTAGTTTTTCTGACTTCTATTAAAGTTTCTATTTCCATTCCACTAGTCTACTTCCTTATCTATCTAGGAATTGAAGCCTGTTTTTAAAATACACTTTTTATTTTGGAATAATTTTAGACCTATAGAGGAGTTTCAAAGATAGTATAGAGAATTATGTATGGTCTTCTCCAGTTTACCCTAAAAGTTAACATCTTTCAAACTTAACTTTGTCAAAGTTAAGGAATTGGTATTATTATTATTATTAACCAAGCTCCAGACTTTATTCAGATTTCACCAGTTTTCTCACCAATAATCTCTTTCTGTTCTAGGAACCAATCTGCATGTGTGCATGATAAGTCATGTCAGTCATGCCTGACTTTGTGACCTTACAGACAGTAGCCTGCCAGGCTCCTCTGTCCATGGGGATTCTCCAGGCAAAGAATACTGCAGTGGGTTGTTGTGTCCTCCTCCAGGGGATCTTCCCAGCCCACAGATCTAAACTGCATGTCTTATGTCTCCTGTGTTGGCAGGCGGGTTCTTTACCGCTAGAGCTGCCTGGGAAGCCAGGAACCAATCTAAGATACGGTATTTAGTTGAAATCTATTTTTCTTTCATACATTAAAAGCATCAAAATCCACTCTTTAATTCCAGTGGAAAACACTGTACAATTCTGGCTGTGGTTTTCCAAGTCTGTTCAAACAGCTTTCAGTTTTTTGAACATCTTTGGGGAACCATGATTCTGACCATCATGAGGGCTTTGAGCAATGGAGTAATGATCACTCTCGCTGCTCTGTTGAAAACAGTTGTGGGAAGGGGTAGGGAGGCCAAGAAAGAAAACAGGGAAACTGGTAAAGAAGCTAAAGCAATAATTCAGCAGAGAAATGCTGGTGGCCAGGATCAGGGGAGGGGTTGCAGAGGAGGGAGCTGAGGTTGGATAAGTGATGGTAGGTTTTGTGTGCCAACTTGACTAGACTACAGTAACCAGTTATTCAATCAAACATTGATCTGGGGAACTTCCCTCATGGTCCAGGGGTTAATAATCTGCCTGTCAGTGCAGGGGACACGGGTTCGATCCCCAGTCCAGGAAGATCCCACGTGTCATGGGACAACGAAGCCCGTGTGCCACAACTGCTGAAGCACACGCATTCTAGGGCCCGTGCGCCACAATGAGAAGCCCGTGCACTGCAACCGGAGAACAGCTCCCACTCCCGCAACTGGAGGACGCCCGAGAGCAGTAAACGAAGACCAGCACAGCCTAAATAAATAAATTTAATTTTTAAAAATTATTTTTAAAAAAACCCACTGATCTGGGTATAATTGATGTGATTATAACCCACACACATAATTGATGTGATTAAGTTTCTAACTATTGTTCTGTTGCTAAGCCATGTCTGACTCTTTGTGACCTCGTGGACTGTACCAGGCTTCCCTGTCCTTCACCATCTGCCAGAGTTTGCTCAAACTCATGTCCATTGCATAGGTGATGCCATCCAACCATCTCATCCTCTGTCATCCCCTTCTCCTCCTGCCTTCTATCTTTCCAAGCATCAGGGTGTTTTCCAATGAGTCAGTTCTTCGAATCAGGTGGCCAAAGTACTGGAGCTTCAGATTCAGCATCAGTCTTTGCAATGACTATTCAGGGTTGGTCTCCTTTAGGATTGACTGGTTTGATCTCCTTGCAGTTCAAGGGACTCTCAAGAGTCTTCTTCAATGCCACAGTTCAAAAGCATCAATGCTTTGACACTCAGCCTTCTTTATGATCCAACTCTCACATCCGTACATGACTATTGGAAAAACCATAGCTTTGACTATCTGGACCTTTGTCAGAAAAATGATGTCTCTGCTTTTCAATACACTGTCTAGGTTAGTCATAGCTTTTCTTCCAAGGAGCAAGCTTTTAGTTGACTTTAAATTGGGGAAATCATCCTAGATTCAGGGTGGGCCTGATTCAATCAGCTGGAAAGCCTTCTGGGCGGAACTAAGGTTTCCCTGATGAAGAAGTTCTGCCCGTGGACAGCACCTTTGGCTGATGCCGTGTCTTCTCCTGCCCTTCCTCACAGCCCACACCACAGATTTCAGCCTCATCTAACCAGCCCTACAATCATTTAAGCCAGTTCCTGGCAATACATCTCCTACTGGTTCTGCTTCTCTTGTTGAACCATATATATAGATACAGATATTGAATACATTTTGTGATTTAAGTTGTTTTAAATATGAAACAAATTTCTAACGTGGAGCTGACAGGCCATGCTGGTGGACTGGAAGTGGGATGTGAGGAAGAAAGGAGTCAAGGATGATTCCAAAATTTTCACCCTGAGCAGCTAGAAAGTGGCTTACTAGTCTCTTTCTAAGGTAGGAATCAATCAACTATGAAAATCATCAAAAGCCCATTCAAGTGACATGAAAAAAATGCCCCATTTCCTCCCAAGGAAGCCCCTTTTGAGAGAGAGGGCGTCACAGGCAGGAATGGGCAGGAGAGCCTGGCCAGACTTGAGGTGGGCAGGCTTCAATCCAAGGGGGGAAATAGGGACTAGAGTCCCCCTATGTTTCCTGCCACTCATCCGGAGATAGTATGGTTTTATTCTGCTTCTGGAAGAGCAGATCTTTTCACTGTCCCCTGCTGTGAACCCTACCTCCCCCACTGGTGTGCACTGTGTGGGAACAAGTCAGCCAAACCCTGAGCCAAAAACAAGCCAGGAGGGCTGAATAGAGACTTTATGAGTACATGCTGCTCTTGGGCTTCTTTTTCCTGTGAAGGAACAGGGTGTGCTTGAAAGCAGAAAGTGACCTGGGTTTTTTATTTTGTTTTTTAAAAAAATCTTCCTGGAAGGCAGAAAGGAAAAAGGAAAAAAGGAAAGCACAGCATTTGTTTGTCACTCGTTCTGCTCTGGTGAACACGGCGGTGGGGCCTCTGATCCCAACCTGGCCCTGAACAAAACTGAAGAAATGAAAGGGGTGTTTCCATAAGTCTGGCTGCTCAGAGAGACCCTGAACTGGCAGAGCTGTGAGGTACCAGCCCACACACCAAGACCTCCATTTCTTCTGCCTTCCAGAACACAGCCAGCAAACCGGCAGTCCTGCTTCACCAAGCCTCCCCGGCACATCAGCTGTTCACAGAGAATGGAAGCCTCCACCCCTGCAGGTCTGCAGTGAATGCCTCAGTTTCTAGCCCAGTTGTTGCCAGTATAAACGTTTAAGGGGTTCTCCAGTAAATAACTCCATGGACTTCCCATGTGGCACAGTAGTAAAGAACCTGCCTGCCAATGCAGGAGACTCGAAAGACGCAGGTTCGATCCCTGGGTTGGGAAGATCTTCTGGAGAAGGAAATGGCAACCCACTCCAGTATTCTTGCCTGGAGAATTCCAGGGACAGAGGAGCCTGGAGGGCTACAGTCCATGGGGGTCACAAAGAGTCAGAGACAAATGAGTGACTGAGTATACACACACACACTGGTAAATAAATCAATAGAGCATCTTTCATCTGAAGGGGCCAGAGACTGTGCTTCTTCAGTCTCAGGTAAACAGCCAATGATTTCATGCCAGGAAGCACTTTGTTAAACCAGCTAGTGTCCAGAACCTTCTTTCTCCCTCTCTCTCCATCTGCACTGGATCTCCAGTGAGAAATCAGGAGCAGATCCTTTGACCCAGAAAAGGATCAAGGTGTTTGTTTTTCCTATAAAAGCCAAGTCTGGGACTTCTCTGGTGGTCTGATGGTTAAGAATCCACCTTCCAATGCAAGGGACGTGGGTTTGATCCATGGTCGGGAAACTAAGATCCTACATGTCTTGGAGCAACTAAGTCCATATCACAACTAGAGAGCCCATGGCCATCAACAGAAGATCCTGTGTGCTGCAACTGAGACCCGATGCAGCCAAATAAATAAATATTTTTTTAAAAAGCCAAGTACTCAGGTTTCAGGTGCACTATGAGTAATTTCTGCAGGGTCATTGCTTCCTCTCCATCTGAAAGTCTCATTGCTGACGGAAAATTGGATGAGATCCTAATTGCTCAGGTCTGCGCTGCAACGAAAGTGAAGCATTTTTGTCCTACCTCCCTCTGCCCTTGATCGTTACAGGAAAGGGGGAAAGCCCCAAGGAGTCTGGTTTGGGGTAAAAACATGCACCGTACAAGATTTTCATAAAGATTAGACAACTTGGGCCAAGGGCTTGACAACTTGGAAGCTGCCAAGGGCTCTACAGATGAGATATACAGAAGTCTTGGCTGAAAACCAACTTAGATTGACAAGCCTAATGCAGACACGAGAAGCTGAAATGGTCTCTGCAGTCTCTGGAGGGGTGGGGGGCAGGGGGTTTTAGCCAGACAAGGATGGGAACGGCATCTCCCCAAAGAAGACTAGAAGAATTCTCAGCCCAGCAAAAAGCTGAGGAGAGGGGACTGCGAGTGATGTAAGAGGATCTGTGTGGTTTTCCCGTTTCTAGTCTCCAGGGCTTTATGTGTATGAAGGACACACTCGGTGCCAAGGGCGCGGCCCAGGGGCCTGTGGGAAACCAGCCCCAGGAGCCCCCGTCACCTCTGTCACAGTGCGCGGGGTGAAGGACATCCAGAGCGTGGGATCCCGGGAGCAGAGGGAATTTTGGCTTCTATATGGTGTTTCCAGACTAAATATTTCTTCCTTTCTGTTCACGAAGCTTCTTTTCTGATGATTCTGGCAATGCAAGCCAGCATAAGGACTGCGCTGACCATGCCTGTCCCACATCTTTCCAGCTCTTTCCAGCAGTGCTTGGCAAAGGAAAACGAGGATGGAAAGTGTGAGAGCAAAACGCCTCAGAAACATGCAGAAGGGGCCGCATCTGGGGAGGATGAGGACAGAGCTAATGTACACTGACTGATGACTTGCTACGGGCCAGGCATTCTTCTAAGTTTTGTTTATTATTAGCTCACTTGATCCTCAGTACAGTCCTATGAGGCAAGATAATTCTTGTCGCCACTTAATGGATGAAGAAGCCAAGGCACAAAAAAGTAATTCTCTCAATGTCACAAGGGTAAAGTCAGGCTTTGAACACAGATCACCTACCTGCATAATCTTCCATTAAATGGATATAACATATTTCCCTAGCTTGTCATCAGAAAATGAGGAAACAGTATGCCAGAAAGGGTAAGACACAGGGTGGACTATAAAGATGCAGCTAAAGAGGTACTAAAGATGTAGCATCACAGCTTAGAACGTAAAATGGTTTTGACTACTGTATCAGTAAGTTACTCTACAAATAACAAAATATACATGGGGCTTCCCAGGTGGCACTAGTGGCAAAGAACCCGCCCGCCCCTGCAGGAAACTTAAGAGATTCTGGTTTGATCCCTGGGATGGGAGATCCCCTGGAGTAGGGCATGGCAACCCACTCCTGTATTTTGCCTGGAGAGTACCACGGACAGAGGAGCCTGACGGGCTACAGCCCACGGAATCGAGAAGAGTCAGATATAACTGAAGCGACTTGGCATGCACACACAGAATATCTAACCAAAATTAATTAAGCATAAGGACATTTATTCTTTCACATAGCAATAAACCTAGATTCAGTCCAACTTTACTTATTTTTTTTTTAAACTGGTTTCATTCACTTTATTATTCTCTTTATAAAATTATGTGATGGCTACAGCTGGGGCCTGGGTCCTCTGCACAGAGACTCTGGTGTGGGTCTTCACAAGATGGTCAGTAAATTCCTGATATGGAGACTTGGTGAACACCGTCTCTTTCCAGAGGTCAGGGGTGAGGTAACTGTAGGTCTTGGAAATGGCATCAAAAGTGGCCTTGGTGAAGTTGCCCAGGGTGGCGGTGCAGCCCCTGGCAGAAGTGTAGCAGTCGTCGATGCCGGCCATCAGCAGCAGCTTCTTGGGCACAGGGGCGGAGATGATGCCGGTGCCTCTGGGGGCAGGGATGCGGCGCACCAGCACGGAGCCCCAGCGGCCAGTCACCTTGCAAGGAACCGTGTGGGGCTTGCCGATCTTGTTCCCCCAGTAGCCTCTTCCCACGGGGACGATGGACAGCTTGGCCAGGATGATGGCCCCACGGATGGTAGTGGCTGCTTCCCTGGGGCACTTGACACCCAGACCGACGTGTCCGTTGTAATCCCCGATGGCAACAAATGCCTTGAACCTGGTCCGCTGGCCAGCACGGGTCTGCTTTTGCACGGGCATAATCTTCATAACTTCATCCTTGAGGGACGCTCCCAGGAAAAAGTCAATAATCTCAGACTCCTTGATGGGCAGAGAGAAAAGGTAGATCTCCTCCAGGGACCTGATCTTCATGTCCTTGACCAGGCGGCCCAGCTTGGTAACGGGGAGCCACTCCTTGTCCTCGGCCTTGCCTCCGCGAGCTCCGCGGCCTCTGCCCCGGCCCCGACCCCGGCCCCGACCCCGGCCCCGGGCGCCACTACCGAAGCCTCCACGGAAGCCATCGCGGCCTCCCATTCCAGGGCCCCCCGGGCCTCGGGGCCCCCTCGCAGCACCGGCGTCATCGCCATTTGGTGTTTTCACGAAGAAGAGAGCTCAGTCCAACTTTAAAGGACTGGATCAAAGATGTCTTCATGGATCTAGATATTTCCCATCTCTTGGCTCTGCCTTCCTGGGTATCTCAACCACGTCTCCCTCCTACTCACAAGATGGCTGCAGCGGTTCCAGGCACCACGTGTCAACAAGAATGTATCCAGCAAAGAAGGAGCTTCCCATAAGGCTCTCAGCAGATGTCACAGGTCAGTTGTACTAAATTGGATCTCATGCCTGGGCCTTATGCTGCAGGAGAATCTGAGGATGTGAGTAGCTACAATTCACAGCTCTACTGAAGGACAAGCACCTCCACCAAGTCAGAATGAGGTGGGGTAAGGGGTGTAGTGCCACTAATTCCACCAGCTACTTATTGTTTTTATATTTCACTCGTCTTTATCTCTAAGGTGTGGATACACGAAGAACAAATCAAGGCCGTGACAACACGAATTGCTAAACCATGACCCAAAGCCAGCTCTAGTCGTGCTCCTGATCTGAGGCTGGGTTTAGATCTACCTAGCTCAAAACATCCACTTCTGATGCTGCTGTGTGGTTCCCTGAAGAGACGATGCCAACAGTGAGACCCCGTGTCCGCATGGTGTCATGGGTGGTGGCAGCCTAGAGTCCCTAATTTTAGTCCTACTTTTTCCCCACCCATTTAGAAAGAATCTATGTTTCTGTTTTATTCCTCAATCAAATATCTTCCTGCTCACTCCAAAGAGAGAGCTGAACAGTTAAACTGGATCATGTCCTCTTAACAGAATTTTTGTAAAATCCTAGAAGTTTCTCACAGCCACCAGACAGACGTCAGCTGCGTGCAGCACCAGAGTGACAGGAACCGTGACTGTTAGAATTAAGTTCAGCTGCAACAGGGATGTTAAACATGGCCTAAATATGACTGCTGTGTAAAAGTCCTGATTTAGCATTTCAGGGCTAGTCAGAGGGTTCCACAGTGGGGCTAGCTAGGGCATGTTTCTCTTACTTCATAGGGTAGATGTACAGATTAAATAAGGTCATTTATACAGTGTCTAGTATCTATACATCATAAACCTTCTTTTGTTTGATAATGAAAATAAAAGTAACTAATATTAACTGTATGGATCACAATAAACTGTGGAAAATTCTGAAAGAGATGGGAATACCAGAACACCTGACATGCCTCTTGAGAAACCTGTATGCAGGTCAGGAAGCAACAGTTAGAACTGGACATGGAACAACAGACTGGTTCCAAATAGAAAAAGGAGTACGTCAAGGCTGTATATTGTCACCCTGCTTATTTAACTTATATGCAGAGTACATCATGTGAAATGCCGGGCTGGAAGACTCACAATCTGGAATCAAGATTGCTGGGAGTAATAGCAACAAGGTCAGATATGCAGATGACACCACCCTTATGGCAGAAAGTGAAGAGGAACTAAAAAGCCTCTTGATGGAAGTGGAAGAGGAGAGTGAAAAAGTTGGCTTAAAGTTCAACATTCAGAAAACTAAGATCATGGCATCTGGTCCCATCACTTCATGGCAAATAGATAGGGAAACAGTGGAAACAGTGTCAGACTTTATTTTTTTTGGTCTCCAAAATCACTGCAGATGGTGACTGCAGCCATGAAATTAAAAGACGCTTACTCCTTGGAAGGAAAGTTATGACTAACCTAGATAGCATATTAAAAAGCAGAGACATTACTTGGCCAACAAAGGTCCGTCTAGTCAAGGCTATGGTTTTTCCAGTGGTCATGTATGGATGTGAGAGTTGGACTGTGAAGAAAGCTGAGCGCTGAAAGAATTGATGCTTTTGAACTGTGGTGTTGGAGAAGACTCTTGAGAGTCCCTTGGACTGCAAGGAGATCCAACCAGTCCATTCTAAAGGAAATCAGTCCTGGGTGTTCATTGGAAGGATTGATGCTGAAGCTGAAACTCCAATACTTTGGCCACATCATGCGAAGAGTTGACTCATTGGAAAAGACCCTGATGCTGGGAGGGATTGGGGGCAGGAGGAGAAGGGGACGACAGAGGATGAGATGGCTGGATGGCATCACCTGACTCAATGGACATGAGTTTGAGTAAACTCCGGGAGGCCTGGCGTGCTGTGATTCATGGGGTCGCAAGGAGTCGGACACGACTGAGTGACTGAACTGAACTGAATATTAACTGAGCTTTCTCTATTAATATGTGTCAGTCCTGGGTAAGAGCTCTTTACATATTCCCTCATTTAATCCTCACAACACCACTCTGAGGAAAGGAGTGTCATTATCGTCATCTTACTGATGAGGACACTGAGAGATTTGTTGTTGTTCAGTTGTTAAGTGGTGTCTGACTCTGCGACCCCATGGACTGCAGCATGCCCGTCTCCCCTATCCTTCACTATCTCCCGGAGTTCGCTCAAACTTATGTCCATTGAGTTTGTCATAGGTTTTCTTCCAAGGAGCAAGTTTCTTTTAATTTCACAGCTGCAGTAACTGTCCACAGTGATTTTGGATTCCAAGATTAGAGGTCTTAATAAGATTGTGTCTTTAGTTAGTGCAGAGCTGAGAGGCGAACCCAGCTTGTGTGATTTCTGAGCTCGAGAGCATAACCACCCATCTGCACCACTGTACCCCACGTCACAGACCTCCCACCACCCCTCTCCCTCAGTCCTCTGGCTGTAAGACTGTCACAACAGGAAAAGTAAAGCATATGCTAAGAGCTAATTGGTAACATGAGGCAGTAGGGGCTGAGTGCTGAACACGCGGTGTGATTCGAACAGGGAGAGGCTCCAATCCCTGGAGTGAGCAGGGAAGGCATCACAGGGGAGAGGGGCTGAGCTGGGCTGTGACAGATGGAGGAGGGTGAGCCGGGTGTGGGGGATGGAGTGGGTAAAGGCTTGGATGCCCAGGTGGCTCAGTGGTAAAGAACCCTTCTGCAGTGCAGGAGATTCAAGAGATACAGTTTCAACCCCTGGGTCGGGAAGATCCCCTGGAGAAAGAAATGGCAACCCACTCCAGTATTCTTGCTTGGAAAATTCCATGGACAGAGGAGTCTGGAGGGTTATAGTCTGTGGGGTCACAAAGAGTTGGACACGACAGAGAACACACCACCACAGGCTTGGAGGTGGGGAAGGAAATAGCATGTTTAAGGAATAACAAGGAATCAGTCCTGGCTAAATCATAGGATTCTTACAGAGGAGTCCTGAGGAAGACATTTGGAAATGAAGATTGGAATCAGATTAAAAAGAAACTTGAGTGTTGTTCTAGAAAGCTGAGCTGTATTCAGTAGACCCTGGGTAGTCCTTAGGGTCTTTGAACAGTGAAATCACATGATGGAAGCAGTTTCTTGAGGAATAATGTGGTGGTGGGAGGGGTGACATGGAGCTTGGGAGACGGGCTAAGAGGCCCTCGAAATGGTCTGGACATGAGGTAATGTGAACTTGAAGTGTTAGCATGAGGTATGGATGGGATGGAAAGGACATGAGAGGCGTGGCTAGAGCAGAAATGAGGTGACTAGTGACTGGAGCTGGGAGCCGGGGAACAGGAGCGGTTGGGAGTGACCGCCAGTTTTTAAGGGTGCGTGATGGGAGAACACTGTTATAAATAGAAGCTCTGACTCTCGCAGTCAGAGAGGAACCCCGTGTGCCATCCATCCCCTGAAAGGTCTCTGTCAGGGCACCTGGACCAGCCAGTTGTCTTCTCGTTCTTCTTCGCTGCAAAGTCCCACTTCCTCCAGAGAAGAATCTAGGGTAACAAGGGAAAGCATGGATTTAAGGTCAAAGATAGGAATTTAAATCTTCCCTGATTGTTACCAGCATGAGCACATTTCTTATGGCACACTTCTGTCACCTTGGACACATTTCTTCATTTCTCTGAGATTCAGTTCTTTTAAGTTAAGGATGATAACACACACTTGATAGGGTTTCAGGGGGTTTCAATAACACAAAGCAACCCAGCTGGGGCAGTGGTAAAGAATCCGCCTACCAAAGCTGGCAGTTTCAATCCTTGGGTCCAGAAGAGCCTCTGGAGTAGGAAACGGCAACCAACTCCAGTGTTCTTGTCTGGAGAATTCCATGGACGGGGGGCTTGGTGGGCTACAGTCCATAGCGTTGCAAAGAGCCAAACATGACTGAAGTGACTTAGCATGCATGCAAAACACTGTGAAGATTTTATAACTGAAAACCTAAACTAAGACTACATAATGAAACTGAGCACTTAATTTGGCTCTGAGTTACTCAGCAGCCAATGTGAAATGAGAAATAGGATGAATTTCCTAGTATTGATTATGAAAATAGGTCTAAATGATTATATCCACATGCTTAGGATTTGTGTGCAAGACACAAAGATGGTACCTTGATACGAATATGAGATGCCTCAGTTTATATTCTTGCTCATAAAGAAGTCCACATCATGTGCTATTCCACCTTAGTATCATATAATCAAAGTATCATATAATCAAAGTGAAGCATACCTTACTAAGTATACTTCTGTCTAGTAAAAAGTCAGTCACAGTTTTAAAGTAAATGACTAAAGAAAAAAGCAAGGAAAAGGTATGTTTGATACCTCAGGAGAGGAGAATGTAATTTGGTAAATGTAATTTTGCTTCAATGGTCTGCCTAAGAGGAACATGCTGGTCTGAGTGGCATCTTGAATTATCTTAAACAAGATAATGTGCATGCCATTGGTTTCCCTTCACTCGAGTATCAGACCAGCCAATTACATGCAATCTTTCCTCACCAGAGAAATAACTGAGAACTTTGTAAATACGACAGGGCATTATGTGCCTACCAGTCTTCAGGGAAAGGCTGCCACATAAGATGTCTGGCACTCTTTCCTGCAGAAACTTCCTTGAATTAAGAATAAAGGTTGCTATTATTGTTTTTTGCATAGCACAAGACCAAAGTACTGGGGGCGGGGCTTGTTTCTAATAGAGTCTGTGATCAAGAAGATGACAGTGTTATAGGACTAGAAGGAACACATTCCATATCTTTAGTAGTAGTATTATAATATGGCCTGAAGTTCCCAGATCTCACTACTCAGTAAGTACCAAAGAAATTGCTCTGCGATGCCCACCTACTGACTCATATTCCAAAGCCTTTCCTTAAGATTTCTGGGCCTCACAGGGGAAGTCCTGCAAACACTCATAACACCCCTACTCTCAGTGGGTATCTGCTAGTCATCCTCCTTGTTTGCTGGGCATGTGCCAAACCCTGCCTTTCCTGCTGCCCCTCTAATGACTGCAGAGCAAGGGGGGCAAGTGGGAATGTGGCTTCTGGGAAGAGCAGACAAGGATGTGGCCATGAGAATCTGCCCCTGGGCTTGCCCTGGACAAAGCGTCAGTTCATGGAATGGCAGACCTCTGCGTCTACTCCTGACTTGTTACATCACCTTGCACAGGTCACCTTGGTGCCTTGGCTTCAATGTCCTTTACTAAAAATGGCAAGAATGTTCACATTTTACAAAGATGTAGTGGGAACTGGCTATTAATGTTTGGATGGTATTTTGAAAACAACAAGTGCAAGGTAAGTGCTAGGTCAGGAAAGCCAAAGACTTGTGGCTTCCCTAATGAGACAGTGGGATGAGCCTTTTTTTTTTGCTTTAGGCATACAAAGAAAATAAAATTTAAAATGTGTGTGTAATATTGAGAGAGACCAATATCAAATCCCCAAAGTCAATAGATTATTCTTTCAGTCAGTTCAGTTGCTCAGTCATGTCCAACTCTTTGTGACCCCAAGGACTGCTGCACGCCAGGCTTCCCTGCCCATCTCCAACTCCTGGTGCTTCTTCAAACTCATGTCCATCGAGTTGATGATGCCATCCAATTGTTTAAGCCTCCTTAAATAAATTAGGTTGCTGCATATGTGAAACTCAGGTTACAAGGAGGATAAAGTCGTGGAAAATTCTATGCCGTGTGAAGTTACATAACTAGTGGTGTTAGGACGATAGAAAATTTGGGAGGGAATGAAATCCCATAGACAACATTTGATCATTACATTTTAACAAAAAGGACATTTAATCTTAAAATATTCTAATGGCATTAACAGCCTTAATGAAAACCTTTCCTTAAAATTTAAATGTTTTTAGGAGATGCAAGAATACTGGAGTGGGTTGTCACTTCCTTCTCCAGGGGATCTTCCTGGCCCAGGGATCAACCCTGGGTCTCCTGCACTGTAGGCAGATTCTTTGTCCTTTGAGCACCATGCTGCTAATGGGTATGGCTTAATAGGCTACTCTGATAATCAAATTTCTTGACTTTTAAACTAATTGTTCTAGATTTTAATTGTCTTTAGAAAAGAGTAAGGCACATAGGAGAAAAGATGATCTGATAACCTAGAAACATCTACTTGTCAGATTTCCCCAGAATCTGGGGGGCAGCTTTGTACACCCCCTAAAGCCAGCACTGTTGCTCTCCTTGACATTCTGCCCCTTTATTAGAGAATGAAATGTGAAGGAGGTACTGTCGGCTGGCTTTGACACCTCTGGTTATACTCCTGTTTGTGTAAATCAGTAAATTCCTCATTGCAGAGTTCTTTTTTCTTTCTACCCCCAAAGGTGTCCTAACTATGCAAAATTATTCCATCAGTTGCCTTGAACTTCCCTCGTGGCTGAGACCCGGGTTTGATCCTCAGGTTGGAAAGACCCCTGGAGACAGGAATGGCTACCCACTCCGGTGTTCCTGCCTGGAGAATCCCATGGACAGAGGAGCCTGGTGGGCTACCATCCATGGGGTCACAGAGTTGGACACGACTGAGTGACTAACACTTGCCTTGGACACAAGCTAGTTAGTTATCACTGTGCCAGAGTCTTGCATGCTGAATTTTCCAACTTTCAAAGACTTCTATTTTCAGTTAGACCCTAGCACTAATTGTAATGATTCTTATTTCACTTGCAGTGAGGGTGAGAGGGCTGGAGTGGTGATGATGTTTGTACTTTAAATAATCCCCCGACCTTGGGATTCTCCTAAAAAGGGCCACCTCCTGTCCTTAGCACTGACAGAACTCTGCTCCATTAATGAAAGAACATTTCCCCCAGTCATTTCCTTCCTTTCAGAGAAAGCCTGGATTCCTTTGACACCTTCATGTTCCAAATACTCCCTATCAGCCTGTGGCTTGTTTTCTATAATAGCATCTTTGATTAAGGCCTTCTTCTATCAGGGCATTTGAATACACAATCCCCACCCCCCACCCCCACCACCCCGCCTTTCTTTTGTCATCCAAGTTCTTGCTGGATGCTTCTGGTCTCCAAGACAGCCCTCAGCCATCTGCCAGGGATTAAGATGCCTGTGAAATCCATCCTTGTGCTGCAAATGCCACAAAGGAATCTTTTGAAAACATTGACTTCTTTTCCTTTTTCAGCCCTGAAACAGTAGTTACCAGGAGATATTCGGAACATGACTATTAGGTAAGACACTTTGCAGACAATAGCTAAGGGGCAGCAAAGAAATTGAAAAGGCTTCATGATCCCTTATTTGTGCCTCCGAAGTGGTAGCTGCTAAAAGTGACTTCTGCAAACAGGCATCTGCTTCTGCCATTCACACTTAATCAGATAATCATAGAGCTGGGAGAGCCCTTAATCTGCCCTTTCACATTAGCCAGGGCCTGCACGACTTTCCGCAGACTGTTCCAGAATCTTCAAGTGCTATCCTCACGCCTACACCTGGAAAAGGAAAAACACCTGGGGAGACGAGACATCCACTCCTTCTGGGACCAGAGGATATAGTTTTTCTTACCCAATCCTCTTTTCTTCCTGGACAATCTTTGGGTGGATATCAACCCCAGTCCTCAAATACCATACAAGGTTGTTATCATTATCCTCATTTCACATATGGAGAAACAAATGTTCAAAGAGGTTAAACTCCCAGTTTCCCTAGTGGCTCAGGCAGTAAAGAATCAGCGTGCAATGGGGCAGACCCAGGTTTGATCCCTGGGTGGGGAAATTCTCCTGAAGAAGGGAATGGCAACCCATCCAGTATTCTTGCCTCCTGTGGAGAGAGGAGCCTGGCGGGCTAGAGTCCATGGGGTCTCAAAGAGTCAGACACAGCTGAGTGGACTAACATTTTGAAACTTTAGCTGAAGTGAAAGAACTAGGGTCAAGTGACCATACCAGACTGCATAGGACTAGAGGGTTTTCTGGGACAAGGGATGCTGAGAGCTAAAACCAGGACAATGCTGGGAAAGGCAGGAAGATTGTGTGCCCAAGGGTTGAACCAGGTCTCTAGAGCCTTTCCCCGGAACCCTGAATCATCCTCAGACTGAGCTCTGACCTTGGAACAGATGGGACACCATGCAAAATGCAGAGTTCATTTCCCTTTGAGTCAGAGAACAAAGTCAGGGCCGTCGGATTTGGGAGATCAGCTTGGGACACCCAGCTGCAGGCTCCTCAGAACCACTGGGATGATGAGTCCGGGATCTCCCTCTGCAGAGAGGTGAAAGCCAGACACAAGAGCACGCACCAGCACTTAACTGCAATTCCTCACATCATGAGACACTTACAGGAGACCTCAAATCACTGCCCACTGCACAGCCAGGGCCTCATTACAGAAACCTCAGAGAAGGCCATGGAGGAGGCAGGTTTTTGCTGAAATGCACAGAGTAGGATTGAGCTGAATTCGTTTACAAAATCAGACCACAGCATATTTTTTCAGGGATGATCTACAGTCCCTTCCCTCTTTTCTCCCACCACCCTCACCCCCAGGCTTTCTCTCTCAAGATGTCTCCCTGGATGACAGCAGACTAAACAATGATTGACTAAAGACGTGGTGGAAGTGTTGTCACTGGAGCCCAGTCCTGAGTGGGTGGTCCCCCCCCCCAACACACTGTGTCAGGTGTTACCCCCTCCTTCCTGCATCCTGGGAGGGTAGGGGGTCCCAGGTTACTGAGGGGGAGGACCAGGGAGTGGATACTTACCAATGATAAGGGAGTGGCGGGTTTCCATGTTATAACAAGTAGTAAAACTGTGCCTGGGTATTGAGTCTCCTCTCAGCCCTAAGTGGGGGAGCCATACTCCCACTTTAGTTGCTGGGGGTCCCTGCTCTCCACTCACCTGGGCCTGACTCTGTCTCCTTGGAGGACAGAAGATTAAAATAGAAAGGGCCTGGAAGAGATCACCTAGTTGGACTCTCTGCTCACGCACGGCTGAGGCGGGAGAGGAGCCGAGCGCTGGCAACGCGGCCAGCCCCGGGGCATCCACGGGCGCCTCTGGGGTGGAGAGGAGGGGGCAGGAGGAGGCAGATCTGTAGCTTCTGGCCAAAACTCTCCCCTCCCTTCTGCTGACCCACAATTTTAGCCTGAATTATTATTTTCAACCCTTTTCCCTCCACTATATAAAACATGCAGATCTCTCTGTTCTGTTTTGTCTTCAAACATCATATTTTTGTTAGCTCTGTTCTCCTTTCTTCCTCCTCTCTGCTCCCAACTCAAATCATTCACGGAAGTCAAGTGTCTCAAATAGACGGAGCTCAGAGTTGGGGGCGCCAGCGGGGAGGAGGAGGGGCCGCTCTTCCTCTCCTTCATGGGGCTCTGCACGTCGCTGCTAGGAGGCTGCAGCCCTGGCTCCGGGGCGTGTGGGCTTCAGTAGTTGTGGCCCATCGGCTCAACAGCTGTGGCTCACGGGCTCACCGCAACTAGAGAAAAGCCCTGGCAGCAACCAAGACCCAGCGCAACCATCAGTAAATAAATAGACGTATTTATTTTTTAAAAAAGAAGTGGCTGTAAAGATCATCCCATGCAGTGGTCAGGAACGTGGACTGTGCCTAGGTTGGACACCCGGTCAAGCAAGTTTTTACCTAAGGGTTTTGCTTTTCTTTACTCCACTCCCCACCACCTGCTTTCTAAAAGCACAGGGCCCATCCCTGAAATTTCAGTAGTGGGTGTGGGGACTCTTTCCTCACCCCATGTGTTAGGGGATTACACGCAGGCTGAGGTGGCCCCAACCTGCAACATCTTCCCATTATTCACGGATCAGGAAGCCTCTCCAGTGAGGCTCCACCCTGAGAAAGTCGCCACGCTGCTTCTCTTGCAGCTCATGTCAGGGATGGTAGGTCCTCATGTTGAAGGAGTCAGGGCTGAAACAAGGCATCTGGGCTGAAGAGATGCCCCCTCCATCCTCATTCCATGGACAGGGTGATGCTCCTCATTACCAAGGGCCTTCCCCCCTCTGACCATTAGCTGAATGGGACTTCAAAGGAAAACATTCATTAGACTCTGGATGAAACTAAGTGGAATGATAAGAGAAGGCAGCATAGGCCACACCAGAGGGAACAGCCTTACCCAGGCCACTTTGTAAATGGGTGCTGCTTACAGGCGGCAGCAGTCTCGCCCCCAGTCATCCACTGACTCAGAACTCTGTATGGAGATGGATTAGGTAAGAGGATGGATTCCACACTGAGGATGGAATACCTATGGCTCACCGAGAGAATGACCTAATCACCATTAGGTATACAACAAACTACAACGAACAGAGTGTGGTTATGTTGTAACCGCCAGCCCCACTTCACCAGGGAAGCTGTGACACCCACTGATGGGAACAGCCAAGGGAGACACCTCCTACCCAGGCCAACTGGCACCCTCTTCTGGACCCAGCTTCTCGGTCATTGGCAGATCATTTTCTGCCTCCCACGCTGCTCTGTTCTGCACCCTGGACAGGCTGGACCAGGAAGGGCACGCAGGAGTCAGAACTTCCACATCACCTGTAGAGAATTCTCAGTCTCTCTGTCTACAAGTTCATGCCCTGAGGGCAGAACTTCCAGCAAGTATGCTTCTGTATTCTAGTTACCCCCCCTTCCCCATCTGCTTCTGTACAAGTCAGATTTTGGCCTTGGGGAAGTTTGTATCCTTCACAGTGAATTTTCTTAAATGCTTTTGATAGTTTCCTGACTCCCAAGGAATGACCTCTCTCTGCAGTATTGCTCAGTCGCATGCGCTCCCCATTCACAAGGGGATGCACCCAGTGATGTCTAGATTTGGATCGGAAGAGAACAGCTGTTTGGATATCACTGCCTTCTATGTGACTCTACCAAACACCTTTGTTTGTTGTAGTACTTGGGGGTTTTAGGCTCAAATACTTTATACCCACCATGTGTGGGTTCCACAAAGAAGACTAAGGAAAATCTGGGGTCCTGTTTTAAGTATTCGCAGTAGCTACTAATTGTTGATCACATACCATGTTCTAGGCACTATGCTAAGATAATTTACCTCTATTATATCTGGTCTTTATGGCAAATCTGCGAGGTAAGCATCATTATTCCCATTTTACAGCTGAGGAAACTAAGTCTGAGAAAATTTACACACCTTTCCGTGGGTCACATGGATCGAAAGTGGCAGAGGTGGGGCTTGGATCCAAGTCTGTATGATTCAGAAGCCCATACTCTTTCCTTTCCACTATTTTTCCAGACCCTCGGCAAAAACTTATTTTTTTTTTAACCAATTCCCGGACATTGTTCCTTCCTTGTAGAGCATAACATCTAGCTCACTTCATCCTTTATCCTAATTCTCTCTCTTTTTTTCCTTCTGCTAAGACAGCAAAAGAGATGACTTATTGTACATGTTAACATTCAGCCACAACTGGGAAGAGAACTAGCCCAGAGTATCACAGGTCCAGGGCAAAGGAACAAAAGGGACGGCTTTGATGTGAACAAGGTGAGTCTCCCAAAGGTGGTCAAGGGGATCAGAATGGCCATAGATGTTCCAGATCCACTGAGACAAGTTCTAGATAGTAGGCAATTCAGCAACTTGTACCAGCGTCCCTGGCCTCTGGCTTCTCTTGTTTCCGCTTTGGTGGCTTCCATGGTGTACAAGTTTACTTGGACCTCTGCCTCATCTTTCTTCTTTTGCGCTTTAGCCCGCACTTTCACTTCTTTCCTCCACTTCGCTCTGCTGTTTCTCAAAAGATGGCGCTAAGGCTGAGAGCCAGCCTAATTCTCTTGATGTTGACAACAGAGAATTCCCGAAGCTCACCACAGGGAAGAGGTCTAGAACAGCAAAGCAAGGGAAAGTAATTACCCATCTGCAGGTGTTAATTTGAAGTCTGTTAACCACCAGGAGGAAAAAAAAAACCATGTGAGAATTACTGTATCAACCATATATTTCTAATTCACACATCCCAGGCAATAGCTGCAGCTCTCAGGCAGAGGTAGGTGCAAACATGTGGGATTATGTTGTTCACCAAAATATAAAAAATATAATAGACAAGAGGAGGAGCAGGAAACTGAGCCTTAACCCCCCCACATCTTGTTTTGCAATCCTTTTTATAATTAGTTGCATTATTGAACTTGATGTTTCTAAGAAGTCAACAGCTTCATCAACCCCATTTGACATAGGAGAAGATGAGATGCTAATAGATTGTATGCTATTCCTTGGACATGCAGAAAATCAGTGGTCATATAAAGACCTAGGATCTAAATCTATAGAAAAAAACCACTGTGGTCAGCTACTTCCCTTAATTGTGGGTTGATGAAATCATTTTGATTCTGCTGAGAGCCAAAGCAAGATTTTCTCATTTAAAACAGGTGCATACATGCATGCTAAGTTGCTTCAGTTCTGTCTAATTCTTTGCGACCCTATGGACTGTAGCCCCACAGGCTCCTCTGTCCATGGGGATTCTCCAGGCAAGAATACTGGAGTGGGTTGCCATGCCATCCTCCAGGGGATCTTTCCGACCCAGGGATTGAATCTGCATCTCTTATGTCTCCTCATTGGCAGGCGGGTTCTTTACCACTAGCAGCACCTGGGAAGCCCCCACTTAAAACACACCCACACAAATTGAAAACCCAATTTTTGAGGCCTGGATGGTGCCTAAGCACTAAAGCCGTTGAAGTTATCGTACTTCAAAGGACTTCTTAGATCGACAGAGCTGTAGGTAGCACTTCTCTACTACCTCTCTATTCACTGAACCCTGATTTTGTTTAGATAACAGGGAAACTTGTCTGAGGAATATGGAACCTTTCCTCTGGGCTCATGAGATAAGCTTTGATCAGTGTGATTCATTTCCTCTCTGCAGATAATGGATTTAGCCAATGTGGTGTTCATTTGATCCACTTCTCGGCAAGGAGACATAACTGGAAATCTGCTGATGGTTTCTGGATAGATCTTCCTCTCTGACAAAGAGAGATACTAAGGAGAAAGCCCACATCACCTCCTACCTGTCTTGTTGTTTAGTCGCTAAGTAATGTCGGACTCTTTGCGACCCCATGGATCGCAGCACGCCAGGCTTCCCTGTCCTTCACCGTCTTCCAGAGTTTGCTCAAACTCATGTCCATTGAGTCAGTGATACCATCCAACCAGCTCATCCTCTGTTGCCCCCTTATCCTCCTGCCCTCAGTCTTTCCCAGCATCAGGGTCTTTTTCAGTGAGTCGGCTCTTCACATCAGGTGGCTAAAGTACTGGAGCTTCAGCTTCATCTAAGGATGAAATGTACCAAACTACTGCGGCAACCTTGCCGCCATGAGGGGTGCTAACACTGCCACTTGAAGGCTACAGAATGGAAAACAGAAAAAGTCTGGGTCTTAAGGACCTCATTGCACCACTGGACAAACTGAAACCACATGCATGCAGAGTTCTTAACTGATGTAAAACTGCTCTATGGCTTCAGCCACTCTCAGTTTCATCTCCATGATACACTGGATAAAGAGAAACAGCTTGAAACCAATTCATTATACAAGAGCGAAAGAAATGTGTCTGGAGCAAGAGAAGACTCTGCTGATGTCAGACTCTCTGTCTCTTGGGATGCACAACCTTCAGAGGAATTTAGAAACTGAACAAGCAGCGCATATTTACTGAGCAAGCACCTGCTTTGTTCCGTACACTGTGCTGGGTGCTGGGGTTACAGGACTGGACGAGTAGGCGAGGTCATTAAGCTCAAGGAAATCACATTCTGGGAGACCCATGATAAACAAGTAAACAAATAAGAATAGGTGAAAACATTCTTAGGCGACTTTCAAACTATTGCTTCAAATCAATCCTGAGTATCAACCCAGACGCTGGAACCAGAGGTAGGGATTCAAATTCTACCTCTACCACTTACTTTGACCTTGGGAAAGTCATTTAATTTTTTCTGAGTATCAGTTCCCTCATCTGTGAAATGATGATATTAAAAAACCTAACTCATAGAATTGTGAGGATTAAATAAGCAAGCAAACTCTCTGTAAACCATTTTGCCCAGATGCTGGCACGTAGTCAGTTTCTCTAGATTCTAGATGATGATGATGATCACCTTCATTGTCACAAGAATTTGTGCCAGGCACTGTGGGTGTCAAAATATGAACATGACATAGACCCTGTATTCAAGAATCCTGGGAGGCGAGAATCCAGATTTGGCCACAGAACAGTCAGAAGTTAGGCAATGAATTAGGAGAAACAAAAGAATTCCTCTGGTAACCAGGGATGGGGTGGGCTAGGCTCCCTGTCTCCGCTTTTCTCCCACACATGTTTTATGACCATTATCCCCCTTTTCCGAGAGAGAAAGAAATATTCTGAATGATTGCTGCTCTTCTTTCACCTACAGCCGCTGTTCCCAAGAGAATCAAGTGGGCCTTTTCTTTCTCCAGTGAAGTGAAAAATATAGGTTGTGTTTATCTGGATGGTACTTACCAGTATGGTCTATGTAGCAGCAAATATACACAGATACTCTCATAAATGATCTCACCAAACCCTGTCTCCCTTCCTTCATCCTCTTAAAATCAAACCCACTTAACGTGTTTAGTGTCATGCAGTTGACTATTAACTCCTGTATCTAGCTGTAAAATCCAGATAAACACTGACTACCTGGGTCCCCACACCCACACACATACCCTCACCCTGATGGCCACACAAACCACAGGACATGCGCCCTGAAAGTGCATCTTCCCACAGCCTTGCTCACACACTGGTTATTTATTTGAGCTCTCATGGGGAATCCTGCAACTCTCAGCTAGGAATTTCATTAACAAAGGGAGAGGAGGGACAACTGGGAGGACAGTCTAGATGCAGAGGGAAAGAAATTAAAATCTTTTACAAAGGGGACCTCACATTGTATCATCCTAGCCTGATCCTCCCTTATAACTGTTATTTGTACATTCTGTGCCTGAAGAAAAAAAAACTTTTCATTGATTGGGCCGTTGCCCAGGCCTTTAGTTTGTCACCCAGTTCACGGAGCTGCAAAATCAACCTCACTAAGCTTTGAAATGAGGCAACATTTAACTTGAAGTCCATTCAAAACAAGGAGCTCAGGCCAAGGGTCCAGGGTCCTGCATTTCTTCCTTTTTCTCTCAGCGGCACCTCTCTCATCCGATCTTGGTGAAGGGTTCTCCTTTGCCAAGAAAGAGATCAGGGATAAGAAGGCAGTTCCATGAGACTCTCAGAAGTCACCGCCTGAATACCAAACCTGAATAACCAGGAGAGACGGAACTCTCGGCTGTCCTCCTCCTGCCCACGCTGCAGGTTTTTCAGGTCCTTGCTTGAGCGTGCACTCACAGGCGTAAATAAACGTGCTATCCACAGCCTGCGTCAGCCAACCCGGCTATTTAAGCAGGCTGGCATCAGCTAACTCAGCATCCAAATCCAGGGCTTGCTTTTGCTGCTTCCACGTAAGTAACTTTCAGAGGTTTGCCTTTCGGGCAGAGGAATGAACTTGTGTAGAGACTGCACTGAAATGCTGTCGTGACCGTGTTTGCTATTCTGATGGGAAAAGGTAGAGGCAAAAGGGAGAATTAAAGAGCTGGCCCCAAACAGGGAGCCAGAGAACACTGAGGGGTGTGAGGCATCAGACGTTTGCAACCTGGCCTGGGGGTGGAGGGGGATTTGGTGCTGGGGGGAGTCTGTGTTGACCTTTTGGCTAGCAGGTGAGATGTTTTTGTTTTTCTCTCCTATCTCTGAAAGACACAGTAAAAGCAGCGCTTGAGGGACTGTGCTCAATGCATATGAATGTCTATCCTTTAGAAGTCCATATTGCTATTCTACATCTTAGTCTAAAATCAGAAGTAGTATGATTTAAAAATATTTTTTGACCCAAAAGGAGTCAACATTTCCAAAAGGGGAGGTGTCTCTGGGTTGATTAGAGGTGGCTCTGCTGAGAATCTGCAATGCTGTTTGTTACTTCTGGTTCTCATAATTCTTATCAGTAATAACAATGAAAACATTGATCTTGTTTAAGATGAAAATAAATATGCTCTGGGGCGCTGCAGAAATGTAACTTTGTGATATTTGAGCACCAGGTATCTAGGCAGATTGTTAAGTAAAGTGGAATAATAATTAAAAGGCACAACATACCACAAAGCTTAGGTGAGAAGATCTTAGACGAGGAATGCAAAAAAATTTCCATGAGGTAGCAATGACAGTCAGCAGGGCCCTGGAGTGTGTTTAGTTCAGTAGGGTTAAGTATAACCAGAGTCCAGAAAACAAAACACAGGGACTGGGGATTGGGGAAGGAAGAAGTAGGGGGAGCAGGTAGTAGGGGGTTTATAATTAGACATCATATTCATAAATGCATAGGACTAGAATAAGGAATGAAGCATGATGTGAATTCCATGTGTGTGTGTTAGCAGCTCAGTCATGTCCAACTCTGTGCAACTCTATGGACTGTAGCCCACCAGACTCCTCTGTCCATGGAATTCTCCAGGCACAAATACTGCAGTGGGTTGCCATTCCCTTCTCCAGGGGATCTTCCCCATCCAGGGATCAAACCCGGAATTCCATAGTTCCTCCTTTTGGATCAAGAGTCTGGTGCTTAAGAATCTGGGGAAATCCAAGAGCTTTTTCCATGTAGTTCCCCTACCCTCTGCCCGCAACTCTCATCTGGATGCTCGTTTTCTGGATCCCTAGCAGTCCATGACCCTAAATAAAGACTCAAGTACAAGGATATAAGAAGTCAAGCAAAAAATAGTATATACTGCATGGCACAAAATGACAAAATATGCAAGCTATTCTATAGTAACAGCAAGCAGCTCAGTGGTTACCTGGGTGGTTACCTCAGACAGTTACGCAGATTAGGAGGGTTTGGGGATGATGGGTTTCACTGTTGTGATTAGGCAACCATTTCTCACTTGTGAAAACTGATCAGATCGCACACTTTAAACGTGCAGTGTTAGAAGCCAGTTATATTCAACAAGCAATAATTTAACAATTCACCTTTTTTAGATAACTAAAAGCATTTCTAAGAATCTGCCTATGCAACATAGTGAAAATGAAAACCGAGTATTTTGGGGAAAAATTATCTCAGTAAATAAAGTGAAGGCCCAAACCATCAGGGTTGTGGAGTTTTATAGAACTGAAAGGGCCCCAGAGATCATCTAAGGCAGTGGTTGTGCACCTGGAGAAAAGTACCTGGGATTGAGCCCCGCTCCAGCCTATTAAATCAGAACCCAGGAATGTGTGGTTCCAGTACTACTTTTTAAAGCTCTGCAGGTGATTCTCCTGTGCAGCTGGGGATGGGAACCAGCGAGACCCAAACCACTCACGAGACGCGTGGACAGGGCAGGGCCTGCCCTCGGCCACACAGCCCCCAGCCCCTCACCATTGTGCCCCAGGGACCAAGGAGGACATCGGTAGGATCTCAGAGGATGGCCCCCCAGCCCCTCATCACCGTGTCCCAGGGACCAGGGAGGACAGCGGTAGGACCTCAGAGGATGAGGGATCCCCAGACCACTGCTTCTGGGTCCTCAGCACCACACTTCCAATTCGAGCCAGGGAAGGGTATCCAGCATGTTTCCCGCAAATTCTTGGAACCCAGACATGTTCCCAGTGGCAGGCAGGACGAATTAGTCAGAGCCTCAAAGGTGCATTATTTAAGGATTGTGCTAAAGTGTGAGAAGGGATGTTTCAAAACTAAAGCTTCCTTTTGTTTCCTACATAATATCTAGTCTAAGCCAGGGGATTATAATTATTGAAGAGAATCAGGGCGGATGCACCAGGCGCTCTGCTCTGGGGGACGGCCAAGTCGGTCTTTCAGGAGCTAGCCTGGGTTCTCAGCATTGGGATGAGTCTATTTGGCACCACAGGTCTTTTCATCATGATTCCCAGGTCAGCTCGGGCAGAAACATGAGTGGAGAGGATCCTGTGGTTTCTGCCCTTCCTGAGGGGCCCTCACCTTGGCACCTGTGTCCATGCAGGGGCGGCTGTGGGGCTGCCCTTTGGGCCACAGAGCCTCACCTGCTCGGCCTGGGCCGCCTGCCGTGTTTCGGGTGGTTTCTTCCATTTCTCCTCCAAGTCCAATCATTTCTAGGGTCTCATCCCCTTCGGGCTTTGCTTACCCAGCTCTGGAAAACTAATTAAAGTTATAATGTTAATAGACAATGATTGTTTAATGAGTTATGTCCCTCCCTGGCATATTACATAGGTCCCAGCAAGATAACGCATCTGGGAGTTCTTTGAATATAATTACCACTGGGAGTAATCAGCAGAATCAAAGTTTTAGGCAAAATGTGCTGTGTGGGAGACCTGAGTTTGATCCCTGGGTTAGGAAGATCCCCTGGGGAAGGGAATGGCAACCCATTCCAGTATTCTTGCCTGGGAAATCCCATGGACAGAGGAGCCTGCCAAGCTACAGTCCATGGGGTCGCAAAAGAGTTGGACACGACTTGGCGACTAAACCAACACCATCACCATAATCCCTATTACTCAGAATCCCAGGCAACTTGCTGGGGGAAATGATACCAAGATTGGGAGTTTTCATTAGAAGTCCTGCAGTCCCTTCCCCTATGGATCTTCTGACACATTGTGGGCCCTAAGAGATTTCTTTTTCTGAATGAGGCTATTCTTTGTTAAATGCATTCGTCCTCCTCAGAGACGGCTGCCTTTCATTTATCTTTCTGAGAAATGGAAAGTCACCACCAGGTCACTACAGTAGAGATTAAGAAGTCAATAAATTCTGCTCCCAGGGCTCTATAAATACCACCTGCTTCCTTCTCACGGCAGAAGGCTGGCACTGGCAGAGCAACGTGCCCAGGCTTGGTGACGAGGGGCCTCCTCGCTTGGGGACCCAGTCCGGCAGCCTGGGTCCAGGTGTCCCCTTAGTTCCTGTGACTCTGATAGACTTTCTTGCATTTGGAAAGGCTGCTGCAGCTCTTATTGGCAAGTGGCAGCTCTACTAGGCAGGGCCAGCCTCTGAAGAGGGGTGTGGTCGGGGTGTTCTGAACCTCTCTCTGGGGAAGCAGAGTCTGCCGGATACAGGAGCCACACGGCACAGAGTCCCGACTGGTGAGAACAGCCGTGAGCGAGGAGGGGAAAGGTGAGCATCGTCCTGGGCCCCTGGGAACCAGGAGACCGCAGACCCAAGCTCTGGGGAAAGGATTAGACCGTTGCCAGCAGGGTAGCACCCTCAAATTTGGTTTAATGCTGCTGATGAAGCCAAATGTTTCTTCTTCTTACCATGCAGAGTTTCACACACAAAAAAATTTTTTTTTTTAAAAAATAAGTGACAGGTTTGCACCACTGATGAAATAGGGTTGTAAAACAATGACAGAATTTCTACCTTCTTGGGATGACATGTCTGAATATTTTCCCTTGATCTTTGTTTCTAAATTCTCTCAGTGTGGAGTGGCTTACTTTTCTTGGATATACACACATATTTTAAGGCTGTGTCGTGATCTGTCACCCAGATCAGGTTTTGGATTTTGTTGACGGCTTCCTGCAACTTGAAAAAGCCAAGTGAACAGGCTATGCCATGGTGAAATTGTTGGAGGGCTGGCCTGTGGCCCAGAGTGGTTTATGCAGTACTAACCTGCCTGTTAAAAACCAACACCTGAGGAGGGGCTCCGTGCTTCCACGCAGGGGGCACAGTTTCAACCCCTGGTCAGGAACGAAGACCCTGCATTCCATGTGGTGCCGCGCCCCCCACCCCCCAGAAAAACCCAGCAACTGAGGATCCCAAGGCAGCCCCGGACCACACCCGTCCTGTCCACCAGCCTTGGGCGTGGAGAACAGGCTGGAGGCTGCGAAGGAAAGAGCCTGTCCCACGCGGGGGTTGCCCGCATCTGCCCTCTTCCTGGCCCAGCTCCCATACCCTCCCCTGCCTGCCGGGGACCTTGATGTGGCTTTAGGGTTTCAGTGCTGTTGATTCTGAACACAGGCAGGGTCTGGGGTGTATGAGTGCCTGACCAGGCAGGTGCAGATCAGGCTGTCCTTTTTCATGGCTGGGCAAGTGCCTTGATCTTTAGATGATGCAGTGAACGCTCCTCCACACATCTCCGGGGTAGACAGGTCCTCGCAGTGCAGACAGCCTAGCCTGGGAAGCAGAGCAGGAGTCTGGTGGCCAGGAACCAGTTATATTTTCAGCTCTACTTCAGCTATCATGGAATTTTAAAGCGGGAGGGAAAAGCCTGAAACATCCGTTGTTCCAGTGGATTGCTACGACTGCCTCCTTTCATTCTCAAAAATAGCTGACCTTGAGCAATATACTATTTGGTCACCTGTGACTACAGTATATGAAGGCACAAGAGAGTAGGGTGAGTTGCCCTGTATCTTGGGTTAGTTGGAGGCTGAGCTGACTGTGAACCCAGGCCTCCCCATTCCTCGTTCCGGCCTCTCTGCCAAGTCACTCCCCAATGATTCACGTTTGCTGTGGGAAGCATTGTATCCGTCCTGCCTGGCCAGAGAGCTGGTTTATTTATATTGGCGCACCAAAAAGAAGGTCAAAATGAATGCTAGGGGTTCAAGGAAACTTGTGATCAACAAATCACAGTCAAGTTACTCTGATATTTGCTTTAGTCTCTTCTTAGCATATGGCCACGTTTAGGACATGATAGAAGCTCTTTTGAAAGTAGAGAAGTTGACTTTCTCAGGTGGCACTAGTGGTAAAGAACCCACCTGCCAATGCAGGAGACTTAAGAGACTCGGTTTCAGTCCCTGGGCTGGGAAGATCCCCTGGAGAAGGGCAAGGCAACCCACTGCACTATTCTTGCCTGGAGAATCCCATGGACAGAGGAGCCTGGAGGGATACAGTCCACAAGATTGCAAAGAGTTGGACACAACTGAAGAGACTTAGCACACACATTACTTTTGCCCATCCTCATATAATTTCTTGCAATTTACTTCTGGTGGTTTTGATAAAAAGTGATCAAACATAAAAATCCAGTCGGATCATTCATGAACGAACTATTCTATCTTTATATGTTAAAACAAAACCAAAGTCACATACAACGTAAGGCAGACACTGATCCCCTCTAATCTCTTCATGTACACTGGGCAGGAAACTAATGTCGGTCATTCCAGCTATTGGATCTAGATGGATCATGAAGGAAGCTTCCTGTAATTCTTAAAGGGCATGACAGATCTGTTTAGATGGTCTAGTTTTTGTTGATGTACTTTTGTTTCCTTCCTGTGTGCTTGCTCCCTGAGGAAATTTACACAAACGATTTTCCCTAGTGCTTATATTCCCTCCCTCCTTTCCAAATTTCTAGTCTACTGGTCCAGGAGTGAAATCTGTTTTTAAAAAATCTTTAATTCAACAATTTATGCCTGGAAGTGTCTATCACTTTATTATGTGTTCTTCACGCTCTTTGTGAATAGTAGAATAGCATCCTTTGGAGTTGACTAGAGCTGAGGTTTGTGAAGCATGTGTGAAGAAAGAGGGAGGTCTTCTCCTGCCTTCCTTAGCCTGGTACCCAGTTCAGGATTCCACAGTTTAAAAGGAAAGAGTCTTTCAAACTAGCTCAAAAGAAATAAGTCTATGAGGAGTGGCAAAAGGCCCCGGGCTGTTTAAAACTGGGTGAGAAGAGGCTAGAGAGTCATTTGATGATGGTACTGAAGAGCATGGGGTACATGGACATGGAGGTCAATGACCAGCTATTCACCTCGCCCTTCAGGGAGAAAAGTCAGCCCAGGAGAGCTGCGGCAGGAAGGGTATGAGGTAAGCTGTGAAATATTCCCTCGTTACGCAGCAAATACATTGGAAAGAATCATACAGGCAAGCTCTAAAAAAGATGGGGCAGTCCAACAATATTTTCGTCTTTTTTTTTTTGTCGTCTTTAGGCTCATGTCAAATTAACATATTCCTTAATTCATAGTACATACAAGACTCTTCTTAGGTTTTATATCTCATTCTATTTCTTTTGCTCTCCCAGTTTCCCTCTTTCTTGCTCTCTCTTTTAACTCAACACCACATTTTTATGGTCTACCCCTATGTTGCCAATTACATTTCTAATACTTCCAATGCATTATTTCTAATTCCATTTTAATAGTCTGCTACTTAATCCATTGGTTTATCTAATCCTCTAGTTTTAGACATTTCTTCTACCTACAATTCTTGCAAATGTTGCTAAAATGAATACCCTCACAGGTATTTTCAACCACGGTTTAGATCTGGTTGGTGGAAGACAGGGGAGTGGAGTGGAGTGGGCTACATGGCCTGTGTTTTCTCTAAGCAATATGGAATACTGAATCGCCCATGTGAAATGGAGATGCCTGATATTGTAAGTTAGTCTAGTATTTCACGGAGAAGGAAATGGCAACCCACTCCAGTACTCTTGCCTGGAGACTCCTGTGGATGGAGGAGCCTGGTGGGCTGCTGTCCATGGGGTCACACAGAGTCGGACACAACTGAGGTGACTTGGCGTGCATGCGTGAATTGGAGAAGGAAACGGCAACCCACTCCAGTAATCTTGCCTGGGGAATCCCAGGTTCGGAGGAGCCTGGTGGGCTGCCGTCTATGGGGTCGCACAGAGTTGGACATAACTGGAGCAATTTAGCAGCAGCAGCACTCTAGTATTTCAAACATTTAGAAGCTTCACTAAGTTTCTTTTATAAGACTTTAAAAACTGATTGAAATAACTTTCTAGAATTTAAAGAGCATGATCTTCAGCAATCACTCCTTCTCAATGTTATTTTCTTAAACCTGAGCTGGTAGTTTTAGAAGCATTTCCTTTCTTTGTATTGCTGACTGATTACTGGACAAACCAAATGAAATATTTTAAGAAAGCTTATTAGGAATAAATCAGAGTGAAGTTTCTATGGTGTTTTGCTACATTAATGATCGCAAAACCTGATGTTATCAGTTGCCCAACGTTGTATCCTGAACCACTGAAAGCTGGATTAGAACCTTAACAATGGTATCTTATATCTATAACATGTTTATAATTTATAGAGATATTCATAAACTTAATCTGTCTCACTGAATCCTACAACAACCCTGTAATACAGGTGGAGTAGGATTATAGCTTCAATCATAGATGAAGAAATGGAGGTTCAAAACAATTAAGTGAGTTGTCCAAGGTCACTTGGAGACTTAAGTGCTACTGTTAGAAGGAGCATGCAGATCTTCTGATGCTCCATCCAGGCTCTTTCTGCAAAATTATATCTGATGCTCAGAGAAAGATCCACTGCAGGTTCAGAGCTAGCTTTCTGGTGTATCTGTCCTTTCCAATTATTTTGTGATGTTAATGGTTAGGCTAGAGCTGCACGCCCTCTGTTTATCCCATTAGCTGAACACCTGTTCATAAAAACCACTCAATGGGGGAAAAAAATAAGGCCCATATAACTGAGTATCATGGCAACAAGCAGCATGCATGGTTGGACTTTGGCATAATTTGGAGCTCTACAAAGAAACCAGGTGTGTGTCATTTTATCCATTACTTAAAGTACAGTCATAAAATAAGAATGGTAGTTGGACCATAAAAAATAATAATTGATTCAAGTGTATTTGTGCAAAGAGATAATTCCATTCTATCAAAGAACCTTTCCAGCAAATGCACAAACAACCTGAGGAAGTTACGCCTGCTTGCACTGGGCAGGTTTCAACGGCCTATGAGCCAGCAGCCTGAACATCTACTGATCATGCATGTGTAGTCCTATGAAGGTGCCCAACTACTGTTCCTTACTAGGTAATTAGGACTCAGGCAAAAATACTATATAACCCAGAATACATTTTGAAAAACAATAAATCATGATGACATGTCACCAGAATTACAAATGAAGAGTCCTCTTCAGAGTCAGGCACACGAGTGAGATTATTTTCAGAAAGAAACTAATTTTTTAACATTCTAAAGTGACAGAATGGCCACAGAGAAATATGACAATTCTACTTTATTCTCAATTATCTATGCATGGTTTAGAGGGACCAAATTCTTAAAATACTAGACTGATTTCCATCATCAGCATTTAAAGTTTATGTTTATTTTTTATTTGGCTGTGCTAGGTCTTATGAGGTATCATAGCTGCAGATGGGGAATCTAGTTCTGTGACCAGGGATGGAACCCAGACCAGCTTGCATTGGGAGGGCAGAGTCTTAACCACTGGACCACCAGGGAAGTCCCAACTTTTAAGTTTTTGAGCATCCTTCCTTTTCTATGCAACAAACACATGCACCTCAATACTGACTTAATATAATTAATGTTCTAAATAAAACATAATTAGGAAGCTTAAAGGGTGACACAAAAACTAATATTAAAAATATACTCTAAAACATAAAAAGAATGTTAATCTGCCCTTTTGACTTATTTGTGCTATTTTTCTTCTCCACAAACTTCAGAAAGTTGATCTTTTGTTACTTGATTCTAAGTTTAGTAGTGCAAATTTCTCTTTATGTTCAATGGTTTTCTTTAGAAATACCATACAGAAGTCTAATTTCTTCGTGTGTTAGAGCATCAGACATTTTTCAAAGAGAAAGTTTGATGATTCAGTTTTCTGCACAAGTCTCATGCCGCCTGTGTTATCTGGTTTGAAAAGGCTTGGCACGGTATCATGGAAATCCCTAGTACAAGCCATTTCATGTTATTTATGTTTGATCATATGACCAATCTCTGTTTGATATGTAACAGGTATTCACACTTACTAAGCTCTAGTACAACTCTGCTAACAATACCCAAAGCAGGCAGAAACCCAAGCATTATTCACACTACGAGATAAATTCTATTCTGTGTATTCAAACTGAAATAAAGAGGAAAGTTAGGAAATCTGAAGCTATAGTGTACCTTCTTACCTTTTAACCACAGAGCTGCAACAGTATGCTTTCTTGAGAGCAAAAAGCAGACTCCTATTCAATACTTTGGGAGGGTATATGTGGTCTGTCCTCAAGATCCTAGTAAGGCCTACATCTTGCTAATACTTAATAGTAGCTCAGATTCCTAAATTCAAAGGAGAATTTTTACTATCCCACACCAAAGTGAGAAATTTAACATTTTACATGTAATGAGGGGACTAGGCGTCCAGGTTTGCCTGGATATTTTTGATATATGCCTGTTGTTCTGATGTAATTATTCAAGTATCCTTTTTACACTTAAATGTCACCACTCAAGTGAAGACAAATTATATGGCCATGTCAATTTAACAGATAGACTGAATATTAAAAAAGCACTGTGGCTCAAAATGTTTCTTGGGTCCCTTGGATGTCCTTTGAAGTAGAAACTAGGTACAAAGTGTTGAGTAGATCATGGACATGGCCTAGAGGGACACTGTACTCCCCTTTCTCAGACCCGTGACATCATTAAACTGCTGAGGAAGAATAACATGAAAATTCAAAACCCAGGCCATTCTCATCATCAGAATTTAAAAAGAGAAACGATCTCAGAGGTCATCTGACCCAATAACTTCAATTTTTCTGGCTTAAGAAGTAATCATAACACTCTTGGAAATGTGTATGTTATTTTACAGCTTTCTAAGTTGCTTCATGAGCATGATATTCAATAATTTCACTGGATCACAACCAGAGTAAATAGGCAGGAAGGGAAGTTTTTATTCACATTTTACAGAGACAAGAAATAAATTTTTAAAAAAATCCCTAAGCCAAAAAAACCAAACCTCAGCCAAGGTAATGTAACTATTAAGTAGAGGTGTTAAAGTTAAAATCAGCTCTGACTTCTTGCACAGTGATCTTTCCATTATTCCATACCAGTTTAGCATTTTTACTCATTAATGAGGATTTAACATGTATCTCCTACATATAATTCATCTGTTAAAGAAACACAAACAATCCCTCTTTAACTAAAGCCACATACTCAAAAGAACTTTATTTCTGCTTCTCTTTCCCTTCCCACCTACAAAGAGTTCTGGCCAGCAGTTAAACTGTTCTTGTCTGACAGCACCACTTAGGGACTGGCTAAGGAAATGTGAGGCACAAAATCTTTTCTACCCACTTCTTCCTTGTGTCTTGGGCAAAAGGATAAGGAGGAGAGGACCATGCAACGTAACCTCTGGCTTTTTCTTTACCATTCACATCATTAATCGTATCCCAGATGACCTACTTTTCACATCAATCCTTCTCAACATTCCCCTTTTCTTCTTCTTCCTCTTTCCCCCTCCTTAGTTCATCTAGGACACACAGACAAAATGCAGCTCTAATTACTATGCCTTCATATCAAGACAAAGAAAAGCCATAATTTTTGAGTGACAATAAAGTTCAATCAACATGTGTTTGATCATAAGCCTTCACTGCACACCCAACAAAGTGTCAGGGACTATTCTGCATACTTCACATGCATCAAAGTTGTGCTATAAGCCTCTAATATTCTCAAAACTTTCCCTGCCAAGCCCCTTTCATATCTGCACCAAAACCTCATCTCTCTAAGTCAAATTTTAATTAACACTCCTTTTTCTTAAGCATTGCTTTCAAAATAAAGAAATGATTTCTTATTAAATTTCACTAGGATAATTCATCAGGATTATTTTCTATTCTTTTCTAGTTATGAATTATATAGCATTTCAGTTACACTCCCTTTTGTGGGTTAGCCTGGGATTCTATCTACTATAATACTATAGTTTATGGTATTATTTCTAGAGAAAAATTTCTGAATTCATAACAATCATAGTGGAAGTAAACCTTTGAAAAGCAACCTGCTTACAAAATGGAGATCTCCTCTAAGAAGATTGTGGAAATGGGATTGCCCTCTTTCATTTGCCCATCTATTTCCAAGGAGGTACACTGAGTGTTCCACTTATTTCACAAAAGGAGTCTGAGGTTTTATTATTGATTTTCACTGTTTTCCCATGTTTCCATATACCAATCTTTGGATCAGAACATGAATTGGGCTATCAGTGAAAAGAACTCAGTGTTCAGGCAAAGAATTTTATGTCCAGAGTTAATTAATGATTAATTCACTGCTGGAAGTCATTCACTTCCAACAGTTTTTCATATCTTGCTATTTTCTGTAAATGGCTATAGAAGGTCTGGACTGCTGAAGGATTTGTTCCAACAATAGTCTTAGGAGGTTCCTTAATCAAGTCAACAAAACTGTGTACATGTAGGGGTTAAAAATAGCCACAGAACTCATTAAGATCCAGCTGATCTGGTTGGAGCCAACCCATCTGACCCATTCTGTCAGATGCTGTAACTCTTTCTCATTTGTATACTGTATTGTTCATATAATGTCATCTTTCAATTACATCTGTACCAATTAAAGAAGAGCATGTGGTAGGGAGTGTGGAAAGCTAGCCTGACTGGTGGTGCTGCTGGTATTAACTGAAATCACAACTAATCCATTTAGCTGGGTCAGAGTCACGTCTGGTCACCAGGGTTGAGAAGCGTGTCACACGGAGGAAGCTCTGCTCTCAGACCAGCCCCACCCCACGGAAGCCGGAGCAGACAGGGGACACAGCCTCACTCCTCCCCGGACCACCGCTCAGCTTGACTGCCCCTTCCCACAACCACCCGTCAAGGCGCTTCTATCTACCTGGCTACTTGTGCACAGAGGAAAGGCAGTGTAGTGGTTAAAAACATGGATGCAGAAATCACACTTTCTGCGTTTTAATACCTGCTCTGCCACTCACTTCATTTGTGACTTGGAGAAAGCTATACACATCTCTTTGGGGAAAGTGTATAATTTCCATCAGTTTACACATGTATTAAGTGGAGACAATAAGAGTGTCTATCACATAGTATTATTGTTCTTCTAACAATTAAATGAGTTAATATGTCCAAGACATTTAGGACTGTGCCTGGCACATAATAATTACTCAATACATATGTTGTTGTGAGGTTTCTGTATCTGATTCGAAAATAGGAATCAGCTCTGTGTTGTTTGGGGCAGTGAGAACCAAAAGGCATTATTAGGAGACTAGAATGTTAATTTTTCCAGTGTTATGTTTTGGTTTTAAACATGGTAGGTCCTGATTGTTGAAAACACAGAGCACTGTCTTCCTAACTTTTGTCCTAAATCAAGTCATGCCAGATGACACTGGCTATATTCAGTTCAAAAGACACACGATGAGCACCTATTAAGTGGTAGACACGCCTAATGAATGCTGGAGAGATGGAAATGTGTAAGAGATGACATAAACACCAAGGAAAGCCTATAATTTGGTGGGGAAGACAAGCCCATGAACAAATTATTTCAAAACTACTTCAATTTGGTCATTATTCTCACAGGCTATGACAGACTCAAAAACTCTACTCACCAATTCATAGAATAATTGTTCCTGCTTATTAACTTCCTCACTACTCAACTTCTGTCCTAGTAATGCTTTCTCATTAGTAGATGAGAGTATAAGTTAGGGAGTGGTGGTGAGGAATGAGCAAAGAAACTAATATTTATGGAAAATATCAACAGCTAAGTTCAAATCAATAATCAATGTGTAGAACTGCTAATGAGAAAACCTGCCACCCCCATCTGGTTAGTATTGAGAAGTTCCATCTAGGAATATCTCTTAAGATGGGGCAATATATACGGCATTTGATTTTTTTTTTAAAAAGATTCTGATTTCAACCATTGTGCATTACCATTCCAGAAAGATAAAAAAGGGATTGAAATTCAGAAAGAGTGAAACTTACGATTCTTATCAGTTTGCTACCCAGAAGATGCCCTACTGAACTGTGGTTTTTAAAAAACAATAATACAAGGACTGGGGCTTCCTAGGTGGTGCTAGTGGTGAAGAACCCTCCTGCCAATGCAGGAGACACAAGAGACATGGCTTCTATCCTGGGTCATGGAAGCTCCCCTGGAGGAGGGGATGACAACCCACCCCAGTATTCTTACCTGGGAAATCCCATGGACAGAGAAGCCTGGCGGGCTACAGTCCATGAGGTGGCAAAGAGTTGGACACGACGGAAGTGACTTGGCATGAACATACGCATAAGGATTTCCCTGGTGGTTCAGTGGGCGGGACTCTGCACTCCCAAAGCAGAGGGCCTGGGTTCCATCCCTAGTCAGGGAACTAGATCCCACATGCTGCAACTAAAATCCCACATGCCACAAGGAAGACCCGGCACAGCCAAATAAGTTAGTTACTTTAAACAATAGTATTTTTCATAAGCAAACACTTTACAGTTTAGAAACACTTTCCTTACAACGATATCATATGAACTTTACAACAGAGCTGTGAACTGGACTCAGGTGTGCATTATTATACCCCTTCTTTCCATGAAAGAAATGCAGGCTCAGCAAAGTGATATTTCAAATGATTAATGGTCAAGATTTCTAATTATTTGACCTTTTGACTACATTAACTCAAGTTTCAGTTTGCTTTTAATTCTGCTGGGTTTCCTGAAATAGAGGAGCTTCTAAGGCAAGAGGAAAGCAAGTAAGCCGAATTAGCAAATACACAGAACACATATAAACATGTACATAGGATATACAGAACTTAAAAGCAAGGCAGCATTTCATATTTTTAAGTCTTGGCTTAACCCCTAAGAGATACACAACCCCAAAGCAGGGCTGAAACACTGAAAACTAAATCTGATGATACCTTCGCCTAACAAAACTTTGAGAAATGAGAGGTACTTGACCAGTTGGAATGAATGAATTCAAGCACTCAGCCTTCTTGCCCCATGGAGTCAAGTGCAGCATGTTTTGGGAGAATAAAGCATGCTTGTCATTGTGAGCTGGCAGATGGTTCCATGTGTGCCCATAGCTGTTACACTGGATCAGAAGTTAAGAGTTCAGATCTTACCAGAAAAACTTGAATGTTTCCCCAAAATGTACTTCGAAGTGTAGAGTCAGAACAAAACTTGAAAGGGGGTGACTTCATTCTCTCTGTTGCCTTGGTGTAGATACTAGGGCTTTCCCAGGAGACGTGAGGAATTCTGCAAGAGGGTTGGGCTGTGGCCACCACTAAGGGAATGAGGCTAGAGAGACCAGTCAGTCAGAAATGGCCTGGCTGCCCCAGTTCTTCACTAAAGGGAAAGGTCATGACTAAAACTGGAGCTCAAAGGGCCAAGTAGGTGATTTAATCATATCTTAGAATTTCTGTGACATCAAAAGAGTGTAAGGAGACTGCATTTTGGAAGTAGGCATCGATCTTGCTCATCACATCAAGAGTTGATGTTACAGCTGTGGCCAGAATAAAAAGGAGAATTCTGAGTCTTCCTCTTACACTGTAGATAAGTTAGTTAACGTTTCTTGACCACAAAGTGAAGTCACTCAGTTGTGTCCGATTCTTTGCGACCCTATGGACAGTAGCCTGCACCAGGCTCCTCCGTCCATGGGATTTTCTAGGCAAGAGTACTGGAGTGGGTTGCCATTTCCTTCTCCATTCTTGACTGACCACAAAACAGGACCACTTCCATTCTGACTTCTAAGAGAGGACTGTGAGCAAAACTGAAAGAACTAATAGGAACCCGCTTTTAAACTGGAAGGCAGTACCCCCATGATCACGGTATTGCAGTTCAAACACTGAGCACATTAGTTGATCTCACATGTTCATATCCTATTTTAAGCCCACAGCCAAATAATCTCTTTTATTCTTCCTGCCTATCCCTACGTCCTTTCTTCTTCCTTATTCAGTTGTTTTAAGTACATCTCTGTCCTGTTGATCTGGAAACTTTGATATTTGCTTTAAGGGTGAGGTAACAATAAACTGATATGGCTAATGCATTTTTTAAGTGCAGAGTCAAGTCCTGACTCCCAGGAGCTCTATAGAAGGGAAGATAGAAACATTTTTAGCATTGTACAGACAAAAGGTCTGCTGTAATTAGTTTTCCATCCATCTTTCGTATTGTTCTTGGTGACCAGTGGAAATAACGAGCTAGCCCGAAGACAGTCTAAACTCTCCAAAAATACCTCAAATCTCCTTCTGGGCTCCAGCAGGAAACACTCTTTTTACACACTAAATGGTAAACGTATGGAAACTTATCGCATCAAGAAGTTAAGCAGGATGGAAACATAAACAGCCTCAAGAAGGTTTAGATATTGTTCACGGACAAACAAAAACCTAACCATTTTGGAAAAGAATTTAAAAAGAGAGTCAGCCATACATATATATCCCCCCTTTGGTTTGGATTTTCTTCCCATTTAGGCCACCAGAGAGCACTGAGTCCCCTGTGCTATATGAGTTATATTAGTGCCCTGTGCTATATGAGCTATATGAGCCCCCTGTGCTATATTAGCTATATTAGTGCCCTGTGCTATATGAGCTATATTAGTGCCCTGTGCTATATTAGCTATATTAGCCCCCTGTGCTATATTAGCTATATGAGCCCCCTGTGCTATATGAGCTATATTAGCCCCCTGTGCTATATTAGCTATATAGCCCCCTGTGCTATATTAGTCCCCTGTTCTTATTAGTTATCTATTTTATACATGATATCAATAGTGTATGTATGAGCGGTATAGTGTAGTTTTGTTCAACAATGTTGGAAAAGAAGTTGGTATAATGTTGTAAAGCTACTAGTCACACACCTTATGACCAGCTCCACTCCTAGAGAAATCTTCCTAAAAGTGCTTCAGAGAACATATACAAAAATGTTAGGAGATACCATGTTCATAATAGCAAAATACTGGAGACAACCCAAATATCCACCAACAGGAAAAGACATAAATACATTGTAGTATGTTCACTAAATGGAAACAACTGAATATGAATGAACTTCTCTACATGCTAAGATATCAATGAATTTTGGAAACATGTTGATGGACAAAGCAATTCACAGAAGAATTATATATAGTGTGATATTGTTTTTATAGATCTCAAAAACATAAAAACTTTTTAAAAAGCTCTTTTAGGAATTCACACATATGTGATAGAACTAATTTTTCCACAATATTGTAAAGCAATTAGCCTCAAATTAAAATAAATAAATTTTTAAAACTAAAAATAAATAAATAATTTTTAAAGAAAAATACTAAATCTTCTAATTTCAAGGTAACAAATATTAAAAAAGAGAAAGATATAAAAAAGAAAAATTTTAGGTCATCTGTAGTCCCACAGTCTAGATATAAACACTGTTAACATTTTGTTGTATTTTCCTCTTTTTTAACAAGTCAAATTGTAATCAATATAGCATTAAAAAGTCTTTTCCCATTTAGATTTGGAACCTTGTTTATCTGAAGACAGCAATGATACTATGTGTGTAGGTGTATTCATAATCTAATGTTCAGTCTTAAATTGTATTACATAAATTGTCTGTATAAATGATAACTTAAACTTTAGCGTTTCCTGCATTGGAAAATTCAAGAATTTAGAGAATCATTTGTCAAGGTTGACAAATCTCTTCCAATGTAATCTTTGGTTTCTAAATCAATTATGGAAATCTGTATGGTAATAGGCTGGAAGGAATTTTCCTTATGATTATCTGCTGTGTTAAATTCTACTCTTGGAGTTCCCTGGGGTCGCAGTGGTTAAGAATCTGCCTGCCAATGCAGGGGACGCAGGTTGGATCCCTGGTCTGGGAAGACCCCACATGCCATGGAGCAACTAAGCCCGTGGGCCACATCTGCTGAGTCCGAGCTCTAGAGCCTGTGTCCTGGAACAAGCGAAACCACCGCAGGGAGAGGCCCGTGCTCCGCAACAAAGAGGAGCTCGTGTTCACCACAACTAGAGAAAGCCCGTGCAAAGCAAAGAAGGCCCAGCCCAGGCAAAAATAAAAAAAAAATTCTAGTCTAACACAGGAATGTGTTTTTCTATGAGGAAGGGGATATATGTATAGACTTAGTTGTGAAGCAGAAAGTTAACACAACATTGTAAAGCAATCGTACTCCAATTTAAAAAAAAGAAAAAGCTTTTTTTTTTTTCCCCATTTATTTTTATTAGTTGGAGGCTAATTACTTTACAGCATTGCAGTGGTTTTTGTCATACATTGAATTAGCCATGGATTTACATGTATTCCCCATCCCGGTCCCCCCTCCCACCTCCCTCTCCACCCCATCCCTCTGGGTCTTCCCAGTGCACCAGGCCTGAGCACTTGTCTCATGCATCCAACCTGGGCTGCTGATCTGTTTCACCCTAGATATACATGTTTCGATGCTGTTCTCTTGAAACATCCCACCCCCGCGTTCTCCCATAGAGTCCACAAGTCTGTTCTATACATCTGAGTCTCTTTAAAAAAAAGAAAAAGCTTGAAATAAAAAAAAAAATTTTTTTTAAAGATTTATTTTATTTTTTGGCTGTGGTGGGTTTTTGCTGCGGCATGAAGGCTTTCTCGAGCTGAGGCGAGCCGGGGCTGCTCTTCATCGTCTGCTCTGACTTCTCATTCCGGCGGCTTGTCTTTTCATCCCGATGGCTTATCTTGTAGCACGGGCTCAGTAGTTGTGGCCCACGGGACTTAGATGCTCCTCAGCACATGGGATCTCAGATTCTTAACCACTGAATCTCCAGGGAAGCCCAAGGATATGTTCTATTTGAAAAAGATTTTTAAAGGGTTTTATATTATTTCTGAATTTTTCAAAGCATAGTGAAATTTCTCATAATAATTCATATGAAAGGTAAAGTGTATAGTGTAAAGGTAAAGGTATAGTGTAATGTCTAAATTTCTTCTCCAATGTATATTTTTAGAAGTTATTCCTTTAAAACTACCTCAACCCACTGTCTGCTCAAGTGTTGAGATGATATACAGCAGCAGAGGTAGGAGGTACTTTAAAGCATCTTTACAGTATAAGAAATAAGAAGTCCTAAATGTTTATAGTTGATTTTAATGATTAAGTTGCAAAAGCTTGTGCAAGCCGAAATACTTTTCGTGTTTCTGCCATGCTGGCTTCCTACAGTGTGGTTTTGGTTCAGGAGGTCTGTAGTGGTCCCGGGGGGTTTCTACAGGTGATTATAAGTCCCAGCAGGCATGAGAACTACTGTTCTAAGCTTAAAGACATTAACCACCAGGTTCATATTTGAAGAACAAACAAAAACAAGAAAAGTCCTTTCCTTTAACACAGCCTTGTGTTAGACTGAGGAAGCAGATCAATATTCTACCCCTGTGTGTCAATTTCTGAGAGACACTGGCAGCCGAGGCGATCCCCCCCGGCACTCCATCTGGAGTAGCTCAGTCAGTGACAAGGGAGAAAACTCTGCTTCCAAAGACCCACCACTTTCCTTGGAGAAATGGTGGCATGCTATTGTTTTCACTTAGGAAAATACAGAATGCTTCAGGAGCTCGTTGCTCCCAGAAAGTCCACAGTGAACATGGAGACGCAGGCTAAAGTAACTTGGGAGATGACCCTGAAGAATGATCCTTCTGCTTCCTTGGTTTTGTCATTTCACCATGGGACGGTTTATGAGGAGTATCTGCCACTGATCACTTTCTTTTTAAATGTATTTGTTTGACTGTACTGGGTCTTAGTTGTAGCTTATGGGATCTAGTTCCCCAACCAGGAATTGAACCCAGGGCCCCTGCATTAGGAGTGAGGATTCTCAGCCACTGGACCACCAGAAAAGTCTAGGAAGTCCCATGCCACTCACAACCTTTTTCTCTTAGTTTGGTATTTGCGGCATTACAGAGAGGTCAGAATGGCTGGGAAGGGGAGGAGAAGATGGTAAATGTGAGCCCAGAGAGATTTCTGCAGGTTCCAGCTAGTAACACTCTCCATGACCTGGTCCATATAGGTAGATGCTTTAAAAAAAAAAAAAAAGTAAATGGCTATAGGATTAGGGGACAAAGGTAAAGCTGTAAGATTGGCAGAAATGTCTCTCCAGGCATTGAAATTTACAAAAAAGCCAGCAGTTTTCATTTAACCTCGTGCAAAGGTTTATGTATTGTCTTCTTGCAACCACAAAAGAAAACACAACCATAGGACTCTTTGAATGTTTCATAAGATATTAATAACCACAGCAACGATACAACTTGTGTTGAGTAAAGTTTAAGAAGCTTTAAAATATTTTTAGTTCCTTTCATCTGACATTGTTTAGACTACCTTCAGAGATATTTTTCAACAGTTTCCTTACTGGAAAGAGTTGAGACGTTTTATAAGGCCAAGGTTACTAGGGTGATGTGATTTATAAATTTCCTTTGAAAGAAAGAGAGGGAAAGAAGAAATGGATGAGCACCAGCAAACACATGTTAACCAAAGAGAGCTGACACAACAGAGACTGAGTTTTGTGGAGAAATAAAAGGTAGAGATCTCCATTATGGTTAGATCTTCTATCCTCATTTCTAGAAATCAAGTTTGTTTGGTGTGCCTTAGAGAAGTAGGTACTTTCTAATGATCCTCCCATAGCACCCAACCAAGTCCAATGCCCTCAGTCAAATAACTCAAGGAATGCTTTAAAGCCAAGTGCACCTATCCATAAAACCTCATACGAAGTCCTGTAACAGGGAGCCACAAAAATATAAGAGAAAATGCACCTGATTAATAATGCAAAACCTTTGAATCATATAATAATGGTTAAGAAACAAAAAGAGGAAAAGAGTACATGAGGAATAGTCCTTGAATCTGAGCTCAGTTTAGAAATCTGTGCATTTGATGAACACTTCTGAAAGACCAGGGATTCTACAAAGAAGCAGCAAAAATTTTCCTGGAAGAGCCACCATAACTATGTCACTGGAAATAGTTGGATTCTTTCTAGGGCAAGGAATAAAATCAGAGGCAGCAGTTTCCTCTTGCCTGTGTTTTCTTTTTTTTTTTTTTTTCCAGGCAAAATGAGCAGTGGTGGGTGGTTCCAGTGGGCAGCTTTGGCTGGAGCTGGTATCCTATGAGATCAGTCAATGCCCATTCAAAATAGCAACAAGCCCCTGCCTGATTTTTTCTGCCAAATTGAAGACAGGATGGCCTGTTGAGAGGGTCTAGAAGAGCACAGTGCTGAAACAGAAGCCAAGGCTTTCCATTCTAGGATGCTGGGCACCAAGGTTCTTTCCAGCTTGGAAGTTCTGTGTCAAAGAAAGAGGGGGACAGGTACCAACAGGAGAAGAGGCATTTATGGCCTGGCTTAACCTCTTCCTGCCTCAGCACTGTGACAGGCATCACTGGGACAGATTTCAAAGTTGGGGAGCACAGAACTGCCTAAAAACACTGAGATTTCACTATGACCTAACAACTGGCTTGACCCCAGGATTTCTCACAGTAGAATGATTTCTTGTCTCACTGGAAACCCTCTTCAAGTGACCAAAAGGAGACGGAAAAACATTTAGGGAGCCCAGGATGCACGTCACAGTAGAAAAGTGTATCACAGCCTCGGGGACATTATGCAGGCGGGTCAGTGGACTGCGGCTCACCCCCAGGCACAAACTACATCAAAATCCACTCAGGATCGTGCTGGCTGATTTTGCAATTGTTTGTTAAAACAACAAACCAAGGTGTTTCCCACACATGTGATTGTCTTTTACTGTCAGCAATGGCAAGTCCTGACCTGCCTGTCCCAAGTCCTCAGCCAAGAACTTGAACACTCTAACTTCCTATATCTCAATACATCTTAAACTGGGGGAAGGGGAGGGGTGCACATCTGCCATTTTTTAGCCCCATTTCAGAGGCTACTTAACTATGAGACATGCAGCAGGAAGTCATGTTGCCTCAAATCTGCTAGAGCAATCAATACATGCATGCTAAGTTGCTGCAGTCGTGTCCAACCTTGTGACCGCATGGACTGCAGCCGACCAGGCTCCTCTGTCCATGGAATTCTCCAGGCAAGAATACTTGAGTGGGTTACCATGCCCTCCTCCAGGGGATCTTCCTGACCCAGGGATGGAACCTCATCTCTCATGTCTCCTGCATTGGCAGGTGGTTCTTCACCACTAGCATCATCTGAGAAGCCCCTGCTAGAGTCATGTTTGGCTCTAAAGTAAGGAAATATAGAAGACCTTGAAGCTGGTCAAAGACCTGTTCTCTTGACTTTGCAGTTATTTTTAATACAATCACAGGGGATGTCTGATTAAAAAGAGTTGCTGTAGATCCTCCTCAGCTGGGTTTGGGCTCTGTCTTGGAAATCCTCATATAGAGAGGCTCATTGTGAAGTGGACTCTACCGTACCCTGCCGGAACCATGTCCAGACCACGCTGGGCCATGAACAGCCGGTTGACAGGAGGCTTCCTAGTCACAGCTTTAGTTTGAAAAACCTGGGGTAAAGGGATGGAGGAGGTTGCAGATTGCAGCGTGACTCACACAAGCCCTCAGGTGGAAATTTCTCCTGCAGCTGAGTCCCTGGCCCTGGGAAGTGCAGGGGTGAAGCGCTGTGGACCTATCTCCATTGTAAAAGGGAGAGATTAAAAGCGCCGCCCCCAGTTTCCCAACTTCGAAAAGTAACTTCTGTCCTCTGGGTCATTTCTCTGAAGGAGGTGTGGGGTGTACCGCCCTCCCTGGAGAGGCTGCAAAGTGCTAAACCGCTTTAGAGGCAGCAGGGCTTGCCAGGGTGAGGCGTCCCGCCGTGGACCCGGGCTGCCAGCCCAGCGCTCCGTCAGGACTGTCCCCGGGGCAGCTCCCTCTGCCCGGAGGAAGCGTTTGAAGGCGGTTTTTCAAAAATCACCGCCGCTCTTCCTCCACTCCTTCCTTAGAGCCTCAAGGCGGGGAGGGCGCGGCCGCCTCCTCCTCCCGTTGTCCCAGAGCAGGGGCCCTGGGGAAACCTGTTGTAAAAACAGGGGTCAGGAGGGAGCCCAAGGACGCGCAGGTCTACGGGGGGACCCCCTGGGCGCGCCCCCGGAAGGGCCCCGCGCAGGCTCCCGGCACAGCCTGCAGCGAGGGACACCCGCGCGCCGCGCCACCGCAGGCGGGGACAGCCCCGCGGGCTGAGGGCGCCCGAATCGCCGTTCCCCCCTGCGCCCTGCCCACCGCCTCGCTCACCACCGCCGCTTCTCCCTCTCCAGCAGCCGCGCCGGGACCATGTCGACCGAGACCGCGAGCGGCCCCACTGAGGACCAGGTGGAGATCCTGGAGTACAACTTCAACAAGGTCAACAAGCACCCGGACCCCACCACGCTGTGCCTGATCGCGGCGGAGGCAGGCCTCTCCGAGGAGGAGACCCAGGTGAGCCCCGGCGCGCGCCCCGCGCGCCCACACTGCCGCCCCTCCGGACAGCCTCGATCTCGGGAAGGTGAGGGCCTCCCTCACCCTCGGCTCCCGCCTGGCCTTCTTCCCCCGGATCTGTCAGCGTTTCTGCCCGCACCCCGGGAGCCCAGACCTGCATCGCTTCCCGCGCAGCATCCCTGCTTCTCGGTTCCACCCGCGCCGGGTCTGCCCTGCACCCCAGCCGGGTGGCTCCCGCAGGAGCTGCTTAAGAAACCCCACGCCCACCCTCCCGTCTGCTTGATTTTCCTCTCTCCCCTACAGCCAGAGAAAGCACGCTCTCCTCCCGCCGGGCTGGGAGCCGCGTCTCTGGGCCCACGTTTGTCTCGCTTTCCCGGGTTTAGTTTCTCCTCTGGGCTCTGAGCGAAACCTTCCGGAGAGGCGCGGTGGGCGCCCACTGAGCCCGGCGTCCACGAATCCATTCCCAGCGGGAGTGTCAGAGCTGGACGGGATCCTAGTGATAAGCTCTAAATTCAGTCCTCGGGGTTGGTAAACGAGGAAACAGGTTCAGAGGGAGGGAATTGTCATGATGGCCCAGGTCGTTATGCATGCTCTTTCCACCACATCTCGCTGCAGCTTCCGCTCAGCTGCAGACCTAAAATTGCAGGGAGTCAGGGAGATTTGGTTCTGATTTTTAAAAATTCCACGGCTCTAAGGAGATCTAGGATCTTCTTTTTCTGAAGTTTTCTGACAAGGTAGACATCTAACATTACAACTGAAGGGAGTGAAGAAAGATGTCACTATAAGTGCATTGATTTATTTATTTTAAAATCTTCTGTATTATCCTGAAAATCGTTTAGGACAGAGAATGTAATACTGCCCAGGATTTTAACCACAAGAAGCTGTCTTGAAGGAGTACTGGCTTCTTCAACCGACTGGGGTTTTTTTTTTGTTTGTTTGTTTTTTAACCCTTGCCTAAACTCTGACTTTCTTTGGTCATGGAAAGACAGTTATGCTTGATAATACCACTTGAAACTCCTCTAGCATCTCTCCCATGGGAACCCAAAGCACTTCACACCAGTAGTCTCAGGTCTAATGCAGAGACTTTCTTATTCTTCCCATTTTATAGACCAGGGCATCAGCCTTTTCTCTCCTCACCATGAATCATACTTAGATGAAGCTTAAGAGCTTGTAATGGGTGCTTCAGTGGATCCTAGAATCAAGACCCCAAGATACATCTTGGATTCCCAAGTCCAAAATGATTTTTACTAACTAAGCCTTTGAACGTGGTGGGCTACAGTCCATGGGGTTGTAAAGAGTTGGACTAACACTTTTGGAGAATTTGCCTGTAGGAGATCCTCCCATTCCTAGGTCAAACAGAAAGTCAAACGTATCTTTTTAGAGAAGGAAAACAGCTGTCTGGCTAACCAGAACCAGAACTTAATGGAAGGTGATTTAGTGTAACCCAAGTCTAACAGCTCTTGTTTCTTTGAACCACCCCCTCTTTCCCCAGGAGGCAGCCTGCTGAACTTTTTCATTTAAAATCCCACACTATATTTAGAAAAGAGGAGTGATCACAGAGACAGTAACTCAGCTTCTTAAAAAGAAAGCTGTGGATTCACTGTGGGCTCTGTGAAAGTGTTAGTCACTCAGTCATGTCCAAGCTCCTCTGTCTGTGGGATTTTCCAGGCAAGAATACTGGAGTGGGTCACCATTCCCTTCTCCAGGGGATCTTCTCCACCCAGGGATTGAACCTGGGTCTCCCACATTGCAGGCAGATTCTTTATCATCTGAGTCAGATTCTCCCTTGGCAAGTTACTGTCATTCCCTTACCTGTAAAACAGAATAATTACGTTGACCTTTAGAAGAGATGATACTTGCCACCTATTGCTCCAGGTATTCTCTAAGTATTAAATCCTTTGTTTTCCACAACAATGCTGTGAAGCAGGTACTTTTGGCCCATCGCACAGATAAGGGAATGAGACACAGAAAGGTTAAATAATTTGCTTAAGACCACAGCTGGGAGGGGGCAGAGCTGGGATCTGTTCCCTGGGAGTCTGGCCCCCTGGCCTGGATGCTGAAACACCTTGCTGTTTTCTCCCCACAGAAGAGAAATGGAAACAACTGGGTGGGGTGGGAGGAAAGGACTGAAAATTCAATTTATGTTCTCTTTCTTCCTGAAAAAAAAAAAAAACTATACCATAAATGACAGTCATCTCAGGCTGCATTCAGTCTTTCCTCAGGATATGCCTTATATGAGAGAACTGAACTGAAATCAGGTTTGAGGCAGGAAGAAAGAGAGGGCACCCTTCTGTAATCAAGGTCAGCCAGTTCAGGCCCCTACACAGCAGTTTCCTCCACCCTCTCAGGCAGCCCTTCTCCCATCTCACCTCTTCTTCCACCCTCAAATGGGCAAATGGTCGACCCAGCTCGGAAGTGGGCCTTGGCGGGGATGAGTCAGCCTCATAGCAGGGCCCTTCGCTTCCTTTTCCTGCCACAAGGCCAACACCTTCTTCCTCCCTGACATTGCCACAGCTCGGCTTTACCCCTCTGGCTTCCAGCACCAACCACAAGGAAGCATCTGAGACCCCAGAGCTCAGAGAGAAGCGAAATTTAGCAATTTCAGAGGAAGAGGCTTCCTAGGTGACCCTCTGTCGTCTCTTATCAGATTGGATCTCCTCTTCCAACTTCCCGTCCTCCCCCGCCAACACCCGCCATCCCCTTAACCCCTTGCCAGCCCTCCCACCCCTGTGGGCACTGGTGGGTGGGAATGGTTTTCCTGGAGGGACCCTTTAAATAACTGATGGAGGCCAGAGTGTGCTGGGCCTGTGTATAGGCAGTGTCTGGTATCAATGCTTTCTCTGTTTCTTTTCTTTATTAATGTTGCCTTTTTCCATAAGAGCAGGTCATCAAAGCCAAGATAATATTTATTTCACATGCTTGCTCCCTTTATGCCTAATACCACCCACTTCCATAATTGGATTCATATTCTTTTTCCTAGAACAAGGAATACTAGGAAAAGAAAAATAAGCATGCTATGCTACTGTGAGATATTAACAGTTAACTCAAGCTGATTCACACTTCTGATACTTGGGCAAAAGTAAGAGGGACTAAAAGGTTAAACTGTCCCCTGACTGGGGACTTTGACACCTTTATGGCTGTCCACTGTAGGACAATGTTCTCTACTTGGAGGGGACACCAGCAGGAACCCAGCATGACGTGAAGGATGCTCTAATGGGAATAACTTTTTAAGGTGCATTTGCTGGGATCCTTGTTGTTGTTCAGTCATGTCTAACTCTTTGGGACGCCATGGACTGCAGCACACCAGGCTTCCCTGTCCTTCACTAGGTCCCAAAGTTGGAGCAAACTCCTGTCCATCGAGACCATGATGCTGTCCAACCATCTCATCCTCTGCTGTGCCCTTCTCCTTTTGCCTTCAATCTTTCCCAACATCAGGGTCTTTTCTAATGAGTCAGTTCTTTGCATCAGATGGCCAAAGTACTGGAGCTTCAGCTTCAGTCCCAGAATGGATTTTTTTCTCATGACAGTAATTAGATTTCCCCTATATTTAAATTAGATAAACTTTACAGAATCCCAATCCCTGTGTCTTTTATTATTTTGAAGTCAGTGTGAGAAGGGGTTGGGAAAGCTCTCATCAGCCCCTTGGGAGGTTAGGATGATCTTCCATTTTCTATTATCACTGATTCAATCCCAGTGTAGTTGGCATTGGTTCTTAGATTGGTTTCCAGAATTTTTATCTCCTCTTAACATCCTGGGATTCTTCCCAGAACCCTGGTTTTAGTTGTTAGATGTTTCATCAGTGAAAAAAAAACCTTTAAAGGTCTCCTCCTAAAAAGAATGAAATGTTAGTTACTGGAGAAAAGGACAGGAACAATGTTATTTTGCCTTAACCCTTCTACATCATAGGGTCTAATTATATTACATCTGTTCCCTTGGAGTAAATAAATCTCCATCAATGGGTGAGGCTAATGAGGGCATCCATTTATAAGCAAGCAAGGGATGAATGTCTTTCCCAGGGGATGACTGACCAAAACAAAGAAGAGGAGAAAAACCAGGTGGAAAATTAGTCTCGACATGAGTGAGATGTGATAACATTTCACTCTGAAGGTGAAAAAAAGCAAGCAAGGTGTTTAATGCTTTTTGTTGCTGGTTTGCTAAATTATTATACATGTGTGTGATTTAAAATATATATCTTTAGAAAATAGCTGAGCTTTTATTGAGCCTCCCTGATCCCCCAATGCTAGGGTTCAATTTATTAAGCATTTGGATGCCAACTCACCGATTCACAGATGTGGTCATTGCTGAAGTTATTTTCGGTAACTGTATATTAATATTCTGCTTCATTACTCATGTAAGAATTGGCTCTTCTGAATGAGTCCAGCTCAATCATTTTGTCCTAAATGAATCCTGATAGAAAATGAGCCTTTCTCCCTCCAAATTTTAATTAGTTGCTCTAAAACTCTGCCATTTATTCAGCTCTAGTAACTGGAAATTCTGTTGAATCAGACCTTATAGCCGCAAAACCCCTGCAGAGGCACCTCATTAATGAGAGTGGAACCATACTGCTCTCACACCAGATTCCAGAGTTAACTAAATACACGCATGGATCACCGAAGCGAATATGCCCATCTTTAGCAGTAGAACATGGGCTGAAGTGTGAAGTGTTGGTCGCTCAGATGTGTCTCTTTTTGAACCTGTGGACTGTAGCCCACCAAGCTTCTCTGCCCATGGAGTTTTCCAGGCAAGAGTACTGGAGTATATAGCCATTGCCTTCTCTAGGGGATCTTCCCCACCCAGGGATCGAACCCCGGTCTCTGGCATTGCAGTCAGATTCTTTATCATCTGTGCCACCAGGGAAACCCAGAACATTGGTTAAGGCCACCAAAAATACATGAGTTCTCTATTCTCCTTAAGGAGGGAGACCCCCCAGGAGTGAGATACTGCATCCAGAAAGCAACCCCTAAGAGAAGGTTTCCCTAAGAGCAATATGCCGCCACACCAAGAGTACAAGGTGTGTAAGACCGCAGATCTCAGTGACTGTGTAACGGCGTCAGTGTGTAGACTCTGTTGAACAGTTAGGGTGACGGAGAGGCGTGGTCCCTTGCTCTTCAGCCAGCTGAGCCTTGGTGCAGACCCTCGACCATCCTATCTCCTCTGCTTCCTTCGAGCTCTCAGGCCTTGAGACACAGAAGCACTCCTTCCCCTGTGGTCCTTGCCCTTTCTTCTCATCTTGGGGGTCTGCTGAAGTGCCCTGTGACTCCCTAGATCTCTGTAGAGATGAGGTCTCCCCCAGCGTGGCCCTGGAGCCCACCCTGTTTGTTGGGAGGCTGTGCTAAGTCAGAGACGTCTAGGTGTCCCCACACACTCTCTACGCCATCTCCATCAGCACATCTGAGGTCTGGCATCCGTCCCACAGCTGTGTTCTTTCTCTCTGCTTCCTTTCTGTCCCCTCATCTACTGGCCCCTAGAATAGGTACATTTTAAGTTCATTTTGTTTTTTAATCTGTGTTTGTTTATTTGGCTGTATTGGGGCTTAGTTGCAATGCACAGACCCTCTAGCTGTGGTGCATGGCCTCAGTTGCTCCGTGGCATGTGGGATCTTAGTTCCCTAACCAGGGATAGAACCCACATCCCCTGCATTGCAAGGAGGATTCTTAACCACCAGACCACCAGGGAAGTCCCAGGAATAGGTAAGTGTTAGAAACCCTAACCAGGACAATAGAAACTCCCTAAGCTTCCCTCTTCACTTATAGTTGAGCTGACTGGCGCTCTAACTTCCTCAAGTTCTCAGAGCCAGTTGGTTAGAATAGAGCTTCCTGTTGGCAGGGCCCAGGATGGCAGAGCCCCCAGCGGTCACCTGCTCAAGCCGTGAGGTGGAGAAACAGTGTGTCACGTTGTGTGAAAGGTTGGGAAGCACAGGAGTGTAAAGCCGAGAGGTTCCGTCCCTCCCGTAGAGTCTTCTTCTCATCGTCTCCCATGTCGATCAACGCTTGCTGCTTCTAGGCCTTTACTCTTCCCTCTTCAATGCTGTTTTCTTAAAAATCCAGATCCCTTCTGGCCAACCTTGTTCATACCCCCGACTCTTCCCCAGCGTGGATCTCCTCATTTCCCCTTTGCAGAATTCCTCACCGCTCGGTGGTATAATAATATACAAGCATGTTGTAGCTCAGTCAGTAAAGAATCTGCCTGCAGTGCAGGAGACCTGGGTTCAATCCCTGGGTTGGGAAGATCCCCTGCAGAAGGAAATGGCAACCCACTCCAATATCCTTGCCTGGAAAATCTCATGGACAGAAGAGCCTGGTGGGCTGTAGTCCATGAGGTCGTAAAGAGTCACAACTGAGCAACTAACACTTACTTATGTTCAGTTGTGTCTGACTCTTTGTGACCCCATGGACTATAGCCCCTCCAGACTCCTCTGTCCGTGGAATTTTCCAGGCAAGATTACTGGAGTGAGTTGCCATTTCCTTCTCCAATGGTATAATCTCAGTGGTGTAATAAAGGCATCTCTATATGTTGTAATTGATGCTTTTGAACTGTGGTGTTGGAGAAGACTCTTGACAGTCTCTTGGACTGCAAGGAGATCAAACCAGTCAATCCTAAATGAAATCAGTCCTGAATATTCATTGGAAGGACTGATGCTGAAGCTGAAACTCTAATACTTTGGCCACCTGACATGAAAAACTGACTCATCGGAAAAGACCCTGATGCTGGGAAAGATTGAAGGTGGGAAGAGAAGGGGACAACAGAGTTGGTTGGATAGCATCACTGACTCAATGGACATGAGTTTGAATAAGCTCCAGAAGTTGGTGATGGACAGGGAAGCCTGGCATGCTGCAGTCCATGGGGTCAAAAAGAGACAGAAGTGACTGAGTGACTGAACTGAACTGACTGATATGTTGTAAGGCAGTTTTACAACATATGAAGAATGTTTTAGCCTTCACCTGGTACCATGTCTAGAACTATCCCATCTGAGGCTTTTCTAAATCCATGGTTAATTTTGTGAGGTATGAATATTTGGGTCACACAGATCTAGAAGATTTTGAGTAAACTGGGAGTTTTACTCTATCTTTCCTCACTGTTCAGCGGCTCTAGAGCAGGAAAGACTGGACCAGACCCCTCCATAGATTCCCCCAAAAGAAGTGCCCCAAGGTTGGCCAGTGCTTAGTTTTTCATTCATTTTATTCGACAAATGCTAATGAAGCACTGGTGGATGACTGAGGCCCTTGGGATCACCCCACACTGATGAGGTAAAGCAGCTATATAGATTTATCTGGGGCAACAAGGAGATGCTTTGATCTCTTTTATCATTCAACAAACTTTGATTAATCTCTGTTAAGCCCTTATGCGAGGGGCTAATAGTGGTAAACCGGATGCAGACTCTGCTTTCAGGGCTCTTATCTTTTAGAGCGAAATGTAGACTAAAAACAAGTGAATGCACAAGTTAATGAATTCATTACAGATATTCAAAGTTCTGTGAAGGTAACCAAGTATTAAAACAGAAACTTAGGAGATGGATAGAGAATCTACTTTAGATAAAATGGTCAGGGAAGGCTTCAGTGAGAAGGTTTTATTTAAGCATAAGAAATAGCATGTGCAAAGGTCCCGAGGCAGAAAGGTAAGGATCACAGTGAGAAGATCCAGCCCCATGGGCTTGTTCTAACTTTCCTTTTTTACAACTGGGTCACAGAAGCTACTCTGAGAAAGGGAGAAGGGGAATGGGCATTTTTCAATCTGTGACAAGTAATCTTGCACATTTTCCTCCTCCAGAAATGGTTCAAGCAGCGCCTGGCCCAGTGGCGGCGGTCTGAAGGCCTACCCTCTGAGTGCAGATCCGTCACAGACTGAGGAGGTGGTGGGCACTGGCGCTCCCCTTCATGAAGACCATCTGCTATTTCTCTTCTCAGCTTCATCAAGCTATTTTGGTTTTTCAGTGTAGCGTTGTTGTGTCCCACTGTTAGCTGTCCTGCTATTTAACACAATGTTGTATTTTTTTAAATGTACATAACTAGAGAAGATAATAACAATTTTTCTGTGTGCAAGCACATAGGAAGCTATGTTGCAGCAGCTTCTGTGTAAAGCAGAGGTGTGGCTGCAAATGGTGTGGCTGGCATTTCCTTTTGAGTCATGATGACAGATGGTGTTAAAAACCACCTAAGTTTCCTTTTGACCATCACCTCCCAGTAACAAGTTACTGTTAACATCCATTTCAGAATGGTCAAGGCTTCTGTTGAAAAGACAACATGACCAAGAGAAAGACGTATTTCCTTCTAATTCCACTTCCCTAAGTCATTTTCCTTGTGTTTCATTTAATACATTGAGTGAGAATACAGAGGGACTTTGAGTCATGTGGATTTCATAAAGCAGTTCCTTGGATTATAGCTGAATTAACTTGGAAAGCACTCAGGCTGGAAGACAGAAATTCCAACTGGCAAAAATCAAATAATTAAGGGGAAAAATCCACAAAAGTCTTGAATTTCCCTTATTTAAATACATTTGTTGATTTATTTTGCTAAACAACATGAACTGCTTTTTGTCTCTGAAATGATGTTCTAAATAAAACCTTAATGTTTTGTGAAAATACATTGAGTCCTCTGCAGATTTTTACCTGAATCATAAGCATATCAAAGGAGAGCAGAGTAGCTTAGGGTAGGAGCAGCCTGACAAAAGAGCTGTCATTTTCTAATCCTTGCTGTTCAAAGTGTGGCCCAGGACTGGCGTCATCAGCATGAGCTGCAAGCTTGTGAGAAAAGTGCAGAATCTCAACTCCAATCCAGACCTACTGAATCAGAATCTGCATTTTCAACAAGCTCTCCAGGTGATGTACATGCACATGAAAGCTTGAGCAGCACTGATCGAAATACTCTACAGTCGATTTGCATCCATTTTCTATTATACATGGCACATGAAACAGCTTAGGGGAGTCTATCAGTTAAGACTATGTTTGAGTGCATGGAACAGTAACTTAATTACAATGGATTAACCAAATAGGCTTTCTATATGTTTGTTTAATTGACTGTTTTTACGTAAGACATCAGCAGATAAGGGTGACAAGAAACTGCAATCATTTTATTTTCCTACTTTCCTATCTTTAGCATGTGGCTTTTGTGTTCATGGAGACAAGATGGGTGCGTTTTAAATAAAAAAGGAAAAAACAAAGGCAAATACGAGGTAAGACTCTTCCCTTTAAGTTTCTGGAGGCCCCTACCTAGGGACTTGCACCTGCATCTCATCGGCCAGAATTGGGTCACATGGTCACTCCCAACTTCAAGGGAGTCTGGGAAGGTAAGCATATGTAATTGGGCATCATGCTGCCTTAAGAAAAATTAGGGTTCTCTTGGTAAGGAGACGAAAGGGGAGGATGGCTAGTGGAAAGGCCACTAGCAGTATCTGCCAGCCCAGCCTAGAATGAGGCTGGCATGCACGTCTGAACTCTTACCGACATTGGGGGCACAGCCTTTTCAGTTCTTTAAAAAGAGCCCGGAATAAGAAACAATAACAGTCATTTGGAATACAAATGTTTACAAGATCCCATTGAACATCCCTGGCAAGCTTCCTCGTCCTTTACCTTAAAGCATTTCTTCTCTAAACAATTCACAGTGAACCAGCGTCTGAGCAGAACAGCCTCATCTGGCAGACTCTGCTGAGCCCCGTCGGTGGTAGTCTGTCAGTACATGGCTCGATGCTGACATCATGTTCTGGAAAGAAAGAAGGGAGATGCATCGGAATGTGTGCACTTCATAAACACCTGCATAGGGAGAGCATTCTTTACTGTTCAAAGCGCTTTCATAGTCACGGGCTAACAGGGAAAAAGTGCACTGTTAGTATGACAGTAGGCGAAGCACGCCCAGACAGGGCATGGAGATGTGCTCACGTCAGGCAATGAGAGAGATGCCAGGTCTCAGCCCCAGCTCAGAAGTTTATCCAACACACCAGAGAAATGATTCAAGAACAAGCCATCCAGGATGAGAAGAGTTAACCAGCTGAGCAGAAAGCGCGCCTTTGGCTTGGAGTTGAGAAGCATGTTTATGATAGAGGATCACTTCCTATGTTTATCTGGCCCAAGATCGAATCCTTGAATGGCAGGTGCTGGAAGGGAATGAGATCGGGCATCCTTTAACAAATTAACTAGTCAATTAACATATGTATCTAACTAGGGTCAGGGTTTTTGTTTGTTCATTTCTTGCATTTGAAGTACTCCTTGATGATATCATTGTAATGGTCCTTAACCACCGCACAACTGCAACCAACCACTATGCCAGGTGTTTCTGTCAGTGTTTCTGCGCTCTGCCCACTGCCCTCGTTTCTTGTTGTCATCAGCCTTAAGGCTGATTTAGTGTTCAGCAAGTGGAGCAAGCCCGGTCTGTGCTTCTGATGGACAGGCTGTGAATTGGAGGTTTCATGATCTTCTCCTCGGGGTGGATTGATTTTCCAGAGCAGCTCACAAAACTCGGGAAAAGTTTACTCCCTAGATTACCGGTTTATTATAAAGGCTGTAACTCAGCAAAAGTCAGATGGAAGAGATGCAGAGGGCAAGGCACAGGGGAAGAATGTGGAGCTCCCAGGCCGGCTCTGGGCGCCACTCTCCCAGCACCTTCTCCTCTTTACCAAGCCAGGAGCTCTCTGAACCTTGCACTTTAGGGGGTTTTTACGGAGACTTCATTATGTAGGTGTGATTGATTAAATCATTGGCCAATCATGATTAAACTCAATCCCCAGCCCCGATCCCCTCCCTGGAGGTCGGCAGTGGGAGGGTCGGAGGGGGCTGAAATTTCCAGCTAACCACCTGCTTGATTCCCCTGGTGACCAGTCCTCATCCTGTGGTTATCTAAGGGCTTTCCAAAAATCACCTCCATAACACAAACTCGGGTGTGGTTGAAAGTGAAGTGAAACTCAGTCACGTCCGATTCTTTGCGACTCCGTGGACTGCAGCCTGCCAGACTACTCTGTCCATTGGCGTCCCCAAGCAAGAATACTGGAGTGGGTTACCGTTTCCTTCCTCAGGGGATCTTCCTGACCTAGAGATGGAACCCGGGTCTCCTGTATTGCAGGCAGATTCTTTACCATCTGAGCCACCAGGGAAGTCCTTGTTATTCATGACAAGAGTTTCCTTTTGCCTTTCTCACTCTGGAGCTACTTCAGGAACTGGAGGTTTTTGAGGGCAAAAGACCAAATACTATTAAAAAAAAAAATAATAAGACGTTCCCATTGCTCTTATCACTTAGGAAATTACAAGGGTTTTGGGAGCTGCGTGCCAGGAGCTAGATGAAGAGCAAACATATATATTACTTATTAATAATCATGAGACCACAATACCCTTAGGAAGATTCTTCCTCAGGGAGAATTTGCTCTTTCGTTTATGAAAACACCTTGATGAGTTTTGGGGGCCATAAAAACATAAGCCTAGAAGGGAAGAAAATGAAGAATTCAGTGGTTGTGCACAAGAAAGTAGCGGAAACTTGGGACTGTGTCCCATGGATGCTCAGGTGGGCGGCTAGTGGGGGCCCTCAGGTGCCGAGGGAAGTGACGGAGGAGGAGCATGACCCGGGACAGAGCACAGCCTCCAGCAACATGCCCGCTGACCCAGCAGGCTGGTGGGGTGGGCTCAGGGACTTTTAAACACCATTTTATATTAACACTGCACAGTGGCTATCATTCCACCACTGATCTTTGTCATCCGTCATCTCGAGGACGGGGCTGTTGCACAAAATGGCCTTGCCTTGGCGATGCTTTGGTGGGTGGAGCGGGCAGGAGCTGCTTGGGCCATGTCTGTGGCCCGCAGTGGGCAGCAGAAGCACTTGTTGCGGTCTGCTGTCTTCCTGTGAAGGGGTAACAACACCGCTTTGCATCTGGGGAGCACCTCCCACTTCATGTAGTAGAGCAGTTAATCATAGCATCCCCATTTCCCCGCCCTACTCAGAGTTAGACACGCAACCCAGGCCAGACAATCACAACACCATGTCCCTTCGCACCTGGGGACTGAACCAAGATACGGGCTTTGGGTCTAAGCTGGGCCAATTAAAGTCCCTCACCTGAGTTTCCCCAGCTGGAATGGTAGGGGTATTTCTCTACTGTCCTCGTGTTTAGAAAGTCGTGAGCGTGGAGGCCTGGGGTCGCAGGCAGCCATCGACCCAGCTAGGGAGAGAATGTCATGAGAGAGAATGAAGCCAGGCAGAGATGGAAGTTAGAAAGAGAGAGACACAGAGAGTGAAAGAGCATCCCTGATGTCCTAGGTCTGTGAACTAGCGAATCCCCTTCTTGGTGTGTGTCTGTCATTTGCAGCAAAAAGAACCCTGACTAATGGGAGAGTGAGAAAAGGAAGAGAGGAGTGCATAGAAGGAGGAATACTGGCCACTAGTGTAACTATGAATCCAGAAGAAGCAGGAATTCAGACTAAAAGAAAGCCAGGAATACAGAGCCAACAAACCCTAAAAATAACCAGACAGAACACCAGACAATTCTCAGTTGTTGGGGACTTGAGAAAAAGGTTATTTTTGCATGTTAAAGGAAAAGATGACCACTGACAGGTAGATAATTTATGGACATTAAATACATACTTTTTGTAATTAAGTGCAAATGTTTGATCGATAAGATTTTGTTACCTTCTTGGGGACATTTGGCTACTCTCCCTCAACCCTGGCCATCTCCATGCAGCAGTCTTGTTCCACATATTCCACTTTCCACTAAAGGGTCATTTGAAAACATCAACAAACTGTTTCAAACGTATCCCTGCCCAAACTCAATGCCAGAGTAACTAGCAATAACAACAGTAGTAGGAAAAGTCATTTAAAAACGCCACATTCTCAGACTTCCCTGGTGGTACAGTGGATATGAATTTGCCTGATCCAGAAAGATCCCACGTGCCTTGGAGCAACTCAGCCTATGCACCACAACTCCTGGGCCCATGCACTGCAACTACTGAAGCCCGTCTGCCTAGAGCCCATGCTCCGCAACGAGAAGCTCCTACAATGAGAAGCGTGTGCCCTGCAACTAAAGAAAGACTGCTTGCAGCTACAGGGACCCAGTGCAACCCAAAGATAAATAAACAAATAATTTTTAAAAAACCTTCATATTCTATTCCCATGATGGAAGTCCTAGGAGGTAGCGGGGTACACAGAAGTCAGGCAAGGATACGGAACATGAACCATGCTTATATTGACAAGGCAGGAGAATAAGATTTCTTGGTCTTATGAAGCCCAGGGCTTTGATGGTGTGGTGTCTGTGAACAATTATAGGCATGAAGAAGTTAAGGTTTCTAGAGAGAGTCTCCCTTCAGCTTCACCATCAGCTGTCATCTTACAAATATTTGAGCACTGCTCCTTTGGGGATGTACTCCTATAAACATAAGTTTCCATGTGACTTCTTGTAAGAGTTTACCACCTAAACTTAGAAAAATATGAGAAACATTGGACTTGAATCTCAATTTATGTAACACATCCAACTACTGAAATACTCATGACTAACTGACTCACAGTTCATGTGACTCATCCTTGGAGTTCCAGATGAGCAATGCAGAAGGATTTTCTTTCTCTTTTTCTAGATGCAAGCTCCCTCTCCCCCTGCTTTTAAAAAAAAAACAAAAAAAAAACCTTGTACCTTGGAATTCCACACTGCCTGGGAGCGAAGAAGGCAAGTTTCTGGCGATAGTGATGCTGAGGATAAGAATCCTCAAGGCACAGCATAGGAACCATCATACAGAAGCACAGAATCTTTTCAAGATACAGAATGTGTGTTCATGAACCAGGAGAGGAGTATGCATGTATATTCATGTCCCCTTTCTCCCGTGGTGAGGCAGAGAATGCTGGTTGTCCCCTTAGGCCTTCTCTCTCTCTTTTTTTAAGAGTGCTTGCTCTTGGGTTTTTGTTTAGCTGGTTGTGTGTACACTAGCGTGTCTCTCTTTCTTCCTGTAATCTTATCTGAGGAGAATGGCTGTCCAGCTAAAGACTAAATAGTGTCATTTTCCATGTAGTTAGATTTTTTAGCTAGCCTCCATCGAGTTCTGCTTCCTGGTATTCACGTATTTGCATAGGCCCTTCTCATACTGAACCAGGGTTGGTCTCTGTGTCCAGTTAAAAAAAAAAAAAAGAACAAAGCAGAAATGATGTGTCACTGCTGAGATTAGTTTCTAAAAGATACTGCAGCTATTCTCTCTCTCCCCCTGCTTCTTGGATTAGTTGCTCTGGGGAAAGGCAGCTGCCATGTGGAACTGAGACCCCTGAAAACAGCCAGTAAGGACAGAGGTCTGCCAAGAACCCTATGAGTAGGCTTGAAAGTGCATCCTCCAGCCCCTGTCTAGCCTTCAGATAACTGCAACCTCAGAACCACAATCACCCAGCTACGCTGCTCTTGAAATGGTTTGCTAGAGTAAAGGTCTGTTGTTTTAATGTGCTAAGCTTTGGGATAATTTGTTATGCAGCAATAGATAACTAAAGCCCTGCATGTGACCAACGAAGTGATGTGTGCTATTTCCAGGTATTGCTCCTACAAAGAGTGAGTGTGCTCTCTTGTCACTCTTTCCCACTTCCCATGATCAAGGATATGAGTATCCCATGATCAAGGATGTGAGTGTCTCAGTAAGTGGAAAGCCCAGGTGGCCCAGTGGTAAAGAATCCACCTGCTAGCGCAGGAGATGCAAAAGACGCGTGTTTCTATCCCTGGGCCAGGAACATCTTCTTGAGTAGGAAACAGCAACCCATTCCAGTATCCTTGCCTGGAGAATCCCATGGACAGAGGAGCCTGGGGGGGCTACAGTCCATGGCGTCGCACAGAGTGGGACACAGCTGAGCACCATGCACACAAGGCATTGAGCTGTCTCAGCTCGTAGATGACAGCAACCCCTTAGGCTCAGGAGGACAACAGAACAGAAAGAGCCTGGGCCTCGGGATTAGTCAGGAAATGCCAGGTTTAGCTGTGCTAGCAACCTCTGATCTCAGTGGCCTGAGAGCAATGCTGTATTTCTCACATCCACAAACCTGAGGCAGTTCTGAGAAACTCCGCAGGATGGCTGTCCTTCATGTCAATAGTTCTCCCACAAATTTCAGGGGAAGGGAAAACAAGCACGAGAGCCTCGCATTGGCTTCTAAATGCTTCGGTGACACACCCCACACTCCTTCACATTGTTGTTGTTCAGCAGCTAAGTTGTGTCCGATTCTTTGTGACCCTGCGGACTGCAGCACGCTAGGCTTCCCTGTCCTTCACCATCTCCCAGAGTTTGCTCAAACTCATGTCCATTGAGTTGATGATGCCATCCAACCATCTCACCCTCTGTCACATTTCACTGGCCAAAGCAAGCTGCATGACCACAACTAACCCCAAGCGGGCAGAGAAGCATACTCCTTCCTTATTCCCAGAGGAAGAAGACTGGAAACACTTTTTCGTAGAACTAACCACCACCAAAGTACTCAACACCATCAGCTCATTACACCAACCCTGGACTTCTATGCAGGATGATAACTGGTAGAGAAATAAACTTACATATTGACTAAGTCACAGTGTTGGGGATCTCTTATTATAGAGCCTAGCTTTTATCCTAAGCAATGAAGGCATATAGATTAATGAATGGACCTATATTTTAGTCAAGGCCACAGCTTCTGGCAGGAGGTCCTTTCACAGCTTTAAGTCTCTTCAGCGTCCAGTAACCTCTTCCTCTCCTTGATCCATTCTAATCCAAGAGGTAATAACTGTTACCAGGCCCCATGTTTCACTTCCTTGTTGGTTCCCTTAATACCCCTTACATCCTTATAGAGTCCTTCCATTCAGTTCAGTTCAGTAGCTCAGTCGTGTCCGACTCTTTGCGACCCCATGGGCTGTAGCACGCCAGGTTTTCCCGTCCATCATCAACTCCCAGATCTTACTCAAACTCATGTCCTTCTCCTAATTACTTCTGGTATCTATTTCCTGTCAGTACCCAAACCAATACAATACTCCTCCCTGGACTTATAGCTGTTAGTCAAAATAAGCCATGACATAAGAAATGGGTAGATGTGAAAATCTCAGAAGGATGGTGATGATGTTTTAGATCAACAGTGAAATAAAAGAGCAAACAAGCATTAGCACCCAGATCTCATAGTGCATGGGAAATCTGTCCCCTCTATTGGCATCATCAAGACAGTGAGAAGCCAAGTGGCATGGTAAATACTTGCAACTTTACACTAAAACTGTTCCAGCAAAAGCTATTTGACACACTTATTCAAAAATTAAAGCTTATCCCCAAATATCTCCATTATTCATTTCAAATATCACTGGCTTACCAACTTAATTCCTTAGCTGGAGTTCGACTGAGTTCAGCTAGGGAGCTTTGGATTAGAACATGGAATTTGCCAGGTTTCTGTTTGAACAAGATTCAAGGCACCTCCAAAAATTTCACAGGTCACAAAGAGTACAGCTCACAGCCTAACTCATCTGGGGTAAAGGAAGGAAAGAGAAGAAATAGTGAATGAGAGAGAGTGTGAGAGAGAGAGAGAGTGGTGGGGTGGGGGGCTAGGGGAAGAGAAGGAGGAAGGTTAAGGAGAGAGGGAGGGAGGAAGGGATGAAACTGCCTATCAAATTCATAGTAAGAAAGGTGATTCTTCAAATGAGGAGCTGCCTCTTCCACATTAAAAAACCAAAATACCCTCAATTTGGAGTGCCCTGCAAGGCCAAACAGCTAGGGGACCCAGCAGAGAATGCGGCTTTGCTGCCAGACACATCAGTTTCCTGTGGAGGGATCTGCAGGGGCTGAAGGAAGAGACAGATCAAGGAAAATGACTTTCATCCATAAAGATGTCTGGGATATAAATTCCTCTAAGGTCAAACAACACAGTGGAGAAGAAAAATATGAGTCTTCATCTATTTATTAAAATATTCACTCTTTCTAATACAAAGCAAACAATGCCAACAAAATCATGCATATTTTGTCAGGATGCTTTCGGCTCCAAGTGGGTGAATATCCAACTGAAATTGTCTTATCAGGCTTTCTATTTTCTCATAGAAGAAAGGTAGGCCTTCCTTTTTTCAGGGAACGGGGAAGATGGCAGACATTCAGACTGAGCATGCGTGCCAAAAGCAACCGACCATCTTTCAAAATAAGAAGAGGGTCCTGCTTAGAGAAACTGGCAAGGAGAAGCTCCTGCGATACCACAAAAACATCGGTCTGGGCTTCAAGACGCCCAAGGAGGCCATCGAGAGCAACTACATTGACAAGAAATGCCCTTTTACTGGTAATGTCTCCATCCGAGGGCAGGTTCTGTCTAGTAACCAAAATGAAGATGGAGAGGACCACTCTCTCATCCTCCCAGACTACCTCCACTACATTGGAAAGCATAACTGCTTTGAGAAGTGTCACAGGAACATGTCTGTGCGCCTTTCCCCCTGTTTTAGGGGCATTCTGATCGGGGACACTTTCACAGAGGGCAACTGCTGGCCCCCGAGCAAGATGGTGCCCTTCCACATGCACAAGGTCACCAAGGCTGCCAGCACCAAGAAGCAGGTCCAGAAGTTCTGACACTGGACCCCTTGCCCACTTCTCCAAACAGAACAGTTATTTTCCCAGTCCAAAAAAAGAAAGAAAGAAAATAAAAGTAGACGACTCTAGGTTTGGCTAATTCGACCACCTAACTAGGCCAGAGCACTGTGTCCTCCTCTCTGAGTTTCTCTTCTCTTTCTCCTCATGGTTGCAAGATTACTGTTTCAGTTCCAAGCATCAGCTCTCACATAACACCGTCCAGACACAGGAAGGGAAAGCCTTGGCTTTCTCTTCAAGTAGCTCTCATTTTACTATTTTAGAGAGAAAAAGCCTTCCCCAGAAGCCCCCAGCAGTCTTCCCCTCGCCCCTCATTGTCTGGAATTTGCACCACATGCCCACTCCAGGCTTATAACTAGCAAAGATAATCAGCACTTAGAGCAGACTGGGGTCTAGCAGGAGCTCATTTACCATTTGCCAAATAAATGACAGGTGAATTGGACTGCCAAAGTTGCCTTAGACTAATTACAGTCTGTTTCCTAGAATTCATTTTCTAGAACACGTTGTTAGGTGGCTGAAGAAAATTTGTATTTTCTTATCAAAGAGGAAGGAAAGGGCTCATCTAGTGGCTTAGTGGTAAAGAATCCGCCTGCCAATGAGGGGACATGGGTTCAATCCCTGGTCTGGGAAGATCCCACACATCCTCAGAGCAACTAAGCCCACTCGCCACAACCACTGAGTCCATGTACCTGCAACTACTGAGCCTGCACCCCAGAGGAGGTGCAATAAGAAGAGGAGCCTCTGCAATGAGAAACCCATGCACAGCAACTATTCATAGAGTAGGCTCTGCTAGCCGCAACTAGAGAAAAGCCTGTGCAGCAATGAAGACCCAGCACAGCCAAAAATAAATAAACAAAATTATTTTTTTAAAAAAGGAGGAGGGAGGAATGGATTTTGAGCAGTCAGAAAACAGCATGTGCCACATTAAGCCATTTATTTTTTTTTAGTTAATTATTTCTTGGCTATGCTGGATCTTCGTTGCTTTGGACGGGCTTTCTCTAGTTGCAGCAAGCTGGGGCTGCTCTCCACTGCTGCGCTCCGGCTTCTCATTGCAGAGACTTCTCCTGTTGTGGAGCAGAGGCTCCAGGTGCTCGATCTTCAGTAGCTGCAGCACACAAGCTCGGTAGCCCAGGAGCTGTGGCTCACAGGCTCTAGTGCACAGGCTCTATACTTGTGGCACATGGGTCTTGTTGCTCTGTGGCATGTGGAATCTTCCCGGACTGGGAATTGAACCCATGTCCCCTGCACTGACATGCAGATTCTTATTTACTGTGCCACCAGAGAAGTCCAAGTCATTTTTCTTTCTTCTTTTTTTTTTTTTTGGTCAAATCGAGTGGCTTGTGGGATCTTAGTTCCTCTATCAGGGATTGAACTCAGGGCCCTGGCAGTGAAAGTGCCAGGTCCTAACTACTGGACCACCAGGGAATTCCTGCACCATTTCTTCTTTAAGCAGAGAAAAAGAGCAACCCAGGAAAGAGGTTATTACTCTCTAATAGTTACTTTAGGAAAAAAACGTTCTTTGGATTTAAACAAATTGTTCATGCAAGGGAGTAGTATCTTATTAGGGGAGAAGTTACCATGTTCTAGAGAGAAATGAACTTTTTTTCTTCCCCAGCTGAGACATCAGTTCCTTTAGGATATTCTCTGCCCATACCGAAAGGTTGTTGCGGAACGATAAGACGCCAGGATTCTTGGCCTCTGGAGGAGATGAATTCAATCCAGGGCCAGAGATGAGGTTGGATCGCTCAAAGCTTTTGTGTAATAAAGTTTTATTAAAACATAAAGGAGATAGAGAAAGCTTCTGACATAGGCATCAGAAGGGGGCAGAAAGAGTACCCCCCTGCTAGTCTTCAGCTGGATGTTATATAGTCACTAGCAGTCTGTTAATGAAAAGAAAGGAATGTCTTAAAATTCAGAATGGCACCAGGCCCCTCATCCATAAATTGCATTTTGTGATAATCTTGGCACCAGATAATTCATCCCAGGCCATAAAACGATTGACTTGAATCTTGTAGAAGGGCAGATTACCAAACAAATAGTTTCATTTACATAGATTAAGGGAACAATATCTGAGTATAACATACTGGTCTGTCAAGTAGGTTCTGAGCCATTTGGCAGAACTTACGGAGTCTGGGGTAAATGCATAGCACATTAACATAGCTTAAGACAAACATTTCCATAAGAAAAATGTATTGGTTAACTCAAGGTTTTGAGAATAGTTAGCTTCAGGTGAAACCAGGTGTCATGGCAACACAGTATTTTAAGAGAAACTTCCTTTTAAATTTGTATAGAGAACGGAAAAAAATATGGCCAGTTTGTTTCCTCCTGCTGCTTAAGAGAGAGAAAAATGTCTGGCACTTGCAGCCTATTTCCTCGGTTTGGAGACCCCTGGCCTTCGTGCCTGTTACCCTCTCAATGCCCAGTCTGGGTTAGGTGTCTTTCCCGTGTATTATCAAAAGCACTCTTTTCCTCCCCACAGTATAGCACTTGCCACACCAGATCGTACGTCACTGTCGACCCCTGCTGTGGAGACTGTGTGTGTTCACTAAACTCTTTCCTTTGTTTTCCGTGGGCTCAGCTATGTTTCCCAACCTCCCCTGCAGTTAGCTGTGACCATGTGACTCAGTCTGGTCCATGCGGCGTGGGTGAAGTGATGTTTGCCACTTCCAGGCTTGGCCTCATCATGAAAACTACCCATGTAGGCTCCTAAACTCTCTTTTGGATCTGCTGGCTGAATGGAGAGGGTTCTGTAGACATAAAAGGAAATGGAAGGAGCCTTGGACCCAGAAAGACAGCATGGAGCAGAACACCTGTCTTCATGCTTGAAGAATCTGGTTTTTTTTTTTGCATGTGTGCTAAGCCACTGAGAATTAGCTATTTGTTTGTGTGTTTTTGTTAGTGAAGTTATCCCACCCTGACTAACACAGTTCCACATTAGAATGAAAACCTCTTGAGAATAGAAATTTCCTCTCTCTTTTCTGCCAGGTATCCCTTGCTTTGGGTAGACTCTGGCAGTTGGTGATGGACAGGGAGGCCTGGCGTGCTGTGGATCATGGGGTTGCAAAGAGTCGGACACGACTGAGCGACTGAACTGAACTGATTCCTTGCTTTAGTATAGTGCCTATCACACAACAGGCACTTAATTGCATTTTTTTTTTTTTCATTATACTGGGAAATATTTCACTCTTTGGCCTCTTCCTTTGTTCTTTGAAATAACCAACTCTCTGACCCTCGCTGGTTCAATCACGGCCACATAAAGGAATTCCTTCAACAGCAGCTTTTTACCTCAAGGAGGCAGTGATGACAAGTGGCTTTTTTTTTTTTTCTGCTGTTACTCTGCCCCCAATACCCCATTCTATTTCTGCTCCTCCATCAAAATCGTAAACATTTTTTTTAATGAAATAAACGTAACTGTCTCAACATTTGTCAAGTACCGGAGTGAGTGTTAGTCAATCAGTTGTGTCCAACTCTTTGTGACCCCACCAACTGTAGCCTGCCAGGCTCCTCTGTCCATGTAACTCTCCAGGCAAGAATACTGAAGCGGGTCACCATGCCCTCCTCCAGGGGATCTTCCCAACCCAGGAATCGAACCTAGGTCTCCTGCATTATAGGCAGATTCTTTACCATCTGAGCCACCAGGGAAGTGTCCAATACCTACTATGTGCCAAAATAGCTTTAACTTTGCAGTGATGTATCAGCAATTTCTTATATCTCCTCACAGCTCTATGTTGAAACTAACAGTAAATCCTTTTAAAAGAGGACTGGAGTCACCTATGGTGATTGTCCTCCTTGGCAACGAGGAAGGGAGGAAAGAAGCTGACTCTCACATGTAAACTCTGCGTTGCGAAGAAGATGACACCCGGGGGCAAAATGAAAGGCAGAAGCTTTCCCCCAATTTTTATGTGTTTAACAAGAATACTCAACAAAGCATTTAAGGATCAAAAAGATCAGTGTCAACAAGGTGCTCTGATGTAAAATGAGTCAGAAATATTCTTGCTATTACCCCCAGCACACATTACATGCAAGTATTGCTGAACCTCTAACCAATGTTTTGGAGTAGTATTTGAAACACCAGTGATATCACCTGGGGTATCTTTTTAGAAAAATATTTGTTTATTTATTTGGCTGCACTGGGTCTTAGTTGTGGCACATAGGATCTTCAATTTTCTTTGCAGCGTGCGAACTCTTTAGTTGCAGCATGTGGGATCTAGTTCCCTGACCAGGGATCGAACCCATGCCCCCTGCATTGGGAGTACCAAGTCTTAACCACTGGGCCACCAGGGAAATACCTGGGGGTAACTCTTTAAAATTGCAAATTACGAATTTTTAATTAGCTTTCCTCCCAGTAAAGTTCTAGGGACATTGCTACTTAGCCTGTTTCTTTTTTTTTTTTAAATCACCCATTTTCAACACACAAACTGGGAACAACTTTAGCATCTCCCATTCTGTCAAATCCCTTCCCCTTTTGTTAATAACTAGCTAATGTCCCTGGTAGGAAACCACCCCAAAATAGCTGCAGGATTTTCTTCCTGCTGCATTGGTTGGGGTGGGACAGTCACAGGTGCCCTCCATGGCCTCTGCGTATTATTTTTCTTTCATCACTAAACTGCAAAGCATGGCCAGTTCATATCCCACAGGTCATGGCAAATTTATGCAACCAGGAACTTGGCTCAGGTTAAGGTATTTACTGATTTTCTTTTCATCTCAAAAACACCCACTGGAGTTCTCAATGTTAGTGAATGTGTCAAATGATACAGCCACCTCTGAAAAATTGTTTGATAGTATCCACTAAAGTTAAAACATATCTTCTGTTTAACTAAAGATAGTTAAACCTATTTTCTGACCCATTGGTGGGAAAGTTCTTTACCTCTAGTGCCACCTGGGAAGCCCCATAAATACTGTATCAGTTCAGTTCAGTCACTCAGTTGTGTTCAACTCTTTGCAACCCCATGAACCACAGAACGCCAGGCCTCCCTGTCCATCACCAACTCCCGGAGTTCACTCAAACTCACGTCCATGGAGTCGGTGATGCCATCCAGCCATCTCATCCTCTGGTGTCCCCTTCTCCTCCTGTACTGTATAGATTGTTGCAAATACAATGTAAATGACATGTAAATAGCTGCTTACAAATGGCAAATTCAAGTTTTGCTTTTTTGGAACTCTGGAATTTTTTCTCAAATATCTTTTGATCCATGGTTTGTTGATTCTGTGGATGTGGAACCCTGGGGTTCAGAGGTCTGACTATATTTACCCCCATCACCTACCACCAGGTGGGTTACTAGCTAAAACCTCATTGCCCTTCTGTAGCCAAATGTAGCTGTTGCTGATCCTTTCTTCATGTCTCTTTGAAATCTTCTAATTTCCTTTTTTTTTTTTTTTGCCCATTTCCATCTTTTTCACAAATTGGCTTCAGCTTCTAGTACCTTGATTGGTGGATTTAAACAGGACCTATGACCAACCTAGACAGCATATTAAAAAGCAGAAACATTACTTTGTCAACAAAGGTCCATCTGGTCAAGGCTATGGTTTTTCCAGTGGTCATTTATGGATGTGAGAGTTGGACTCTGAAGAAAGCTGAGTGCCAAAGAATTGATGCTTTTGAACTGTGGTGTTGGAGAAGACTCTTGAGTCCCTTGGACTGTAAGGAGATCCAACCAGTCCATCCTAAAGGAGGTCAGTCCTGGGTGTTCATTGGAAGGACTGATGCTGAAGCTGAAACTCCAATACTTTGGCCACCTCATGTGAAGAGCTGACTCATTTGAAAAGACCCTGATGCTGGGAAAGATTGAGGGCAGGAGAAGAAGGAGACGACAGAGGGTGAGATGGTTGGATGGCATCACCGACACAATGGACATGGGTTTGGGTGGACTCTGGGAGTTGGTGATGGACAGGGAGGCCTGGAGTGCTGCGGTTCATGGGGTCGCGAAGAGTTGGACATGACTGAGTGACTGAACTGAACTGAGCTGAACTGAACCTGTGGTTTGGGACACAGTCCACATAGGTTTGCCAAACAGAATGAATGTCATACAAAAGCAGCTTGGTGAACTGCTGGCAACGGCAGGTTTAGGATGCTAAAAGCTAAGGTTCTGGGAAGCCAAGATGAAGATGGTTAAATAAACTATTACAGTTAGATAAGAAATACAAAACAGAGCACAAAGGCCCATGAAAGTCCCCACATTTCTAGCTCCTTTCATCGTAGCTTTTTGCTCAGAACTTCACAAACTATAAAATTCAGGTTTTTCAGGGCAAAAGTGCCAACCCATTTGGACAGAATTCAACTTTTGTTCCAAAGGGAACAAATGATTCTCTGCCCACAGTTGAGTCATAGCAAGCTAATCCAAACTAAGAAAAAACTTCAAAGCATCAAATATCCCTCTTTAAATTACTGAACATTCTGAGTCACCCACGGAAAGGAAAATAATGGTGAATTAGGAGAAACTAAGGGACCTTTTTGACTTGGAGGAGGAGTCTGTCCTTGAGGACAAGCAACTATCTTTGCTGATTACTGTTAATGGAAAGAAGATAGGGCATGAGAGTGGTCACTTCTTGAAGGAACCCAACTTGCTAAGAAGTCACAATGCTCTGGGCTTCTTAAGTGGCTCAGTGGTAAAAGAGTCTGCCTTCCAATGCAGGAGACACTGGAGACATGGGTTTGATCCCTGGGTGGGGAAGATCCCCTGGAGGAGGACGAGGCAACCTACTCCAGTATTCTTGCCTAGGAGATCCCATGGACAGAGGAGCCTGACTGGCTACAGTCCACGGGGTCACAAAGAGTCGGAAACGACTTGGCGACAGAACATGCATGCATGTTTGATGCTCTAGGCTGGTGGTTCTCAACCTTGGCTGCATGTTGGATTTCACATGGTGCCCTAAAAACCACTGAGGTCTGGATTCTACCCTAGAGACTCTGATTTAATTGGTCTGGGCTGTGGCCTGAGCATCGAGATTTTTAAAATCTCCCACATGATTTCAATGTGCTGCCAAGGTTGAAAACCACTGACCTAAGTTCCAGAACCCAGCAGGGAACTTAGCAGGCTACCAAACATTCAGTAAATACTTGTTACCATTGGTCATAATAATTTTAAAAAAGAATTTTTATTGAGATAAATTTCACATAACATAAAATTCACCATTTTAAAAAAAATTTATTTATTTTTAATTGGAGGGTAATGCTTTATAAAATTGTGTTGTTTCTGCCATATATCAACAGTCACCATTTTAAAGTATTTAATTCATGGGATTTTAGTATACTGACAGAGTTGTGTGACCAGCACTATTATATAATATCAGAACATTTTCATCACTGTAGACTCTGTATCTATTAATGGACAACCCCTATTCCCCCTTCCTTCAAGCCCCTGGCAACCATTTAATCTGTTTTTTCTCTTTATAGGTTTACCTATTCTGGACATTTCACATAAATGGAATCATACAGTATGTGGCCTTGGTGTCCAGCTTTTTCAGTTAGTGTAATGTCGTCAGGGCTCAGTCATGTTGTTATATGTATCAGAGCTTCACTCCTTTCTATGACTTAATAACATTCCATGGGTATACACTCATCAGTTGATGGACATGTGCATTATTTCCAATTAATATGGAAATTGCTGCTTCGATCATTCATGTACAAGTTTTGTGTGTGTGTGTGTGTGTGTGTGTGAATGTATATTTTCGTTTCTCATGGGTGAATAGGCAGCTAGACGTGGCATGACTGGGTCACACGGTAAATCTGTATTTACCTTTTGGAGGAACTGCCAAACTGTGTCCACAGCGGCTGCACCATTTTATACGTCAGCACGTGAGGATTCCAGTTTTTCCGTATTGTTGGCAACATTTATTGTTCTCCATTTAAAATGACATATAGTGCCTATGAAGTGGTACTCATTGTGATTTTGATTTGCATTTTCCTGGTGACTAACTTGCTGAGCATTTTTCATAAACTTATCAGTCATTTGAATACCTTCTCTAGAGGAATGTCTGTCTAAAGCCTTTGCCTATTTTTAAAATGGGTTATTTGTTTTTGTTTTTTAATTGTTGAGCTGTAAGAGCTTTTTATATATTTTGGCTGTTGGATCTTTATTCCATACATGGTTTTAGAAATATTTTCTCCCACCCTACGGATTGTCTTTTCACTTTCTCAATAGTGTCCTCTGATGCATAAAAGCTTTTAGATGAAGTCCAATTTACCTATTTTTCTTTGATTACTTGTGTATTTGGTATCATATCTAAGTGACACTAATTTTGATAAATAAAGCCATTTTTTTCTCTTTAGCTGGGGCAGGCAGCATCTGAGATGGCTCCAAATCCCGACGCCGGAGATTCATGCTCTTGTGGAATCCCCTACTCCTGACTGGGTTAGACCCCACGACAAAAGTGATGGGGTGTCACTTCCAAGATTGGGTGACAGGAAGACTGCTGCTTGCTCTGTTTTGCTCACTCTTCCTCACTCTGAGGGATCCTGCTGCCCTGTGGAGAGGCCCACACGCCAAGAACTGAGGGATGTTTCCAGTCAACAGCCAGCCTGGAGCTAGGCACCCACCTAAGCTGCATCCAGATTCCAGACCCACAGAAACTGAGATAACAAACGCTTATTATTTGAAGGCAGTGAGTTGTAGGGTAGTTTATTACACAACAGTAGATAACTCACACGATGACTTTCTGCAAAGGCAAAACAAGGAAAAACGATCAACTAGACTAAGGCCCTGGCAGCCAAGCACTCTTGCCTCTGAAGTGCTCAGTCGCTTCAGCCACATCCGACTCTCTGTGACCCCATGGACTGTAGCCCGCCAGGCTCCTCTGTCCGTGGGATTCTCCAGGCAAAAATACCGGAGTGGGTCGCCATTTCCTACTCCGGGGCATCTTCCCAACCCTGGGGTTGAACCCGCTTCTGTTGTATCTCCTGCATTGGCAGGAGGGTTCTTTACCACGAGCACAACCTGGCCACTGGAATTCAGGTGCTTAAGCAAATGGTATTCATTGAGCCAGCACAGTACAAGTTGTTTTATTTACTAAAGGGATTTCCAGCCATATATATACACACATATATATATAATTTATATTTAATATAACGTGCTCAGTCGCTCAGTCATGTCTAGCTCTTTGTGATCCCCATGGACTGTAGCCCACCAGGCAAGAATACTTGAGTGTGTTGCCATTTCCTCCTCCAGGGGATCTTCCCAACCCAGGGATCAAACCTGTGCTTCCCATATTGGCACATGATTCCTTACCACTGAGCCACCTGGGAAGCCCTTAATATAACATACATTAGATGTTATATTATATATTAATATATTAGATGTAAAGTAATATATTTATTAATAAATTAAGCATATGTTTAATGTACTGTGTATTAATACATCAAATTTAATACAACATGTAAATGGATGTACATATTAATATATGCTATATAATAAAAATAAAATATAAATAACTAATTTTAGATCAATAGTACCCATATTTACAAAACACTCATTCAAAGCACCTCAAGCAGTTTATCTCTTCCCTTCTTCCTCTTACCCACAACTGTCTGCAGTACCTTCAAATTGGTATGAGGTTACAGAATACAAGTAGTTATAATATCTGCCTAAACATAATAAGGTTAGGCAAATAACTTCATTATCCAAGTACTATGCAATATAAACAAAGGGACCATATAACATATTCCCGAGACAGTATTGATTTCAAATCTTCTTTTTCACATTAATCATGTTAAGAAGACAGTTTGCCACATATATACCACAAGGTCAAACAGCAACCATTTAAAATCTATTACAAGTTTAAATAATTCAATTGCATCTCAACTACATTACTCCGTTTGCACCAATAATTGGGAGCTACGAGGGTTGAGTTAATGAAACAAGAACAGAGGTTTGGTAATTAATAAATCAGTCATAGACCATCTGCTTTTTTTGAATTTGGCTTTCCCAGGTCTAAGTTGCAGCATGCAGAATCTTTAGTTGCCGCATGCGGGATCTAGTTCCCTGACCAGGGATTGAACCCCAGCACACCACAGTGGGAGCGCAAAGTTTTAACCACTGGACCACCAGGGAAGTCCCAGTCATAGATCATCTTCAAAAGCCCAGAAAATTTCAAAATAGCAGCAACCTAAGAGTTCCTGTTTATGAATTTAACTGCATCTAAACAAGGATATTAAGCAGGAAACTTGCTTACACAATCAGGGAGAAAAGCCACAGCAGGGTCAGGTCTAACTCAGATCCCAGACAGAGGGTTGTTTTGCTTCCAGGAGCTGAGCAGCTGGCCGGAGGAAACTGAGAGAGAGCCTTTGGTATTCCTGCCCTGGCCAACGCGGTCATTCCTTTCATCTTTTCTCATCAGGAGTCCGCTTTGTTGTCCAGTCCTGGTATAAAATATTTATTCCATAAAAGCACATAACTGTCTTGTCTGAAGATTATAAGGGGTCTTTTCCTTCACTTTCTGCTCCTTTGTCCACTACACTCCTTGATGCTTGAGGAGCATGGAGAACAATTAGAAAAGCAAAGACAAGGAATTAGAACCATCTGAGTCACTCAGTAAAATTAATTTATCTTTTTTAGAATCTGTGACTTATTAGAGGATATTAAAAAGCTTGGTGAGGTACACCCAAATTCCCCAAACACAGACTAAATGCAGCTCATTTCAATACAGTAAACATGGAGGGGATGGCCCCCCAGGTGGCAGACACGGGGCTGGGCACGGGGGTTAGGGATGGATGAGGCCTGGACCACTCTCACTAGACAGGCTGCTCAGCACCCAGCCTCCACGTTTCATGCAAATAGCCAATCATTATGTTGTACAACTGAAACTAATATAACTCTAGATGTCAGTTACATCTCAATAAAATTTCTTAAATTGATATAGTTGAAAAAAAAAGCTAATGGCCTTGACAAGTTTCAGGGTTTCGAGGGGTGGGGGGCATGGAGAATTCCATCAGCCCTAGGTGGTGGAAGCAGGAGAGGAGAAGTGACTGGAGCAGAGAAGAGCTTATTCCCCTTTCTCTATCATCACGGTACCTCCCAGGGGGAGCCACCCAGGGCCCTGGGACTCCAGCCCACACAACCAAAACCTTGGGAAGCTAAATACCACTCGATATGCACAGTGGCAGGGCCTTCCCTGGTGCCTCAGATGGTGAAGAATCTGCCTGCAGTGCAGGAGACCTGGGTTCGATTCCTGGGTCAGGAAGATCCCCTGGAGAAGGGAATAGCAACCCACTCCAGTATTCTTGCCTGGAGAATTACATGGACAGAGAAGCCTGGTGGGCTACAGTCCGTGGGATCGCAAAGAGTCAGTGACTTTCACTTTCACACACAGCGGCAGGCTCCCTAAGGAGTTGATCAGAAAATGACTAAAGCTGTCATCAGACAACTCACAGAAAAGAAAGCGGATGTGTTCACACAACGCCCTTTCTGCAGATGCAGGGCCTACCAATGCTGGACAAAGTTACAAACCTTTGGGCTGGTTTCTGAGACCCTTTCCCCTTCCATTTCGTGCCCTAGTCTCCCGTGGTCGGGGGTGGGGGGTGGTGGCCGTTGGTGTGGCCCATACCTTCCTCCCTCTCACTTGCTTCCATCAAAACTTACTTGTCTAGTGTCTCATTCCTTCAGGGTTTGCTCTCTGCCGACTATCAGGCAGACGTCATCTAAGAGCATCACCAAAGAGCACATTTACATTTTAAGACAGGCCTCTGGTGCCTCAGCTTAGAGGAGTATTTGATGTGAGGTTGCTGGGGAAGCACTGTGGCGTTTAGGGGTAGGAAACTCAATATAGTAAGGTTTCCACCCCTTCCCTCCCCCCGCCTTAGTAATAAAGTTGTTACATTCACCATCCTCTTAATGTTTTGGACTCAAGCCTTTCCATTTGATGAAAAACAGTTTTAAAAATCCACCTGATCTGGTGGACTGTGTTCAGAGGTATTCAGTGTCTGCAAAGGTGGCCAAAAATGTAATTGTTGGCAATGAATAGGAAGGGAAATCTTAGGGTTTAGTAGCCAGGATGTGACCATCACTGCCCCACAGAAGCAATTCAGAGCTTGCTTCAAAGTTGGGCAAGCTCAAAGGAAAAACAACCAAAGGTCGTCAGGAGCGCACCTTCTCACTCAGGCGCTGGGGAGGACGCAGGAAAATCAGTCACGCTATCAGACAGCCTAAAATACATTAACAGAGATGAGCCTCCATGCAAATAAAATATGTGGCCAAATAATATTTTCAAATATGGATTTCTTCCTTTTCGTCTCTGTAGGGCTCCTTTCCCTTCCTTCCATCACAGCGGGCTCTGGCCTCATTGCCTTGAGGAGGGGTTTCTCAGGGGAGAAAACATATAGTTTGAAAGTATTTTTGCTTCTTGTTCCAAAAACTTAATCGTTTAGAGAATCCTGGGGGTGGAGGACATTGCAGAAAAAATTAAGAAAGAGAATCCATGTCATCTCCAGACTGGAAGGTGTTTTTAACAGGTGGGAGTCAAGAGGAAAAAATGAGAGGTGGTGGATTCCAGGAGCAGAAAAGGTCTGTGTCTGCCTTTGCAGCAGGCTTCCCAGGTGGCGCTAGTGGTAAAGAATCTGCCTGCTGGAGACACGCTGGCTTCCATCCCTGAGTCAGGAAGATCCCCTGGAGAAGATGCCTGGAGAATCCCATGGATAGAGGAGCCTGGTGGGCTACAATCTACAGGATCGCAAAGAGTTGGACACGACTGAAGCAACTTTGCACACAGCACTACTGTGTGTTATAGTCACGACTTTGCAGCACAGTCACTACTCAGGCAAACAATCCCAGAGAGAAGATGGCTGTGTCGAGACAGACAGGATCAGAGGTAACCCTGCCAAAGACTCCCACATGCCAGTCACAAGGGAAAGCAGCAGAAAGCGTGAAGACTTGTAAGGAGCTTGTGGAGAGAGATGACGTGTCTAAGCAGTAACCTGCATGGGCCAAGGTCCAGAGGATCCTCCCCACCTCACCCCATCCCCACCACTCAGCATCTTGGCATTCAGAGGTTCCTGGAACCCCAGAAAGATGGGAGGCTGTTTTTCCACCTTCTCAGCATAGTAAGGCTTGAGGTCAGAAAGCAAGCTGAGTTAGAATAAAGACCTGGGGTTTTGTTTGTTTCATAGACCTGAGTTTATGCCCAGGATTCAAGGCAGAGAAGGTGGTGAGTGGCCAGAGTGGGGAGTGGGTAAGTGGCTCCAGGGCTGGAGGAGACTGAGGTCTGATTGTGAGAATGAGTTTGAATTCTCCAGCATTATGGAGTTTCCACTACAGAGAAAGGGTTACAGAACTGGTTCTCCCTTGAGTAAAAGCTGTGTTCTGATGAAGTGAGATTGCTGATCAACAAGATACTAACAGGAAAGCACTTTGTCAAACACCTTCAAATAGTGTTTGCTGATACAGTGACTCCTGTAGTGAGAATTGCAAAGATACAGAGTTTTCTTACCAAATCAGTTGAAGAAGATTTGGAACTTATCCTATAAAGGGTAAAATTTGTTCCTCTGAATAGATTGATTCAATGTTCATAACAGTCACCCAAATGAGAAAGCTTCTTTTGGCAATGGGAGCAAGACATTCTATTGCTCTCTTTTTGTTCTTAATCCTTATGCCCTTGCAAAATAAACAATGCACCTTTAGGCAAAGTAAACAAAGAACTGAAAGCATGTTTTAGCCTTGATGATTCAAGATTTCCCCAAGGCTCAGCCATCTCTTTATCCGCCAATTTACCTCTTTCCTTTAATGAACATACTTTATTAACTGGGGGTCAGTTTTGCATTTTCAGATAAATTGATCAAAGTGCAGAGTTTCCATATACTTCCTCACTGCTACTCCCCACCCTCCAACTTCTCCTGCTAAGCTCAGTCATGTCCAACTCTTTGCAACCCCAAGCACTGTAGCCTGCCAGGCTCCTCTGTCTATGGAATTCTCCAGGCAAGAATGCTGGCATGGGTAGCCATTCCCTTCTCCAGGGGATCTCCCTGACCCAGGAATTGAACCCAGGTCTCCTGCATTGCAGGCAGATTGTTTACTGTCTGAGTCACCAGGGAAACCCAGTATCTTTTATTAATGTGGTACAATTGTTACAATTGATGAGCCAGTACTGATACATTATTATTAAGTAAAGTCCACTGTTTAAATTAGGATTCTCTCTTTGTGTTGTGTAGCATAGGGATGTTGACAAATACATAATAATACACATCCACTGTTACAAGATCATGCAGAATAGCTTCATTCCCCTAAAAATCCCCTGTGCGCCATCAGTTTTTCCTTCTTCCTTTCCCTCCCAAAACTGTCTACCACTCCAATTGACTTTTATCATTAACACAACTCTAGAGAAAATAAGGACCTCGTAAATGTCAGCAGTATTTACATAGGTTTAAACTAAGTCCACATCTTTCCCAGTAGGCAAGCTTCTATTTTGTCGATAGTTGAAATAACTGTACTATTTTGAATTCTAATTGTTTTCAGTCAACATTATTTCAGAGATCTATTGCCATGTGCAAGCAGAGTTCACATACTTATCATCTCTAATCTTGTCATAATTTTAAAGATGAATTACTTCATAGTTGCCACGATTTTGCAGGATTAATTGCCCTACAGTTTTTAGATGTTTGTTCAATTTCTAGCTCTTCTACATAAACATTTGCCATTGAATCACAGTTTGATTCTTTACCCATGAACTAAATGATGTCTTAGTTTTTGTCCATATTTTACTCAAGGAACAAGCTTTTGTAGTTCTTTCATAGGTCAAGTTCATTTCCCAAAGGAATAGTGTATGAGGAGTTCATTCCTAGAGTACAAAAATCTGTGCCTATTGCAGCACATTTTTACTTTAATGCTCCCTTTAATTTTTAAGCACTATTTAAAATTTCCCCACAGGGCTATCTCTTAATGTGTGCTAAGTCGCTTCAGTCATGTCCAACTCTTTGCAACCCTATGGACTATAGCCCGCTAAGCTCCCCTGTCCACAGGATTCTCCAGTCAAGGATACTGGAGTGGGTTCCTATGCTCTCCTCTAGGGGATCTTTCTGACCCAAGGATCAAACCCACGTCTCATGTCTCCTGCATTGGCAGGAGGGTTCTTTGCCACTAGCGCTGCCTGGGAAGCCTTAATAGCATGGTATTAATTTGGTTGATGGCCTTATAAATACCATTTATCATATATAACTTTCATTCTGTAGTTTTTGACTTATAGCTGTATTTTTCAAGGTTTAGTTTTAGCAATATCCTGACTTGAATAGTATTTGATAGGATTTATAAAGCCTTTCAAATTATAGCAATAGCATATGTCAGAAAAGTCTCAAAGAGTCACACACCACTGAGTAACTGAACACGCAGGCATGTCAGGATAACAATGTAATTCATGCTAAAATGACAAATAGGATTCCAGATGTCTTCAAGTAACCATAGTTCTGCTGACGCTGAGGATGAAGCAGACTACAGCATGCCAGCTAACAGGACTCTGCCAGGTGCTGGCAGTGAGAGAGAACAGTTCACAAGTCACTTCCTTAGGCAGCAAGGCAGTATTTCTATATCATACCACCATTGTTGGGACCTGGAGTTGAAACAAAGATTTTTTTAAACTAAAGACCTTTGAGATTCAGCAGATGTGGAAAGAAACCTTCTCAGAGCTTCCCTTACTGACTAAAAACAGTAGCTTCTGGGAAATGAGGCTGCCATAAATCCCCTCTGTGGCTCTGAAGGCAGAAAGACTACTGCACCTGCATAAACAAACATTATTACAAACGTCTTATCCCATTTGTTCTCCTAAAAATCCACCTGTCTTTCCTAAGGAAACCCTTTTTCCTCCCTCCCTTGTCCCTAAATCTATAAACCTCTAATTTAAACCATTTAAAGAACTGCTTCTTTTGTTGGTTTTCATATGCATACAAATAAACCCTTTTCTCTTGTTAATCTCTCTTGTGTTAATCTCTCTTTAATTCATAGGCTCACAGACACTAAACCTCACAGAGTAAAGAAGTTTTTCCTTTCTAACATTTTAGATTCACAAGAATCAAATTTGCTTACCATGCATTTCCACAGCTGAATGCAGCCCTCCGCCTGCCCCACTGAATTTCATATACGCCTTAAAAACATTAGAAATTTGTTTTCTTCTTTTCAAGCTGCAACTCATTTTATCTGCTCACCAAAAAAACATTTGTGTGTGTGTGTGTGTGTGGAATGTAATCTTTTTAATTATTTTAAGAAAATTGATGTGTTACTTTTTGGTTTTTTAAGAAAATTTACATTATACTAGTTTCAAGTTGTTGTTCATTAAGTTCTGTCCCAGTCTTCCTGACTTCAGGGACTGCAGCACACCAGGCGCATCTGTCCTCCACTATCTCCTGGAGTTTGCTCGGATTCATGTCCACTGAGTCGGTGATGCCATCCAACCATCTCATCCTCTGCTGTCCCCTTCTCCTTTCGCCTTCAGTCTTTCCCAGCATCAGGGTCTTTTCCAAGGTGTCAGCTCTTTGCACCAGGTAGCCGGAGTATTGGAGGTTCAGCTTCAGCAACAATCCTTCCAATTAATATTCAGGACTGATCTCCTTTAGGATGGACTGGTTGGATCTCCTTGCCGCCCAAGGGACTCTCAGGAGTCTTCTCCAACACCACAGTTCAAAAGCATTAATTCTTTGGCACTCAGCCTTCTTTATGGTCCAACTGTTACATCCATACACGACCACCGGAAAAACCATAGCTTTGACTAACCCTATTAGTTTCAAGAGCACATATAATTATTTGATATTTGCATATATTGTAAAATGATCACCACAATATGTCTACTTAACATCTAAGGATTTTCTTTTTTTCAACATGAAAAACCTCCAAGGAACTAAACAACAGCAACTAATTTAAAGAGGCTTTGTCCTGGCTGTGTAAGAATCAGTCTGATTCCTGGGCTATGATTTTCTTTTCCTTCAGAGTTACTTTGCAGAAATAGGAGGTAGGCTGTAGCTGTGGTCTGCCGTTTTCCATGCAGTTCTTACAGCTTGCTGCTGCAGGAAAAGGCTTTGAAACAGCCATTTTTCAGCTTACTTCTTACATTTGTTTCAGTAATATAGATGCTGAAGAACCCCAGCCTGCCAGCCTTGTCTGTGACTCTGAGGTGCTGCCTAAAACTATCACAATATTGTTAATCAGCTATACCCCAATACAGAGTAAAAAGTTGGGGAAAAAAAAGAACCATTCCGTGTGTATCAAACCTATGGAGACGAGTTTTTTTTTTTTTTTTTAAACAAGGAAGTTATAGGAGTTTTTAAACATATTTTAGAGATTAATCAGATTAACCCCTTTTCAGATATACAATTTACAAATATTTTCTTCCATTCTCTAGATTGCCTTTTTACACAGCTGATTGTTTCTTTTGCTGTGCAGAAGGATTTGAGGCTGAGCTAGTCCCACTTGTTTATTTTTGTTTTATCTTTTTGGAATGAAAATTCATGCCTGGAAGGCTACAGTCCTTGGGGTCACAAAGAGCCGGACATGACTGAGCTATTAACACTTATACCTTACACTACCTGGTGAACCCATACTATTTCTGTGATCTGTGTAATTTAGAGCCTTGCTACTGAAAGTGGGGTTCACACACTCAGTAGACAGCATGTGAGGAGACAAACTGTGTCTACCCCCGGCCAAGACCTTAGAATGTGACCATATTTGGAGGTAGGGTCTTTAAAGAGATAAATTAAAATGAGGTCATTAGTGTAGGCCCTAATCCTATATGCCTGGTGCCCTTTTAAGAAGGAGTTTGGACACAGACATGCAGAGAGGGCAGACGTGTGAAGGGACAGGGAGAAAGACGGCTGCTGTCTGTAAGGCAAGGAGTGAGGCCTCAGAAGAAACCAACCCTGCTGATACCTTGATCCTGGATTTCTAGACTCCAGAACTGTGAGAAAGTAAATTTCTGTTGTTTAAGTCTCCAAGTCTGTGATTCTTTGTTATGGCAGTCCTCAAAAACTAATACGGAGCATTAACATCACCTGGGAGCATCTTAGACGTACTCATTTTCAAGCCCCAACTCAGACATACCGAATCAGAATCTCTGGGGAGTGAAACCCCAAATCTGTGTTTTAGTAAGTCCTCTGAATGATACCTGTGCAGCTAAAGTTTAAGTAGCACTGACCCGGAGAAGTGTTTCTCAAGTTGTGCACCAGCCATCACCTGGGCAGCTTAGGTAAAGGAGCAGTGCCTGGGCCTCACCATAACATTCTGGTTCAGCTGGTTGAGGGTCGAATGGGCAGCGGCCGCAAAGGCAGACCTGGTTTAGATATTTTCTAAAGCGGCCCTGTTGACTCTAAGGGACAGCCAGGGCTGAGCTCCCCAGGTCTAGAGCCTGCTGACGTGGTCTGGAAACCTGCAGAAGAGATGGCTGAGTGTGGGTACTTTGGGTAAACTGAGGCAGCTTACTAACCTCCTAACATAAGAGGCCTCATCAGTAGTGTGTGATTTCAAGAGCAAGACGGATTCCTCCTCTAGAAATGATGACCCATCCCTCTTCTACCTGCAAATCCTCAGCTCTTCTCTATGACTTGGTGTGATGGTTAGTTTAATGTATCAACTTGACTGAGGTGCCCAGACCAAACATTATTTCTAGGTATGTCTGTGAGGCTGTTTCCAGATGAGATTAGCCATTCGAATTGGTGGACTCAGTATATGGCCCTCCCCCACGTGGCTGAGCTTCATCCCATCCATTGGGGGTCTGAACAGAACAAAAAGCAGAAACGGGTGGAATTTGCCTCTTTTTCCCTTGCCTTGTTTCTAGAGCTCAGACATCTCAACTCATCATCTCAAGACCGCAGACTGAGATTTATATCATCAGCTCCCCTGGGTCTCAGGCCTTCAGACTCCAACAGAATTACGCCACCAACTTGGCTGGGTCTCCAGCTTGCAGATGGAAGATCATGGGTCCTCTCAGCCTCCATATCTTGTGAGCCAATTCCTCACGATAAACTCCATTTAGATAGATATGAAGAAACAAGAAGGAAGGAAGGAACAAAGATAGGAAGAAAGAAAGATTTCTTTCTGCCTCTGTTTCTCTGGAAAAACTTGGACAAGCACAAACACCATGGAGGTAACAGCATCTTACTAGATGGGACCAGCCTGACACCAGATTGAAAGGGGGAAATTCAGGGGTTCTGGACCTGGCGTTATTGCCCTTAGTCTTACATGGACTGGCGATGTGCAAGGGTCCTTCAGAACAGCTTAAGGATGTATGTGGCCATTTCTCTGAGGGCTTAGTAAAGCTTATATTCTAAGCTTCCAGGATTCCTGTTTAGGATTTTATGAACTCTGAGGTATAAATACCTGATTAGATTTGCTGAGCCCTTTCTTCCTGTGTTTGCATTTTAAAAAGGGATACGCTGAGCACCTCATCCATCGTCTCATTTAACCCTCACAACAATGCTGGAAGTAAATTGGGAGAACTTGAACCTAAACCATCTGGACCCACACAGTTCACTGTCTGTATTAGCACGACTTTCACCACTGCCTCCAGTAATATGCTTTAGGAAACTCTTGCCCAGGGAGATAAAACTATACACAATTTTTGCTACTGTCCTGAAAGTACTCCACGGTTCTTATCAATTCTCAAACGTTCCTTTAGAAAACGTGTCCTGATGTGTCTGTTAAGCCCTTGCTCAGTCCTAAACAAGCCCCAAACCTATAAATCCCCCACCACTGCCCTGTCTTCACGAGATGCTGCTAAGACTCTGTCAAGGAAGGGATCGCCCTGACCTCAGTGAACTACAAACTCCGCTTCGCTTTGTCCACCAGTTCCTTCATGGTGCCCTGTGGAGCAGCATTTGACAGCACCATGCTTATATCCATTTTGCAAATTAGGAAATTGAGGCTTAGTTAATTTATCCAAAGATACAGAGCTAGTAAGTGGTGGATCCAGGGTTCAAATCCTGCCATTCAGATTCTAGAAAGCACACTCTCAGTCACATCTACACCACCTCTCTCTACATTTGAAATCATGTAATACAGTCACTTATTCTTCCTCTACCAAGGATCAACCAAGAAAAACAAATACAAACTGAAAGAACATGTGCCCTCAGGCTCCTCTCCTCACTGCCTGGGCTGTGTCTCTGCTGACAAAGGTGGTCACAGGCCAGGACTTCCTCAGATAGGTTGAAGAACCCTTTGGAAGAAAGAGGGGAGAGTTAGGTAATGTGGGAAGCTCCATTTTGTCAGTGACCAGCACATTCCCCTGCCTCAATTCACGCAGCTTCACAGTAGACAATAGTGTGCATAAGTGCATGCTCGGTCGTGTCCAACTCTTTGAGACCCCAAGGACTGGGGCCCGAAGGCTCCTCTGTCCACAGGATTTCCCAGGCAGGAGTACTGGAGTAGGTTGCCATTTCCTTCTCCAGCCGATCTTCCTGACCAGGCATCAAACCTACGTCTCCTGCATCTCCTGCATTGGCAGGAGGATTCTTTACCACTGTGCCATCTGGGAAGCCCCAATCCGACAATCATGGGTCACTTAAAAATCGCAGAGGAGCCAGAACTTAAAACGGATGGCTCTCTGACCGACGCCATGCTTTAAGCTTTGCTGAAGCCAGGACTGTGGTGCTCTCCAAGCCCCAGGACACTCCTGCCTGCTGAGATCATTACAGAAAAGGCAGTGTGTTACCTGGGGTCTGTTACTGCTTTCCTTTGATGCCCATCTGCCTCAGCCACCCTTGCCCATTCAGAGAGCACTGCCCGCCCACCACCATCATGTCCCTGGCATCCCAGGGTGAACACACTCCCCGCTTCACACTGAAGACCAGCAAGCAGCTTCTTCCTGCTCCCCACCCCAGAGCCCACTTTCTCTGTCTCCAGCCTGCTGCCAGCCCTGTCTTGCAATGCAAAGTAGGAAGTCCAACGTCCTGGAAATTCCAGCAGACCACGCCTTGGCAACAGACAGCAGGCAGGCAGATGCCTGCTGCAATGGGTGGGGAAGCTTTCCGACCTGGCGGCACCTCCCAGATGGAGATGAAAACCCAACACAAACGTGTGCCTTCGGGCTCCATCGCCTCACTGCCTGGGCCGCATCTCTGCTGTTAGGAGTGGTCACAGGCCAGGACCTTAGGAAGCAGGATCCTCTGGGGAAGTTAGGAAGGTGGGGGGCTCAGCTTTGCAGGGATAGTGCACTCCTCTGCCTCAGTTCACGCAGCTTCTTACTGACCCACCAGGAGTCACTTAAGTTCAGGTCTGCTACAGGTTAGATCACACATGTCAACGAGGGGACTTAAAACAGCTACTCGAGGAGACGTGTGTGCTCACTCATTTAGCAGACCCAAACCAAGGGCCTGCTCACAAACTGTGGACATCAGCCCACTGCAATCAGCAACCCCTGTGGCCCTCCCCACTCACCACAGCTTCAGTCTCTTGCTCCACCGGCTTATTACCTGTTTGCTCACTGTTGCTGAATAACAAATCAACCCCAAACAGGAACGTTAAACAATAACCATTTTCTTTTCTGACAATTCTGTGGATTGGCTGGGCAGTCTTTCTGCTGGTCTTGTGGGATCGATCGTGTGAATGTGTTCAGCAAGGGGCAAGCTGGCCGCTGGGACGGGACCCCTCTTTCCAGGAGGTCTCTGAAGGTCTCTCGAGGGTTTCTCTTTACGCTGTTCTGGAGCAGTGATCTAAGAAGGCAAGGGCAGAAGCTACAAGTTTCGCTGGGGCCTTGGAAGTCACTTCTGCCACCTCCTGTCAGTCTCAGCAAGTCACAGGGACCCTAGACTCAAGGTGTGGGGGAGTGGACTACACTTCCTGATAGGGTATTGTGTTTTCACTGGGGGTACAACGAGGAAGTGACTCCATTATCCACAAAGACGCGGGAAGCTTCTTAATATTCACTATTAATAATGACTAAGCAGACATAGCCTGCTTACCATGGACGGGGTACTGTGCTAAGCACTTGACAAGAACCCAGTGATAAACATTATCTCCCAATGCTCCCGTTTCCATGTGGAGAAGGACAATTCCCCAGAGAACTCCCTCATTTTGCCCTTGCCTCCCCCCCCCCCATTTCCTCCTTCCCATGGGAGCAGGGACTCCTCTGCTGGTGAATCTAGAAGGAGTGCGTTTCTTCTTCCTTGAGATCTCAGAGCCATAAGCAGTGTGCTCTGTCTGCTCTGGGGGCAGGTGCGCCTGGAGGAGGGGTATTTAGAAATCCAGTTGGTTCACTAAAATCACCTTCCCCAAACAGCTTAATCGATGGTAAAGGAGTTATGCTGAACTCCATCTGTCTGGGTTTCTTGACTGTTTCTGAACTACGGCAAGGAAAGGATGGGTGTAATTTATTGGAGACTTTCAAATCTCAACAGCACACACTCTTAGCTCCTTTTCATTGAGAAGTAATTTGTACAAGGTTGCACAGCTAAGACTCTGTGAAGCCTCACTCCGGAACCAACCACTTTGGACAGAAACAGCACCACCTTCACCCCCTCTCCTAGACTGCAGGGAGCCACGTAACATTTATGCTTCCATTTTCCTTCCTTCAACCAAGTCCAGGTTAACAAACGAAAGTCAGCTTCTTCTCCGTTTCCACTTGTTCTTCACCTCTTGAGAGTCAAGCAGTTGGAACCCAGAGATCAACAGAGGCATCCTGACCTTGGAAAATTCAGTTAGGGTTGACTCGAAACCCTTTCTCACCAGAAGTGTGTTGAAAGTTCTAAGTCTCGCCCACCCCCCTAGATTTGGGGCAGGAACACCAGTTTATCTCATTTTACCTTACTTTAGTGGGTTGTGACTCCACCATCCTATTTCCACCAAATTATAAAATATCTTACCATCTTGATTGTGCTATTTCTCCCCTACACTAGCCATGGAATACAGACAAATTACCTTGACTTCCCCACTTACACAGCCCTAAGACCAACCGTGTAGGAAGCAAGCAGACCAGGCTGGTGGCGGGCAGTGTTGCAGGAATTTTGTGCTGCTCAGGCCTCTCAAGCCTCTGTTGAGACCTGTAACTGTCCATCCTTGCTCCCCTCGGACATTCCACTTCATTATGTAAAACTTCAAGCATGTCTAATAGAAGAGAGAGTATTACAATGAACCCTATGCTTCCATCACTTAATTTCAACAATTACCGACTCACAACCAAGAGTCGTTTCATCTATATGTCTCATCCACTCCCATTGGGATTATTGCAAAGCAGACTTTAGCTAGGACATCCCAAGTGGCACTAGTGGTAAAGAACTCACCTGCCAATGCAGGAGACATAAGAGATGCGGGTTGATACCTGGAGGATCCCTGAAAGCTCCCCTGGAGGAGGGCATGGAAACCCACTCCAGTATTCTTGCCTGGAGAATCCCATGGACAGAGGAGCCTGGTGGGTTGCAAGGAATTGAACATGACTGAATCAACCCAGCACACACACGCAAACTCTAGATGTCACTTCATTCACAAATGTCTCAGCTTCCATCTCTAAAAGAACTGCTTTTAAAAGCATGACCAGGACCAGGCTGCTAGAGAGCAGCCCCCGCTCGCCACGACTAGAGAGGAGCCCCCGCTCGCCACAACCTGAGAAAGACCACACACAGCAACAAAGACCCAGCACAGCTGAAACATAATATTTTTTAAAAAGCTTTTAAAAACATAACCACCATATCAATACCCTCCTAAACATAAGCAACAGCACTTCTCCAATACCAGCGAGTACCAAAGCAGGATTCCTCGCCTCCTGGTCCTACCTCTCAGCATCCCTCAGTCCCAACCACCGCTAACTGAGATGACTTGCACGTGTGTATCTCTGGCAGCTCTCAGGTCTCTACGCTGCCACCCAGACCCAAGGACCACCTACCTGAACGCGGTGGACTGCCTCCCGGGCAGAGCAGGCTCAGGGCCTACAGCCCACAGTACTTCTAGGAACTTACAAAGATGGTTTAGTTCTTTTTATATGAGAAGGAAAAAATGAACTTTTAGTTTAAAAAAAAGTCTTAATGTAAAATACTGATATGTTCATCTTTAATATAGTCATAAAATATAATTTTAATATGGTTCAACTAAGCTTACCTAATGAGAACTTTCAATTAAGCTTTCATCTTAAAACCAGAGGAGTGAAGGACAGAATATTATCAGAGGCAGAATAAAACAGTTTAACACTTATCCTGTGTCCTAGGAAATTTCAGGCCTTTCTGAACTAGTGGCTTTAAAGAAAAAACAAATCCTTTGATAGACTATGAATAGTCTCATTGATGCCATTTTCCAAAATGGACAATATTAACTTACCCAAATTTCACAAATCTAATAATACTATTCTCCACCTTTCTGCTAATAAGGAGCTGAAAATCACTCCAAGGCTTAACAGAGACAGTTAATAAAACCATCTGGGTATAAAAGCTGCAGAAAGGTGAACATTTGCAGCTATAACACTTGACAGCTACAAGAGGTGAGAAGACATTTGAAGCTTCTTAGCAAAATTATTATAACTTTTGGCAGTTAATCACAAGCCTCTGTATAATTCCTCAATGATCTTATTTAATAACTGCTTCTTTAAAGGATTTAGGAAACTTTTAATTCATACACAAACACAAAATAAAGACAAGCACACATACATATGAACACACACACACATATCCACTTCAGGGAGCAAGTAAAAACAAATTCAGATTAAAGTATTGATACAAGTAACCAAGCAGAAAAGTGGCACAGATCAGCTGTCAATCTCCTGGGGTAGTGGTGGAGGTGATGATGGTAGTAGCTGTTATTTTTTGGTTTCCTGCTAGGAATTTTATTTGCTGAGGGGGCTCACCACATTTGAACATTACATTCATTAAGCGCTAAGATTCTTGTGTGCAAGTCAAAGGAGGAGACAGGTAAAAAGTGAACATAATTTAGGGCTTTAAAGACAGAACTGGAGTTTGTGGCAAGCCACAATCTGCCTAAAAGTAGTTTGAATATCACAGACTCTCACCTTTCTTGCTGAATTTTCATAGATATCCTTGAATAGATGTTTCTTTATTTGCTGTTTGTCTTAAGGGTCATTTCCAGAAACTTTAGTTTTTGTTTTACTTGGCTGCGCCAGATCTTAGTTGTGGCATGCAGGATCTTCCATCTTTGTGGAGGCGCCCAAACTCTTTAGTCGCAGCATGTGGGATCTAGTTCCCTGACCAGGGATGGAACCCAGGCCCCCTGCATTGGGAGCATGAAATCTTAGCCACTGAACCACCAGGGAATTCCCCATATTTCATTTTAACCAATAAACCTAGCTTTTTTTCTTTTCCTTCTATCTAAAAAAACAAAAACAAACAAACAACCCCCCCCCAAATCAAACCAAAACAAAAAACAACCAAAACTACTGCATGCTATTACCTCTTCATGACACCAGTTACTAGCTTAACATAAAGGCTTTAGAGATAGAGCTCAATCATCTGTAAAACTGGTTTCCAAATAAGCTCATTTTCATGAAAATCTAGATAGGCCATAAAAGTTACTTTACTCCATAAAATACTAATCCATGGAGATAATAAAACAAATTAAATTTAAAAAATTCTGGGTGGATGCAGTTTGACAAAGCATTATAGTGCTTACCAAATGCCTAGTTTCTGTCACGCATGATAAATGACTCTGAGCGTGAGAGAAGGAAGAGGCTGGTGGAGACGGAATCATTTAATCTATTTCCTGTGGAAACACGAGGCAGCACTGTTTTTTGGGGGGCAGCACTGCCTTCACCCTTAGCTGCATGACATTTATGCTTCTGTAAAATGGAGACGAAAACACTCCACCACAGCAACCCCAAGAACCAAAAGACTCCATCACCTTATTCCCCAGAAGAATCAGTCCTCTTTTGAGCTACAAAAGCTACCCAAGGCTCCCTTCTGCTTCCAGTTGTGATGATAAATAAATAGTAGTAAAACATAAAGTCTACTGGTTTAACCAAACATTTTGAGAAATGAAAAGCTATCATCTAGAATACTGCTTCATAACCTTTTCCAGGTCATGAATTAGTTTCAGACTATGATAAGAACCATGGATGTGGATTTCTCTGGTGGTCTGGTGATAAAGAACCCAACGACCAGTGCGGATGACATGGTTCATTCCCTAGTCTGAGAAGGTTTCACGTGCTTCCAGAGAAACTAAGCCCACACACCACAATTACAGAGCCTGGGTGCTGCAGCTAGAGAAAGATCACAAGCAGCAAGAAGATGCAGCACAGCCAAATAAAGAACCGTGGGTGCTATTCCCAGCACACTGACATACTTGCAATTGTACATGAACTCAGAGAAGATTTATGGACCCTGCAAAGGCTGTCTTCAGACTCTAGGTTAAAAAATTCTGATCCACAGTAAGCAGAAATTACCAACTTCATCAATAATTTGATTTTAATGTATAACTATATTTTTTTATAAAATGATACATCAATTTGGAGCTGAAAGTTACAATTTGACTTATAACTCTATGGCAATATAATCTAGGCATATAAACTCTGGATCTCAATGTTCTCGCTTGTAAACTGAAGATGATAATAATTATCTCATAAGGTCACTGTATTTTCTTTTATATATATCTAGTGCAGCACTTGCCACAAAAATATTGAGTAAATGTTCACTTACTCATTCAAAAAAATATAGTAACCTGTTTCCTAAATTTCATATACAGAGTATAGAAAGCATTTTGACTTATCCACAAAGGCTTCACCGTTTTTCAGTGTTACTTCTTGGTAATGAGGGGGCAATGGAAAAGTAACACGAAGAATGATTTCAGTCTTCAGGATTTATTTGAGAAGACAGTGAGATGAGATCGGCTACTGGAGAACATAGATCTCACCAGGAGAAGAAGAGCAAACCCAGCAAATATAAGGAGGTTTTGTTTCTTCAGGTCAGTCAGAGCAATGAGATCACTAAGACATGCATGAGGAAAGAAGTAAGGATAGTAAGGTGGGCTATCATTTTCTCCTTAAAGCATGCTGGAGTCCCCAGACCTGCTAAAGACATGATTGCAGGTCACAGCAGCGTGTTCCCTAGAGGTCCTGTGTGTACTGAGGGGTGGGGGCTACAAACCAACAGCACCAGACTAGGGAACTGCAGCTTTCTGGTTTTAACGTGTAATAGGTTCTGCCAACTCCTGGATCCTCGGAGAACACTGTGTTTTCAAAGCAGCTGGCTTGACTTTAAAGACTTCTGGATCATAATATACAATATGCATAGGAGTCCTGAAATGGAAAAAAACATTCGACTTGAAATAGGATGAAAGGGAAAGAGAACTAACATTCCTCAGGCATCCACTATATGTTAGGCACCGTGATATTATCCCGTTTTATACTTGATCTTAGCCAAAAGGCCGAGAACGATTTTTATCCCGTTTTGATTTTCATAAGCATCTCATAAAACAGGTATCATTGACCTCCACTATACAGATAAGGAGATGAAGGCTCAGGCAAGTCGTAAGAATGACCTGTGGTCAAACCTAGATTTGTGTCAGATTCCAAAGCCTTTCCTCTTTCCATAGAAAGCAAATTCTGGAAATTCCTCAATAATTTGGCAGTGTTAAAACAAAGCCAGACAGTTCACTAGTGAACTTGAAGAAATCATGTTTTTTTGAAGTTTCCATCCTTAACCACCAAATAAGAATTTTGCTACCAGGATAGAATCTTGAGTACCTGATCTTACTCTTCCCTTTCCTTTGTCAGTGTACGGAGAATGAGTGCCATTTCATTTGATGTTTAACTTTTTTTTTTTTTCCAAAAAAGAAAAACCTATTGCAAAATTTTAAAATATTTTATTATATAACATTGAATATATTTCCTATTCCCTGAGCTCAAGACCACTACAACTTTTTCAGTTATGTTTCCTTAATGGTGCTAGAAAAAGGGGATCAAGTATTATCCCTTGAAGGTAACAAAATGAATTGAGGTTCAGGCAAGTTGAGAGGTCTTCTGAAAAATGAACAGGAATTAGAGGCAAGTTTTTCTTTGTTTAATATATTTCCCGATTTATTTGAAATAGTTCATCCATGTACATGATGCAAAAACGTTCAAAAATTACAAAAGTCTATTTAGGGAAAAGTAAGTCTTCCTCCCATCCTAGCTCCCTAGGCTCCCAAAGTAACCATTGTTACCAGCTGATTATGTACTCCTCTGAGATAATATAAGTGGGCTCAGCCCATAAAGAATCTGCCTGCAATGTAGGAAATTGTAACAATTATGTTTCTGTCCTATAATTTATTTTCCTTAACAATATAAGTATAGATGTGTGTGAGTCACTCAGTCCTGTCCCACTCATTGCCACCCCATGGACTGTAGCCCAACAGGCTCCTCTGTCCATGGAATTCTCCAGGCAAGAATACTGGAGTGCATAGCTAATCCCTTCTCCAGGAGATCCTCCTGACCAAGGGATCAACCCCAGTCTCCTGCATTGCAGGCACATTCTTTATCACCTGAGCCACCAGGGAAGTCCCAAAAATAGAGATAGATTATTCCCCTAATAATATAGATAAATAATCCCATATCCATAATAACAGAGTTGTATCCTAGGTCTAAAGCTCAATACTAGTCCACTATTTAATTGAAGTCTTATCAACAATTCACTGTAAGAAGACCATAGATTTGCCACAATAAATGTAACAAGAGAGATGATTTAAAAAATCTATTGTTTTCCTACAACTCATTTCACTGACCTTAATAGATCAGCTTTTCCCTCAATATCCCCAGGCTTTCCTGTCCCATCTTAGCCTTTAATTGACATACCTTGCATTTGGGTTAGCTAGTTCTTGAACTCTGGGAGATATCCTGGAATGGAGAGCAGCATAAGATACTGGCCAGAGGGCATCGCGGGGAGGTAAGTAATCTTTATGAAGAGGCTTGGCCTTAGCTAGAGCTAGTATTCGAGGGCTAGGGTGGGCCAGCAAGGCAGCATGGGAGATCTATAGTGGAAACAAAATGACAGAAAAATTTCACATCTCTCTTTCCAGGTATAGCCTTTATCGAGTCACCAGTATTTCCCTCCTGATTACTCTCTGAACTGGCCTCTCTGCTTCCCTTCTTGCCCCGTACAATCCAGCCTTCACACAGCAGTTACTGAGGGCGAGAAGGTGCATTTTAACAAGTGTATTCCATGAGCCAGAGAGTGTTTTCAGTGATCTGCCTGTATCATTCCCATGCAATCACCATAATAACTTAATGAGGGATGTACTTTCTAAGGCCCAAGTCAAATCATGTCACTCTCAGGCTTTAAACCTTCCAGCAGCTTTCCATTTTGCTAAGAATAACATTTAGGCTCCTTACTATGGCCAAGAAGGCCCTACATGATCTGCCTGCTATTGTCCATGACCTCACCTTCCTTCCATCTCTCCCTTGATCACTAAGACCCCAGCCACACAGGCCCCTCTGGCCCAGCTCTTTCCATCTCAAGACCTTTGCACTTGCTAGTTATGCTTGAAACTTTCTTTCCCCATTCTTGTCATGCCTCCTCTTCATCATTCAAGTCTCTAGACTCAAACATCACATTCTCAAGAAGCTCTTCCCTGACTATCCAAGATATATCGGCTATTCTAATTACCCTCTTCCACAATACTTAATCTTCTTCACAGAACTCACCAACACCTGCCTTAGCTCATTTATTTTATTGTTGGTGTGTTTATTGTCTGCTTCTCCCCACCAGAGTATAAGCTGCTTGGGAGACATACCTGTTTGCCCAAAACTAGACTAGATTCTGGTGCATAATTATTGCTGAATAAAGATATGTTGACTGACTGACGCATTGACTCCTTTTGGTCTTACTTTGGAAACCACATCTGCAGGAGGCCTTTCTATTATGTTGCTTTATTGATAAAATAGGAAAGATGACATATAGCTACTATTTTCTCTCTCTCAAGAGTATGATTATCTGCAGTAGTTTCTCAGTCATGTCTGACTCTTTGTGACCCCATGGACTATAGCCCACCAGGTTCCTCTGTCCATGGGACTTTCCAGGCAACAATACTGGAGTGGGTTGCCATTTCCTTCTCCAGGGGATCTTCCTGACCCAGGGATCGAACCCTCATCTCCTGCGTCTCCTGCATTGGCAAGTGGAATCATTTTTTAAAAGATTTTCTGAAACCCCCAAACAATTCTAGCAACTAAAGACAGCTATAATCACATACCAAGGAAACTGAGAATCAAGTTTTGATTTGTCCAAAGGTCACAAGTCATTTTAGCAAACTCAAGTCACTCTCTCAAGGTTTTTTTTTTTTTTCATTTCCCAGGGGATTTCCTAATAGAATTCCACATCTAATCCTCAGATTCCTATAATGATGAAATTGGTCTGACTTCCTTTGGCAACATGATCATTAGGTATTTATTGAAAACTCGATTGGGATTAGAAGTCAAGTAGCCACTGCAGTGAATGGAGGGGAGTGTCCGGGATGAAGAGTGAGGGAAACCACCAAAGGTGTTGGGCTCTGTGCTAAACACCTGCCTTATCGATTATCACAAGTCACAACAGGCCTGGAACTGGGAACTACTATCTTGACAATCCCCTTGCTCACAATGCCATCACAGCTTTAGGACTTTGGCATGTGCTCTTCCCTTTACAAGAACATTCTCTTCTCTTAGCTGACCCCTTCTCATTCAGCTCAAACAGTCCTTCCTTTAAGAGGCTTTCCCTGATTACCATACACAAGAAGTGTATTCTCTACCCTCAGCCATAGTCACTCCTTTCCCATTTTCTTCATAGCACTTATCACTAACTTGACATCATCTTATCTGTTTACTTATTTTTTTTTCTCCCTCTTTTGTGTTCAGTGGGCATGGTGTCTGGCACGCAGTAGAGATTCAAATCCTTATTAAATGAATAAGGCTCAAGGTTATCACACCACAGAGCTAGCAGTAGTGAGGCAGGAGCCTGAACCCAGCTCTTAATGACTCCCAAATCCATGATGCTCTTCACCCGCAACCCTCAACCTCTCTCCATATCTTGCAGCTAGGTCTTCCTTCCTGCCACAGACCACTCTTTCAAGGTTTTCTTATCCAATGACTTTGGTCTATGCCCTACAGAGGCAAAGTAACACCTGGGAAGGCAGAAAGTGAGCTGAAGGATGCCAAGGTAGTGACAGCTTACAGGACGAATGGGCTTTTCACTTCTTTCTCTTTCAAAGCACAGACCCTCTATCTTGATCCGTGGATGGGCAAGGTCTACAATTCTAGGAGCTGCAATAGCAGCCAGGGTAGACGACAAAATCTTGGTTTCAATCTAGGGAAGAAAAAGAAAACAGTACTTATAAACATCAAACACTAAGTACTATCTAGGTCAGAGTTACAAAGTAGCATCTGATTGCTGGACCAGACTTCTTAGTACATTCAACAGAAGAGATGAGAATATTGTAGTAACCCATGATTATAGCCGAAAGCATCAATTTCCATCCTTCTGAAACTAGGTTGTATAGATTCAAACTCAGCTGTTTTGGAACTTACTGTTAAACTAAAGATGGGGAAGAACAGAACAACAACAGTCCTAACAGTTACTATTAAAAAAGACTTAGGATGACATTCATAGAGGTAAAAGGACTTCTTACAGCATATCCATCCAAAGTCTCTGGTGGCAAGTAACCTCAGGTACTTGTAATAGTAACTTGACTTCTTTTGTGGGCGTGTGTTATTTTTAAACTCTTAGAAGATTTAGAATTAACTGTCAAATAGCTAAGAAAATACAACTCATAGAAATAACACTTTAACTTCAGAATAAGTATGTGCAAAAATTGATGAAGTTTGAACAGGGACTGTGGAATAGATATGGTACCATATCAGTGTTAAATTTCCTGATCTTGGTAACAGCACTGTAGTTCTAAACGATAATATCCTATTGTTAGGAAACACAATAAAGCACTGAGGAAAAGGGGTATACGATGTCTGTAACTAACTTTCAAAAATGATTCAGGGACGGAGTTCTCTGATGATCTAGTTAGGATTTGGCACCTTCAGTGCCGTGGCCCAGGTATGATCCCTGGTCAGGGAACTGAGATCCCAAAAGCTGTGCAGGGTGGCCGAAAAAGGAAAACATGTGAACTGAAAAGTGATTCAGGGAAAAAAATTAAATACACACACACACACCCTACACAGAGGACAGAGAACGACAAAGCCAATGGACTTTAATTTTTGCAGCTTGTCAGTAAATTTTAAATTACTAAAAAACAAAAAGTAAGCGTATATTAGAATAAAAAGTAGGCACACATTTTAAGAGAATTTGGCCTGTAAGAATGATAACATTACAAATGCAGTTTGCAGTGTATCATGGAGTAATGATTTAGAAGGATGACATTGCGTTGAAATCTTAACTTTATGTGATTCTGAAACAGGCTAGGACCTGGGACCCTTTATTGCAGTGCCTGTACCTCGACAAATGCCTCCTGGAGCAACAGAATACAAAGAAATTATAAGGGGACTAAAAGAACTGCTTATGTGCACAGCTGGGGCAAATTATGACTAAGTAGAAGACACAAAAAGGCCAAAACTCAACTGCCACTTTGAGATACCAGGAGCAAAAGCAGGATGCTATGCATGATCCCTGCATGCAGCGCCAAGGGAGCTGGCAGACCACCTAAGCCACCCTTCCTGTCACCTACCTCTGTGCTCGGGCACTCAGCTGAGTCCAGCTCTCTGCAGTCCCATGGTCTGTAGCCCACCAGGCTCCTCTGTCCATGGGATTCTTCAGGCAAGGATACTGGAGTGGGTTGCCATTTCCTCCTTCAGGGGATCTTCCCAGTCCAGGGATCGAACCTGCCTCTCCCGCACTGGCAGGCAGATTCTTTACCACCGAGCCACCTGGGAAACGTTATCTGCCCCTACCCTCGCCCTGTTTAAGGGAGCAGCTCACCCTCCTCTCAGGAAGCAAGCAAGGGCACCTGTTACTCGTTTTCCTGATGAAGCCTTGCCTGAATTTTTCAACTGGCCTCTTATCCATTTGTTGATTAAAGAGTCCAAGAACCTGGGCCAGTATCAATGCTTACAACATTAAAAAACTTCAGAAAAAAAAACCAGGTTCACTGTATTTATAAATTTAATGTATTCTATTTTTAAATAACTATTTAATATTTGAGGTTTTGTTAATGTAGATGGTTGACATAAAGTAAATTTAAAAGAAATCAAATTTAATATATTTAGGCTTCCCAGGTGGTGCAGTGGTAAAGAATCTGCCTGCCAATGCAGGAGACTCAAGAGATGCAAGTTCGATCCCTGGGTCAGGAAGATCCCCTGGAGAAGGAAATGGCAACCCATTCCAGTATTCTTACCTGGAAAACTCCATGGACAGAGGAGACTGGTGGGCTGCAGTCCATGGGGTTGCAAAGAGTCAGATATGACCGAGCAAGTAAGCATGTATAAATATAGTTTAAACTATTTGAATGAATTTAATTAAGTTTGTGTATCAAATATTACTTAGGACTCTTAAAAGTTACTGTCAAAAACTTCTAGAATTATAAATAGAATAATAAAGCTACCAAACTAAACTTAAAGTCTAAGAAATAGATTTTCTAATTTGAAATTTTAAAAATTGGCTATTAATTACTGAAGAGCATACCTCTGCACAATCTTTTCTGCATACAAAAATCATGCTCAAGGATACCAAAAGACTCGCATCACTGGGTGTGGAAGTTTTCTTCTTCAGTGCCTATAAATTCTTTGCCACTTCTCTCATGGAGAGGTGAGGTTTGCAGCCCTGCCCCTTGAATTTGGCCAGACTTGTACCTGTATCAATCAACAGAATATGCCTGCAGGGACATAATGTGACTTCCAAGGCTAAATCATAAGAAAAACATGGAGCTTCTACCTGATTCTCCAGGAAGGCTCACCCTTGGAACATTACAATTTAGGATATTCCTTCTCAGAATACAGCTTTCATGCTGAGAGAGTTCTAAGCCACATGGAAAGGCCATACAAAGGTGACCCTGTAGTCCCAGCTGAGTTTAACCTTCAAGGCATTCCAGCTGGGGGCACTACAAATAGTTGTTGTAATGGACTGAATCAGAAATCAAATTGCAAGCTATCATTTCATGGAGAAAGCAAGGGAGTTCCAGAAAAATATCTGCTTTATTGACTACACTAAAGCCTTTGACTGTGTGGATCACATTAAACTGTGGAAAATTCTTCAAGAGATAGGAATACCAGACCACCTTACCTGTCTCCTGAGAAACCTGTATGTGGGTCAAGAACTGGACATGGAACAACTGATTGGTTCAAAACTGGGAAAGGAGTATGCTACTGCTGCTGCTAAGTCTCTTCAGTTGTGTCTGACTCTGCAACCCCATAGACGGCAGCCCACCAGGCTCCCCCGTCCCTGGGATTCTCCAGGCAAGAACACTGGAGAGGTTGCCATTTCCTTCTCCAATGCATGAAAGTGAAAAGTGAAAGTGAAGTTGCTCAGTCGTGTCCAACTCTTAGCGACCCCATGGACTGCAGCCCACCAGGCTCCTCCGTCCATGGGATTTTCCAGGCAAGAGTACTGGAGTGGGGTGCCATTGCTTTCTCCAGTATATTGTCACCCTGCTTATTTAACTTCTATACAGGGTATATTATGTGAAATGCCTGGCTGGATGAATTGCAAGCTGGCATCAAGATTGCTAGAAGAAATATCAACACTCTTAGATATGCAGATGATACCAGTCTAATGGGAGAAAGTGAAGGGGAACTAAAGAGCTTCTTGATGAAGGTGAAAGAGGAGAGTGAAAAAAATAGATTAAAGGCAAACATTTCAAAAATGAAGATCATGGCATCTGGTCCTACACTTCATGGCAAATAGATGGAGAAAAAGTTGGGCTCCACAGTCACTGCAGATGGTGACTGCAGCCATGAAATTAAAGGGCGCTTGCTCCTTGGAAGAAAAGTTATGACAAACCTAGACAGGATATTAAAAAATAGAGATATCACTTGGCCAACAATGGTCCATGTAGTCGAAGCTATGGTTTTTCTAGTAGTCATGAATGGCTGTGAGAGCTGGACCATAAACAAGGTTGAGTGTTGAAGCTTTGATGCTTTCAAACTGTGGTGCTTGAGAAGACTCGAGAGTCCCATGGACTGCAAGGAGATCAAACCAGTCAACCCTAAAGGAAATCAACTCTGAATATTCATTGAAAGGACTGATGCTGAAGTTCTACATAATTTGGCCACCTCATGCAAACAGCCGACTCATTGGAAAAGACCCTGATGCTAGGAAAGACTGAAGGCGGGAGGAGAAGGGGACGACAGAGGATGGGATGGTCAGATGACATCACTGACTCAACGGCCGTGAATCTGAGCAAACTCCAGGAGGACAGAGGTGCCTGTTGTACGTGGGGTCACAAAGAGCTGGATGTGACTTAGCAACTGAATCACAACCATGGACTGAATGTTTATATCCACCCCCTCAACACCCCTCTAACCTCCAGCCAAGTTCATATGTTAAAATCCTAACCCCCAGTGCAATGGCACTAGAGGTGGGCCTTTGATAATTAGGTTCAGATGAGGTCATGACGGTGGAACCTCCACAAAGAGACTAGTGAGCTATGAGAAAAGGCAGGGAGATCAGAACTCTCTCTGCTTACATACAAAGCATAGGTCATGGGACACATGTTGGGAGGATGGCTGTTACAACCCAGAAGAGGGTCCTCATTAAAAAAAGAATCTAAGGGCACCTTGATCTTGGATTACTCAGCTTCCAGAATTGTGAGAAAGAAACGTCTGTTGTTTAAGCCACCCAGTCTATGGTATTTTGTTAACAGCAGGCCAAGCAAGGCAGGTATGGAGCGTTCAGTGGATGTCAGCTCCCTACCATTTGAGACACCCAAGCCCATTAGAAATCTCCCAGTTGAGGCTCCAGACATCATGGAGCAGAGACAAGTCATACCTACTTCCCTGTCAGAGATGCTGATTCAAAATCCTTGAGCAGAGTGGGCTTCCCTGGTGAGTCAGGGGTAAAGAATCCGCCTGCCAACATAGGACACAACTCGGCAACTAAAGAAAGCCTGAGCAGCAACGAAGACCCAGCACAGCCAAAAGTAAATATTTAAAAATTTATTTTAAATTCTTGAGCATAACTAAATGACTGTTGTTTTAGATCACTATGTTTGGGTGTGGTTTGGTAGAAGGCAACAGAAAACCAGATCAGAACTTAAGGATGAGTGCTCTGTTCAGGCATACTGTGTTTCATTGCACTTTGCAAATACTGTCTTTTTTTTTTTTTTTTTTTAAATTAAAGGTTTGTGGCAACTCTGCATCAAGCAAGTTTATAGGCACCATTCCCCCACCAGCATCTACTCACTTTGAATCTGTGTGTCAGATTTGGGTAATTCTCACAACATTTCAAACTTTTTCATTACTGTTATATTACGCTGATCTGTGATCAATGATCTTTGACTTTACTGTTGCAAAAAGATTATGACTCACTGAAGGCTCAGATTATGGTTAAGAATTTTTAGCAGTAAAATATTTTTTAATAAAGGTATATACATTGGTTTTTACACATAATGCTATAGCATACTTAATAGACTACAGTAGTGTAAACATAACTTTTATATGCTCTGAGAAACAAAAATATTCATGTGACTTATCTTATTGCAATATTTGCATTATTGGGGTGGTCTAGAACTGAACCCAAAATATCTCCAAAGTATGCCTATATTAGTTCTAGACTATCTGGAATTTTTTCTCTGAGCAGATTAGATTTAAAGCTATTAATGATCCTATTGCCAGGGGTCAAAAAAAAAAAGGAAAAAAAAGACACTGGCGGTCCATGGCATGTACTGATAGAACCGAAGCATGATTTGAGGAGCCAAGCAGGTGCTGACGGAAATCTTTTTAAGGAAATAAAGAAGTGTCTGGGGTGGGTTTATCGCCCCTAAGTGCACTGGAGAAATGGAAAAAAGAATTATCAGCTCAGGGCTTTAAATTCCCACTTGAAGGTGTAGTTAAGAGACTGGAAAAGTTTTTGTGACTTACCTGAAATAAATCCTTATCTCCTATGGTCACAGGACTGAAAATACTGAAAACCAAACTTGAAATCTACTTCTGTGAATAGTGTAGTTCAGTGCAAATTGAATTCCCAAACTTATACCGTCTCCTATGTTAAAGTTAGGGCAATGACTGAGAAGCAATTGGACCTTGAAAATTGGAATTGAAACATAAGGGCCCGTTCCAGTGAAGCTGGGTACCTGTGAGTATGAGTATCCTACGCCTTCCTCCCTTGTCTGAAGAGGTGAGACTCTCCTAGACCGGAGAACCTGAAATGGCCACTGAAGTATTTTCCAGGGAACTGCTGATTTGCCCCTACTCTCTCTCATTTCTCCTAGATCTATGACCATACCCAAGTCCCAGCTGCTATGACAGTCTTCCATAGACTTCTCATCAGCTCCCATAATTTCTTAAGGTTAATTTAACATAATACTCGTTGTGAATCTGCTTCTCACATCAATCCTGACAGAAAAGTTCATTTGATGAGAGGGGAAAATAAACAGGAAGAAAAGAGAATATCCACCTAGAAATAAGAGGGGAGCACATCACAGTTACAATCAGGTTACAAAGTCTATAGGAACTGTTTCTTTCACATAGACCACTTACGCTTTTTGGAGGAACATAGTTTGGATTTGTGGCTTTGGCTGTGGAGAGTTGTAATATCCGAGGAGAAGGATCAGAGAAGTGAACAGAATCTCTTATTAAGTAATCACTGAAGGGTCTATAGGCAAATGGAACATGAAATATTATAATCACTGGAAGAACCATAACTCCATTCTTCATTGCTATAATTAACCACCAATCAATTATATATATATATTGTTTCTATCTTGGGGCATCTTTTCCCAAAATCATTCATGCTCTTTCTATTAGATTGGTATTTCTCAAAGTTGTTTCACTATGATCCACAGCACCAAGTACATTTTATATTATGATACAGTATATGTAAATTTGCATATCTGAAACTAAATGATCATGAAACGATGCTTTCCCTAGGCAATATATTCTGATTTTTAAAATTTCATTTGATTTCATTAAAAAAATAATTGGAATTGATTTCATGATTCACTGATGGGTTGAGACTTGCAGTTTAAAAAACACTTCACTGTCTACCAAAACCTCATATTAAAACCCTGAGATAAAAATTCTAGTCACTATCGAGAACCTTCTGTGGTAGACTTCTCTGCAGAGCAGTCTGAGAGTACTGGCCATAACTTCCAGCAACCTGGTCGATTTACCATAGTGGTTTCCCTATGTATGCCTTTTCCAGAACAGAGATCTGTCAAGCAACAAGCCTACAAACATAGTATGGAAAAAGTTTTTCTCAAATAAATACGATTACCCTCTAGGATTAGTCTGTTAGATTTAAAAGCTGAAATATTGTTAGCATATCATAGAATTTACCCTTTTGAAATGTACAATTCAGTGTTTTCTGGAACATTCACAAAATTATGCCATCATCACCACTACCTAAATTCAGGATGTTTTCAATGCTCTAAAGAGAAATCCCACAGCTATTAACAGTCCTTCCCCATGACTCCATTCATCATCCCTAGAACCAGTACTCTACTTTCTGTCTCTATGGATTTGCCTGTTCTAGACATTTCAAATAAATGAAATCACACAAATATGTTGCTTATTGTGTGTGGCTTACTCTACTTGGCATATTTTCAAAAATCTTGTATCAATTGTCATTTCTTTTATGGCTGAATAATATCACGTTATATGGACTTGCCATATTTTGTTTATTCATGCATCCACTGATGAACATTTGAGTTGCTTCCACTTTCTGGCTATTTTAGAATGCTGCTGTGAATAACCATGTACAAGTTTCTGTGTGAACATGTTTTCAATTCTCTTTGGTGCACGCCTAAGAGTAGCATTGCTGATCATATGATAATTCTATGTTTAACATTTTGAGGACCTGGAAAACTATTTTTCACCCCTTTTACATTCCCACCAGCAATGTATGAGGGTTTCAATTTCTCCAATACAAGTTATTTTATGTATATTAATTATTATTGACACGCCAGAGGTGTGAAGTAGAATCTCATGGTTTTCATGTGCATTTCCAAGATGATTAATGATATTTAACATTTCTCATGTGCTTTTTGGTTTATTGTATATTTTCTCCGGAGAAATGTCTATTGAAGTCTCTTGCCTATTTTTTAAATTGGGTTGTCTTTTTTGTACAATTTTAAGAATTATTTATATATATATTGAATACTAGTCCCTTATATGATCTGCAAATATTTTCTCCCGATGTATGAGTTGTCTTCTCATTCCCTTGAGAGTGCCCTTTGATGCAAAGAAAGTTTTTACTTTTGATGAAGTCCAATTTATTATATATTTTTTGTCACATGTGTTTCTGGTGTCACATCTAAGAAGCCACTGCTAGTTACAGAGATATATGCCTATGTTTTCTTCTAAGAGTTTTACATTTTGCTCTTATATTTAGGTCTGTGATTCATTTTGAATTAATTTTTATGCTTGGTGTGAAGTAGGGGTCATTTGCAAAAGAATGAAGTTGGACCCCTATTTCACACCAAACATACAAGGAATGAAAAGCCCAGTTATCATGGGCTTCCCTGATAGCTCAGTTGGTAAAGAATCCTCCTGCAATGAAAGAGACCCTGGTTCATTTCCTGGGTTGGGAAGATCCCCTGGAGAAGGGAAAGGCTACCCAATCTGATATTCTTGGACTTCCCTTGTGGCTTAGCTAGTAAAGAATTCACCTGCAATGAAGGAGACCTGGGTTCAATCCCTGGGTTGAGAAGATCCCCTGGAGAAGGGAAAGGCTATCCATCCAGTATTCTGGCCTAGAGAATTCCAGACTGTATAGTCCATGGGGTCACTAAGAGTCAGACATGGCTGAGAGACTTTAAAAAAAAAACAAACCAGTTATCATAGCGCCATTTGTTTAAACGAATATTCTTCTTCAATTAAATTTTCCTGGCATCCTTGTAAAAAATCAATTGATATAAACATAAAGGTTAAAAAAAAATAAAGGTTTATTTCTGGACTCTCAATTCTTTTCCATTGATCTGTATGTCTTTTGATCTTTCCATTGATCTATATCTTTATGCAAATAACACACTGTTTTGATTATTGCAGATTTTTAGCAAGTTTTCAAATTGGAAGCTGTAAGTCTTCCAACTTTGTTCTTCTTTTTCAAGACTGTTTATTTGCTACGCTAGGTTTCTTGCATTTATATAGGAATTTTAGAATCACCTTGTCAATTTCTACCCAAAAAAGATAGCTAGAATTTTAATATGTATTGAATTGAATCTGTAGATCAATTTGGTGAGACTTGTCATCATAACAAAATCAAGACTTTCAATCTATGAACAAAGAATGTCTTTCCATGTATTTAAATTTTCAGTTTCTTTCAACAATGTTTGTCATTTTCTGTGTACATATAATTCTTTTGTTAAGTTTATTACTACATATTTTGTTTTTACTTTTAATTATAGTAAAATACATACAATGTAAAATTTACCATCTTAATCATTTTAAAGTGTGTAATACAGTAGTGTTAAATGCATTCACATTGTTGTGAAACCAACCTCCAAAACAATTTTCATCTTGCAGATCTCTAAATCCACTAAATGGCTCCTCATTCTTCCCACCACCTTGTCCCTCACAATCACCATCCTACTTTCTGCATATGAATTTGACTGCAGTTGGTACTGTGTATAAGTAGAGTCATACAGCATTTGTGCATGTGATTGGCATATTTCATTTAGCATAGTATCCTCAAGGTTCATCCCTATTGTACCATGTGTCAGAATTTCCTTCCTTTTCAAGGCTGAGTAATATTCCATTGCATTTATTATTATTATTATTATTCCATTGCATGTATGATTTTTGTATATTGATCTTGGATTCTGTGCCTTTTTGAACTCATTTATTCAACCCACTCCAGTATTCTGGCCTGGGAAATCCCATGGACAGAGGAGGTGGGCTACAGTCCATGGGATTGTGCATCAAACACAACTTAGTGATTACACCAATATTTTTACATGGATTTCCTGAGATTTTCTATATATAAGATCACGTCATGTATGAGCAGAGAGAGTTTTACTTCTTCCTTTCGAACATGGATACCTTTTATTTCTTTTTCTTGCCTCATTGCTCTGACTTCAATCTGTAGTATGATGTTGAATGGCAGCTTCCCTGGTGGCTCAGTGGTAAAGAACCCACCTCCCAATGCAGGAGACATGGGTTCGATCCCTAGACTGGGAAGATACCCTGGAGTAGGAAACGACAACCCACTCCAGAATTCTTGCCTGGGAAATCCCAGGGCCAGATGAGTCCTAGCAGGCTACAGTCCATGGCGTTGCAAAAGGGTCAGACACAACTTGGTGACTGAGCACACACACATGATGTTAAATAAAAATGGGAAGAGCTGATGTTCTTGTCTTACTCCTGATCTCAGGGTAAAAGCATTCAGTCTTTCACCATTAATTATGATGTTAGCTGTGGGTTTTTGTAGATGTCCTTTATCAAGTTGAAGAAATTCACTTTGATACCTAGTTTGTTGAGCATCACGTGTTAAACTTTAAGTTCTTTTTTTGAGTCTATTCAGGTAATCATGCTCAGTTCAGTTCAGTCCAGTCCTCAGTCATGTCCGACTCTGTGACTCCACGGACTGCAGCACGCCAGGCTCGCTGTACATCACCAGAGCTTGCTGAGACTCATGTCCATCAAGTCGGTGATGCCATCCAACCATCTCATCTTCTGTCGTCCCCTTCTCCTCCTGCCTTTAATCTTTCCCAGCAGCAGGATCTTTTCCAAGGAGTCAGTTCTTCCCATCAGGTGGCCAAAGTACTGGAGTTTCAGCTTCAGCATCAGTCCTTCCAATGAATATTCAGGACTGATTTCCTTTAAGATTGACTGGTTTGATCTCCATGTAGTCCAAAGGGCTCTCAAGGGTCTTCTCCAACACCACAGTTCAAAAACATCAATTCTTGGGCATTCAGCTTTCTTTATAGTCCAGTTCTCACATCCATACATGACCACTGGAAAAACCATAGCTTCGACTAGATGGACCTTTGTCGGCAAAGTAATGTCTCTGCTTTTTGATATGCTGTCTAGGTTGGTCATAGCTTTTCTTCCAAGGGCAAGCATCTTTTAATTTCAAGGCTGCAGTCACCATCTGCAGTGATTCTGGAGCCCAAGAAAAGAAAGTGTCAGTTTCCATTGTTTCCCCATCTATTTGCCATGCAGTGATGGGACTAGATGCCATGATCTTAGTTTTTTGAATGTTGAGTTTTAGGCCAGCTTTTTCACTCTCCTCTTTCACTTTCATCAAGAGGCTCTTTAGATCCTCTTCACTTTATGCCATTAGGGTGGTATCATCTGTATATTTGAGGTTATTGATATTTCTTCCAGCAATCTTGATTCCAGCTTGTGCTTCATCCAGCCCAGCGTTTCTCATGATGTACTCTGCATATAAGTTAAATAAGCAGAGTGACAATATGCAACCTTGACGTATTCCTTTCCCAATTTGGAACCAGTCAGTTGTTCCATGTTTGGTTATAACTGTTGCTTCTTGACCTGCATACAGATTTCTTAGGAGGCAGATAAGGTGGTCTGGTATTCCCATCTCTTGAAGGCTTTTTGTTCTATTTGGTTTACTACATTGATTTCAGAATGCTGAACTCAGTATATTCTTGTATTCCTGGAATAAATCCAACTTTGTCATGGTGTATAATTGTTTTTAAATGTTGTTAGATTTGTTTTCCCAGTATTCTGGTGTGGACTGCTGCATGTATATCTGGACTTGGTTAGGTAGTATTTTGGTATGAACTGTTACATATATACTCATAAGAGATATCATCTGTCATTTTGTTCTCTTTGATCTTTCCTGGTTTTGGTGTCAGGAATAATATGGATCTCATGACCTAGTTTTTGGAAGAAACTGAAGGACTGGTGTTAGTTCTTCTCTACACATATCACTAAGTTTATCAATGAAGGCATCTGTTCCTGAGCTGTTCATAGGAAGTTTTTAAAAATTATTAATTAAATCTCTTTACTTATTATCAGTCTTTTGAGATCTTCTATTATTCAGTAAATTTCAGTAGTTTGTCTTCCTAGGAATTTGTCTGTTTCATTTATGTTATCTAATCTGTTGACCTTATAATTGCTCAGAGTAATAATCCCTTATAATCCTTTTTTATCTCTATAAGGTCAATAATAGCAACTCTTCTTTTGCATAAGATTCCTTAGAAAGGTCCCTTCTTTCTCTCATGATGGTTTAGTTGCTAAGTTGTGTCTGACTCTTTGCAACTCCATGGACTATAGCCCTCCAGGCTCCTCTGTCCTTGGGATTTTCCAGGCAAGAATACTGGAGTGGGTTGCCATTTCCTTCTCCAGGGGATCTTTCCCACCCAGGGATTGAACCCGGGTCTCCTGCATTGCAGGTGGATTCTTTGTCAACTGAGCCACCAGGGAAGCGCCTTTCTTTCATGATTTTAGTAATTTGAATCTTTTTGTCTTGATAAGTCTAGCCAAAGTGCTTTTGTCATTGTTGTTGATCTTTTCAAAGAGCCAACGTTTGATTTTGTTGATTTTTCTCCATCTCCCTAGTTCCTATTTGTTTCTACTCTGATCTTTATTATTTCCTTCTATCTGTTACTTTTGAATTAGCTTGATTTTCATTTGTAATTTCTTAAGATGGAAGATTAAGTTATGGTATTCAATCTTTTATTTTTTAATGTAAGCATTTATAACTAAAATTTCCCGCTAATCACTATTTTAGCTGTAAGTTGTGGTATATTGTGTTTTCATTTTTGTTAATATCAAAGTGATTCATTCTTTGACCCATTGTTTTTGCTTAGGAAGGTATTTAATTTCACATATTTAAAATTTCCCTTCTGCTATTGGTTCCCAATTTCATTTCACTGTGGTCAGAGAACTGGTTTTGTATGAATTCAATTCTTCTCAAATTATTGACATTTGTTTTATGACCTAATATATGATCTATCCTAAAGAATATTTCATGTACACTTGAGAAGAATGTGTGTTCTGCTGTTATTGGGTGTACTGTCCTTTAAATGTCAGTTAGGTATTGCAGGTTAATATGAAACATCAAAAATGTCTCAAAAATTGGTGACGGATAAGTATTCTTTTAGTTTATAGACTGAAATCTCTAACTACCAAATTTACATGTATAGTTTAACTAAATTAACAGATTTTTATTGAATGAATTGATAAATAAGCAAATTTTGTGGAAGAACTGGGCCACTTTTGCTGGATTTTATGATGGAAAAAGACTCAAATGGTCCAGTTCAACCACTCCCTGAATGCAGGAATCTTTTTTAAAATCCACATAAAGTCATCATTTCTGTTTGTGCTTGAACATTTTCAGGGATTTGGGTGGAGATAGCAGTTGATTTCTCCAGATAAACACTTTTCCTACTGAATAGCTATCGGAAAGATTTCTGTACACTTAGGTGACACTGGCTGCTCTATAAATTCCTTGTTCTACTTTGAGTTCTAGAATCAACATTAAGTAACTTTAATTTGATTTTCCCTTCCTCTTTCAGATGCTGACCTTTTAAACACAGCTATCACCTTTTAAACACAGTTATCACTGTTTCCTTGGTGTCTTCTCTAAATTAAACATATTATTTCTCCTAAGTATTATTCACAGAACACTTTCCAGAAGACTCAACATCTTATTCATCCCCATCTGAATAGTCTCAAATGTATTGTCAGCTTCTTAAGGTATAACATCCATGAGTGGACACGTACACCTAATGTGCTCTGACTAAAGTAGTTCACAGCAGTAGTATCACACTCCTGTATGTGAACCTTGTACATATTGCATTAATACAACCTAACATTTTTTCCAATGACCTCATTACAATCATAGTTCTCATGTGGAAGATATCACCTAAGCTGTCTTTTAAAGTGAAAGTCGCTCAGTCGCGACTGACTTTTTTGTGACCCCATGGACCGTAGCCTGCCAGGGTCCTCTATCTATGGGATTCTCCAGGCCAGAATACCAGAGTGGGTAGCTGTTCCCTTCTCCAGGGGATCTTCGCAACCCAGAGATCTTTTAAAGACAAGTAGAAATCCAGCATTTAAAGCAAAAGGAAGAGCGTTTATAGTCACAGGGGCATAAGAGAACATGAATTGCAAAAACCTGTAATGTTTCATTTGAATATTTTTAAGTCACTGACAATGGTGAGTATGGTGTGAATTTTAGCTTCACTACAATTTGATTCAAATGTAATTATTGATGATGATCTTCTGATTACCTACATTTGTTGCAAACTTTAGATTTTTCACTCTGATCCTTTGAAAACCAAGTGGACTTCTATTTTGTGAAATTGCATATAGTCAGATAAGAGCAACAATACTGTGACAGTCACCAAATCAGATGAGAATTTACAGAGATTCTCAAGGCACTCTACCTGTCTATTAGGTACCCTCTCTTGTATCTGTTGGGCTGTGCCAGCTTCTGGATCCTTTTGGAAGGTTGGTGAAACAGTGCAGGAGAGGGGATCTCCAAGATTACAGACTCTCTACCGCAGCTATAATAATATTGAACCCTACAAGTTGTAGAAAAGAAAGTGAGTGAAACAGGCATGAATTTGAATTACCAAATCCAGCCAGCCTAACAGTGTAATAGGAGCCCACAAAGAAGAAATAAATTCTATACATTTTCCAACCGATTCTATGAAGACAGCATTACCACAAACAAACACACTACAAAAAGAACGACGTTAGAAGAAAACTACAGATCAATATCTTATGAATACAGATGCAAAGATTCTAAGATTTTGTTGGAACACAGGCACAATTGTTTACATATGTCTGTAGGTGCTTTCTCAGAGTTGCAGCAGACAATTTATGGCCAATTTTACATCTGGCCCCTTTCAGAAAAAGTTTGCTGACTTTTAACTAAATTGTATATTGAAGGAGGTAGAGAAATGGCTACTTCAATTATCATATAAACCAAACTTCAAATAATGGTTATCTTCAATTTTTTCTTTAACTTCCCTCATGCCTGTACCCATCCTCCCCATACCTTATCATCTTTCCTCAAAGTGCCAACTAGCAGAAAGTCCAGTCATTCAACAAACATCCAACGAAAACAATTTTGCAAAGAGCCTCAAAAGTCTTAACAACATTATTACTTTTAGATGCCCTACTCAACTCATTATAACCATGCCCATGGGTGCTATACAAAATTCATAGTTTCATGAATAAAATAAGTGTTATATATTGTGCTATATATAGTATATAGTATATAACACAATATATACAGTATATAACACAATAGCATTATATATTGTACATGCATGTGCGCTGTCGCTTCAGTCATGCCCAACTCTTTGCGACTTTATGAACTGTAGCCTGTCAGGCTCTTCTGTCCAAGAGATTCTCCAGACAAGAATACTGGAGTGGGTTGCCATGCCCTTCAGGAGATCTTCTCGACCCAGGGATCGAACCCTCATCTCTTATGTCTCCTGCACTGGCAGCTGGGTTCTTTACCACTAGCACCACCTGGGAAGCCTGGTATATATCCTTGCATAACACCCTCATTTCATTAAAAAGTCAAAATCATGATAAGCCAAGAAACTGTAAGATATAATACAAGTCTGCAGTAGCTAAATATTAGATGTTGCTCTGGAAAAGTTTTACTGTAGCATCAGATTGGTAATGGATATAGAATCCGTAATATTTAATAAATTTTGTGTTTCTGAAAACACACAACCTGGAAACACACAAATACTAACCTGTTAGGTACATATCGGTGGGAGACTTCCTTAGGCTGGGCAAGGCTCTCTAATCTTCGGGTCATTTGAGCTTTCAAAGCACTCTGGGAAACAGGGAGAATAGGATCTTGATTCCCCCAAAACAGTTTTCTGTTAAAAATCAGAAAAAAAAAATGGTAAGAAAATTCACTGATAATTGACATCTTAGTAATGGCTCTTGGTGGCTTCTCTATTGATTTTACTACACTTCAAGAATGGTTCTATAATAAAATTTTACAATTTCCAGGCAGCAGGAGCTGATAAACTGCTTATGGAAGTTAAAACAAGAACAAGGCTGTTTTATCTACTGTCTTAAAAGGTGATGACCAAAAATGAATCTATCAGAGACAGTTCTGTTTCTGCCATCATGTAATGGACACTGCAATTACAGTAAGATCATCATAAAATGGACACACCACTTATCCACACTGTGGCCCCACTTTGGGTGAAGCACTGTACCAGATCTAATTAACTCCCGTAGACCCCACCTCAAAATACCATCACACTGGGGCTTGGGATTTCAACATGTAAATTTTGGGGGGACACAAACATTCAGTCTATATCATCTGATTAAGTACTGGCATTCAAAAATACAAAGAATTATTAAAATTCAACAATAAAAAAGAAACAACCCAATTAAAAAGTGAACAAAAGATGTGAACAAACACTTTAAAGAAGATGATACACAGATGGCAAATAAGCATATGTAATATGCTCAACATCAGGTCATTAGGGAATTGCAAATTAAAATAATGAGGCACCTCTGCACATTTATTAAAAGGGCTAAAACACAAAACACAGATAACACCACGTGCTGGTGAAGACGTGAAGCAACAGGAACTTCCATTTGGTGGTGGTAAGAGTGGTACAGATCATTTGAAGACAGTTCTGCAGTTTCTCACAAAGCTGAGGTCATAGTCTTACCATATGATCCGGTCATTGTACTCCAAGCTATTTACCCAAATGACTTGAAAACCTTTATCTACACAAAAACCTGCATATGACTACTTACAGCAGGTTTATTCATAATTGCACCAAGTCAGAGGCAACCAACATGTCCTTCAGTAAGTGAATAAACTATGGTACATCCAGACTATGGAACACTACTCAATGCTAAAAAGAAATGTACTATTGCAACGAAAAGCCGTGGAGGAACACTAAATGCATTTTGCTAAGTGAAAGAAGCCTGTCTGAAAATTTACATATTGTACAATTCCGACACTACATAACATTCCAGAAAAGGTAAAATTATAGATACAGTTAAAAGATCAGTGGTTGCAAGGGGTTTGGAGAGAAGGGAAAGAGGGAGAGGGATCAATAGGTGGAGTACAGGTAATTTTTAGGGCAGTGAAACTATTCTGTAAAATAATATAGTGTGAATACACAATGTTACACATTTGTCAAGACTCAGAGAACTGTACAACACAAAAAGTAAACCCTAATGTAAACTATAGGCTTTAGTTAATAATAATGTTCAATATTTGTTCAATTAACTGTAACAAATGTACCACACTAATGCAAGTTAACAGAATTCCTTGGTGGCTCAGACAGTAAAGTGTCTGCCTACAATGTGGGAGACCGGGGTTCGATCCCTGGGTCAGGAAGATCCTCTGGAGAAGGAAATGGCAACCCACTCCAGTACTCTTGCCTGGAAAATCCCGTGGACGGAGGAGCCTGGTAGGTTACAATCCACGGGGTCACAAAGAGTCGGACACGACTGAGCGAATAACCAATGCAAGTTAATAATGTTAATAATAGGGGAAACTAGGGGAGGGGTGGTAATACAGAAACTTTCTCTGTACTTTAGTTTTTCTGTAAGTCTAAAACTGCTTTAAAAAATAAAATCCATTAATTTAGAAAATAAAAGATCAACGGATGAGGGAAAAAAAAATCAGGCTTTGTTCAGAAAGCAAAAAAGAAAAGGGGACATCCTGTGACCAGGAATGAAAAGCCAGTGGGTCCAGCCTGCTGGAGACCCCAGAGGACAGGTGTGCTCTTGGCAGAGGACTAGAAGACACAGGGCCAGATGTTAGAAGCTGCAAATGCGAACTTGGAGGATGGACACAAGTGTGTCCCATGTGTGTAGAATAATGCCCTGGGACAGTGATTCTCAAACCTGCCTGCCTGTTAGGATCACCTGGGGAGTCTTGAACACTCCTGAAGTCTAGACTGTGTCCCAGTCCAAGTGAGTCAAGGTCTCTGGGGATGGAACCCAAGAATCAGTCAGCTTTTAAATTTTCCAGATGACTCCAGTGTGCAGACAAATTTGAGAATCACTGACCTAAGTAAGGTTTGATTTCCTTGTGCTGACTCAGCTGAGGTGATAATACTGATTCAGTGGCTCCACTTGAGCACAGAGGTGCTAGGATGCAGAGTAAGTGGACAGGTAAAAATAATACTTATTGAATATAAGGAATAATCATCACAAACAAGACTACATAACATTACCTTACCTATCTGGGGCTCCCCATTGTTTCTTAGGCCTAGAAAGATCTTGAATTCTCTTCCTAGAAAAAGAACTAACAAATACCAACAGATTAATTCAATGAGGATGCTTAACAAATATGTTTACATTATATGCAATCAAACGAATCTCATCTGAGGGAGAAATAAAAACCCAGGTCCTATTATACAGGATTTGAAGAGTGCTAAAAAAAACTAAAAATATTCAATAATATTGTGAACCTCAAATTCTCACTTTTAAAACCATTAAAAATATGCTATACAATAAAAGACAATAAATACACAATAAGACCAAGAAGGTACTATCTCCAGAAGAATCCAAGTAAAATGTACACTTACTGGCAAAAACCCTCAATTTTCATAGTAAGTAAATTTGTAAATGCTTGATAGCACTGGATGTTGAAGAGACTGTACAGGAAAATTTCCAACAGAATTTGTGGCTTCAGGTAAACTATGAAACGGGCAAAATATACTCTGGGTAGCACTCAACCTCCGTCCTGCCCTATTCTGCTCCTTAGACTTCCCTGACTATTCTTTTTTTTTTTCATTTATTTTTATTAGTTGGAGGCTAATTTCTTTACAATATTGCACTGGGTTTTGTCATACATTGACATGAATCAGCCATGAAGTTACATGTATTCCCCATCCTGATCCCCCCTCCCACCTACCTCTGCACCCGATTCCCTGACTATTCTGAATCCACCTACAGCAGAGACAGTTTGTGGTCCCCAAGTATCCATGTGTTCCTTTGCATGTTCCAGACTCCTTTGCAGCTATTTGCAGCTATGTGACTAACTATGTCTATCCTCAGCAGAAGTTAATGAACAATAACAACAAATCTTTCCAAACATGAGATTGTGATGGTGATTTGAGATAACCAAAAGATTCTTCAGCGGTTAAATGTTTGAGATCTGATATGGAATTGATGGACTTCCTAGGGGGCTCAGTGGTAAAGAGTCCATCTGCCAAGGCAGGAGATGCTGGAGACACAGGTTCAATCCCTCTGTGGGGAAGATCTCCCTCTGGAGAAGGAAAAGGCAATCCACTCCAATATTCCTGCCTGAAAAATCCCATGGACAGAGCAGTCTGGTGGGCTACAATCCATGGTGTCGAAGAGTTGGACATGACTGAGTGACTGAACACATACATATGTAATTGATACAATGTACCCTGCCCCAAGCCATGTCTGCTATTGTCTGGAAATAATGAAGATACTGTCCACTGCCAGGGGAAAAGAAAAAAACTACACCCTTACTCAATTTAAAAAAAATGATTTTGCCATTTAAGTACTGTTCAAACCCTGCTATCATGGCCTGAACCAACTTTCCAGGGACGTTGGGTGGCTAGGTGGCGGAAAAAGCAAACTATGGTTTGCTAGACAAAACATCTTATGCATGAATCTTTGCAGGCAATTTAGCTCCTGGCTCCATCATCACCTCTAAGCCAGGTTTTCCCTCTCTACCTTTTCTTCACCACCTAAATAATATTATTTTAATGCATCATTTTATATATCAGACTACTGACAGTTTCTCCATTATATTTATATAGATAGTTAAACTGTATTGTTACTTTAATTGGAAATTATCTCATTAACACCTGTTAATCCTGTGTGATCATTCACTTATTGTGTGTTGTGTCACCAAAGCTACGTCTTCGACTTACATCTCTTCATCTTAATGCAGGCTTGCCCTCTCTCTGAAGTATTACATTACCTTACATTACATTACATCTACTCGTGATCCTGTGCAGAAACAAAAGAATGTGGTGGAGGGATCTGAACTCCTGAAGGCAGATTTATTTTTTAATGAGGATTACTTTGCTGTTACATGTCTTCACTGATAATTAATCTCCTGTAGTTTACCAATAGCTAACAAAATTTTGGAAATTCTTACCTTAGGAGCAGAGCAATAAATATATGTTTATATAGCAACAACTAGGAAACAATTTCATGTCTGAATTGATGGGGTAATTCAAATAATTCTTTCTTTCGGTCAGAATGCTCTTTTACACTTGACTATTTTGCTTATCCTAGAGTAGGAAATGGCAACCCACTCCAGTATTCTTGCCTGGAAAATTCCATGGACAGAGGTGCCTGGCAGGCTACAGTCCATGGGGTTGCAAAGAGCTGGACATGACTGAGTGACTGAATACCCATGCATATTTTGCTTATACTAAATATTTCTTTTAAAACCATCAGGTACAGCACATTTGTTTAACAAGATTATTTAGAGAATTGGGACAGGCACAGATAATAGAGAACAAAATTTTCTCACAGAAACAAACCAAATTAACCAATCAAACGAAAGCAAGAAATAATATAACAACAAAAACACTTAAAGAAACACTCTTCATAGTCTTTTTTTAAGTATAAAAACTTTCCAGATGTAACTGATTTCCCTGTCTATTTAGTAATAGGAGAGTCTGCTCACTTGGCACGCATTTATTTGAAGTAATTTGGTATTTTAAGTGGATATTCAATAATACTCAGTAAAGGTTAGTTTTACCAGATTTGCTGCCTAGTCATCTTACAACCTTGGGAAAGTGACATGATTACTCTGAATTTCACTTTCTCTCAGAAAATCTAGTTGATTATATCCACCCTATCAACTTCTCAGGATTCCTGTGAGAAAATAAAATTTAAACAGCAAAGTAGTACATAAAAATAAGGGAGCATGCCTAAAAGAGGTGAGGAAAAAACAACGAGAAAATATAGGACTTAGGAAATGCAAACTAAGTCCAACCAATAACAATAACTGTAGATGGTAAACGATAACAATATGAATAATTACAACTCACTTTTTAAAAGAGTGAAAAAATAAAATCTGGCATTATTTACTTCTCATCTATATAAGCCATTGATATGAACCTTTAATATTTTCTCTTGAATGATTTTTTTCTATTACTTCATCTAAGTATATCTTAACCAAATCAAGAATTAGCATCTGTTTTCAGGAGACATCTAGTTTGTACACTGCATGTACACACACACACATTTCTTTTTTTTCATAGAAGGCACTTTCTTGAAATTTCATTAGCGACTGAATTTTGAGTTAGAGGCAAGAGGAGATTGAGACGTACTAACGTGAAGCTTCACAAGGTTTATGACATGAGATGGTGAGTGCAGGATCCCAAGTGCCTTCAGGGCCTTGGACCTTTAGGTTCAGCCCTGTTAAGTGGCACGCACAGCCTGAGTGACAGGTAAACACCAAGCAAATCTAAGGGGAATGCTCCCACGCCTCTGTCCTAACCACTTTATCTCTCTTCTTTCCTCTTCCCAAGGGAGCTGCCCCTAGAAAAGGGCCTTTTGACACAGGGAAAGAACACGAATCTCCTCAAAACCCCCAAGAGAGGCTTTCACTTCAAATGCCCCAGATTGAGTGCCCCGTTTAGCTAGTAAAGTCTAGGGAAACAGTGCTATATCTATACTCTTACCGTTTCCTTACAAAGTCACAATGACCAGGATCTGCAAAAGGAAAAGTAAAAGCAAAAATAAGATTCAATAAGAATCAAAGATATTCCTGCACACCACAACTAAAACAGTCCACATGCCACAGCTAAAAAAGACCAGCATGCTGCAAAGATGGAAGATTCCCAAGCCGCAACTAAGACCCATGGCAGTCTAATAAATAAGTTTTTAAAAATCAAAGATATGATTAAAAATAGCCATTACAAATCAATAAACAAAGGGACTAGGAAAAATAACTATTTGGGGGAAAGGCCAAAGTGGCTCAGATGGTAAAGAATCCATCTGCAATGCAGGAGACCTGGGTTCGATCCCTGGGTTGGGAAGATCCCTGGAGAAGGGCATGGCAGCCACTCCAGTCTTCTTGCCTGGAGGATCCCATGGACAGAGCAGCTTGGCGGGCTGCAGCCCACGGGGTCGCAAGGGTCAGACACGACAGAATCTGAGCGCAGCACACCTTGGCAAAGTAAACCACAGGTAAATCAAACAGTTACATTCCTTCTTTTTAAAAAATCGAATTAGAGTAAAAATAAAAGAATATCTACTTAATGACTGGATTTTAATCTGCCTTAAAGGTGATGAAAGATAGAGAGGAAACATACAGATTAGAATATTTAAAACTTAAAATGTGTGTCAAAAAATAAACCTTAGAAAACAAAAATTGGGAGAAATATGTAGTAACAAAATGATAAACTCTTAATATCTGAAGAGTATAAAAGTACAGATGAATAAGAAAAACACTAAAAAGGTGTCAAAAGTTAAATAGACAAAGAAAAGGAGTTCAAAGAAGAGGAAGACATGTGAAGGGCTAATAAATATAAAAAGTTCAAACTTGCTTGTAATCAAAACAATGCAAATAAAGAATGAGATTTTTTTTAAAAAAACCTATCACATTAGCAAAAAGTTTTTACAAAGGATAACAATGCTGAAAGGATCAGATGAATAAGTATTTCCATGCTTCTGGTGGATATTTAAACTAGTTCATTTTGTGAAAGATAATTTGGTGTATGAGTCAGCAATACTTACCTTCCTTAACCTAATTCTACTTCTAAAATAGAAGTACTTTATAGAGTACTTTAGAAGTACGTATTCTTTAGAGTACTTTGGAAGTACTTCAGAGTACTTTCTTTAGTCCTCTAAAGAAGTAAGTACAAGTGTGGGCAAAGACTTATGCACGAAAATGTTAATGGTGGTATCTTTAGCACCATTATCTAAAAAGCTGGATACACCTGTATTATCCAAAATGGATGAAATGGAAGCAAATTACAATTCATGTTTAGAAATTCTTTTTTAATGTGGGCAAATATAGGCCTTATCCTAAGGCCTATTACAGTAGGCCTCTTTAGGACAAATTGTTCCAGTTTCTCCTGGAGAGTTTCTAATCATATCTGGGAGCTCTGAAATAACATCTCCTACCGTCTGGAGTGCTCAGGGTAAAGGAAAGTGGGTGTGCTCTGACACCAGACAGACATGGATTAAACCCCAGTTTTGTTACTTACTCAACTGTTCAATCTTGGGCAAATTAAATAATTAATGCTAAAAATTTTAAAATTAGGATTCTGCTTAAATTTCTATAAGTAAAGGAAAAGTTTAAGTAACTATTAAGTTTGAGTAATTGTAAAGTTTAAGTAATTTACTGTCAAGGGCTCCAACTATGAAAAGAACATTAATGCAATGAAAACCTGATTGTGAACATGTATTCACATGGATTTTCACTGATTTCTTTATGCCTTTATACCCTCCCCCTCATTTCTAAAAGGATTTGAGATTGCTTACATAAACACATAACAGGATATTCTCTAAGATGAAAAATTCAGGAAAACAGGTAGAAAAAAGGTGGAGGAAGAAGGGAAATAAAAATACAAAACAAAGGAAGAATGTAAAATAAAGTCATGTACCATTATATCTGAACATTTTACCACTGAAAGCAAAAGCCATAAACTTTTCCTAATATGAAATCTGAAAGAAACTCCTCTTGTGAGGTCTCTCAATGGTTTTATACACACATAAAATAAATTATAAGACTTGATAATGAAAAGATGAAGAAAATCTTATTTTCTTAGATTTTTCCTTCTTCAAATTTTATTTTTGATATATGTATTACATGAAACCAAGATAAATTTTAAACAATAAGAAGTTTTCAGTAAAGTATCATAATAACTGAATATAAGGCTAGATTTTGTTCCCAAAAATTATTTCTCAGAAAAGTGGTTACCTTACACGCAAGTCCTTGTAAGAACTCATCTTAGGAAGCACTTCCTCAATTACTTTATCTTCCCAGCAAAGAAATGGCAAACAAAAACACAGCAGCCCGAAATAACTTCAGTTAATGCTAGAATGGAATAATTATAGAGCTCTCCATACAACTGAAGTTTAAATCTGTATTTTACAAAAGAGGGAAGAGGTAAAGAAATTTAATACAGATTTAATAATATTTTGGTGATATAATTTTGTAACCTTAAGCATTGGATGTTGCTTTGAACAAACATCATTTTAAAAAGCAAAAAGAAAGACAAAACACAAAGAATGAGGTGATTGTACTGTGAAGATAGAAGCACAGCTACAGAGTGAAATTTTTAAGAGTTCTGTTGCGTTACATGAATGGGTTCCTAACAATAGCCAGGAACAGCATCAAAGACAGATTCAAAAGGGACCTGTCTTATCCCTAATGCTATGATGGAATCTAGGCAAAAACTGAAACTGGCTGCTGAAATATGGATGGGAACTTCATCAAGGAGGGATGAAGCCAACCTCATCTGAACTCACTTGTCAACCTGAGAATCATCGCAAATGGGACAGCCTGACACCATGTGCCCCCACGTACCACCTATGAAAAATTCTTGCTCAAAACAATGTAGTTTCAATCTAAGCAAGTCTCTCAATCTATATGCTTTGCAAGAAACAGAGGAGCTAGAAGAACAAGTTAAAGACATCACAAAAAACAAATTAAATTCAGAATATGGGATATTTTAACCAATTTTTCTAACAACCGTGTTTTAAAAAGGGAGAGAAGATTAGAGTTAGTGTTAAAAAGTAACAGAGAAGAGCCATGTGACCCTTTTTTTGAGGGCTTATTAGAACAAATTAGCTGTAAAAATACAGTTTTGAGACAACTAAAAGTGAAAGCTAGTCACTCAGTTGTTCTGACTCTTTATGACACCCTAGACTGTAACCCACCAGGATCCTCTGTCCATGGGACTCTCCAGGCAACTATATTGGAGTGGGTTGCCATTTCCTTCTCCAGAGGATCTTTCCCATCCAGGGATCAAACCTAGGTCTCCTGCATTGCAGGCAGAGACAATTAAGAAAGTTTAAATATTTAACAGGTATTAGATGGTATTAAATAATGATTGTAGATTTGAAGTGAAAATAATGACACGATAGTTATGTTTTTTTAAAAAAGTCCTCAGTAATTAGAAAGGCATACAAGATACTATGGGCTAAATGACATGCTGTCTAGCATTTTCTTAAAACAATTTGTCCTACAGGAGGCCCCAAAACGTGTATGCGTGCATGTGTGCATGTGCGCACACGTGTGTGTATAGTAGGAAGGGTTGGCAGGAGAATGCCTAGATGAAATGATTAGCAAAATGATAAATATTAAAACTAGATGGGGGGTGTATTATAACATTCTCTATTTTGGGTGCATTTCAATATTTCTATAATAAAACTGTAGAGATAAAAATGATTTTTCTGGAAAAACTGTTAAATTAGTCAAGAGGTAACCATACTGGTATTAAGCATGCAAGTGAAAAAGTTGAATAAAACTGTTTTTCCATGAAATATAACATTAGAAATAACTATTTCTAAATTATATCATTTATTTTAATGTTATTTTAATTTTATAGGTATAGCAAAGTTAACAAATTCTAAATAAATATTTGTCTATTCTGTCTTTCTCCCTAAACGATTATTTATTCAAATTGGCCAGAATATTTTCAAATTTCCTTATATTCAAGAATCTATAGTAATCTCACTTTGGCAACACCTTGCTGTATCAAATTAAGCAGTTGTATTAACATCCAGACTCTCAGCATTTACAAATGTCTGTAAGAGTGCTTAGTTCACACATCTCATTTCACTAGAAAGGAAACACGCACCTATGACAAGACCAAAAGTAACTTCCAAATCTCTTACCTCCTAGTTTAGTGCTCTTTCCAATAGCATCAAGCTCCCTCTCCTACTAAGTAAGTGCTCACACTGAAATCCCCAGAATGTGGCTGGAGCCATGATCCGGGCATAGCAGTGTTCAAGCAGCCATATTTCTTTGGGGGCGAGGGCAGCATTGCACGCATTCAGTCCATCCTTGGGGCAGACCTTCCTGAGCACAACTCCAGTAACACTCCCCGTCCCTAAAATATTTCCCAGCTCCTTTTTCCCAGTACTTTTTTTCCCCCATTCTTCTCTCCCAGGGATCCCCACTCTCACTCCAGTCTAGCCACTGAGATATTCCAGGCTTTGGATCGAACCAACAGGGCTTTGAACGCTGGTCCCACCACTACAGACCCACAGACTACCTAGTCTCAGATTCCTCATCTGTAAACTGAGGACAAAAATACTTTGCAGAACCTTTTTTCAAGTGGCCAGGAAGATGGCAGACATTCAGACTGGGCATGCCTACCAAACACAACCGATCATCTTCCAAAGTAAGAAAAGGGTCCTGCTTAGAGAAACTGGCAAGGAGAAGGTCCCACGATACAACAAGAACATTGGTCTGGTCTTCAACACACCAAAGGAGGCCTGGGGGGCACTTACATGGAGAAGAAATGCCCTTTCTTTTCCAATGGTACCATCTCCATCCAAGCGTGGATCCTGTTCAGTGGCTAAGGTGAAGATGCAGAGGACCAGTGGCATCACTGAGATGACCTCCACTACCCAAAAGCACCAGTCATTTCGTACCATAAGAATATGTCCATGCACCTTTCCTCCTGCTTTAGGGATGTCAAGATCCTCAACATTGTCACAGTGGGTAAAGGCCGGCCTCTGAGCAAGACTGTGCTTCAACGTGGAGGTCGCCAAGGCTGCTGGCACCAAGATGCAATTTCAGAAGTTCTAAGACTGGACCCCTGCCTACTACTCCAAGCAAAATAAAGTTATTTTCCCATTCAGGAAGAAAAAAAAAAAGTACTTCGCAGAGCGATACAAGAAGGACTTTCCTGGTGGCCCAGTAGCTAAGACTCCATGCTCTCAATGCAGGGAGCCAGGGTTTGATCCCTGGTCAGGGAACTAGATTCCATATGTGGCAACTAAAGAGCTTGCATACAGCAGTGTTAGTTCAGCAGGTTAAGAATCTGCCTGCAATGCAGGAGACACAAGAGATGTGGGTTGGATCTCTGGATTGGGAAGATCCCCTAGAGACGGAAATGGCAACCAACTCCAGTACACTTGCCTGGAAAACCCAGTGAACAGAGGACCCTGGTGGGTTGCAGTCCAGAGACCTGCAAAGAGTTGGACACGACTGAGTAACTAACTTTCACTGTCAGATCATGATGGGCCCTGGAGGAACCTCTTATTCTAAGGCCGACAGGAAGAAGCCCCGAAAGGATTCTGAGCAGGATGGTGAAAAGCATCTCCCCTTTAAGAGATAATCGGAATGTTATTGCTGTACTATGCTCTTTAGAGATTTGTATTTTATTCCACAGCACACAAACTACACCGCTCACATTGCCACCAAGCCAGCAAGTGGAACGAGCTGGCTTGTGCTCCAAACCATCTTCTGGGGAAGGCTGCCATCTGCTGGGAGGAGGCATGATCAAAGCTGTTCCCTGATGGGGGCACCCCTTACACTGGATTCCCTCTGTGTGTAGCAGGAAGCGTTTGTAACATGAAATTATAGCTATTCTCCACCTTCCTCTACCCCGTCTTCTTAAGGAGCCCATGTTTGAGCTGCTCAGCCTTCAGGTGTGACCAGGACACCACTGATCTATCAAGGAAAGGCAGGGACCACCTCTCAGAACAGATCTAGGGGGGCAAGAGAGAGGCAAGCTGGAGCTTGAGAGGAAGAGGAAAGGTATCTGTGGGGAATAGCTCTCATGGTGACAGGGACTTGGGAAGAGATGTGTCTCAAGAACATTTTAGCCTGCTTTGCTCTGCATGAGATGGTATAATCCCCTGGAAGATACTTCTGTAAAACCTACATTACTTCTCAGGGCTTTCTAAAGTAAAATTTGTGCTTGTTTTAGGTACATGATGGTTTTGAAGACTGGCCTTAAAGTAGTCAAGTTCTATGCTGGGCATGACCATGTAAACAGACATTGGGATGTTCTTTGACATGACAGGTTAAGCTATATAATCATTATTACTCTTCATTCTTCCTTGATCTTCTCTCAGGCACAGCTCCCTCACACTGCGCTCCCCACTGCCTTAGCTCTGGGTCATGTGGGCAAGAGATGGGAGAGTAAGGGAAAGGCTTTTGCTTGCTGGTGAGAAGGCAGAGGAAGAGGCCAAGCTCTTCTGTCTGATGTAACAACAACAAATACTGGGACCTCCATGCAAACTAGAGCTCGAAAACATCACCTCCCCAAGCTACCTATGAAGCTACGTTTCCTCTTATACCCCTCAGTCTGCACTTTCGTGGCTTTTTTCTCTATTTTCAAATATATGCTCCATTTCACCTGATTTTATCTATGTTAAGACAGCATTAGCAACTGAGTAAGCACTAAAAGTTGGGTTTATATAATTTAAAAAGACACATGTATCCCAATATTCATTGCAGCACTACTTATAATAGACAGGACATGGAAGCAACCTAAATGTTCACTGGCAGATGAACGGCTGAAGGAGATGTGGTGCAGAGATACAATGGGTTATTACTCAGCCATAGAAAGGAGTGAAATTGGGTCATTTGTAGTGATTCAAAGAGAGCATTTTTGACAGAGTGATCAGGTACATATTTATAAGGAGGTGCAAATACTTAAGAGAAGAGCAAGCTGACAGAAGAAAAAGCGAGTGAAACGATTGAGCAAGGAGAAAGGAGGCCCTTGCTGGCTGGAGAGCAGAGATGGAGGGGAGAGTGCTGGGACAGGAGGCTGGAGAGACGGTCAGATCAGGCCTTGTAGGCCTGCTGAGGACTTTCAGCTACAAACTCTGTGACACGAGACCCTCTCTGGAGAGCTGAGAGCAGACAATTTGCGTGTAATTTATGTTCTAAGGGATCCCTGTGAATGCCACCTGAAGCATGAACTGGTGGGAATAGAGTGGGGGATGCATGAATGGGGCAAGATCAAGCAAGAGATGACAGTGGTTTACAAAGGTGGTGAAGGTCTGGATGTTAAGAATGGATATTGTCATGACATATTTCAAAATCAGGGTTTGCTAATGGCTTGGAGGCAAAGTGTGAAGGAAAATCGGGTGTCAAGAATGACTCCAGGTTTTTGACCTGAACACCTAGATGAATGAGTGGTGGTGTCATTTGCTGAAATGGGGAACAATGGAGGAAGATCAAGTTTGGGGGTAAAAGCAAGAGTTCAGTTAGGGATATGTTAAATTTTACATTCCTACTAGATATTCAAGTAGGAATGCTAAAAGACAACTGGTTCTAAAACTCTGGAAAGAAAGAAAGTGAGGCTGGAGATAATTTGGGAAGTCATCAGCATACAATTAAAGCTAGAATGAATGACACTGCCCAGGGAACAAGGAAAGTCTAAAGAATCTGAGAGCACCAAGCCATCACCCACTTCAACTGAGAGGCTGGGAAGAGAAAGATGATCTAGCAAACGAAATTGAGTCAGGAACAATGGATGAGGTAGGATAATGATGAAGGCAGTGGTATCCAGCAGTCAAATAAAGAAAGACCTCCAAGAAAAAAGGAGTGAAAGTATCAAACAAGTAAGATGAGGATGAAGAATCAGTCATTGAATTTGGCAAGCAGAGGTCATTGTGACCTCAACTAGAGCAACTTCAGCTAAGTAGAGGGTTAAGTAGGTTCTCAAGAGAATGGGAAGAGAGAACATGGAAATAATAACACATAAACAACTATTTTGAAGATTACTTTAGAGAAAAAGGAGTACAGAATAGGAGTGGTACCAGGAAGGATACACAAGGCTAAGGGGAGGTTTGGTTTCTTCAAGCTAGGAGTTATTGCTGCAAGTTTTGTGCTGATAGGAATGATCCAGTTGAGAGTGAAATAAAATGATCCGGGAAAGAGAGGAGCCAAGAGCTTAAAGTTAGGTGGGATAGGATCTAACATAAAGGTTGAGAGAATGGCTTATTGTAAGAACAAAGACAGTTTGTCTATTATTAACAAAAGAAAAGCTAGAGTATATGTGTATAGAACCTGGTAGTTTGGTAGGTTCCATGTTAGATAATGGATTGATTAGGAAAATGTAGTATGATTGCCAAGCAGCACTGAAAGCACACTTGACGTTTACAGTCATGGATTTAAAGATCAGCCAACATAGTTGTTTGTTCTCTCTCTCTTTTCATCTTTTCAAGTGCAGACAAGAACTGGATTTAAATAAGCAAGAAAGATAGAGGGAGAGGCAAGGAAGCCAATACTTGCAAGGAAGTGATTCCATTGGTAGACCATGGACTATAAAGTGAGAAAGGAGAGACAAAAAGACATAAGGTAGTGAGTGATATATAATGAACAGTTGATAGCATCAGTGGATTAGAGGTCCCTTGGAACAGTGGACAGCATCAGTGGATTAGAGGTCCCTTGGAACAGTGGACAGCATCAGTGGATTAGCAGTCCCTTGGAACAGTGGACAACGTCAGTGGATTAGAAGTCCCTTGGAACAGTGGACAACGTCAGTGGATTAGAGGTCCCTTGGAACAGTGGATAGCATCAGTGGATTAGCGGTCCCTTGGAACAGTGGACAGCATCAGTGGATTAGAGGTCCCTTGGAACAGTGGACAGCATCAGTGGATTAGAGGTCCCTTGGAACAGTGGACAGCATCAGTGGATTAGAGGTCCCTTGGAACAGTGGACAGCATCAGTGGATTAGTGGTCCCTTTGAAGCTGAAGAATTGAGAGGGTACAAAGAAGAGTAAGTGAACTGGAAAGATGGGAAGTGATTAGAAATGGGAAGTGCTTGAAATAGATATTTTGGAAATGGTACAGCAATCAACATTATCAAAGGCCAGTACAGTGGATGTCTAAGATGGGGTGAAAAATCCCGTCATTCACGATGAAGAGGTCAAAGAACTAGGAAGCCAAGTGGATCACCTATATGGATATTGAAATCTCCATGCATGACAACAGGGTTGGCAGTGGACAGAAAGGCAGTCAACTAGAGCAGTTTCAGTGGAGTGGATAAGAAAGATGCCTAACTATGTGGGCTGAGAAAAGAATTACAGGCAAGAAAAAGGAGTCAGTGAGTACAGACATCTCTTTTGACAAGCTCTGCAATGATTTGCAGAAAAATGGAGCTGATTGAAGGAAGGAGGTCTGAAGAAGACCTGAGGTTAAGGGTTACTTCAAGACAGAAGATTCTAGAGTGTATGTGTATGCTCATGGGTCTGATTCATTAGAAAGGGAGAAATTGATCCTGTAGGAGAGAGGGGAATAACTGCTGGAACAAAGTTCTTCAGGAGACAAGAGTGGAATCCAAAACACATGTGGAAGATTTGCTTCTCATTGAAAGAGATGTGACTCTTCCCTGAAGTATGAGAAGAGACAGAATCCATGGATGCAGATTCATGTAAGGCAATAGATTAGTGCTAAAAAAATAAGGGAGTTAATTGACATTGCTTCTATTTTCTCAAGTGTGAGGCAAAGTCTTCAGCTGTTTGGAGTCAAAGATGTGAAGGCTTGAGGAGATGTAAAGAAGACATTTAGACATCTTCTCACAGATTAGGGGAACTAATTTGCTAGGTGAATAAAATAGGCTTGCTAGGCAGTGCCAAGTGACCAGCTGAGATCTGTGGTCATGAAACTGAAATAAAAGCAGTCAGTAGGGCTATGTGATTTTGTACAGGAAGAGTCAGCTGCTCAGGTGTAGGCAGAGGGTGGTTGGTTGGGCTTAACCAGGGTTGAGGTTTTCCCAGAAGTACGGTGAATGGCCAGAGAGCCAGTGGGGTGGTGGAAGATGTTGTGAGTAAGCAACTGAAATGACAGACCATAGAATCAAGACTGATAAAGACAAGTCAAGGAGAACATGAGATAAAACACGGTCAGCCAAGGGACTGGAAGCCCAGTGTGGTTAAGGAATTGTTCTGGAGTCATCGATGAGAGGCCATACGTGAGCTGGATGTTTATACCCAAAAATCCCATCAGCCCTGTTATCTTGTGAACCTTGGTGAAGACTGAGCATATAGTAAACACTTAGTAAATGTACTCTTTGAATTTTGCTCAGTAAGTGTTTTGTTACTATATCTTTAACAATATCATAGCATTTACTGAGTGCCACCATGTGACAATGACAAAAATGTCTTCCCTCCAAAGATCCCTCCCCTAGTTGAGATAGTGATAAAAAATCTTAAGTGCTATAATAGTGCTATAATAGTTCAACGTGGCAACCCAGAGGACTGCAATGTCTAGCTGCACAGAAGTCTTAAGAAGGGCTTCAAAAAAAGTGGCAGTGATTAGGACAGCTAGCAAGTCACCAGGTGGAGAGAGGGCAGAAAGAAGAGATTGTTTCATTAGCAAGAGTTTCAATTTCCTATCAGGGCTTCTTTACGTCCAAAGACAGGGCACTGAAAAGCAGTAGGTAAATGACACAAGTATCACCTTCCTTTAAATCAAAATGGGCCCTTGCAGACAAACCTTCCCATTAGCGCCCCCAGGTCTAGATGGGGTTGGGTTGCTCAGTGCCCCGGAGAGACCCCAACACCTACCGCTCAGGGAAGACGGCGGCAGCTGTGGCGGGAGTCTCAGCAGCAGAGATGGGGAGACCATCACGCCGGCTCTAGGAAGCAACTCCATTTCTTGAGGCTTGTGGGGCGCGCGGGGAACAGGGGGCCCCTGGGGCTTTCGGGACTCGCGGGGCGCACGGGGCTCGTAGGGTGCATGGGGTTTGAGAGGCTTGCGGGACTCATAGGGTTGGTAGAGCTCATAGGGCTTGGGGTGACTGGGGATCTCGTCGGACTCCGCATGCTCCTCCGACTCGCCTCGCTGCTCTTGCTCGTCGGCCTCCTCGGAAAACCCCGCCTCCTCAGACGCCTCTGGCTGCTCGTTCGCGTCGAATATCCTGACGACAAGGGGCTTCTGGAGGGCTTCGGAGCGAGCCGCTGTTTCTGCCGTGTGGTGCCCAGCGGACGGCCCAGAGGGACCCGAAGACTCTTGGCTCTCCATTGGCGGCCCAGAAGCTCCCGCTGGTTGACTGCCGGACGCCGGTCACCTTCCAGAAGATGGAAGAGGATGCGGGCGGCCCGCACCCAGCCCCAGCGAGCCCAACCCGCCTGCGGCCACCGCCCGACAAGCCCCGGCCCCTGGGCCCCTCTCTGCGCGTTCTCCGGTTGCCAGGGCGACACTCCGAGCTGCTGGGGCCCACCCGGGCTCCTCCCGGGAGAAATGAGAAGCAGCTGAAAAGGAGAGGAGGGGTGGGCTGATCGGCTGTTCTTGCCTCATTGAAATCTGTTTTTGTGGTGTTAAGTCAGAACTGTGGTGTTGAAAAAGACTCTTGAGAGTCCCTTGGACTACAAGATCAAACCAGTCAATCCTAAAGGAAATCAGTTTTGACTATTCATTGGAAGGACTGATGCTGAAGCTGAAGCTCCAATTCTTTGGCCACCTGACGCGAAGAACTGACTCATTGGAAAAGACCCTGATGCTGGGAAAGGTTGAAGGCAAGACGAGAAGGGGACGAGAGAGGATAAGATGGTTGGATGACATCACCGACTGTATGGACATGAGTTTGAGCAAGCTCTGGGAGTTTGTGATGGACAGGAAGCCTGGCATGCTGCAGTCCATGGGGTCACAGAGTCGGGATATGACGGAGAGACTGAACTGAACTGAAGTCTGTTTCAAAGCACATACACTTCCGTTTAGGATCATTATATCTGCTTAGAGAGTTAACCTCTTTACCATGAAATCCCCCTCTTTAAAAAAAACTATTATTTTTCCAGTTTTATTGAGAAATAATTGATAAACATCCCTGTATAAGTTTAAAGTGTACAGCATGATGGTTTGATTTGCACCTATCGTGACATGATTACCACAATAGATTTAATTAACATCCATCATCTCATATTGATACAATAAATAGAAAAAAATTCTCCTTGTGATGAAAATTCTGTACCAATTTACAATCCCACCAACAGTACCAAAGATTCCCTTTGCTCTATATCCAAGGCAGCATGTTACCTCATCTTTTTGATGATGGCCATTCTACTAGACTTAAGGGGATCTACTCACTTAACAACTTTTCTGTATATTATTGTTGTTGTTCAGTTGCCAAGTTGTGTCCAGCTCTTCGCCACCCCATGGACTGCAGCATGCCAGGCCTCCCTGTCCTCTTTTCTTTTTTTTTCATTTATTTTTATTAGTTGGAGGCTAATTACTTTACAATATTGTAGTGGTTTTTGTCATACATTGACATGAATCAGCCATGGAGTTACATGTATTCCCCATCCCGATCCCCCCTCCCACCTCCCTCTCCACCCGATCCCTCTGGGTCTTCCCAGTGCACCAGGCCCAAGCACTTGTCTCATGCATCCAACCTGGGCTGGTGATCTGTTTCACCATAGATAATATACATGTTTCGATGCTGTTCTCTCGAAACATCCCACCCTCGCCTTCTCCTCCCTGTCCTCTTTATATCATACAGCAGTGTAAGCTATATAATCATCATGTTGTACGTTCTATCCCTGGTACTAACTTATAACTGGAAGTCTGTATCTTTTGTCCACCTTCCTTGACCCACCCTGCCCCCGGCCACACCCCTCCATCCATGTAACCACAAATCTGATTTCTTTTTAGGAGTTTGTGTTTGTTTTGTTTAAATTCCACATATCAGTGAAATCATATAATATTTGCTTTTCTCTGCTTGTCTTATTTCATTTAGCGTAATGCTTCATGGTCCATCCATGTTGCAAATGATAGAATTTCCTTTTTTATGGCTAAATAATACTCCACCATATACACTACAAATTCTTTTATCCATTTGCCCATCAGTGGACACTTAGGTTGTTTCTGTCTTTGCTATTGTAAATAATGCTGCTAGGAACATGGTGGTGCAGATATCTTTTTGAGTTAGTATTTTCATTTCCTTTGGTTATAGTCTCAGAAGTGGAGTTGCTGAATTATATGGTAGTTCTATTTTAATTTTTTGAGAAGCCTCCATACTGTTTTTCACAGTGGCTGTACCAACTTACAATCCCGCCAACAGTACCAAAGATTCCCTTTGCTCTGCATCCAAGGCAGCACTTGTTATCTCATCTTTTTGATGATGGCCATTCTACTAGGCTTGAGGGGATATCTCATTGCTTAATTGATATTTCCCTAATGATGAGTGATGTTGAGTATATTTTCATGTACTTGTTATTTATAAAAGAACTTCTTTGAGAAAAAACAAAGTCTGTTCAGGTCCTTTGTCCTTTATATTTTTCTGTAATGGAGTGTATGAGTTCTTTATATATTTTTAATATTAACCCTTTATCAGATATGTGGTTTACAAATATTTTCCCCAATCCATTGGTTGTTTTCTTATTTTGTTGATGGTTTCTTTTGCTATGTAGAGGCTTTTTAGTTTGATGTTGTTTGTGCTTTATGTATAATTGCCCTCTTTATCCCTGGTAATTTTCATTACTCTGAAGTCTTCTCTGTCTGAAATTAATATAGCTACTGCTTCTTTCTTTTGATTAGTGTTATATCTCTCTCCATTCATTTAATTTTTTTTCATTTATTTTTATTAGTTGGAGGCTAATTACTTTACAATATTGTAGTGGTTTTTGTCATACATTGACATGAATCAGCCATGGAGTTACATGTATTCCCCATCCCGATCCCCCCTCCCACCTTCCTCTCCACCCGATCCCTCTGGGTCTTCCCAGTGCACCAGGTCCGAGCACTTGTCTCATGCATCCAACCTGGGCTGGTGATCTGTTTCACCCTAGATAATATACATGTTTCGATGCTGTTCTCTTGAAACATCCCACCCTCGCCTTCTCCCACAGAGTCCAAAAGTCTGTTCTATACATCTGGGTCTCTTTTTCTGTTTTGCATATAGGGTTACCGTTACCATCTTTCTAAATTCCATATATATGTGTTAGTATACTATAATGGTCTTTATCTTTCTGGCTTACTTCACTCTGTATAATGGGCTCCAGTTTCATCCATCTCATTAGAACTGACTCAAATGAATTCTTTTTAATGGCTGAGTAATATTCCATGGTGTATATGTACCACAGCTTCCTTATCCATTCGTCTGCTGATGGGCATCTAGGTTGCTTCCATGTCCTGGCTATTATAAACAGTGCTGCGATGAACATTGGGGTGCATGTGTCTCTTTCAGATCTGGTTTCCTCGGTGTGTATGCCCAGCTGTGGGATTGCTGGGTCATATGGCAGTTCTATTTCCAGCTTTTTAAGAAATCTCCACACTGTTTTCCATAGTGGCTGTACTAGTTTGCATTCCCACCAACAGTGTAAGAGGGTTCCCTTTTCTCCACACCCTCTCCAGCGTTTACTGCTTGTAGACTTTTGGATAGCAGCCATCCTGACTGGCGTGTAATGGTACCTCATTGTGGTTTTGATTTGCATTTCTCTGATAATGAGTGATGTTGAGCATCTTTTCATGTGTTTGTTAGCCATCTGTATGTCTTCCTTGGAGAAATGTCTGTTGAGTTCTTTGGCCCATTTTTGGATTGGGTCATTTATTTTTCTGGAGTTGAGCTGGAGGAGTTGCTTGTATATTTTTGAGATTAATCCTTTGTCTGTTGCTTCATTTGCTATTATTTTCTCCCAATCTGAGGGCTGTCTTTTCACCTTGCTTATAGTTTCCTTTGTTGTGCAAAAGCTTTTAAGTTTCATTAGGTCCCATTTGTTTATTTTTGCTTTTGTTTCTAATATCCTGGGATGTGGGTCATAGAGGATCCTGCTGTGATTTATGTCGGAGAGTGTTTTGCCTATGTTCTCCTCTAGGAGTTTTATAGTTTCTGGTCTTACATTTAGATCTTTAATCCATTTTGAGTTATTTTTGTGTATGGTGTTAGAAAGTGTTCTAGTTTCATTCTTTTACAGGTGGTTGACCAGTTTTCCCAGCACCACTTGTTAAAGAGGTTGTCTTTTTTCCATTGTATATCCTTGCCTCCTTTGTCGAAGATAAGGTGACCATAGGTTCGTGTATTTATATCTGGGCTTTCTATTCTGTTCCATTGATCTATATTTAGTAAAGTTGAAGGATATAAAATTAACACACAGAAATCTCTTGCATTCCTATACACTAACAATGAGAAAACAGAAAGGGAAATTAAGGAAACAATACCATTCACCATTGCAACAAAAAGAATAAAATACTTAGGAGTATATCTACCTAAAGAAACACAAGACTTATGCATAGAAAACTATAAATCACTGATGAAAGAAATCAAAGAGGACACAAACAGATGGAGAAATATACCATGTTCATGGATTGGAAGAATCAATATTGTCAAAATGGCTATACTACCCAAAGCAATCTATAGATTCAATGCAATCCCTATCAAGCTACCAACGGTATTTTTCACAGAACTAGAACAAATAATTTCACAATTTGTATGGAAATACAAAAAACCTCGAATAGCCAAAGTAATCTTGAGAAAGAAGAATGGAACTGGAGGAATCAACCTGCCTGACTTCAGACTATACTACAAAGCCACAGTCATCAAGACAGTATGGTACTGGCACAAAGACAGAAATATAGAAATATAGATCATTCATTTAATTTTAATCCATATGTCTCTTTACACTTAAAGTGAGTTTCTTATAGGCAACATATGGCTGGATCTTTTTTTTAAATCCACCCTGACAATTTCTGTCTTTCAATTGGTGCATTTAGACCCTTGACCTACAAAGTGATTATTGATTTAGCTGGATTAATAGATACCATATATTTATTGTTTTCTATTTGTCCTTGTTAATTGTTTCTCTCTTTGTCTTCCACTCTTTTTCTCCCTTTTGTGGTTTTAAGCATTTTACTTGATTTGATTTTCTCTTTTCTTGGCATATCAGTTATAATTTCCTTTATTTTTTCAGTGGTTGTCTTAGAGTTTGCAATATAAATCCAAGTCTACTTTAAATAACACTATACCATTTCACAGGTAGTGTGAAAACCTTATGATGACTAGATCCTAATTCCTTACTCTCATTCCTTCTATCACTGTCATCATAACATTTATACATACACATAAACATACATGGTCAAACATAGTGGTTGCTGTTATTATTTTAAAGAAACTGTAATCTGTTAGATCAATTAAGAATAATAAAAATAAGTTTTAATTTTATCCTCACTTATTCTTTTCCCAGTGTTCTTCTTTTACATAGATCCAAATTTCTGAACTCTATTATTTTTCTTCTCTTTTTATCTTTCTTGCAATGCAGAAGTACTGGCCACAAATTCCCTCAATTTTTGCCTCAGAAATTCTTTTTTCTTCACTTAAAATTTTTAAAAATTATTTTTGGCTACACTGGCTCTTTGTTGCTGTGTGGGCTTGGCTCCAGTTGCAGCGAGTGGGGTTACACTATGGTTGCATTGTGCAGGCTTCTCATTGTGGCGGCTTCTCTAGCTGCAGGCTCAAGGGCACCCGGGCTTCAGTAGCTGCGGCTCCTGGGCTGTAGGGCATAGGCTCAGTAGTTGCAGCACACAGGTTCAGCTGCTCCATGGCCTGTGGGATCTTCCTGGATCAGGAATAGAGCCCGTGTCTCCTACATTGGCAGGAGGGTTCTTTACCAGTGAGTCACCAGAGAAGCCCTCTCTTTCACTTTTGAAGGATTTCATAGAGTACACAATTCTAGGCTGATGGTTCTTTCTCTCAATGCTATATTTATTCCACTCTCCCTGTTTCCATAGTTTTTCAGAAGCTTAATGTATTTCTTATCTTTGATCCTTCATGGTAAGGTGTTTTTCCCTCTGACTACTTTCTGGGTTTTTAAATTTTCTTCATCTTTGATTTTCTGCAGCTTAAAAGCAATATGCCTGTGTGTAGTTTTTTTGGGGTCATTTATCCTCCTTGATGCTCTCTGCACTTCTGAGATCTCTGGTTTGGTGTCTGACATTAATTTGGAGAAATTCTTAGTCACTGTTTCAAATATTTATTGTTCCTTTCTTTCCTCTTTCCGGTTTCCCATTAAACACATATAGCAACTTTTGTGGTTGTCCCACAGTCCTTGCATATTCTGTCCTGTTTTTCTAGTCCTTGCTCTCTTAGATTTTCAGTTTTGGAAGTTTCTATTGAGATATCCTCAAGCTCAGAGGTTCTTTCCTTAGCCATGTCTAGTCTTTTAACAAGCCCATCAAACATTCTTCATTTCTGTACAGTGCATGCTGTCTCTTCTGTGTTTTTTGCCTTTTAGTATGTCTTGTAGCTTTTCCTGATAGCCAGGCATGATGTATTGGGTAAAAGGAACTTCTGTAAACAGGCCTTTAGCAATGTGTTGGTGAGGTGGGGGTGGGGGAAGGGAGAATATTCTATAGTCTTATGATGAGATCTCAGCCTTTTAGAGACTCTGTGCCTCTGGACTGCAGACTTAAGTCTTAGTTTTCTGCCCTCTTAGGTGGAACAGAATGACTGGAGTGGACTAGAGTTGGGTATTTCCTTTCCTCCAGGTCAGTCAGCCTCTGGTTACTCTCTGCTAATACCAGACTGGGATTCCCAGGTGGCTCAGTGGTGAAGAATCTGCATGCCATTGCAGAAGGAGCAGGTTCGATCCCTCGGTTGGGAAAGGGAACTGGGAACCCACTCCAGTATTCTTGCCTGGGAAAGCCCATGGACAGAGGAGCCAGGCGGGCTACACAGTCCACGGGGTTGCAGAGGACACAGTAAGCACACATGAACACAGTGATACTCCAGCAGGTTAGGCACTGGTTAAGTAGTCTCCCCTGAAGGCAGACCTTGTTAAGAGAACAGAATGCGCTGGCATATTTCAAAAGGGTTTTTTTTTTTCCCCCTGCCCTTGGAAGCACCAGGGGATTTTTCTCTAGCATTTATTGGGGGGATCTGGTCAAGGTCCTGGAGGTAAATCTCAAACATCGGGGGCCCTCCTATGACTGGGTTCCCCTAGAATTTTTTAATTTTCAGAGTACTCTGAGCAACCAGCAATTCATCAGTTGTAGTTCTTCTTTCAGTGGGGCTTCCTGGTGCCTCAGTGGTAAAGAATCTGCCTGCCATGCAGAAGGCTCAGGTTCAATCCCGGGTTGGGAAGGTCCCCTGGAGAAGGGAATGGCAACTCACTTTAGTATTCTTGCCTGGAGAATCCCATGGGCAGAGGAGCCTGGTGGGCTACAGCCCATGGGTGGCCAAGAGTTGGACCCAGCTGAGTGACTAACAGGCAGGCACAGGTCCCCATGGGGAGTTCCCACTATGAGTCTCTGCTCTGGTAAACTGTCATTCTCTGTATTCTGTTCGTCTCTCCAATGCTGATTTTTCAGTCTGTTCAGCTTTTTACTCGTTAGAATGGCCTCATGGCTTCCAAGCTTCTTACATGCTGGACTGGAAACTGGAAGTCTTTATAAAAAAAAAGAAATTAGGACAAGACACTAAGGTTAAAAGTTGGATTTGTATCATATCTGTAGGTAAGCAGAGTTATCACTCTTAAATATTTCTAGGAAAGATAAAAGCTTATCTATATAAAAAAAATAAAATATCAAGAAGTTGAAACACAAACCCCTACAGTGTTCTGTTAGTGGTAGTTTCTTAGAGAGAAGCCTTTCTTAAATCTTTCTTGTCAGGCGAGTGTATGCTCCTTGGTTCTTTGTCTCATCACAACAAAAATTTGGAGTGACGCACATGAAAGCCCCCTCGGCGGGTCACAGCTCTCGGGTCTTGGACAGACCAGTGTTATAGCTCTTAAATAAATCAGTGTTACAGCTCAGCGTTACAGCTCTATTTTATTTAGATAATAGCAGGAAAAGCCATCTTTGAGGCGTGAGGGCACGTTGATCCAAAGACGCGAAGAGAAGATCGCCCCATTGTGCAGGAGAGAGGGAGAGAAGAGGGCTTCAGCTCCTCTGTTTATATGTCTCTCTGTCCCTGGGCCTGTCTTATGTACATTGGGCCGGCCAGGAGTGTTGTTTATTCTACCTGAGGTTCTCACTCCGGTCCTCGGACCTTCCTTTGTTCTATTTTCGCAGGCTTTTCCCTTCCAGGTCTTTTAGCCACCACCATTCTGGACTCCTTTCCCCTATTCTAACTACCTAACATTCTGAAGGCTGTTAATTTGTATTTCTACGTGACTTTGATAGTGCTTACTTTTCTTATTGCCCTATCCTGATTTCTTTTCCCACACTGTTAAATGGATCCACTTAAAGGAAAGACACCTGGATTTACTTGAAAAGAGAAAAGTTATTAGAATATTTTTATGTAAATCTCATTTCATCGAGAAACTACAAATGGGATGAATGCTTGCTAATTTCCACTTTAATTTTGTTGATTAAAAATCCAAATCCCTCGAAATACATTGTTTACCAATACTTTTAAAGTTCAAAATCTAAATAGAGATCCTTTTAATCAATTAACAGTTTCTTATATGTGTATATGTGTCGTGCATTGAGAAAATAGGAGATGGCTTATTTTTTATTTGAAAGTGGAAATTTTGGCTTCCAGCCTGCCGTGTCGCGTCCCCTGGTGGCATCCAGATCGCAAGTCTCGCGGGGGCTACGCCTGGTCACTCGTGTCTGCAGCCAGCTGTGCAATTAGGTCTCTGGCATCCTGCATGATGGAAGGTATCTCTGAGCAGCTCTCAGTCACCTGGGTTCCGAACAAGAACATCTTCCTGTCATTTCCCACCTCAGATAATGCCAGAGCTTCATGGATATCTGTAATGTGATAGGCTGCTTCAAGATCCTTCACAAGAATGGAAAAAGAATTGAGAAAAAGTTGATTATTTTGCAACATTTTTTGATAGATACATTTATTACTCTCAATGATCGCACCTCCATTATAATATCGAGGATGTTGTAATCCCATTACCAGGATCCTAAAGGCTGTTTGAATATAAAGATTTTCATCAGAATTATATCAGCATTTATGAGTTATTATCAAAAGAGTATTTTCTGGAACAAAGTTAAGCCAATATGATACCTTAATCAATTTCCTAACCAGTGCAATCCGCTTCTAGTTTTGTTTTCCATTTTTGTCTGAATTTTCCCAAGACTTATTTTTTTAACTTTTTAAAATAACTTAATTAATAATGTGTTTATTGTTGGCTGTGCTGGGTCTCTGTTGCTGCATGGGCGTTTCTCTCCTTGTGAGCGGGGGCCATTCTCCAGTTGCGGTGCTTGGGCTTCTCATCGTGGTGGCTTCTTCTATTGCAGAGCACGGGCTCTAGGGCTCGGGCTTCAGGAGTTGCAGCGCAAGGGCTCAGAAATGGCAGTTCCCTGGCTCTAGTATACAGGCTCAACAGCTGTGGCTTAGCGGCTCTGCGACATGTGGGATCTTGCTGGATCAGGGATCGAACCTGTGCCTCCTGCATTGGCAGGCAGATTCGATTCCACTGAAGAATCAGGGAAGCCCTCCAAGGTTATTTTTAATTTGTCTTTACAATAGAAGCTTGATTCATTAATTGGTTTTTGCCCATATAATATTTTATTGACTATAGCATTTGCCAAGGGTGAGTTTTCTTTTGCAAAAATTATTTCTGCTGAACAAAAAGTTTTACATCAAATTTGGGGGGATGGAGGGAGACAGAGAAGGGATCAGGGATGGGATAAATTTAGAAAATGGCGTAGTAGGTGAAGAAGGCTGAGAGGCAAGGGCCAGGTGGAGGGAAAGAGGATGAGATGGAGAATGGGGAAGGCTTAAAGGAGGAAAACCCATCCGAAGAGGCAGAGAGGGGAGAGATTAAAACGAGGAGACAAAAAGCATGTGTTTATGCTGCATGCTAAGATCGAAACATGTTTCTTTGCCTCTCACACATCAAGAATTATTTATGGCAAATAACCTCTGATATTCCCTCTCCTAAATACATATGCAGATTCAGTTGCAGTTTTTAAGTCTTCTGCAAAAGTTCCAGCATTTTCACTCTTAACATTGAATTTGTAATTGGCTTTTTGTTTCATGGTGCTCTCCCAAAGCTTTAGGGCATCATCTGAAAAGAGTACAATATTGTCATTTTCTCTTGTGCCAATATGAACCTATCAAATTCTTGTGAGTCTGTGAGGTTTTCTTCACATGGTATCATTACCTTTTCTGTTTCTTCCACTTTATTGCCTATCTGAAACCTGAATTTCAGGTCTTAGAGCATGTAGTGAATTTTGCAATTGTGTTAATGAATCTAGTAACATGTGGACAATGTCTCAAGTTAAAAGAAATGCCACCAGTGGAATTGGAGAGGAGGAAAATAGAAGGGTTCTGGAAGGAAGGAGGGGCTCCTTGTAATGATAAAAGAACATCAGGGATAAATATCATGTGTACTCCACACTCACATAATTGTGCCCTAATAGATGTCATCACTCAAAGAATAAAGATAGTAAGATGACTCTTAAAAAATATTTATGTAATAACTTGAAACAATGAGTCATCTAAAAGCTTAAGTTACTTTGATCAAGGAGTAATAACCAAGGTGACCTTAAACTAGAATGTGTGTTAGCTGCTCAGTTGTGTCCAACTCTTTGTGACCCCAGAGACTGTGTCCCACCAGGCTCCTCTGTCCATGGAATTCTCCAGGCAAGAATACTGGAGTGGGTTGCTATTCCCTTCTCCAGGGGATCTTCTGGATCCAGGGATTGAACCCAGGTCTCCTGCATTGCAGGCAGATTCTTTACTGTCTGAGAATATCCAAACGTTTTATTATTAAACCCCAGTAAAAGTTATAAATTTGACACCAAATGGTCGTTTATTCAATTTGATGAAGAGATATAAACCACAAAGGAAAGTATCGATAAATTGGACTATTAAAAATGAAAACCTGTGTATTAAAAAGAGAACCATAACAAAGTAAAATGTTAACACTAGGTTGCTGCTGCTGCTAAGTCGCTTCAGTCGTGTCCGACTCTGTGCGACCCCATAGATGGCAGCCCACCAGGCTCCCCCATCCCTGGGATTCTCCAGGCAAGAACACTGGAGTGGGTTGCCATTGCCTTCTCCAATGCATGAAAGTGAAAAGTGAAAGTGAATTCGCTCAGTCGTGTCTGACTCTTAGCGACCCCATGGACTGCAGCCCACCAGGCTCCTCTGTCCATGTGATTTTCCAGGCAAGAGTACTGGAGTGGGGTGCCATTGCCTTCTCCACAATAGGTTGCTAGAGAAGATATTTGTAATGTATCTAACAGAAATAGGACTATTTTTCCAAAAGATATGAAAGACTCACAAAAAAAAAAAGAAAGAAAGAAAGACTCCTATAACTCAAATGAGAAAAGATAAACACCCCAATAGGAATTTGGGGAAAGATATTAAAAGCTAATTCACAGATATGGAAATTTGCTTCAAAGAAATGAAACTAATTTGAAACTAATAACCAGTGAACATCTGAAAAAAATGTTCAGGCTCACTAGTAATTAAGGAAATGCAAATTAGAATAATAAGATAAAATTTCATTCTCATGAGACTGGCAAAAATGAAAGTTTGATAAACCAAGTATTAACAAGGGTGTAGTGTTATAAAACCTGTCATATACTGCTGGTAGGAAGAATAAATTGGTTCAATATCTTTGGAAAGCAACTCGGTAATATATAGTAAAACTGAATACATGAAAGAAAAGTGAAAGGTGCTCAATCACGTCTGACTCTTTGTGACCCCAGGGACTATACAGTCCTTGGAATTTTCCAGGCTAGAATACTGAAGTGGGTAGCCTTTCCCTTCTCCAGGGGATCTTCCCAACCCAGGGATCAAACCCAGGTCTCCTGCATTACAGGCGGATTCTTTACCTGCTGAGCCACAAGGTACAAATCCCCAAACCCAGCAATTCCTCACGCACTAGAGAACTGTTGGTACACATCTATGAAAAGACACATACATGAAGATTCACTATAGAACTCTTTTACAACAATGAAAAATTGGAAATAACCCAAATGCCCAACAAGAAAATGGTAAAGTGGTTGTATATTCATGCAATGCAATACTATACAGCTCACTTACATTTACCATGATCTTCTAAATCTTCATAGTTTGTGTTACTTAAGATGCTCACTGAAAAAAAAAAAAAACAACTCCAAGCTTTTTAAAAAAATAATCTGCTGGACTAGCATTTATGCTGGACTTTAATATAGGCTCCTACTCTTAGATCATCATTATAATGATTTATTTTACTTCCATAAACACTCACTCATAGGAGTGGGAGAAAGGGTAGGAACTGAGCTCTCTTATGACTGATAAGCCTGGCAATTGAGAGAGAGGCTACTGCATTACAAGCACACTTCAGAGATACTGCAAATTGGGTTCCAGACTACTGTGATAAAGTGAATACCGCAATAAAGTGAGTCACATGAATTTTTTTTGTCTCTTGGTGCATAGAAAAGTCACTTTAACACTACTGTAACCTATTAAGTGTGTGATAGCATTATGTCTAAAAATACGTACATACCTTAATTTAAAAATACCTTATTGCTAAAAAATGCTAACCATCATCCAAGCCTTCAGCAAGTCATAATCTTTTTTACAATAGTAACATCAAAGATCACTGATCAGAGATCATCATAACAAATATAATAATTCTAGAAGTTGGAAATATTGCAAGAATTCCCAAAAGGCCACACATAAAGTGAGAAAAGCAGCTGGGAAGTGGCACCTATAGACCTGCTCCATGCAGGGTTGCCAGAAAACTTCAATTTGTAAAAAATCCCAATATCTGCAAAGCACAGCAATGTGAAGTGCGATAAAATTAGGTGTGCCTGCACAATGCTATAGATGTCTAATGTTTTTTAAAAATTTCTTTTTATTGTAGTAAGATACACATAACAAAAATTTCCATATTAGCCATTTTGAAGTGTACAGTTTGGTGTACACTTGAGTAAATTCACATTATTGTACACCATCTTCAGAGCTCTTCAACTTGTAAAACTGACACTCTGCACCCATTAAACAATAGCTTCCCATTTCTCCCTCCCCCAGCCCTTGGCAACTACTATTTTTTGTCTCTCTGACTTTAACTGCTCTGTGCTGAGTCGCTCAGTCGTGTCCGACTCTGCGACCCCATGGACTGTAGCCTGCCAGGCTCCTCTGTCCATGGGGATTTTCCAGGCAAGAATATTGGACTGGGTTGCCATGCCCTCCTCCAGGGGATCTTCCCAACCCAGGGATTGAACCCAGGTCTCCCACATTTCAGGTGGATTCTTTACCAGCTGAACCACCAGGGAAGCCCTTAACTGCTCTAGGGGACCTCATAAAAGTGTAATCATACAGTATTTGTCCTTTCGTGACTGGCTTATTTCACTTAGCATAATGTCCTTAAAGTTCATCCATGGTGTAGCATGTGTCAGAATTTCCTGACACATTTAAGGCTGAATAATATCCACTGTACGTATACACCACATTTTGTTTATCCATTCACGTGTGGATGGACACTTGGGTTGCTTCTACCTTTTGGGTACTGGGAATAATTCTGCTATGAGCATGGGTGTGCAAACATCTGTCTGAGTTCCTGCTTTCAATTCTGTTGGTAATATACCCAGAAGTGGAACTGCTGGACTATATGAAAATTCTATTTTTAATTTCTTAAGGAATTGCCATACTGTTTTTCATAGCGGCTGCACCATTTGACATCCCCACCAACACTGCACAAGGCTTCCGTTTCTTCATGAGTGTTTAATACTTGAATGCATGTGTGTGAAATTCAGGTCAGGCTAGCTAATCTAAAACTACTCCTGTATACTGACACTTGGTATGTGTGCGTGTGTGTGTTAGTCAATTAGTCACGTCCGACTCTTTGCGACCCCATGGACTGTAGCCTGCCAGGCTCCTCTATCCATGGGATTCTCCAGACAAGAATACTGGAATGGGTTGCCATTCCCTTCTCCAGGGGATCTTCCCGATCCAGGGATCAAACCCACGTCTCTCAGATTCTTTACCATCTGAGCCACCAGGGAAGCCCATGGTACATAGTAAGCACGCAAAGATTTTGTTGAAATCAATTCAACAGTCAGTAAATGTTTATTTAATTAAACCTAACAGATATTCACTGAATCCGTACTAACTACAAGGTGGTATACTAGGTTTCACATAGGACACAAAGGTGAATGACAGTCTCTGTTCTGAAGGAATTTACAGCTGTGCGCTTTTCCGGTGGCTCAGTCAGTAAAGAATCTGCCTGCAGTGCGGGAGACCTGGGTTCCATCCCTGGGTTGGGAAGATCCCCTGGAGAATGGAATGGCAATCCACTCCAGTGTTCTTGCCTGGAGAATTCCATGGGCATAAGATCTTGGCAGGCTACAGTCTACAGGGTCGAAAAGCGTTCAGACACGACTGAGCGACTAACACGTTCACTTTTACTTGGTATCTGTGGGGGGATTGGTTGCAGGACCCTAGAAGACATCAGAATCTGCTCAAGTCCCTTATATAAAATGGTGTCATTTTTGCAAATAACCTATGCACATCCTCTCTTATACTTTAATCATCTCTAGACTACTTATAATATCTAATACAAGGTAAATGCTATGAAAATAGTTGCCCACATGTGGCAATCAGGAGTTTTACTTTCTGGAACTTTATGGAATTTTTTTTCCCCCTGATCCACGGCTGGTTGAATCACAGATAAGGAGAGCTGACTGTATACTCCAGTAGACCTAATAGTATAAATTGTAATGAAAATACAGCATATTATTGAATATTTAGCTCTTAAAAGCAGACATTTCTTTGGGTCATCTGTAGAGATGTGGATGGACCCAGAGTCTGTCATACAGAGTAAAGTGAATCAGAGAGAGAAAAACATCGTATATTAACACATACACGTGGAATCTGGAAAAATGGTACAGATGAATCTATTTCCAAGGCAGGAATAGAGAGTCAGAGGAAGAAAGTGACTTGTGGACATAGAGGAGAGCATGGGATGAATTGGGTGATTAGGACTGACGTATATACATTACCAGGCTTCCCAGGTGGCTCACTGGTAAAGAATCTACCTGTCAATGCAGGAAACGTGGGTTCAGTCCGTGGGTGGGTACGATCCCCTGGAGAAGGACATGGCAACCTGCTCCAGTATTCTTGCCTGGGAAATCCCATCAGAAGAGTCTGGCAGGCTACAACAGTCCATGGCGTAGCACAAGAGTAGGACACGGTTTACTGACTAAAGAATAACAAACATACACTACTATGTGCAAAATAGATAGCTAATGGGAACCCGCTATAAAGCACTGGAAGCTCAACTCAGCACTCTGTGATGACCTAGAGGGGTGGGATGGGGGTGGGAGGGAAGCCCAACAGGGAGGGCATATCTGCGTATTAGGACTGATTCACTTCTGTTAGCAGAAACTAACACAGCATTGTAAAACAACTATACTCCAATTTAAAAAAATAAAAATTTTAAAATAAGTTAAAAAGATCAAATTCAAAAAGTAAACATTTCTATTTACCACATTAATAAAAAATATATTGAGTACACTTTATATTTGCACAGATTTTTACCTGTTTGTTTGCAAACACAACCAGAGGAAGGACTGGGTTTGTTCCAATTAGTTGATGAAGGTATTTCTTGGCTTCAGGTAATCTTTTGTGATCTGCTGAATCCACCACAAATACCAGCAGCAAGCCCTTGGACAGGTACATTTCCCAATAGCAACGGAAAGGTTCACTGCCGCCAACTACAAAGGAAAGCAAAGGAAGAAGACACGAACACACAGATCTCAGAAGCGTCCATCGAGGCAGCCAGGTAAGGCACATTTTGATCATTTCTGAACACTGGCAGGTCTTCTGATAAAAGACCTCTGTGAGATCAGACCCAATTCTGAGAACAACCAGAGCGATGTTTCTGGGGAAATGATTGGTGGGGATATTTACCCTCCACAAGCGGTTCATTAAGTTCTGGAACACAAAGGACCGGCATGGTGGTAATTTAGTCACGAAGTCGGGTCTGACTCTTGTGACCCCATGGACTGTAGCCTGCCAGGCTCCTCTGTCCATGGGATTTCCCAAGCAAGAATACTGGAGTGGGTTGCCGTTTCCTTCTCCAGGGGATCTTTCCAACCCAGGGATCAAACTCAGGTGTCCTACATTGCAAATCTGCACCACAGTGGACGCCTCTTGATCTGCTATACGGAGCAGTCATGACAGCCTGTGCATGTCTATCGAGTATGGATCAGTAGACGGGAGTAGTCCACTGAAAGAATTCAGGGTGGTGGGTTTCTCTAAAATGTCTTAAGTGGACTGATTTAAATGTCATTGGCTAGCCTCTCTTGCACAACTTATTTCCTTTCTCAAAACCCCAAATCTAATTTCCTTTCTTTCATCTTGCACTGAAAGTTAATATGATCCTGTGGGTATTCAAGAATACTTGCCTCAGAAAAAAAATGTCTTTTGAGTTATTTTTTTCTGCTGATGCTTCCCAGAAAAAACTTCTTGGAATCATAATAATACAGACACAGTGAATTCAGTTTTTATTTTTCTCCTGGGACAGACGTTGACAAACAATGGCCCACAGTCTAAACCTGGCTCACTGCCTGTTTTTGTACTGCCCATGAACAAAAAATAGATTTTACATTTTTAAACATTTGGGGGGAAAAAGAATACCACTTTATAACACATGAGCATTATATCACAGTTGGATTTCAGTACAAGCCAAGTTGTGCAGGTTTGTTCACACAGGGTCTCGGCTTGCTTTCTCAGTATTGAGCAGGATCACAGAGATCATGTGGCCACAGAGTCGATATGATCTACTCTGGAGCCCTTTGCAGAAAAAGTATGCAGACCACTGTTATGGGCACTTAACAAAAACATTTCAAAAACTAATAGGAAAGGGTCTTTATTTGCCTTTCCTTTGTTTTCCTTTGTACAGAGAGCCAGGCTGGTCATTCTTCAAAGTATTTTGTGTTTTAATTTTTTAAAAGAATGTAATCTAAGTAATTCATATGGCTTTAATGTACAAGCTTAAACAGGCATGTTGTTTCCCATCTTTTTTGCCAACACCATGACATTTCACCTATAATAGGAATTGCTCTCTTTTAGTTATTAACTTCTTTTTTAAAAAAAGTATTAATTGGGGAGGGTGCAGGACTGGAAAAAAAATTATTCATTTACTTTTTATTGTTGGCTGCGTCAGGTCTCAACTGTGGCGTGGGAATCTCAACTGTGTCGCACAGGCTGCGCTCCAGCGGCCGAGCGAGGGCCCCAGAGCCTGGGCTGGGCAGTTGTGGCTCATGGGCCCTGTTGTCCCGCGGCATGGGGGATCTTACTTCCCCGACCGGGGATCAAACCCATATCTCCTGTATTGGAAGGTGGATTCTTAACCACTGGACCACCAGGGAAGTCCCTAGATATTAACTTCTAATTTAATGGTAAAATAGTTAGAGAACATGGTTCATATGATGCCTCTTTGAAAACTCCATTAAGACTTGCTGTATGGCCCAGGAAGTGGTCCATGTTTGGTTACTGTTCCATGGGTATTTGAGAAGAATGTGAATTTTAACTTTTTGATGAAGCTAAAATTGTCTAATTGGGCAATTTTATATTATTCATTAGATCAAATTGGTTGACTGTGTTCAAACATTATATACTCTCTGAAGTTTTTTTCTGCCTAATTCCATTAATAATTGACAAACATATGTCGAAACTCCTCACTCCGACAGATCTGTCCATTTTCCCCCTTAATTGGAATCTTTTCTTTTTTCTTCCTATCTTCCTTTCTTTCTTTTTATTCTCTTTCCTTTCCTTCCCACACCCCAACCCTTGCCCTTTTTCACTTTTTATATTCTGAGACTCTTTTCTTAGCCATCTATTTCATTAAAAATATTATTTCTTCTATAGCTTCTGAGAAATTGAAATCTCTATTCCTAATAATGCTTTTATCAGAAAGATTCGCCTTCAGCTTTAACAGTTTCTCTGCCCACCATTTTCTCTTCACAACTGGATGAAAGCAAAAATTCATAGCATTTTCCTTGCATACTGGAGGTGGGGTACAGAAAATGCCTGGTCCTCTGGCTTGAGCATCCTGATGGGTGAGGAGACATTTCCGACCAGAGGATTATAGGGACAGGAGCAGATATGGAGCTTTATCAAGCATTGGCTTGGACAATGTTAGGTTTGAGAGGCCAGTGAAACAGCCGGGTAGAGATGTCAGGTGACATTTGGGTATGTTTGGCTAGATAGATAAATTTGGGAGAGTGTAAAGAGAAGATAAGAGGATCTGACACAACTTTGGAAAACAGCAATATTCTGAGAGGCAGTGACTCCAGAATTACCATAGAGTAGGGGCTTCTGGGTTGTGATCTGATTACAAGAGTATATATGTTGTAATCTGGTCATAACAGGTTTGTGAATATTTGCATTTTTGAGAAGGAAGCACACTATATTTACCTAGATTGGATTTTTATGGGGGGGTAGTAAGGAGGAGGGAGGCTGTTAAAGGAGAGGGTGCTAAAGCCTTCCTCTCAACTCCCTTTTATCACCACCACTGAAAAAAGGAGAAAATAAAAAGAGCAGAAAGCGATTTGACCCACATTGCACCCTAGCATTTATCTACATATGCTTTCTGACAGTCTAGGAAAATCTGACCCAGGGTTTCATTTCATAAGGACCTATCATCCATTTCACATTCACTTTATCATTCATTTCACAAGGACCCATGTGATGTTGACAACATCGCATCTGGCTTAACGTCTGACAATCATGTGGCTATATAAGCTATTAGCTACCCCCAGAACCACTGAGAAAGAGTGCTTACTCTCCAGGAACTCCATCTGGTGGTCCTGGGTGCTGATGCACACTGCATTGAAACCTTGGGTGGGGGCCACACTGCGCTGGACTCGGTTTAAAGCAAGAAAGTGGAGAATACTGGTCTTTCCTGCCCCATCCAGGCCCAGCACTATGATCTGCTTATTTCTCTCCTGTGAAACAAAAGATAAGGTAATAAAGCTATGCTATCAGGGCCTTGTTTTCTTGGCTTTGGGAAGTGCGCTTGCCAGTATTTGTGAAATTGTAAACCAGAATAAAACTTTGCAAAAAAATTCAATAGGTCTAGAGCAAACTGTACTAGTCAGTTTGTATTTTCTATAATCAGTCATTACTTATGTGATATTAACTGCATACCCCCTCTTTATCTTCCAACTCCTGGTCAATTTATCAAATAAATACTTCATGTATATCAGGACTTACAGGAGGTGCCATATTTTCAGGGCAAATTTTCACACTTCACTTGGCTTCCCTAGTTCATATCCATTGGAGACTGCACAAAAATTCAATTTGTTGTTTGGGGTCTTGGGACCTTCTTGGTCCATGTATTGACTCTGCCACTTGGCATGTAAGCATCTAAGGTCTCATGTCATTAATCTGTTTTGTCTCCCCAAATTGAATCATAGATTAAAAGTTCTTAGGGCAAGATTACTCTCTTCTGTACTTTTTAATATAAATATTATTAAATAAAAAGGCAAAACTATAAAAATTGTTAAACTAGTTCCAGTCATATTAAAATCTCATGCTAAAACCTGATGAACTAGATGTAAACTTTAGGAAGAAGTATTCCACCAGCATACCAGCCTTAGAAATTTTTATGACAAGTGTTTGAGGGACAAGAAGGACAGACTGGTATGAAGAGAGAAACAGAAAGCTCAGAGTGCTTAGAAAGGTGGCTTTTAGTGTACAAACTTCAATATAAACAGTAATAAATGAGCAACCCAGTCAGACTGTTCATAGGAATTCTATTTCTCAAACAGCTTACCAAACAAGTCTCTCATATATGGAAAAAGAAAAAAAAAACTCAAGAGCATTGGTTTAAAAATAAAAATCTTATACATGTCTGCTTGAACACCAAATGTTGACATTAGACATAGACTGCATGCTAAGTCATGCCAGTCACGTCTGACTCTTTGTGACCCCATGGACTGTAGCCCGCCAGGCTCCTCTGTCCATGGGATTCTCCAGACAAGAATACTGGAGTAGGTTGCCATTTCTTTCTCCAGGGGATCTTCCTGACCCAGGGATCGAACCCAGGTCTCCCACATTGCAGGTAGATTCTTTACCATCTGAGCCACCAGGGAAGCCTTAGACTTAGACTAGATTTCTGTTACAAAAAAGTGATCCTCAACAGCACTATACGTCTATCCCATGTCCCTCCTCTCTAATATAGAAGATCTGTGTAAATATAAGGTGTTTTAAGGTCTGCTGTAATAGAGACTTATATTCAGGGAATCATTTATGAAACCTGTCTAGTGAGTGACAGAATTTTTAAAAGTAAGTGTTTGTTACTGGAGTGAATTCTTGACGGCTCTTAAAGCAAATGGTACTTCCATAGGTTTCCTATATCCATCTCCACTTCTCCATTCTCTTCCACCTGCCTCTAAATGTTACAGTGTCATTCTCAGAGAGTCATGGTAAGGAAGAGGGACTAGATGCTGCTCTAAGGAGATGTCACTGGATGGTTTTAAATGAATGCTTTAAAGCAATGGTGACCAAGAAATGGCTGCAAGATGTAGACTGTCACCCCATTATCTCCACCAATGGCCCCACACTCGGGTTACCCCAACATATTTTATCAGTTCCAAGATTTCTTTTTTTACATTTTAACATCTCTGAAATGAGGTCTTTACAATCTACAGTATGTCATATTTTGGCTGGAAGCATTTTTTTCCCCCTTTCTCTGTGGTACCTAAAATAATGGCATCTTGGATCTTAAGAATTTTGTGAATAAAAACCGTCTCCTACTCCCTTTCCAATCACATCGCTGCCACTAACCTGACCCTATTTAGAAATTCTGTAGTCACTGATGCTTTACATTTTGCTTACTTTTTAGTCTAAAATACAAGCTTCTTCATGTTTATAATCTCTTAAGAAAAGCTGGAGTTACTGTAAACACTGAAATGTGATTCAACACCACTGTGTTAAAAGTTATTCCTTTGACTATAAGTGAATCTATATAGTCTGTTTTGTGTGTTCATCTCAAAGTTGTGCCCAACTCTTTGCAATCCCATGGACTGTAGCACACCAGACTTCCCTGTCCTTCACTATCTCCGAGTTTGCTCTAACACGTCCATTGAGTTGGTGATGCTATATAACCATCTCATCCTATGCTGACTTCTTTTGCCTTCAATCGTTTCCAGCATCAGGGTCTTTTCCACTGAGTCGGCTCTTCACATCTGGTGGCTAAAGTAATGTAGCTTCAGCTTCAGCATCAATCCTTCCAACGAATATTCAGGGTTGATTTCCTTTAGGATTGACTGGTTTGATCTCCTAGCAGTCCAAGGGACTCTTATAAGGCTTCTCCAACACCACAGTTTGAAAGCATCAATTCTTTGGCTATTTCACCAGAGATCAAATCTCTGTTAATAATTCATGTTGTTTAGAACCAGAAAGCAGCTCTGAACCCAGGAACTCCAGGAGCACAGAGCCCACTAAGTCGAGCCAAATAATGCTTATTTTTTTTCCTTCTCTCCCAATTTTTAAATTCTGGTAAAGTACACAACAAAAAAGGCTTCCCAGGTGGTGCTAGTAAGAAAGGACCCACCTGCCAATGTAGGAGATATAAGAGATGTGGGTTCCATCCCTGGGTCAGGAAGATGCCCTGGAGAAGAGCATGGCAATCCACTCCAGTATTCTTGCCTGGAGAATAGAGGAGCCTGGCAGGAAACCATCCATGGATCACAGACCGTCGTACACAACACAAAATTTACCATCTTAACCATTTTTAAACCCAGAGTGATATCGACTTCATTCATAATACCGTGCAACCATCACCGCTACCCATAACTATTCATCTTGTAAAACAAACTGCACTCATTAAACTCCTCACCCCCCCAGCCCCCAGGCCCCAACATTCTGCTCTTTGACTCTGATTTTGAATACACGAGGTAAATCATCTAAGTAGAATCATTCGTTATCTGTCCTTTTATGACTACAAAGGCTGGTTTCTGAGGCCTCTCAGTTAAACCTTTGTGACCCTTTCTTCTGGGTGCCGGTGGTCTGAAAACAATGTAAGTAATAGTAACCAGAGCACCCACAGAAAAGGTCCAGGCGCTCCCCAAACACGTCCTGCACAAATTCAAGAAACCTACACCTTCACACACACACACAGAACAGAAAAGACTGGAACAGAGAGAACATGTGTGGTGGGAGTCTGGGGCTAGTGTTCGGCGCTGGCCAGAGATGGGGCTGGAAAAAGGGCTGTTGCCGGCACCCGCTGTGAACATCATCAAGGTGTCTTATTCAACACTAGACCTGGACGCAGGGTCGGGTTAGGGGTGAGTGGGCGAGCGGCTGGGGAGAAGGGGCTCGCGATGGGTCGTTCGAAGCTTGGCACATTCCGGTTCCATCCGCGGATACAAAGCCGGCAAACAGACCGGATTCCTTCCGGCGCGAGCCCACCCGGGGTCTCGCACGTAACAGAGCGGCGAAACCCTGGACAATGGCCTCGGGTGAGGGTCCGAGGCAGCGGTCTCTTACCAGCGGCGCCAGCGGGATTTCTATCAATGTGCTGTTGTCCTTGTCTTTCTCTTCTTTTTCCTTGAATTGCTGCTTCTCTTTCTCCGTCTCCCGCTCTTGCCTCTTTTCATCCTCATTTCTCTTACTTTTCTCCCCCTTCCTGTTCGCCTTCTCCTTAATTTTCTCCTCCTTCCCCCCTTTTCTCTCCTTCCCGTTCGCCTTCTCCTTAATTTTCTCCTCCTTCCCCTTTTCTTTTTTCTCCTTCCCGTTCTTTTCCTTAATCTTCTCCTCCTTCCCCTTTTCTTTCTCCTTGATTTTCTCCTTGACCTTCTTTTTGTTTTTCTCCTCCTTTCCTTTTTGCTGAGTTTTCTCTTTCTCCGGCTCCTTCCCCTTTTCCCTCTTTACTTCCCCCACCTCCATCCCCACCCCCCTTCCCTCCGCCCGCGCGCCCGCGCGCTGGAGCTGCCGGGCGGGGTCCCAGCCGGAGTGGTCGCTGCTGTGGGGGCAGCTCCGGGGAGACGTAGGTCCACGTGGCGAACAGCGCCCCGCGGTAACCGCCAGCCCTCCCCACCCCAGGGCCCCGGGCTGCGGCATGGGCATCGGGCATCTTGCGCTCGCCCGCCAGCCCGCGGTGTGGCGCTAGAGGGGCGAGCCCACGCCAGGGGACCTGGGAGACCCGGCCGCGGGAGCTGGGAAAGACCGGTGAAGCAGGAAAAGCGTCCCCAGGTATCGCTTCCTCGGAAGAGCGCCGAGATGCACTCGGGCTGGGTAGGGTGTCTCAGAAAGGCGTTTCTCGCCCACCCATCTCAGCCTCTCACTTCCTCGGCCTCCTCCCAGCCCATGTGTCTCCTCTGATCAGAATGCTGGAGAAGGCACCCGAGTCCTGAGAGCCCCAGGCTTTCCCGCCTTCCCCTCGTTAATGACAAGTCTGGAGGGTGAAGTTGGATATCTCCCCCCTCCTCACCCGTTCTGTTTAAGTCCACCAGCTACGTCTAAAGCCGCTATCCAGGAGGCTTAAGGAAAAAGGAATGTGATTGGTTCCCTTATTTCGCTTAAAAAAAATCGCTCTGGAGATTAGTCTGCCAGGATCACAGCTACTGGTAAAACCAGGCATTAAAACCACAACTAAAGAAAACTGTGGTTCCCAACGATGGAATAAACTAGTAAATCAGAAGAGCCACGGGGCTCTGCAAAGATGGTGTGAGAAGTATAGGGATGGTCCTTTTTACTATTTTGTTCAACCACACTCTTTAGTATGGTCCACAACCTAACAAAACCAACTTAAAGTGGTAAGGGGACTTTCCTTCATCAGATCCAAGTTTCGAACAGGTTTAAAAGAAATGAATAAACAGGTTTCAGAAAGCTTGAGTGATGCAACAGTTCTTAAGTTGTTTTTAAGGTTAGCAGTTTCCGAAGTGGTCTTGGAAGTGCCATCCCCTAAGCCATCTGCCTAGCGGGAAGCCTACCCAACAGAGCTCCTGAGAGAAGAACCCCTTCTTTAAAGGCAATAAAGGTGTCAGCTTTTTTTCCCCCTCAAAAGCCAAAACTTAAAAAACGTTTACTCTTCCATTTGGTTATGTACAGGTATCCACATGATGAATTTTCAGTGAAAACTTTGTTCTCTCAATACCTTAGTTTAACTTTCTGGCTTTGCAAGAAGGGGCAAGAGCTAATTTTAGATGCTCAGTTAAAAAAATTCTTAGATGTACTAGCAGGATGCCTCTGCAAAATGCCAATACCCCCAAACATCTTAATCCAATCCATACTCACTGCTACATTCTTTTATTTTAAAATGTGCCACAGTGAATGGATGTATCCATATTGGTTTTTTATAAATGTACACACACACACACACATATACACAAAGTATATATGTCATGAGTTAAAGACCTATCCAAAAGAAGAAATAATTACTAGGAAGTTAACATAGGTGTTTACACTTCATTTGACAATGACAATTTATTTGAACTGAGGTTCCAGTTGCTTAGTACTCATTCATGATAACAACAACTAGCAGTTACAATGACTAAATAGAGAACTGAAAATTTCTGTTGTGCCTTGGGTCAAAATTTTCATTGATAAATTTCACCAAAATTCTGTAACCTAAGAATTGATTATCCTTCACTACAGAAATTTAACAGAATCCTAAAATCATAAACTTACTAACAATTATTGTTGTAGTGGGCTCTATATTCAGAAGGAATAAATATCTGTCACTCTTACCAAAAGACTATTCTGAGAGCTCAGAAAGTATAATGCCATAGTAAATCATTCATAGAACAGGGTCTCTTGATGCCACCACAGATTATGATAAACAGAAAGGCAGCACCACATTTCTTACTCTGGAAAAGGAGGAAAAACTTTCAAAAACCCTGTGAAGTTTTAGAAGGTACGTTTAAACACAGCAGCACTTCATTAACAAGGACAGAGCGCTATGATCACAGGAAATACTCATTAAGTCTAAACTGAATGCTATCCTGGGCAGCATAAAATGAACACTAACTTGGGTAGGCATGCCGGTGTGTCTGCCTCACACCTGTTTAGTAAGAAAGTGACCTGTAAGCAAGGCAAGAACAAAGTGATACTGATAACACGGACTGACTTTCATTACTTTGAGAAGGGTGTGAATGGTCATACCCTGCAACTAGAAAGAGGAGTCGTTTGAAATCTATTAATTGGGCCAAACAGTTCTTTTAAGCTTTAATACTGCCTACTCCTCAACTCTGGCACTGATTGCCTCTCTGTGTTGGAAGTCAATGTTCATGCTCGATAGGGGCCATTTAAATCTTTCTGACCAAGAGGGTCCAAATCCATCTGACCTCAGAACACTGCGTCTTTAAGTGTCAACTTCTTGCAACATTGATGTATTTCTCTTGATATCTTCGATAGTGCTAAATTAGCATAATTTTATAATTTAAAAATGACATGGGGGCATAAAGAAGTCCTACTTTATATCTGTGTGTGTATATATGTATATACATACACATACTTTTCATTACCACATATATTTAGTAGCCCATATTCCAATATCACATGACAGAATTTACAGTCAGAATAATCAAGACATTTAATTTAGTTTTTTTGTGGCCACTCATGTAGTGAAGTGAAAACACCAGTGTATTAATAAGGTCCCTTTTATTACATGCTCTTTCTAAGCAGATATTTGGAATGCTCAGAAGACTCCACTTTCAGTCTCCTAAGGCTTCCTAAGACATAAAATGGGACTTGAAGGAACAAGTATCTTTGGACTCTAGTTGAAACAGAAGTAGCTTCTGTTTATATCCTAGGAAACATTGGGTAACATGCCTTGTTTCTGAAACTGAAAACAATACCAGATCAGCACATAAAGAGAAAGGATACAATGGATATCAAGGTGGGTTAAATGCCCAACTGTTCTGCATCCTCATCATCTGTGCGAAGCAAGGTGGTACTAGTAGGCCGTCTGAATAGGCAGAGTTTGAAGGAAGATGCTTTTCTGTTTGATGCACAACAAAACAATTTCATGAAAATGTAGGGATGGGAGAGGGAGCAGCTCTGTGCTTCTTGCTGTGTTACCTTTATTTACGTTCCTTGTGTCACTGAGGCTAGTTTAAAAATGGCCTGCAACAAGAATGTTCTAATCACCAGCCACCTTTCCCACCTTTCTTCTTTTTCTGTTGCTGTTTCTTTTTTGTTGCTGGAGCCCCAGCGGGTTTCTGGTGTCGTGGGGGTATGATGTTACTTGTAGATGTGGACGCTGTGGCTCCACTGCCAGGTCTTGGCGAGGTGGGCGGGCTGCTCACAGTTTTACTGGCATCCCTGAAATCATCAGATCAGCAAAGTGTTGGTCATTCATACACTCAACAAAGGAAACCACCCCTCACAATCTCCCGCATGTATTTTCTCTTTCTTTTGGCTGTGCCACACGGCATGCGAGATCTCGCTTCCCTGCTCAGGGGTTGAGCCCGTGCTCCCTGCAGTGGAAGCGTGGAGCCTTAACCACTGGACCATGGGGAAGTCCCCACACACGTTTTCTTTTCAGCTGTGTTCCTCAACTCCCTGTCCATTTTTCCTTGAATACCATTTTTACTGCTTTTTAATTTTAAAATTTAATAGATGGTACATGTCAAATTTTAGAAAGATTAGGAAAAAACCTTTTAATGATCTATAATCCTACCATGTAGAAATAAACTCATTTAGTAACATTTTAAATTCTGCCTTCTAGTCACATTATTTCTGTTTATCTAGATATTTAGTTACTTGAATTACTCAGTGTACTGAGTTTCTTTTTGAACGTACTATAATCCCAATATTTGCAATACAATCCTACAATCCTAGTATTTACAATACAACCAAACCAGAAGCAACACAGTTTCTCTCCTCTACATAACCATATTATAAAACATTCTTTAAAGGCTATTGGACTATAACTCTCATACTGAAAATATATTTAAAAAATTTCTTACTAATGACCTTGAGTCGATCTCAGAAAGAAGCAACTTATGCTCAACCGGGGAGCAGTGACTTACAGTTCAGAGGAACCTCCTGCAGTTGCTCCCTGGGTCCCTTTTCCAATCTGATCCTTCTTTTTACCCTTCTTCCTTCCTCGGTAGTAGGAGCGTTCACGCATTGGTAACCATCTTTCTGGATCTGGGGTCACTTTTGGGTCATAATTCTTAGGCAGTTTTCCTGTATAACAATTAATTGATAAAGAAATGAGAGATCTGTGCATAATGTTTTCGAGATAGTTTGTTTAAACACTGTGTCCAAACTTGGGACTAAACATTAAAACTGAAATAATAAACTTTTTATCTGAGAAAAGTTTTATTTATATAATCTAGTAGCAGAAGAGGCCTTATTTCTAAGCATAACACAAAATTCAGAAGCCCTAATATCTCATAGGTGTATCTGTATAAAAAAAAATTTTAATTCTCATTTAGTAAAAGATACTTTCAAAAGAAACAAAATAAGAAAACATTTGAATACTATGTAACTGAATTAATGTCCTTAATATAGAATTAGTTTTTGATAATCAATAGGTAAATCATATACAGAAAATGGGCATAGCTGTAATTAGAGTAAGCCTGGAGAAATAAAAGTCATTAACCATGTAAAAGATGCCTGACCTCCCTGATTAAAAATAAAAAGGACACGGGACTTCCCTGGTGTGGTTAGGATTCTGGGTCATGTTCAAGGAACTGAGATCCCACAGGCTATGCAGTATAGCCAAAAAAAAGAAAAAAATTTCAAGGATAAAATATTCTACGAAGAAGAACACCCAGTGCCGGTGAGACTGGGCGACAAACGATACTGCAGAAGGTGTATACTGGTGCGCACGGGCACAGCCCCTGGGGAAAGCAGTCTAACCGGCAGCACCGGGACTGGACGGGACCCATGCTGCCCCAGCTGGGCTAACGGGGAAGATGCGCCAGATTCAGGGAGGCTCCCTCCGTCCTCTGGATAGCACGTGTGTGGCCCTGCTTCCAACAAACATCTGATTACCCTAATACGGTTCAGCTTTATGTACAGCACAGGAGAACAGAAAGGTAACGACTACTGGCTAATCAACCTCAATGCTAACCTTCCTCGACACTGTCAGTTTCATAAACAGTCAATTTTCTTACACCAGTTTGATGGAGTTCTATGGTACTTGTAGCCAAAGGCACTCTACTGTATAAGAGCTTACTGTGTGTCGGGCACTGTTCTAAGAGCTTTTTACACGCGGTATCTTATTTAATCCTGTGAGGTGTATACTATCATGTATCATCTTACAGATGAAAAACTCAGGAAGCTATGTTAAGAACCTGTTCACGGTCACAGCAAAGGAGCAATGTTACTAGAGCAACAATTTGAATTCAGGCAAACTTCAGAACTGGATTCTTTAAAGTTAGAAATTTAAATAAATGTTAGCCATAGTCAAGTCAAAACTCAGTTTCAAAGATATGAGAGGACAAGTTTATTTATATCTGAAGATTTCTATGTAAGGCTAACCTTAAGCTTATATTTTATAGCTTTTTTAATCTAAAGATTAAAAAAAAAAGCCTTACCCTTCTTTTTTTTCTTCTTTTTTTTCAAATCTCCCTGTCTACAAAGAGAAGAAAAATCATTATCACTGTGATAAAATAATTACAGAGCATTAAGCATGTGCAAAAGACTGAGCTAGGTAATTTATCATAAAGGAGTTTAAGATTTGGTGTCACCACACCAAAGCTAATGAAACAATGTGGATATTTATTCAGGTTAAATTTAATCAAGCTTCAAATACTGTAGTTTTTGGAAGGTGGTTTAGAAAATGGGTGACAACTGTTTTCACAGAAGAGATATAATTTACACTGGCATGTATTAAATCTATGTAAAAAGAAATTTGTGCAAGCACAAAAATCTACAGTTCTGTGGTAAATCACTTTATATTCGGCAGAACTAGTAAACAGGTAATCTAAAATCTTTGCCAGAAGAATATGCACAAGTACCACACAAGCAAAGAATATTTCTGGGAGGATATGCAAGGTAAGTTAACATCAGTTGTGGCCTTGGGTGGGAAAAGGGCAGACAGGGATTTGTCTCTCTACAAATTATACTCCACAACCATTATCTGCAATTTCCCAAAGAGTCTCTGCATTTCTCACTTCTTTGCTATTGCTCACATTTTGCCTATCTCATCCTCATCTTCCTCTAGAGTCAACACAGTCACCTCCTCCATGAAGCCTTCCCTGAATCCCCGTGTCCCCGGAGGGACTATTTCCTCTGGTGTACTCCTCTATGCCTGCATATGACAGCACATGCAACCTTTATTTTCAGCTGCTGCTTCTTTCTTTCTTCTAGACTGAAGTTCTTTTGAGGGCAAGGACAATGATTTATTTTCTGTCGGCAACACAATATAACTTCAAAAGAAATTAAACCTTTGTATCAAAAAGTCAACATAAAGTACAAAAAAAAGCATTAATAATGCCTAGTGAAAATACTGTGCTGAAACTGAGTCAATGAACATCTTAGTAACTGTCTAAGGGAAAAGACAAAGAAGATTAAAGGACTATAAAAAACTGCATGTTCTTACTAATTACCCAGCCCTGTTTTGAAAAAAAAAAAAAAAAAACAACCTGAAAATATTTAAATAGGCATTATATGAAAATCCCCCAAGATCTGGTTTGAATTCATTATTTTGGAGTTCTTGATAAGGCTTGAAATTAGGACAATGATTAAACGAAATTTGAAACTATTATCACTGACACTCCAATTTCTTATTTAACTTTTAAGTTAAAAAGGAACAAGTACAGGGCTCATAATGAGGCCAATCATATACTGTTGCTGATACATATTTTCTTAAGTTATGAAAAATCGGAATTTAAGCCATTCAAAAAAGGAGAAAAGACTGAAAATTTATGAAAGTCACAAAATCGGGAAAGTGGTGTATCTCTTCCAGTCTCTATTTATCCTGAGTCAAAAACAGAACCTTAAGGGAACATTTTATTTAGCAGGCCTCTGCTATTTTGAGATGATAATGCATGGGAACAAGGCAAGAATCGGAATTTGACTTCTTATAAATTACTGAAGCTGCCTAATGTTTCCTCCAAATCAGCAAAATGAACCTCATCTGAACTTTGGTTTAGAATTCTAAATGATGTACTAAATGTACATCAATAACCCACAGGTAAATAAACGTTAGGTCGGGCACATCTAGCCTATGGAATACTATGCATGTGTTAGTCGCTCAGTCATGTCTGACTCTCTGTGACCCTGTGAACTGTAGCCTGCCAGGCTCCTCTGTCCATGGAATTCTCCAGGCAAGAACACTGGGGTGAGCAGCCATCCCCTTCTTCAGGGGATCATCCTAACCCAAGGACTGAAACTGGGTCTCCTGCATTGCAGGCAAATTCTTTACTCTCTGAGCCACCAGGGAAGGTCCAGTACTATGCACAAAAAGAATAAAATATGTCTACATTGAGAACATGGAAAAATCTCTAAGACTTATTAAAGGAAGTTCAGAAACAGTTAAATACAATATAATCCCGTTTCTATAAAAAAACAGAAAAGAATCCAATCCAAAAGTATTCCTAGATCAGTTTTATGTGTAAACACAAAGAAAAAGATCTGGATGTATGCACACTAAATTAGTACTAGAGGTAAATTCTGGGTGGGGAAGGGGAACGGGTAACAAGGACAAAAAGCTGGGCACAGCAAAGGAAAAAGGAAACAAAAGGGACTTAAACTTTATTCACATGGAATTTTTATAAGAATGTATTTTTTATCCTTCATATAACTTAAAGTTGCCATTAATAAATATTATAATAAAAAACATTACCCTTGCTCCTTTGGTTGACTGTCTCCAGCAACTTTTCCACCCTTCTTCCGAACATACGTAGCACCAGGAGAATTTTCAAGAGCCTCAACATCTACTTTTAGAGACATACTATCCGATGAGGGCAAGTGTTTACTAAGACTGTGACAGAACAAGAGTTCGTTCAGGAAGACAATATATATATATACATTTATATTTTGCCAATGTATCTATGCCAATAGGAAAACAGTCTTTTTGTTGGGTTCCCTTCATCAAAAAAACATTAAGTCTTCTATAGAATAATAAGTCAGCAGATCATAAGGTCAATTAAAGGTACTATATTGTGAAAGAACTTGGGAAAGGAGTTATAATCATCTATTCCTTAACATGGTAATGTACTTCAAAGTGGTGGCTTAATAAAAACTCTGTTCCAAAATAGTTATCATGCTTATAAAACATGTATATTATCTAGGGTGAAACAGATCACCAGCCCAGGTTGGGTGCCTGAGACAAGTGCTCGGGCCTGGTGCACTGGGAAGAGCCAGAGGGATCGGGTGGAGAGGGAGGTGGGAGGGGGGACCGGGATGGGGAATACATGTAAATCCATGGCTAATTCATTTCAATGTATGAGAAAAACCACTGCAATGATGTAAAGTAATTAGCCTCCAACTAATAAAAATAAATGAAAAAAAAAAAATAAAATAAAACAGATCTGCTCACTGCAAAGGTTTAGACTTGCAGCTGCTCAGCACCCACCATCCCACGTTGGTTTTGGGACCACACCCTTACTGAAGTAACAGACACGGCCCAAACTCAGCCAATCAGGGCACTAAACCCTCTCTTACATCAGTAACTGAGATGGGCAAGTGAACTAAGAGCATTAATCAGAACGATACCTCAGAATCATGTGCAACCACCCAATAAAATATGCTTTTTCTTTTTTTTTTTCCTACTCTACTTGAATCTGGAGAGATATAAGCTGCATCTTGTTGACTGCATTTTTGCTTATGGATCAAACTGTATCCTATTTGAATATCACTGTATTTTTAGGTCACAGTGATCGATAAATTCTCATTTTTGCTTTTACTAGTTAGAAGAGGGGTTTTGTTTGTTGAAATTTGTAACAAAAAGGCCTTGGTCAAAACAGGTAAGGGAAGAGATCTGGTGCACTACTTGAGAGAGGTCTGGAACAATCAAAAGGATACGCTTTTGCCTTCTCAGGATCTACAAGTGAGTAAGCAGAAATAAGCTGCGCCAGGGTGTGAATATCTTTGGGATTTTGTCTAAAAGAAGAAATAAGAAAAAGTCACTGAACAGTCCATAAAACTGGAGAAAATAATATAAACAAGCAAAGTAACTCCCACATGTCAAATAAGAGCAATAAAACTTGGATTTCTACACTTCCACCCTTCAAAACTTACTTCCATAGCTGTTCTAGGTCACTAATTGCCTCCTTCTTCCGCCCATATTTGAGTTTGAAGTTTGCAGCTTCCCTTATCAAGGACAAATGAGCAGTAGATTTGGGCTATAGGTTCAATAAAGAAAGAAGAAAAAAATTTAAGCTACATATCTATTAAGTCAATGAAATTTTATTCACTAGATCTTTAAAATGGACCTATCCATTAAATTTATCATCTTAAGTTTTATTGAATGCATGAAACAACACACACACACACACACACACACACACACACACACACGTGCAGTGGGACAGATAAATTAGTACAAGTGAAGACCGATTTAAGAATTCGGGATACAATCCATCTCCATCTAAACTGTCTTGTCTACAACTATAAGTATTACGGCATAATCAAATCTTAAAAGTTTTTCATTATAGTTCTCAAACATTAATTTAACATAATACTTCCTAGAACACTGATCTCTCTTCACTGCTAACACTGCTAACAGTATTCATGTCACCTGTGTGTATAAGTTAGATACTGCCTATGCAGAGACCCATCCTGGAGAAAACAAAGCTGTTCCTATTAGAGATACACAATCATTCCATGTACTGCAGTTCTATCAATTACTACCATCCATGGGCTCTACTTTAGCGGCTCTCCTACCCTAGAGAGCCACTAAAGATGAGCTCTCTTATATGCAGTCATGTACAATTATTATTCTTATTTCTTGAGATTACACACACAAACACACATACATATACTCAGGAAGGAGCTTCAGAAAATATAACTGTGCTTTTAAAAAAATTTTTTATTTTACAGCCATTTCTTACTTCTAATAACTTTATTTGGACCTGCTATACTCAAAAACTGAATGACAGTCTAATAGCGTTCCACTTTTTAAACACTGAGTTGAAATGTTTCAATTTGCCTTAAGTATGAAATCACTACTAAAACTTTTTATTCTTATGCAAAAATGCACCCTTATAACGTTACCCCATTTACTTACCTGGTGGCTTTGATACCACTGGATGGCCTGTGTAAAGACTTCGATGGCACCGTCAATATCCTCCTCATGGCTGTACATTGTCACTAATGCAGACACCTGCCCAGCCAAAGGCATAAATGAGCGAACAGAATTCCTCCATCTCTCTCAGAATAAACTTTTTGAAAACTAGTAACATTAAAGAAACAGCAAATAAAGGTTGCTAGGCTCTCTGCTAGTACCCAATCCATTGTAAAAATTGCTAGCACGTAACTAGAAACATCAAGAACACAGGGCTTTCCAAATACAAAGGTGGTTACCTACAAAAAAAACACCTCCTCTAAGGCCAGTTGACAAATGGTTTGTTACCAGTCCACAACAAGGTAAATACAGAAGTTGATAACAAGCACTTACAAAATTAGTTTATATAGTATAAGACATTGCCAGGACATTCAAGACATGATCACGGAGATAAATGCACTAGCATGGCTAAACTCCCATGATAAGCCTTATAAAACCAGCGAAAGCTTGCCTAGTGTGCTGGAGGGACAGCAAGGAGGCTTGTGAAGCTGGAGCGGAGTGAAAGGGGAAGCAGCAATAGGAGATGAGGACAAAAAGGAAGCACAAACAAAAAGCTGTATCATTGGGAAAAATCAACAGAATTAATAAGCCTCTGGCTAGACTAATTAGAAACAAGATAATAGAAACAAAACATCCTGCAGATGTTAAAGATTATTTTCAGCCACATATTATATTTGATGCTAACATGAAGTAATCACAGTCCAGTCTTAAAGTAAGATTCTTTAAGAGAAAACACTATTATAATACTATTATACATTTACTTGTTTACTGTAAACAAGCTGTGCTGGAGAATGAAACAGTCCCTTTATAATAAATGCACATACCACCACCACAGAATTAGTCTTTACTTTGAAACAGATGTGTTCACAGCTATACTAGTGATCTAAAACTGTGATGCTTGAATAATCAGAGAACTAACACCTAAATCTGTTGGTCACTATTACCAAACTGTTTTAGCTCAAAAGAAATCAAAACTGAAGACATGATAAAATAATAGGCTAAGAAATGCCCTATATATGGTCTTAGATTATTTAAGGCTGGCTTTCAGTGGTAATACAAGGCCTAAATGGTTCCTGACACATTTGACTTAATAAAAAATCAATGCTAAAGCAAAGCATAAAATGAAATTAAATTTATACCAGAAAGCTATTATTTTAAATACTACTTCTATATTATGAATATATATAAAAAAGGCAGAAATTAAAAAAGAAAAAAGGCAGAAATTAAAGTGAAAACAAAGAAATATCAAATACACCCGTGAACTTATATTAATTCCATTACTTTTTCAGTCTTAAAATATTTTAGTTATAAACTCACCATGCCTGGTTTATGCTTTAATTCCTCTATGCTTCTCAATATCAAACATGCTTTGGAAATATTACCTTAAGAGAACAAAAACAAAATCAGCATCAATTGAAGAAAGCATCTCATGGAGAAAAAAAGAAAACAGAAAATTTAAGAGTCATATTTTCGAACATCTCTAAATACTCAAGCTTTGGGACCTTGAAAATAATGTATTCTATCAATATTTACTCAGTTTTGCCAACAAAGGAAATTAAATCCTAAAGAAACAACATACTTTGCTCACGCCCACAAAGTTAATGACACACTGCTATCTGAAAAGTCTCCCAACTCTCAGCCTGTTGAATTCTATTTCTCTCTTTTCAGAGGGTAACTTAAAAGGTAGGAGTCCTTCCTTAAAGGCCTTGAAACTGTTACTGTAGGTATGAGTGCAATGGACAGTAGTCCTACAATGTTGAAACACTAGTTTTCTATTCATTGCAAACCTCAGTAAGTTAAACTTTCCACAAAACAAAAACCATGACACACTCACTCTCAGTAATTAGTATGATAAATTATCCTCACAAAAATAAACTGAAAACTAGGTGAGAAAAGAAGATTAAAGAGGAAAGCAAGAAAAAGAAAAAAGAGAAGTGGGAAAAGGAAAAAGAAACAAAAGATTAAGATAAGAAATTTGAGAAAAGGGAAGCTGGTCTCAACTTGGTTTTCATTATTATTACCCCACTAAGAAGCCTTTTTAGACATTTGCCAACTCCCATCCCCTCTATCCATGAAATTTTCATTCTAGCCATCATAATATCCAAAAGGTTTTTTTCAATCCTCTGCTTCCACCAAACCAATCTTCACCCCCCTTGAGAATACACCTCCTGGTTTATGGCTGACACCAGAGCTGTCTGACAGCAGTCTGCCAGAATTGTCTGTGATGACGGAAACATCCTCCATCTGTGCAGTCCAACCAGCCACATGCTGGGTACAAAACTTATGAAATGTGGTCAACACAACTGAGGAACCTAATTTTAAACTTTGTCTAATTTTAAACTTAAACATGGATAGTGGCTACCAAATAGAGACAACACAGCTCTAGACACTCACCCAACACTGATTCAAAATCATAAACAAAAAAACTACTAGTTTTAAGATTCAAAAAAAATGTTAAGTTCTCATTAAATTTCCTTGCCTCTTTTCTACCAAAGATATGGGTTATAAAGTATAAAAGAAGAATAAAGGACTAAATAAGAAATTTTGAAAACTAGGTTGCAAAGTCACACTTACTTCATACAAACACTACCACGTGACAGACACAAGCATTTCTACGCGAGACATACATATCCGGGAAATTTAAGTATGTAGAACAGACGAATTCTTTGCTTCTACAGACTTTCAAGGCATAGTTGGAGAAACAGTCTAACAATTTAGGAATTAACCCAAGAAAAGGCCTACTAAACTCACTACTACATCTGGAGCTTGTACAATCTAGCTTTGTATTTGGAACAGCATTATGCTTCACTATGATGCAAAAATTTTAAAAATCACATAGTCTACAACTACTTCAGAATCATTCCAACCATATATTTCTGTTAACATGATTATGTTGATCATGGTGAAATAATCACGGCTACCTTGGGAAATTTTCAGCTGTGCCATGGTCAGCTTAATTTCAGCAGCATTTTCTGGATGCTGATCTGAATAGTCCTAAATAGTTGGGGGGAAGAAATCACATTAATTTACAAAATTAAGCATACATATTCTAACTGCTTATTTCAGCCTTATTAAAATTTTAAATCTAGTTTTAAAATATTAAATTTCTGGTTTCAGAAAAAATGTTTAAATCTGAAAAAATTTTATTCGATACCCACTTGGCTTCAAAATTATGCTCCTGGCTTCAAAATTATTACGTGCAATAATATCAAGTTTCTAAGAAGTCACCAAGAGAAAAATAATAATAAGATTACTACACATATTTTTTTTAAGATACTAAAAAAATATATATATATGACTCCTTACTCCTTATCCCTGTTCAGCAACATTTCCCCTGAAGATGGTCCTAATTTTACACTGTCCAACTTTCCAATGTGGTCTGCTCTCAGGAAATTCAATGTGATTTAACACTTCATTCTAGTTAATTGAAAATCAAGTCAGTATCTCTGTAACTGGTGCTCTGGATCGGGGCTTTAACTAGAGAATACGTTACTGGTATTTTTAACCTAAAACAAACCATTGTCTGTGTGTGTCAGCCGCTCAGTCGTGTCCGACTCTGTGCAACCCCATGGACTGTAGCCCACCGGGCTCCTTTGTCCATGGGATTCTCCAGGCAAGAATGCTGGAGTGGGTTGACATTTCCTTCTCCATTAACAAATCATTAACTACTGTTAAGTTGATCTCCAAATAAAAAGTATTCTTCAGAGTTTATGGCAAACATTTACTAATGCAAACTTATATAAAGAAAGCTGCAGGCCGGAATTAATTAAAGTGACATGCTGGCATGTATCTAGTGGTATATTATCAATACTTAATCATTTTCCCATGAAATGTATAAGGCTTACATTATTTTAACATGAGGAAAATGAAACAAGGCTGCAGCCGTCTGACAGCTCAGGAAAAGCTCAGTTCTTTTACCTGCAGCAGCTCTATTGCTTTCGTGTGCTGCTTCTCACGGCAGAGCTGGGCAGCTTGGATTAGCACAGGAAGGAGACGCTCAGGACTCTGTGACTGTAAGCTGGCAGATATTTTGCGACACTGTTCTGCCTGAAAAACAGTATTTCACACCCCACCCATCATAAGCTGGTTAATTAAATCAAACATTAAGTCAATGACCAAAGGGAAAAGAAGCATAGGGGAGGTGGAAGGAAATCAGTTGAAACAAAATCATAGGTGAAGAACCACTTAGGGCGAGAGAGGTGGTTTACAGTAGCCTCAATTTCTTCTTATTAAAAAAAGATGTCCATTTACTGAATATAAACTACAGGTTTTTAAAGCATTTAAGAAAAATAAGTCCTAAATATTCCTGTGGATGCTTAAATTTCAGAATTTTGTTTAAATGCACACACGTATTAAGTGTCACCCTTGCTTCAAAGCAACAAAATGTACAGGTATTTCCTGCTGAAGTATATAAGAACAATATGACTCAGTTCTAAATAGTGAAAATGTTACTGCCGCTCAGTCCACTGAAAGCCTGCTCCAGAAGAGTACAAAATCAGAACTTAACTAGAATTTACACACATGAGAGTTAGAATCGACCTCATTTATAGCTCAGATGATTATGCACAAACTATAATGAAAGATGGCTCTTAAATTTATACTCATCACTAGCACCTTTGCTTTTTTCCTTTAATTCAGAAATAATTAGAAATAAGGTAATGAGAAAATTATCTCATTTACAGCTGTGAACAGTGTTTTCTTCTTAGAAGCCACCAACTGCACACCTTTACAAAGAATTGGGTCAATTACTTATTTAACAGTTAAAATCTATGATACATGACATTCTGAAGTATACATGAATTAAAGACAAGAAATGAAAATACAGACTGGACTGATACACCCATTATGGATCACGTACCGTATTTCAAAAGGTTTAGTCAGGGGGACCAGAATTCTGTTACCTACCTGATTTGTGTACATAGCAAGTAAAGCTTTGTTGAATTCTATAGCTTGCAGTTGTTTCTTAGAAAGCTTAAACTCCACTCCTTCTGCATTGGTTAACTTCACCTTCTTCTTGGAGTCAAAGACATTTTGGTCCTGACAAAGAAAAGTTCACTCATCATTAATAGCAATCTTAGACTTCAACTCTTTCAACACTCCAAGGCCTTATTTTATGTTAACACAACAAGAGAGCTTGGAAGATAATATACCTGGTTGGGGTGCCTATGCTACTATGATGCATATATATTTGGCTTGGGTTCTTGGTTTTATCTTTCCACTATTAACTGACTGTTTTTAGCTTTTTAATGAAAAGTACAGAGGGACTGCACAAATCTTACAATGAAAATTAGGACTACAAAGATACTGAAATTTGTAATTTCTACAAACTATCTTAAGAACTTAGATGACTGATGAGTAACCTAACTTACTCCTCTTTGACACAATGTCATACATAAACAAATGAAATGGTGTAAGAATGGAAGGAACTAAGTCACGCGGCACCCTAAGAAGGACAACCAGACATCTGAGTGTCTACTAGCATAGCATCCTAGCTTTGTTAAATATTTATTTGCAAATATGTGTTATCACTGTGCTTTTAAAACCAGGCTTTCTACTAAAGGCTAAAAGGAGGCAAAGAAGAAATCTAAAATAAATTTTACTTTTTGAGTGTGAAGCTTCAATCCAATGTTAAATTATTTTAAACATACAGCAAGAAACATATAAATCCTTAAGAAACCATATTTCTAGTAGGTACTCTTATGTCACTATTTTAATACTTAAATTCACCATGCATGCCACTGCCAGATTTCTCTTCAACTCTGCCATCACGGCACTTAATAAAATTTTATATTTTCTGAGGACTCCTACACCTTGATCATCAATAAATCTAGCCTTTTTTGAAACTTAGCCAGCGTGTATGTATCTTTTGCTCCCTCACTGTCCCCTCAAAAGTTATTTGCATATGCTTAGGCATGGGAAATGCTTAGCCTTCAAATCATATCTCTCCTTCAAGGCTCTGCTCAAATTAGCCAACTCAGAGATCTTTTTTCTCACCAAATACCACAGTTACAAAGTACCTGACTAGAAATTTAAATGTGCACAATTTTTTTCAATACTAGAATGAGATTTTTAATACTACATAATGATTAAGACCATGGTTCATATTTATTTTGCATTACCTAATGGATTCAGCAATATACTGAAGAAAAATTCAGAAATGTTGACTGAAGAAAAATTCAGTATACAAATATACTTATTAGGTTGGTGCAAAAGTAATTTTGGTTTTGTATTATTGAACTTTGCTATTTGATACTGAATAAACCCTTAAATAAATATAGTTATGTTACACATCATTTTAATGCACATTTCTTGCTTTATAGTTTTTGCTAATGAATTATTACTTGCTGTTTATTTCATATGTACTTTAGACTATAGAAATGATGGTAGACAAAAGGCAAATTTGAGCAATTTTCTTATTCAAGTTCAAAATGAGTCACAGAGCAGCAGAGACAACTCGCTACACCGACAACACATTCGGCCCAGGACTGCTAATAAACATCCAGTGCACAGTGGTGGTTCAAGAAGTTTTGCAAAGGAGACGAGAGTCTTGAAGATGAGGAGCACAGTGGCAGGCCATTGGAGGCTGACAACGACCAAACGAGAGGATCAATGAAGCTGACACACTTACAACTGCACAAGAAGTTGCCCAAGAACTCAATGCCAACAATTCCACGGTTATTTGGCATTTGAAGCAAACTGAAAAGGTGGAAAATCTCAATTAGTGGGGGCCTCATGAGCTCACTGAAAATCAAAAAAATTGTCACTTTGAAGTGTTGTTTTCTCTTATTCTACACAGCAACAAAGTATTTCTCCGATTGTGACATATAATGAAAAGTGGATTTTATACAACAATCAGCAATGACCAGCTCAGTGGCTGGACCAAGAAGCACCAAGCACTTCCCAAAGTCAAACTTACACCCAAAAAAAGGTCACAACCACTGTTTGGTGGTCTGCTTCTGGTGTGATCCACTACAGCTCTCTGAATCCAAGTGAAACCATTACATCTGAGAAGTATGTGGAGCAAACTGATGAGATGCATCGAAATCTGCAATGCCTGCAGCCAGCACTGGTCAACAGAAAGGGCTCAGTTCTCCTCCGTGTTAATGCCTGACCACACATTGTACAACCAATGCTTTCAAAGTTGAACGAATTGGGCTACAAAGTTTTGCCTCATCCATCATATTCATCTGACCTCTTGCCAACTGACTACCACTTCTTCAAAAATCTCGACCACTTTTTGCAGGAAAACACTTCCACAACCAGCAAGCAGGATGCAGAAAATGCTTTCCAAGAATTCATCAAATCCCAAAGCATGAATTTTTATGCTCTAGGAATAAACAAACTTATTTCTCGTTGGCAAAAATGTGTTGACTGTAATGTTTCCTATAAAGATGTGTTTGAGCCTAGTCACAAGGATTTAAAATTCAGGGTCTGAAACCGTAATTACTTTTGCACGAATCTAACAGACTGAGATATTTAGCACTTCACACACACTCCTCCCCACTATTTATATATCAGTTAAAAACAATTTGTCCTCACTAGCATTTCAAATTGTTCATGAACATAAGCAGGTAGATCTTGCTGCTAAGAATCAAATGCCAGCATCACTTTCCGGAAACCTACATCATGACAATGGCCTGCAACATCCTGTAATTATTACCTTTCAATGCCACTATCCCACATCTGTGAACCCTCTGAATCTCTGCCAAATGAGGTGAGAGATACCATTCATGGCTAGAAGGACAGCACTTTGGAGTCAGACTAGAATGTGAATCCAAGTTCTACCTCTTATTGGCTGTGATCTTATACAAGTCATTTAGCTCCTTTTAGCCTCAGATCATACTTCTATAAATTGGAGACAAGTACTACCACCTAAAGAGATAACTGTGAGGATGAAATAAGCTGGCACTTGGAAAATCACACAGCCTACCAAAAGAAACTGTTACTTTTCTAATTTTCTATTGACTTGAATTTCAAATTTGAACTTGAAATATCTTCCCATTAAAACAATGTTCCAACAGGTGTTTATTCTGACTCACACAGTACTCATTAGGATTGTTTATACACACGCTTGTAATATTTTATTCAGGGCTTGGATTGAGGAGGGTGGTGGAGAAGGAGAAAACCTGCCCACGGCTCTTCTCCCTCAAGACAAAAGCCCTAGAAAGACAAAAACTATCCACAGAAAACTCGCATTCAGACATACTAGATGAAGGAATCAGAGTCTAAACAATTTACTTCTCTAACAAATATTCTCCATATAATGAGAATAAGGGAAATAATATAGCTATATTGACATAATAATATAATCATATAGAATATGATAATTCTAATAAGTAATGGGAAAAGGTAAGATTTTAAAGTCCAGTGTATATAGCTACAAAATAGTTCTATTATTTGAACAAACCTTGAAGAATCATTATGAGAGTTAAATAACACTCTCCACTGTGATTTTTGGGCTTCCCTGATAGCTCAGTTGGTAAAGAATCCAACTGCAACGCAGGAGATCCCTGTTCGATTCCAGGGTCAGGAAGATCCACTGGAGAAGGGACAGGCTACCCACTCCAGTATTCCTGGGCTTTCCTCGTGGCTCAGCTGTTAAGGAATCCACCTGCAATGCGGGAGACCTGGGTTCAATCCCTGCATTGGGAAGATCACCTGCAGAAGGGAAAGGCTACCCACACCAGTATTCTGGCCTGGAGAATTCCATAGACTGTACAGTCCATGGGGTCACAAAGAGTAGGACATGACTGAGTGACTTTCACTGAATCACTCACTCACTGTGATTTTGCTGCAATTGGACTTCGTCATGGAAAAACCTGTCCTAGAACAAGGCTGGGGTAATATGCTTCTAGTGTTAAGATATAAGTGTGGGGAAACCATGGATAGTCCATACCTTGTTAATTGTAATGATGTTATTTGCAATCACGGCTAGCAATGCCACATCTGTTGGTCTGTGAACAAAAAAGTAACAGTCAAAAAAGAAGATACCTTTAAAAAGAAACCTTACCCCCTATAAAAGACACTTCATTTTCATAATTCACTTACTTTAATTTTATTATCTGGTTGTAAAGTTGCAAAGCCTCCTCTGTACGACCCTGAAGCTGCAGAATATAGGCCATCTGCCCATGAATGATGGCCAGTTCTGCCTGGGGGTCTTCTTCAGTCCCATCCTAAGCAAAGTAAGAAAAAATTTTCCCCCATAAGTTCTCCAAATTGATCCACATATTCAAAAGACTATATAAACCAAAAGAAAATATATAATTTTCAGGAATTTTCCTATAGAGTCAGTTTGTTAAATTTAGGAATTGCCATCAAAACAGGGAAGCTTAAATGAGAATGACAAAAAGAAAGGTTCTGGAAGAACATGGTAATAAGTTCAGGAATACTATTCATTGATCATTTCTATTCTTTAAAACCTAAGAATTAAAAAACAGTAAAAACTAGCATGCATGTTTAACCTTTTACAACAATACCCCTGAACTCTATAAACAATTTTCTCATAGAAACACATTTTCAGAATGCTTTACTCTTAAATCTAATATGATTCTAGTCCAAAGATTACAAAATTTTAACTAGTAATTATCACTTGTAAAGAACTTCAAGAGCTGAAACTAACTCTGTAATTAAAGTAGCAAGTCTCTTAACTGATACCCCAGACTAATCTATATTTTCCATTCCTTTGGAGAAGCTGACTGATGCCCACACACAGTGAATCCTCAAGGCTAGGAGGCTGCTCTTTTTTTGCCATATTTGGCATTCCTACTCTCACCTGGTAAGAATATGTTTACCAGGCGTGTCAGACGCATTTGCTTCCAATTACATTATGCCATTATGTTTGATAAGAAAATAATAAAACTTAAGTATTATAGTAAGACACGAACTATGAGTGAGAAAAGAGACTGGCTTCAATGATTAACTATGCTGAATGCTCAGAAATATTTGACAAAGTAAGTTCCTAAAGAAAATTACTATCTAATTAGGTATGAGCAAGCAAACAGTAAGAGATCAGTGAAAAAACAATTCTGTAATGAAAGTAATTCACGACTATCTTTAAAATACTATTACACTTAAAAAAACCCCTGGAGATCATGAGTATAGAATTCTGTAAGAAATATGCCTGGAATTCCCACAAATAGACCCTTACTCAAAGACCTGAGCCCTACATCTAAAACAGGAGAATGAATTTATATTCATATGAATTTTAAATGAAATGCAAAAAAAATAAAATGAAATGCATAAGGCATATAAAAATTTTGTATTATAATTTCTCACCCTAAGAGATTCCATCAAATAAGGGTTTTTGTTGATTTTATTCCATCAAATAAGATCCCAGAGGGTTTCTGTGATTCCTATTTAATGAATCAGCGTCATTTCAAAAAGTCAGTAAATACTACAAAGAAGTCTACTACAAATTTATATTAGCCACAGTATAATATCTGGGCTTAACCACAGTGGAATACTTACAGAGTCTTCTGAAAATGAACGGCGGCAGAGATCTATAGGAAAAAATGTTTTTAAAATTAACATTGCTGGGTAACTCTCATTTCTTTCATGTTCCAACAAGCAAAAACAAAATTCTTAGGCAGAAGATTTAAGATAATTTTGATAACAAGCACATTTGAGATTTATCATTAACATCAAACATATTACATAAATATTAATCCTTGATTATTCTTGCTCTTTGGCATTTTCTTTCACTTGTAATCCCTGTGAAAAAAAATTTTAAGGGAATTTAAAATCTATAAATGTAACAAATGCTGACTGCAAAAAATCAGTTATAGAAATGTATAAGGCCAATACTCCTGCCACCCAGAAGTAACTACTCTTTAGCATTTCAGCTATTGTTTTTAATGTAAATACACAGTTGCATTTTTAAATGAAAGTGGGATATTCTACTAGTTTGAAACCTCCCTTCCCCCATTAATATACTATGGACATCTTTATAACACAGATACATCTACATTTTCATTTTTAACATGAATACTGTTAATGACCACATGGTTATTCTATTCTATGGTTATCTACTCTATGGTTATAACAAAACTAGCTAGTCCTCTAATAGGACAGAAATGCATGTTTCTTAATTTTTGTTCTTATGAACATTCATACATATATATATATATGAAGGTATCCAGTTTTTCCTTAAATTTCTGGAAATGAAATTCTTAGATCAAAGGGTATGCAAATTTCAAAATCTGCTACACTGCCTCAAACTGCCCACTGCAAAGCCTCTATTACTTTTACATTCAAACCTCAAACTATGTATGAGGGTGTCCTCCATATCACTTCAATCTAGGTATGATCCAGAAATCATAATTCTTACACATAGTTTTTGCCTCATGGTGCTCTAACCTTGGCCCTTATTTTAACCATCAGTATTAATAAACCAGACCCTGTTTCATCTTTTTTTCCTTCCTATAATTCACTGCAGTTCTACATCACTTTCATAGCTTCCAAGAAATATGTATGCAGAAGTAAGTCAAAATATTTCAGGAGTTGAGACCAGTCATAAGTTCTCTAATAAATTAGTTTCTTTTTCTCTCAATTAACAGCTTTCAAGTATATAGGTACTGTATATGGAAACATACTAAGTGGAGTGAAAACGTGCTTAAATAGTGTTATCAATGAACAAATGTAGTGTATACTGAGGCACACACACAGGCATACCATACTGTTACTATACTTGTGTACTTAATATCAATAATAATGATAACATTTACCAAATGTTTATTAACTCTGTTAACTTGCATTTACCATTTACAGCAACTTGTTCAAAAACCTACTACTCAAACTTAAGGTTTGGCGTGGTTGAATATGGACAAGAAGACTGGTTTAAGGATAAGAGACCATGAGAGAGACACAGTCAGGATCCCAAGAGAAGGGCTAGATGGAGTCTGAGAAACTTCCACTGCATCAATAATTTCTACTTAAAAACATACCAGAAATCAAATGTAGGTTTTGGAAATACTTTGCAAAGTTATATGCATGTTATGTTTACACATAATTTTAACAAGTGTCCAACCTTCAGCTTTTTGCAGAATTCTCATTGCCTGGCTCAGCTGGCCTTGTCCTATGAGAGCGCACGCAGTATTGTAGCACAGCTCGTGCGTGCCTTCTTGCAGACCCAAGTTCTCCTGCCACAGAGCAAAACACCAGTCAAACACCAGACAGGAACAACGTTTCATGGCTGTATGCGTCTACAGAGATACTCACTGGAACCACTTTTTCCCAGTTGCTTTGAGCTGCAACAACGGCTGAAAGATTTGTTTTTCTCTCCTCATCATAATCATCTTGGGAGTTTCGGACAAGATCTCTATATACAGCCAGGCATTCATCATAGCGTTCTAACCGGTATAACTAAGAGATAAATAGCAGATCAAAAATCAGAGAAGACAAGTATTGTGTTATATCCCTGACCCCATATAATCCCTTTTTGGAACTGTTATATAAGAAACCTAATTCAACATAATGTGGGAAATTAACTGTTTTTCCTTTACAATTTTTCAATTAGTTCTGCATGCTACTAATACTTCCCCAAAGTTACTTGCAATGAATCTCTACTATACTGCATATTTGTAGGCATGATCCAGTGAGAAAAGCCATTGTATCAACTCCCATCTTGAGATTAGGTAAGTGTCTAAGTGCGCTGTGAAAGAAAATCATTCTGCAGAAATCAACCTTGCTACCTAAATCTGACTCAACAATAAAAAAAAATTTTCCAGAAGATTACTAAGCCCTAGTAAACAGGAACAAAATTAGATGTTAACAAAAGGGCTTACCATTTCTAGGGGTTCATTATACTTCATCTTCATTTCCCTTTCCCAGAAACCAACTATTGTATTAGGTAGTATCAAGTATACACAATATAATTCTTGTTTATTCTATTCAAGTTGTTCTCAAAGGGCAGTGAGAACTGCCAATCTGGGTCAATTAGTCTATCACGTATGCAAAGATGGGTACCCTTTATCAATACCAAAATGCAGGCATTCACCCTAAACTAACCCAGCTTACATGAAAAGTGTTTTATGGACCTATAATCCATAAATGCACCCAAATTTTTCTTTGTTAAACTAACACTACCTTTTAGGGACAATAGATAATTCAACATTATTTGCCCTAAACTGACATTTTAAAAAATTTTAAGAGGGTTTTGCTAGTTCTAATATAACATTTCTGTTTTCTTATCATAAGTAACACTACTTTACATTAGGCTTATTTGTATGTCTCAAAACTCTTTGAAAATAAGGTATTTCCAGAGATTTCATGAACTATCTGAATTCATCCAAATTCTTATTCATCATGATTTTCTTCATTTTACACTTAGAATAAAATACCAGTTAAAAACTATAAAGACTACTTCAAAACTATAGTATATAGTGTATAAACTTATTGGCCTTCATCTTTCCAACTACAAAGTTCAAATTTCATAGGATAGTTTTTAACTTCCCAATTACGCTGAGGAAGTAATTTGTTTATAAAACACTATATAAGCAGTTGCTCATATGAAGATCAAGAAGAGGAAACATGCTCAAACCTCAAGAACTGGTTTGGTGGCAAGTTTAATGGATCATCAGGATGGGCTGGGGTTCCTCATCCCCGATCCCTGCTCTAGTCAGAATCGCGTTCACTCAGGATAACTGTCAAACAGGGAGTTTAAAGCAGTAATTACCACTTGTCCATAAAGCTCCTTTAATTTGTCTGTCTGCTGGTTGGCGCCTTCTATTGTCTTCAAGGCATTCTCAATTCTGTTCAGCCTGTACTCACAGTATGCCTTCTCAAAGGAAAGAGAGTTACTGAAAAAGGAAAAACCAATATGTGATTATTAGCTAACACCGCAGAGCACCCGCTACAAGCCAGATACTGCTCTAAGCACACTCGATACATATTAAGTTATTTAATCATTAATAAGATGACAAACGCTAGTGACTTGTCTAAAATCAGACAGCTCAAAAGTGATAGAAAATACTACATTCATTTCCTTAGGCTCTCTTGTTTTCATGGATATTCTTACTAGAATTACTGGCCTTTTGAAACAAATTTATAAGAATGAAATTCTGAATTAGCTAAAAACTGTTTTAGATATAAAGACAATCTCAACATTGTTTTAAATGGGTTGTTATAGAAGTTTCTTAAATCTATTAATGAAATAATAAGTCACAAAATGCTGTTTTAACTTGTTAAAGAAGTAAATAATCAGCAAAGAAAAAGTAACTAGAAATCTTCAAAGAGCACAGCACTTGTAACCGAACAACTGGTAAACACACAACTACAAAAACCACTCCTTACGCACACAGACTTAAGAATTCATCTACGTTAATGTCACAGATGAAACTCATTTTGAAGTTTCAACCATAATCCATGAGGAAAAACCAATATCAAGTAGATGGCAATATCCTTTATTCACTAGACTTAACAAAAAACTATTTGAAAACTTCCCCTCCTCACAAAATCACCCACAATCAAAACACTGAATTTTAGTGTAAACATGTTAATTAGAGGAAAGCAGTATACCTTTTATTGGGGCTTCCTTTGATTACCCTTTTATTCTTAGTAAAGTCTAAAAAAAATTTTTTAATCTGTAATACACACAGTTGGCCCCAGTAAAAAAACAAAAAGGTATACACTGAAAGGTTTTACTTCCACTGTTCTTCAAATCTACTGTGTTCCCCTCACCTCCTACAACTATTTTTATTCATTGCTTCTGCATCAAGTGTTTGTCTTTGCAAACACACAAAAATACACACAGAAATTCTTATATCCTTTTCTCATACAAGAGGAAGTATATAATACACTGTTGTGCACCGTATAAACATGAAAGAATAAATATGATACAACCTTCATTTCAATACACATTTCATTTGGGGCTGAGGCATAACTAAAGAAAAATGAAATTACAGTAACAATTCAGAATTTAAGTGCATACTTCATGAAATGAAAAATGAAATAATAAAAGACTGCTGGACTTTCCTGGTGGTGCAGCGCCTAAGAAGCCACCTGCCAATGCAGGAGGACACAGGTTTCACTGCTCCCGAGTCCTGTAACCAAGATCCCACATGCGCTGCAACTACTGAGGCCCGCACACCCTAGAGCCCGCAGGCTGCAACCACTGAAGCCTGTGTGCTTACAACCTGTGCTCTGCAAAAAGAGAAGGCAGCACACAAGGGAAGGCCCACACACTGCAACAGAGAGCAGTCACCGCTGGCTGCAGCTAGAGAAAGCTTGCACAGCAACCAGGATGCAGTGCAACCCCAAAATAATGATTAACAGTAACAAATTTGAAAACTACTCTATATTCTAAAGACTGCTAAGGACCTCTGAAAGATCTTGGCCTAGATCTTACTCACCTAAACAGTTCTCAAAGGAGACAGACACAGAGGTCAGGCTAAGACTGCCAAACCACCCTAGAGGCCTTGACTTACACATCCCTACCCTATGTGTTCTGCCCTCCTCTGTCCCCCACCCCTTTTTTCAAATTAAACTTTTGCTGAATTGCTCTCCCTACATCCTTCAAGAACTCTTATGACTCTTGTTTATGGCCCATGCCCCTCCAGAGTTTCCCTTCTTCTTCCCTTCCCTTCAAAGGGAAGACAGGTGTAAAGAAAAGGCTCCTAAGGCATGACAGAAAAGAGGTTACTACAGCTCCTTTCAGTTTCACAAACACCATTGGGAAGCAAGAGGAAAAAAGAGGAAAGGAAGGAAAAAGGTAAAAAAATCACTGAATAATGGGGGGAAACATGGAAATGGTTACAGCTGTGGTAAACGTGCACAAACAACTAATTAAATCACTTACTTGGCAAACACTCTGGTGTGAGTGTTGATGACATTCAAGGCTTCCTTGAAACTTCCATTCTGGATAAGGCAAACCACTTTACAGTGCAGGGCAGTAACGTCATCTTTGTTGATCTGCAGTACTAGAGAGCAATTTTAGGGAAGCAATTTTTAAATCCATTCGCTTTGCACATTCCCACCTAAGGAAGCTACAACACCAATTTTACTGCAGCAGAAATGATTAGTCAAAATATTTTTTAAATGGCTGATCTTTAAGTTAAGAAGTGACAATAAGGAGAGCTAGTTAGCCTTTCCAGTGACATAGCTTCTCAAGATGCATGTAAAAAAAAGTACAGTGAAATAAAGAATGAAGCTCTTTTCTATTGCTTTTTCATCTTGGGACGCATGCTATATCCTACATATTTCATTACTTCACAGGGAAAGAAAAAAGTTCACATAGAACTTAGTAGCAAATGACAGGTTTGATTATAAGTTTGTCACTAACTGCCTTGAGGTCTTGGGCAAGTCTTTTGACTGCCAAATGTCAACTTTCTGGTTGCAAAATGAGTATGAAAGCATTACCTATTTTACAAGGTTATTAAGAAAATTACATGAGAATATGCTGTATAAATAAATTGTGTTTGTTTGTATACTGTAAAATATACAATTTATTTTGCTGGCAATAGTTCCAAACACCATTCAAAATTTCCCTTTTCGGCTAATATAACTAGAAAGAAATACAAGGAAGAATTCAGTTGGCCAAGTGTCAATGCTAAAGTGCTGTTCAGTGTCAAAATGACTAGGATCACTTCTGCTTTTGGGCAACTATAGGAATTCAACTCTCTGTCTAAGAATCAGAGTATTTTCTATCAATTAAGAAAATATATATTGGAGAACAAACTGACAGCCCTTGCTGATTAAAGAATGCCTGCAAAATACTACAGTGCTGATTAATATTGGTAGCAGGCCTAGCCAAAGGCCAAAGTTAATTCAAAGCAAGTTTAAGAATCAAATAATTCTCATTAGTAGCTATTTTCCTCAATGTGTGAAATCACAAAAAGTGCATTGTGGGCACAATCACTTCTTTTCACATTAACTCAGCAATAGATTATTGAAAATTCATACTTGTATGTTACAGGTATATCTTGGTGTGTTATTACTGCTTTGAACAGTCAAATCCTGCCCAGGTAATTACATTTCTAAACCGAACAAATACAGGCAATATCTTCAGTAAAGCACTGAGAACGACAGAGAGCATTAAAAAGCATGGCTATATTACAGTTAGGTAGTAAATGATAAAAGAATATAATGAATTGAACGTCACATCGAAGAGAGTTTACTCGAAAAACGAGAGTTACTGGACAAAAAACAGAATACACCTTTCTTTTTTTGCAACATTATTTCAAATGTTAGTGCTTTCACACACACCTTTTCTTGTCTAGGGACGCTGGAGTGATTCTATCGGTGGGAATGACAGGCCTAACATCCAGATCCAACCCTTCCCTCTACCCTGAGTCTGTAGAGCTTCCACTTCGTCAGCACTAGTTTGCAAATTACGTGTGCAGGTTCCTCCCCCGCGCTGGGGCCCAAAAGAAAAAGCTCCCTTAGCAATACTGTCTTGATCACTCCACTACAAGGAAAGCGAAAAGCAGGCAACGTGGCGTATTTGCGAAATAAGGCGTGAAAACAACGGAGTAAAATAAAAACAGTTTACAGGAGACGTTGGGAGCTGCGGTCTCTTTAAATCCCTCCCTCGCTTCTCGCGGGGGGAGCTAAAGAGGGAAGTACACGTGGCTCTAAGCCACCCAGGACCCAGAGCTGGCCGGGTAGAACAAATGGACTGCGACCCGCGCCCGCTGGACGTTCCGGCCCTAGCGGGCGGCTGGGGTCTCCCTTTCCCGCATCTGCTCGGAGACGGTTGCGCGCGTCGCAAGGGGGCTACATCCTCCCACCCGTCCGGCTCTGCCCCGACACTTACTCTTGTTGACGGTTTTGAGAGCGCGCGTGAAGTCACCGTTCTGGCCATAACGGTTCACTTCACTCCAAAGCGCAGGCACCGAAACCCCCCCACTGCCGCCGCTCGCCATCTTGGAGGAGAGGCGAGCCGACCTCTGCCCCGGAAGAGGATCTCGGAGGTGGGAAAGCAGAGAAGGAAGCCGGTGGTTGCTAAGCGTTTCGGAGTTCGAAGCGTCCCTATCCCGGAGTCAGCGTCGAAGACAGCGGTCGTAGTTCTTGTAGCTAGAAATTTGCGGAGATTGAGTTGGTACACCCTCTATAAAGCAGGTCTGGAGGAATGAGCCGTCGTACCCCAGGAGGAGGCTGAAAAGGATTCACAGAACAGATTCAGCTAAAAGTAGCGTGCGTTTCCGGGGCGACCGCTGGGGGCGGAGAAGTGTCCAGGTCTCTGAAGGCGGAGCGAGGCAGAGGTCTGTGGAAGATGAAAGGTCTATGGCGTGATAAAATACCAACTAGAAACTGTAGGGAACCATTTGAAAGAGTAGGAGAGAAGGGGAGAGAGAGAGACGGCTTCTTGCTGCCTGGGCATACTTCATAGAGGTATTGCTATTTGAAGGGGATCTTGAAAGGTGATTAGGAAAAAGGGTTAGTTTTGGGTCAAGTTCACGCAGAGAAGCGATTATGAGGAGACGCACGGAAGAAAAGAATCAAGTGCAAAATAATTTGGTGAAAACCTTTTGTCTATCCTTTGTTTTGCATTTTGAGAGCAGTTAGCAGTAAGACCCGAAGGATAATGTGTTTTGAGGTGAGAATACGCAGGTTCAGTTCCTGGCTTTGTGACTCGCTACATGTTTCGCTTGTGAACGTTAATATTAGAGTCCCAGTTTTTCCGGCTGTAAAAATAGGGATAACATATCATTGTTCCAGGGATAAACGATACTTTTCATGCCTCCTGGCATAGTAAGCCCTCAAGCAGACATGGGGGCGGGGTGGAGTTTTTGTAAGACTTTAAGATGTGTTTGAATGTCAGGACAGAATACTGTCGAATATTTTAATGTTTGTTATTTTTAAAATTTTTGTTTATTCATATAAGACCTGTGGCAGGTCTTAGTTGTGGCGGGGTGGGGGCGTCCGGTGTTTTCGTGGCGGGTGTATGGGATCTAGTTCCCTGACCAGGATCAAACCCAGCCCCCTGCATTGGGAGTTTCGTCTTTGCCACTGGATCACCAAGGGAAGACCTTGTTGGGTACTCTTGATGAGAATGACTGAACATTTTATTGAACGCCTAGCCTGCACTCATTTCTTGTCCCGATTCTGCCGGTTCCTGCCACTGTCCTGCCCGCTCTTTGCCAGCAATCTAGCTCATTCTTTTTCATCCTTCAGTATTTCTGTTCTTTATCTTATCCGGTCCTAGGTTAAAAGTTACCTCTTTTGTCTTCGCAGACTATGCAAGGTTCCTCATTACAGGCTCTAATGGAGTTCTCTACTTCTGAGCACTGCTCATTGTTTAAGGCCTTTCTCCAGATGGACTATATTTTTGTTTACTGTAGCATCCTAGTATCTAGTCCACATCCTGGCATATAGTTGATACTCAACTTTTTAACTGAATGAGTTTTTGCTTATTTCTCCCCTGATCTGAGTTCCTTGTGAACAGAAACTATGTCCAGCTCATGGCCACTCCTATCTTTACTGTACCACCTTGCTAGGTTAACAACTCTTCCCCAACTGTTTGAAGTTGTGAGAAGTTAAATGCAGAAAGCTCCACTGAGAGTAAGTTTTCATTGGCTTTCTGAGGACTGCTGGGCTGAAGATGGCAGGGAGAAACTGTGACTGTCCCATGGCATGGCATGTTTTATTTAAGGCACATCATGCTCTGTGCTTATTTTCCTATTTTTAGAGATTAAATCAGCTGAAGGGATATCAAATTCAAGGTAATTTTCATGGAACTAGTTCCACTCATTCTATCCTCTAGTCAGCCAAATGGAATTTCTACATGATGCATTCATGTGCTAGGATGTACTTTACATACATTGACTCGTTTAATTCACATAATCACTTGAGATAGGTAGTATTAGTCCCACTTTACACATGAGGAAATGGAGGTACAAAAAATTTAAATAACTTGTTGAAAGTCACATCTTCTCAACTGGATAACTGGATACAGTTAACTTCTATTTTTTTCTTTTTATTATTTATTTTTTTACAGTTAACTTCTTAACCAATCTCCTCTAGTCCACATAACAGCAGAGAATGCTTTCAAACCTGTTGAATACATTGTGTCAGCTCCTGCTCAAACCTACCAATAGTTTTTCCTGTCACACTTCAGGGTGGCCCATAGACCCTTAGATCGTTTTTGTTTCCATCAACATTTCCTTCCACTCTTAATCCTTCCCTTGCCCACAGGGCTCCAGCAGTATTAGCATGTTTGCAGGTCCTCAAAAAGGCAAAGCTATTTTACTTTCTGTAGTCTGGGAAGCTACTTCCCTGAATCTTTGCATGGCTTGTTCTTCACATCCTGCCCTGCTTGCCTCAAACACATCCCTCATACCCAGTCACTGCCCTCTTACCCTGGGTTTTCTTCATGTGCACTTATGCCTCCTTGCACCTATCCGCTATATCTTTCATGGCTATCCCAAAGAAAATGTAAATTTTGTGAGGGTGAAGGCCTTGTCTCTGTTACTTTCCTAGGGCCTAGAATAAAATCAGGCAAAACATGTATTTCACACATGGATAAATGAATAAAGCTTCACACAAGAGCTTATCTTTGTCTTTTATTTGGATGCATTGTTTACATTTCAGAAGGCATTAAAGCAACAGCAATTTTAAGTGTGGCTTTATGATATAAACTAGTGAGTTATTTGGACACAATTTTTCTTCCTCTTTTTAACTACAAGCCCACAAAGTCTAAACATCCAAAGATGGCAAACCAGGTAGGTTTGTGTAAGTTACTTTTTAGAACACAGTTAAAATACTTTTAAACAAGTATTTACTCTAGCACTGATGAACTATACTATTGAGGATATATGTACTCTATTAAGAAACTAATGGTGAACATTATTATGACCCATTAGTAAAGGTCAGTCCTGCACACCAGTCTCAATGTTTGACATTTTTATGTACTGCACAAGGACAGAGCTTTTGCTAGGTGGGACAGAAGAGCTGAAATAGCAGCCAACAAATATAACAACTATTCAGAGATCTTAAGAATCCCAAGTTCAAAGATGTTCAGATAAAAATCTTTTTAATTGCTCTTGTGATCTAATGTGATCTAACTTAAGATAGAAAACTAAGCAGGACATGATTTTTACAATTCCCCCATTTCTAGCAGACAGCTAGGCATAGCACATCAGAGCATAAGGCAAACAAACTGTAAAACCATATATTCTCCTCTTTGGGAACTTAAATCCAACAGAGAAAGTATTTGCAGCCATTGTAGCTAGAGGAAGGCTTATTAGGGAACGTTTAACGCAGACAGTGAAGGTGAAGCCCTAGTAACTCGATTTTAATGACACACGAGGACATTCTAAGTCTGAAAACTATGAGAAAAGCAAGTTCCCTTGATAGGTTACATCAGTGATTCTTAACCTACAGACTATGGACAGATTTCAAGGGAACCCAGGAACCAGTGGAACACACTGAGAAATTCTGTGCAATTTTCTAGACAGAGGATCAGCAGCATTCTTATTTTCAAAGGAGTCTATGTTGCAAAAGAAACTTATTTAAGAGTTTGTGTTTTAAGTCCTTGGACAATCTTCAAAAAGGTTAGGTTGAGAATGAAGATCTTCTAGACCAGGCTAATAACAGAATTTGACCCTTGCTTGAGATTTTTGTAGATGATGGGCAAATGGTAAATTCAAGACTTGGTGATGAGTTAAAAATGAAAGGTCAGAGAAAACCATCAAGGATAAAATTAAGCTTCTGATTTGGGACAGTGAGTATAGCCAGCTATAGGCTTGGAAGATGGGTTAAGTTTGGAGCATTCAGAGGGAAATGGAAAGCTGAAAATACAAGTCTACAGACATTCACTATAAAGATGATTATTCTAGTACTATTTGTAAACAATGGACTGAACAGCAGGAAATACCAATAATTAAATAAAAAGTAATATATGAGGAATGATCAAGACTGAGGTTGGAACAATTTGGTGTCTAGCCAAGGAAAAGGAATAATCAGGTCAGTTATACCCTAAAGAGATCATGTTAAATAAGTGATAAGATGCTAGCTTGTTAACAGTTGAGAGGAAGGTGAAAAAGCACAGTGCAGGCCAGTGGCAAAAGTTTTCAGGATTTCATCTGTAGTGGAGACTCAGCACTGGGGGCTGGTGGGTGGGTAGGAAGGGACACAGATTAATTGGTAAAAACTGCCCTCTTTTCAAAGTGAACATATACATAAACTTTTACATGCAAGCTTAAGGGCTGTGTGGACACTTGGATAAAACTTTTAATGATCTGTTAAATTCCCAAGGCTGCATAATGTAATACTGACTTCCAAATATGGTTTGTAGACTCATGATGAACTGTAATACTTTTCAGTAACAACTGCTCCTTTAGAGGTGCATTTTGCTCGGTATACTGCCCAGGCTTAATACTATGAACAAGAAAGAAACTAGTTATGGTCATTAACTGGGAGATTCCAATTTCTGAAAATGATGGTAGGCTGGGAATTGTTAGTCTGAATACAATATATATTATAATGAAAAGAATTTTATGACCTACAGAGCCTTGTAAGATTTATTAAATCTTTCATTGGCAATGACAAAGGTAACTACTTTTTTTCCCATTGGAAATTGCCTTAACACTTAATGGAGTTCTCTATATGGCTTCCTCAGTGCCCCTTCATCTTATTTATGTCTGTCTTAGCTCCAGCATCAATCTCGGCTTTGGTCAAAAAAACGCAGTATCAAACCCAGACTTCATCTCTACTTATAGCTAAATACAACATCATTTTCTGACATAGTGACTGCAAATAAAAAACCATGCCCTTAGAATTTTGTTAAGATCATACTGTGAAAAAGGCCTGTATTGTGTTTAACCACCCTTTCTAAGATACAACCATTTTACATTTCTAAAACTTATGGGCTGAGATGTAGAAAGTCAAGTAATAACTTTAGAGCTCTGTAATAGGACATTATTAGCATTTAATAAATATAATTAATTATACTGTCTACCTAACAATGACCATATGTGGGTAACAGATTAATTTTGAATGTATAGTAATTTCACTACTTATAAAGAGACATTAATAAATATGTACACATTTTACTAATCCATGAATCGAGAAAAGCATTTATTCACTTACAAATTTTATTTTTCTCTCAATGATCTAAAATCTTTTCATCTTGATTTTTGGGGGGGGTGGGCAGCTGACTAGAAAATTATAGTTTTCCTCCTAAAAAAATGCAGTGATGTTCTTTCTTATAAATTGGCCTCTCTGATTTTCTTGTCAGCCTGCTTCAAGGAAATCCATGTGTTTAATACACTTGCTCGCAGTCGGGCCCAGATCAGATGGTTATTTAATCCAAATATCTGAGCAGCAAACTGAGCTGATCCTTCTGGAGAAAGGATGGTCGGACAGCCAAGACCTATTGGTTCAGAAAAGATGCAACATTGAGCTGTAAGTTAGTAAAGTGAAAATACCACCTAGCAAACTATTTTATACTCTCAGAAGCCCCACCAGCCACAGACAATAAAGCTACTATATTATCCTTTTCTAAAGTAGGATCTGTGGATGGAGTTTCCATCTTTACTATCTGGAGTGATAAAGTGATAAATAATATTCATCGGCTAGGAACGGGTATTTTATATATAACTATCACTCTTCTCATTGAATCTACTTGCAAAGAAATTTACCTTTTGCAAAGTTCTTTTCATATATACTAGCCTTTAACTCCCTGGTAAAAGGCCAGCAGAAACAAAATAAGGTATGAGGCTAATTGGGTAGAATCATCTCTTCTTAGACAAACTTGAGGTACGTTGTTCTGGTAATTTTCTAGCTATTCCTTTTGTTTTTGCACTTGACTCATTCTAATAGTTTTAAGAAGCAATAAAAGTCAAATCCACAAAATAATTTTAAGAAATATTAGGTTATAAATTCAATACTAGTTCAGTAGATCTGTAAGACAGTAGAGTAAGTAACTTCTTAGGGGGCCACGCGTTGCTCGGGCTGAGTTTTGGTTTTTGAGCTAAAGCCGTGGCGGCCTTGTTCTCACTGGAGGACAGCTGCCTCACAATGGCCTGTGAGTCTCCGCTGTGCCGCAGGGAGTCAGTCACACGGACACACGGGTCTGCTTTTTCAGTCTCCCTCCCCCGTAGGTCGCCACAGACCACGGAGCAGCTTCCTGTGCTGCATAGCGGGTTCCCATTAGTCATCTGTTCTATACACAGCAGTGTACATGTGTCAGTCCTAACCTCCAGTTCATCCCATACCCCCCTCTCTCCCTGGTGACCAAGCAAGTTCATCAGGCAGTTTCTTGAGTTGGTACTATTATGTCATTAGAGTCAAGGACTAGATAGGTTACAGATCCAAAAGTTCCCATTTCCCTAAATACTCTTGGATCAGGCTCTTTGATTCTCATGATCCCCAATAAGAATAAAGTATAAATCAAAAGGATATTTAATTTGTATTAATAACTCAAATTTATACAGACCCACTACTTACTACATAACTAATATTAGCCAAATTAATTTAAGAAAAGTCAGTCCCTTCGGGAACATGTCAGAGGACAGATGTGAATGTGGTATTATGGTTATAATTTTAAAATTAGTCTTTATCTCTTAGAAAACAAGTATTTAAGTATAAAATGCCATCATGTCTCAGATCTGCTTTACATATCGCAGCAGGAGAGGACTACAGATGCAGCAAGATGTGAATTTCTGAAGTTGGGTAACAGGTATGTGAAATTTCATTATGTTATTCTCTCTACCACTGTGCATATTTGAAGCTTATGAATTAAAGTTTTTAGAAGATTCAGTTATCTTACCACTGGGTAATCGAAGAGAAGACCACACATCCTGAGCTCCCCAGTCTGGAGTGAGAGGAGGACAGCTGATAACTGGATATGCAGTGTTACCAGACAACACCGGCCCTAAACCATTGCTTCTGCCTGCCACTGCCACAAATACAGTAGGAATGCCATCCCCTAGGTAAACGACAAATTGTAATTACACTAAGCACTCAAAAGAGATTTCAAGATAGTTTTTTAAAAAAGGGGTCCCTGTGTCGTAATTCCCTGAGTTCCTTTAACAGGAGTCTCTAGATAAAGCACTATATTAAGACTGTTATTAAATATATATTCAAAATACAAGGTTCATCCTGCCACTTACTGGATGTCAAGCAATGAAGTAGCAAGAATAGTTCTGACCATCTTTGAGATCTGTAGCATTAAGGCGGTGTTAACACACGGGTGTGAGAGAGGGAATGTTCAAAGGCCCCTGCTACCATTGCTGCTTTGGCTCACTGAAGCAGAGAATGACACCTCCTGACCCGCAGGGTATGGGAGACAGTTAACAGACACTAGAGGTTGAGGGACACTCTTAAGGAACTGAACTCAATAACAGAGTACCCAAATAGTTAAGATTCTTGAATAAATTTTTTCTCACATCTCATAAACATCTTATACTTTCATAAATTCATAAGTTATTTGTTTCCTACAGCAGTCTACTTGGAATCCAAAATTTTATCTTTGCATTTTTCTGGAGAGAAAGAGACCTGGTTTTTATTAGCTTATTGTAGGGGTCTGACCTCCACCCACCTCCCAAAAAAAGCTCTTAAAAATTCAATAACTGTACTCCTATAGCAACTACCTTTAGAAGGAATATACAACCAATGTTTTCTCCAGTCGAGAATCATCCCAGTCTATAGGGCTCCTTATTTTAGATGCTATCCCATCAAGACACTTCTTTTATATACTAAATTCTGAAATTGTTCCTTCATTTCATGTGTGACTGTCTCCCAGGAAAGGCCGACCATTAGAGATACCTGAGAGGACCTGCAGCTTCAACCTCGGCCCTTTCCTCTGTAACTGCTGTGAGGCCTACTTTCTGTCACAGGGCACTCGCAACAGTGCCTGAGGGGTTGGGTAAGGACTAGTTCTAGTCTTCGTTTTCCTCCCATGTGTGCACTTTCAATTTTTTCTCTCTGATCCATTCTTTTATAAGCTCCTAGAGCACCTTGAAAATTCTGGAGGCAGACATCATGAAAGTTTAAAATTTTTTCCCTTAGAAATGCAGAAAAATATTTTTCAGCATTATTAGTCTAAACATAAAATTTTGGGGCAGAATCAGGAGAACTTCCTGAAATGCTCTATTTATTCAACATTTACCTTCATACTCAGCTTTAATCCTCAGAGTTTCATCTGGTCCTTTATGGGCAGAGGTGACCCTAAGTTCACATGGAATGCCAAAATTTCCACAAGCCCTCCTAATTTTTTCACAGTGATTAAGATCAGAGGTTGAGCCCATCAATACTATAACCCTGCACTGACTTTCTGGTTTCAGAAGCAACTGGAAAAGAAAAACATGAATATGCAAAAGAAGGCAAAGATAAAAATGGATAAATATGGGAATGAGTATTGTAAGAACAGTTTATTAAAATTACAACTTGACGCAGTATTTCCGTTCTTAAAAGACCAAATTTAAGACAAGCAGAACAAAATGATAGATGATTTATTTTTCAAAATAACCTCTCTATATAAAAGAAAGTGGCCTTCCTAATTAAGACCTAATGAGTAAGATTTTTAATCAGATAAATTATGTTTACTATTATAATAAAAAAACAATTAATATTCATGAAGCTGTAAAATAGTTCATCAAAGATTTTTAGTACATTCTGTTTAACACGTTTTAAGCCAAGATAGAAGTCATGTTATAAATCTTTGCAAGCTAGCTGTGTGGAATTCAAAATGCACGTTCCCTCGGAAATGATGTTCTAAAAAGTAGTTATTACTCTTGGATAACCATAAACCCCATTCAGTTTCCATGGAATTATAGCAATAATAAAAACATAAACTTTAAAGTGACATTTTAATGTCACATGGAATTCCAATTCTATACTCTTGCTAGGGACTCTGAGTAGCAACAGAAAGGTGAGTAGGAAATGTAAGGTTCCCCTGCAGGGGACAAGGAGGAAAGGATTCCAGGTTTTGCAGTAGTAGTTGGGAGGCAGACTGGCCAGTTTCACGGCAGGGGGTTCCAGTGTCCTAGTGAGGATAGTTCAGCTGGGACATTTTTGTAAAGTGCTCCCTTCTTTAAAAGTCATTGGAAAAAAGAAAAGCAATGCACCCTCTCACTTTTTTTCTTTTTGAAGCAAAATTTTCTTGGAGAAAAATACATAAGACATGAAAGGTTTACCTCCACTCTTTGTGCAACCCACTCAAAATTCTTCTTTACCATCTGCAGGCCTTCGGGAGTTACTTCCTTGAGATCACGGTATGACTAGAAAATAAGAAAGCTGAGAACATAGATACCAGACATGCATGAGCTCCCCACCCCAAACACCCAGCAACTACAGTCGGCAAGCAGAGCGGGTTCATTTGAGCCACCATTATAGAGACTCATGACCTCTCACCCAATTCCCAGACCCAAGTCAGTTCAGAGAGCCAGAGTTTATTGACTGAAAAGGAGATTGGGTAAAGTATTCTACTAGTAATATTCTTCCTATCTGAAATGACTTGGTTTCTGAGTTTAGGGTACAGATTATGAAGTCTGCATAGCAAAAGATGTATCTGAAAAATATATCTGAGCCTACAAACTCATCTCTTGAATTAGACTAGAGAAGTTCAGATAGTGATGAGTTCTTGCAGTTTCATTCAAAGATAACTGCTTCCTACACGAGCAATTACTAGCTGCCCTGACAGTTCTTACATATTAAGTATAGAGAAGATCTTGCCCTAGTTTTGTGAAGGAGAGAACAGAATTGGAGCCTGTAAGAGCTGTAAGACCTGGGGTAGAGTTCTACGCCTGCCACTTGCTCTTTTATAGACTTTTATTTGCATATTTTGGGGGGGGGGACAGCAATTATTCCCAGGGCTTAAGTCGTCGTTTCTTCAGGGTAACCCCCTCTTCTGGTTCAGGGACAACCTGTTCTTCTTCAGGAAGGATCATCTCAGTGTGGCAGGGAGAGCTCATGTATGGGATGATCTGACTGCTGTGCTCACTTGGATGTGCTCAATGACCAGAGAATCCACATCTAAGCTCTTAAGTTCAGCATTACCCTCTGCATTTTTGAGCATGTGCAGTAAAAATTCAGCACTCTTTTTGGGCCACTGACCCTGCGTCCAGCCCCACTGTTTGGCCTCAGCACACCTACCAACTCTACCATTTTAACAACGGATGACACATATAGCTTCCATAAAGGGACATCTTTCAGACTGGTGGCTTTTCAGATATGCATACCCTGGGCATTTTCATGAGTGTTCTTAACACGAAGATTTGAACTCCTTGATTTGCATGATTTTGTAGAGTTCTCTGGGTCAAGTGAATAGCAAACCATTTTTAGAGGTCACCTCAGGTCAGGCCACTTAGCAGAAAAGCCCTGTCACTTACTCTTATTATTTGTGAAGATATCTATAACCTTAGAGCCTTAGTTTTCAATTAATCAAAAAAGGGTAATATTTGCTCTGTGTGAGATAATAAATGAGAAATCTGCTTCATAAATGTAAAGTATTATACCTATCCTTTTCTCCAGGATATATTAGACATAGAAGATACTTATCTTTAAAAATAAATAGCAATCAACAGCTCGGGCTCATGTCATCAGAAACAGTAAGTGCCTTTCCTTATCCTCCCATCTTCCCTTCCTCTTCTATCCCAGCCTGATCTTGCAAAGGATTTAAAAAAGCCTGAATCATTACCTACCTGTTTGTCTTTTTGCTGGGTTCGATCTCCTGATGGCCAGAGCCTCCAGGAATCATTATCAATAACATCAGCAAGAACAATTTCTCTGGTGGTTACATCAACACCAAATTCAATCTAGAAACAGCATATCAATAAAGTTTTTCAACACTATACTACTAAAGATATTTCTCAGTTATAATCTTTACTTTCAAATCTCCATTTTATTTGTACCTTCATATCAACTAGTGTACAGTTCTGGGGCAACCAGGATTTCTCCAGTATTTCAAAAATAGCCTGCGTAGCATGACTCATGATATCCACTTCAGTTTGTCCTATAACAAGTCCAGCAAAGCAAAAATTTGCAGCAATTAGCTGTTCCTCAGACCACTGTGGATCATTATTGGCATCATCCTGAGAAAAAAGTATAGGAGTACAAGTAACTTAAATATAAAATATTTGAAAATTTCAGACAAATTGAGCATGATGAATTCCTCAGAAACATTCATTTTTGCTAAAGATTTAACTTTTGTTTAAAATACCCTCTAATTCACAACAATCATTTTAAACTTTTCTATTTTCAATAGCTACTTTAAGATTCAGTATTTTGGAGTAAAATTCTAAGTCATAAAGTACTTTTAAAGAATTTGTTTTCTCTATATAAATAATTTAAATAGAAGTTTATGATTTTTATTTTTTCTTAATCAGTCAACAGAGATGGTAAGAAGACCAAAACACATTCTACTCCAACAAAATCCTTGCAGAATGCAACTTTCATAATCCCTTGACCTTACTTTTGGTAAGAATTTATACAAGACTATAAGTCTTCAAGACCATTACTCGATAATTCAAGAGACTTCATACAATGTAATGAGATTGGTAAAAAAATAAAATAGTTTCATTTTATTCTAAGTAGTGTCCCAACTGTACATGAAGTTTTTCTTTTATGGATCTTGATTTATATAATTATAATCATAAGACAAATGCTTTAAACTGTGCAGTTCACTGATGCACAATGACACTACTTCTGAAATAGAAGAAATATGCTTAAAAGAATGAAAAGAGATGAAAAGAGAGAAGCAGTTTCAGTAAAAAAAACCAATACAAATTCATAACTATTGACTCCTACATCTTTTGTTGTATGATTCTGCTTAAAATTCATTTCAATGTATAACAAAAACTACTGTAATGATGTAAAGTAATTAGCCTCCAACTAATAAAAATAAATGGAAAAAAAAAAAAAGACACATTAACAACAATTTTCTGTATTAGAATATAAAAAGATCCCTCATATTAGCCTTCAACAGTGGATTTTAAAATTTACTGAATTGTTCCTTTTCTCTTCTTCCCAATAACTGCTACTTTCAATTTGTTCTTTTTATTCATCCTCTTGTTCCAATGTAAGATAAATAGATTTTCAAAGACATTTTCCTAAACTTTTGAATTATCATTACTAACTGAAGTGTACATTCTCCACAAATATTTCTGGAATGATAATTTTAGTATCAAAAACTTAAATAGAAAAAAATAAAGCTTAAATAGTATTTAAATCTTTTGACTCTGTGATAAACTTGTGGCTCAGTTACAGTAAGAAAGGGAAGTATAAAATAATTACCTTAAAAAACATCTCCACTTTAGGTGGGTAGAACTTATATCCTTCCTTAACACCAGGATTTCTTTTGAGAAAAGAACCAGTTGCTATTCTTCTACAAACCCATTCAATTGGAATCATTTCACACTTCGGTGCAACGAAAGCTGTCTCCCCACATTTTCTGGTGAAAGCAGTTTTGATACCTACATATTGATAACAAAAAGAAAAAAAAAAAGCATTAAAATTATGTTTAAAAAGTTAGATCTGAGGCATAATAAAACTCTACCATTTATAAAAAACAAAACAAAAACTGTGTAGGGAGGTGGGAGGGAGGTTCGAGAGAGAGGGGACATGCCAATACCAATGGCTGATTCATGTCGATATATGGCAGAAACCAACACAATATTGTAAAGCAATTATCCTCCAATTAAAAAAAAAAATCCTGCATAGCTAAATACACTATCCTTAAATGGCACTATCAAAAATAAATTTAATTTTTTAAAAACAGGCAGAAGTAGGAAAAAAATTTTAATATGGCCTTCTACTGCCTATCAAAATATTCAGGAATATTTCATTTTACGTTGCAAGGCAAATTATATACGGATTCTAAAAATCTGAGTTCCAGTGTCCATTCATTCATTCTTTCAAAAAATATTTGAGTGTCTCCTCTACCATTGTGCACCTAACTGCACAAGGCATGTAAGTACCTAAATGGCACTAAATTATCTCTGAATCAGATCCGGTGGCAGGACTGTCACATTCATTGGTCCAGTATTATATGGGCCTTATAAAATAATAATTTATCACAATCAGATACAGCCCTAAATTTTGGACAGCATTTTTCTCTTAATATTTAAAGCAAATAATCCTTGAAAAAGGCATTCAACAGGTACCAGCAGGAACGCAGTGACCAATCTGCCTAAAAGCAAAGAAAATATTTGTTCTTCCTCTCTTCTCTCTTTCTCAAACTGTTACTGGAAAACTAAGATAAACAGCTGCCTTGTGATGTTTGGACTGGGGCTACTTTATGTGGTGGCCTTGGAAAATAACTTCTCTAATAACAGTTACAATATATCACAAGCCATATGTTGCAGCAATTCCACATATACACATAAAGACTGAAAGCAGGGACTCAAACAGGTATCTGAACACCAGTGTTCACTATATTCACAGTGTTTTGGCTATTAACAGTAGCCAGAAGGGAGGAAAGGACCCAAGTGTCCAACAAGAGATGAGTGGAGCGGACAGACAAAGTGTAGTTACACAAGTGAATTACTGCTCAGTTACAAAAAGGAGGACATTCTGATACATGCTACCACATGGATGATTCGTGAAAACATTATGCCAAGTGAAGCGAAGGTTAGAACTGTAATGCTACTTACAGGAGATACCTAAAGTAGGCAAATTCAGAGACAGAAAGTAGGACAGAGGTTACCCGGGGAGATTATTGTCTAATGGATCAGAGTTTCAGTCTGGAATGATGAAAAAGTTCTGGAAATTGACAGTGGCAACGGGTTGCACAACACCATCAACATAAACGTCAGTGAATTGTACACTTAGAAACATGGTAAGTTTTATGTGTGTATAAAATTTAACATGGTAAATTTTATGTGTGTATATTTTACCACAATTTGCACAACCTACCTTAGGTCAGGCACTATAAATTTGGTTTCTGTTTGCTTAATCCTCATGACACTTGATAAGGTGTGATGATCTTCCCAAGAAATAGGGGACACTGAGGCACAGTACTTATGGAGGCCACAACTAGGCAAGGTAGGGTTTCCAACCCACAGTCTGAACTCTCCAGGCTGCCTTACCCCATGCTCTCCTGGAGGTGTTACTGTATTATCACACTAATGTGAATTAAAATAAATCCTGGAAACTTGCATGGGTTTAACATAACTATGCTCATCTTTACATAAAATATTAGCCCCTCCAATCCCAATCTAAACCTCTAATAAGATCAAATTTTTATCATCAAAGGACTGAAGATCTTTGATCGTACGTATGTATGTATCCACAGGTGAAGGGAACCTACATTTATGGAAACCTTCCATCATGCTAAGTGTTTTACATGTTATTTCATTTAACCATACATAAAATTTTTGAACTAGCTGCTAGCATTCACATTTTACAGTGAAAGAAGTAGAGGCTCACAGAAATAATTTAGTAGGTGAGGTCATGCTGCTAGTAAGTAATGGAGCCTGGACCTAAAATGCACTATCCAGTTCTGAAACCTGTACGATTTTCTTTGTATTCCCTCTGGGTTTGACCAGGAAGATTCAATTAAAACAGGGAAAAGAATAAACTATTCTATACTGTGCGGACAGGAACTCTGGGAAAGAATGTTAAAAGTGTATGTAAAATACTTAGGCCACTTTAAACTTTAACAAATGATTGGGCTCATAGGCAGTCAGGATTTTGAATCAATCCTTGACTTGAGGTGGTAACTACATAACTAGGTCTAAGAGCTCTTTTTAACCAGTAGTCATATTTGCTCATTGTCTACCAAGCTTTACAGGCTACAAATCTATTGCTTAAATATAAACAATAGTTACTGTAACTCAGAGGAAAGTCCTTCCCTGTATCTAAGGGAATCAAAACTACATAGAATCAACTTATGGTAGTCATACAAAAAAAACCTGCTTCTAAGAAAAAGGGATTCAGTTTAGATGGTATAATGATTGCTTCTAACACATACACAAAAGAACTTCCCCCATTAGTCTCAGTTGTTTACAAAATTCAAAACTCCTATCAAGACTACTAAGAAATGTAAACATCACTTCACATTATGAATTACAACGTCCAAGTATGACAGCTAATCACCCAGCTAATCCTGGCACCATCCCTGTATTAAGGTTCCAAGCTCCCCAACTGTGGTTTAACTGTGAGACTGTTAGTCATATCACTACTATCACATCTCAATGTAACCACAGTGGGTTTCTGTGCAAGAAGGAACTGAAACATAAAAGGTTAACATTTGATTTTTAAGCACAGAGACTAAATCCAGGAACTTCAAAATTCCTGTATAAGCGTTAGTTCACTATATAGCATGTACAGTGTTATTTCCTATATCTATACCTATTACTCGTGCAGTCTTTTATAGTTTGTTCATGAGTGACAAAGAGAAAACTAGAATCCTGATTTACTGATTCTCATTTTGGTGCTTTTCTCATTCAAATTTCCAGAAATACCTTAATTTGGAACATATCCATGGTATTAAAGAAAGCAGTTTTAAACAGACCACTGACAGTCATCTAGACATAGCATTTAACAATTAGCAAGTAAAAACTGCATAAATAAGGCTTAAAAGAACTCTTAATCTGTACCCTAAAACTAACAATCTGTTATGAATTTTTAAAGCTTTTAGATTTGCCTTAATTTCACATTTAATTTGCCTCCATTTCAATATAATGGAGAAGGCAGTGGCAACCCACTCCAGTACTCTTGCCTGGAAAATCCCACAGATGGAGGAACCCAGTAGGCTACAGTCCATGGGGTCACAGAAGAGTCAGATACGACTGAGCGACTTCACCTGCACGCACTGGAGAAGGCAATGGCAACCCACTCCAGTGTTCTTGCCTGGAGAATCCCAGGGACGGGGGAGCCTGGTGGGCTGCCGTCTATGGGGTCACACAGAGTCGGACACGACTGAAGCGACTTAGCAGCAGCAGCAGCACAGTTATAAAACCTGGAAAGCACCTTTCCACACTTTCTGTCAACCAAGTAACTTTTAGGTATGTTCAGCGTGCTAAATAGATAATTGCTGGAGTACTTCATTTGTGTGACCAACTTTCCCAGCTGCATGCAGGCCTTTCAGAGTCAAACTGCATCACCCTAATTCACTCTCCTGAAGCCCTGGCAAGTACGCTGAATAGGTGTCATTAAATAAGCAAATAAAAGAACTCAGGCCTGTACATATCTTCCACCGCTTTAGTCCCATAGCTACGTACTACTATGGGGACACAGAAGCTAGTTATATTGTTTAACAACTTATAGTGTTAAGCAACTATAAAAATTTTTAACATGTTCGGAGAGGAGATAACTTGTGAGGTTAAAAAAGGATCAAAGGATCACTTATCTGTACTGCAAGAGGAACCTAATACTACTTTGATGCTCTCTCTAGAAGTCTACTCAGTTACTGGAAAACCACCACTCAAGGAAACTGTGAAGTAAAAATCCTGGGTTGCATTATTTAAGAACTGAGGGAAGTGCTTTAAAATTATGTAATATTTTTACCTTCAATGTATAGGTGATTTATGATATGGATGACAATTTAGGTTGGCAGTTAAACATACTTTTTTGTCACAGTAATTAAAAATGGGAAACAGGGTACTCTGGAAAAGGCAAAAGTACTCAAGCACGTATTCTATACTGATGGAAAGAATTTAACTTGAATTACCTTCTTTCTTTCACTCCAATTGCCCTCCACAGAATGTTTTGATCTGGATTTCATCTTTCAAATAGATTTCACTATTGGAAACAGTCTTTACTCAGTTTTAGAGTAGGAGGTAACCCTGGAGATCTTGATCTAGTCCAAATCCCTCAGGTGGGGAATGGCAGGATGAGAAGGTGTGGTTGTAGTCTTCAATTACTTTTCAGGGCTTTCAAATGGAAGAGGGATTTGAAATTCTGTATTACCTCCAAGGGGCAGAGCAAATTTATGCACATAGACTTTTAGGAGTTAAATTCATCAATAAGAGCTGCCAAACACCAGAATATATTTCTTTTACAGGTTAAGTTCTTTAAGTTCCTTCATAGGTAAGCCTTTCCTAAGATGTCCTAGGAGAGGAAAGTTGCAGAGAAGATATACATGCAAGACAAAAACTGTAGCAATTTGTTGAAATTCCTCTTAACTAAATGAAACTACTTAGTAATTCCAAACCAAGTAAAGTGTTACAGTAATATTTTAATTTCTGGTTTAATTTAAATAAGTTTAGCATGTGAGGACCCCAGTGTTCATCACAGCACTGTTTATAATAGCCAGGACATGGAAGCAACCTAGATGCCCATCAGCAGACGAAAGGATAAGGAAGCTGTGGTACATATACACCATGGAATATTACTCAGCCATTAAAAAGAATTCATTTGCATCAGTTCTAATGAGATGGATCAAACTGGAGCCCATTATACAGAGTGAAGTAAGCCAGAAAGATAGAGACCAATACAGTATACTAACACATATATATGGAATTTAGAAAGATGGTAATGATAACCCTATATGCAAAACAGAAAAACAGACACAGATGTACAGAACAGACTTTTGGACTCTGTGGGAGAAGGCGAGGGTGGGATGTTTCAAGAGAACAGCATCGAAACATGTATATTAGCTATGGTGAAACAGATCACCAGCCCAGGTTGGATGCATGAGACAAGTGCTCGGGCCTGGTGCACTGGGAAGACCCAGAGGGATCGGGTAGAGAGGGAGGTGGAAAGGGGGGTTGGGATGGGGAATACATGTAACTCCATGGCTGATTCATGTCAATGTATGACAAAAACCACTACAATACTGTAAAGTAATTAGCCTCCAACTAATAAAAATAAATGAAAAAAAAAAAAAAAAAGTATAGCATGTGAGGCATCCCCAAACATGTTGTTAATCCAAATAACCTCCTTAAAGAGATAGGAGTGGTGTGTGTGAAAGGGGAGTCACTTACCTGCTTCCTAAAACAACTGGAAAAAAAATATCAACTGGTAATCAACATCTTATCAACCCAAACAATGTCATTTCCCAATAAAAAGAACCAGTAAGTATACGTGAGAGAGACTACAAAGAGGGAGGCTCCTGGGAGAGCCACTCACCTGCTTCCTGTAACAACTGAAAAATACAGCTGGTAATTTTATTTGAGATTGCAGCTTTTCCTTCAAGGTGATTCTTTCTGGCTGCATTTCCTGCTGTAATCTGGTCCTTGGACTGCAGGAGGACTTTTCCTGGACTATCCAACAATTCATAGACTTCTTTTGTTTTACCCTCATAGAGTTTTTTACCAATCTTCAGTACTGTGGAAATAAAATGGAAACATGAGATCTCAGGATATTTCGTGCAAAAGATAATTGAGAAGATTAAATTATCTAGAATGATGAATCAGTATGCATACAGAGCAATCAAATAATTTTAATAAAAAAATTAACTCATCTGCCTAGGTCTTTATGCCCTACAAAGTATTTTCAATGCACCATCACATTTCACCTGTACAATTTTGTCAAGAATTACAATTATGCAAATTATCATACAGATTAGGAAACTAAGTACCAAAAAGATGCCACATAGTTAAGAAATGGCAAAGCCAGAAAAAACCTCAAGTCTCCTGATATCTAATGGTACGCTGTGCTCTTTCCACCCTCAATTTTTCTCTCACAGTAAAACTGAAGTAGAATCAGTTAAGATACATTAAAATTAATGTGACAACTAGTAATTTCATATATATACTCAGAATTAACGAAAATAGCTTGCAGGAGGAAACGCTGTATTTTTCCCTACTTCTGTTTTCCATGGCAAGCAAATGGGCAAGTTCAGCCAGATGGTCTTCTTGATTTCAAGTCAATGTGCCAAGAGGAGGCACCACCATCCACTGCAGTCAACCGACCCGGAAGCACTTCTATTTTTCTACTTCTGCTTCTCTACCCTTGAACTCCCCTCCTCACTAACAGTTAAAGAAAACTGTGAGAAGTAAGGGCAAGAGCATCCAATTGATGCAGGTCATCAGACATCAAGAAAAGTAGACTTTGGTCATTAGAAAGAATGATTTTGATGAAGATCAGGGATAACAGAAGTTTACGGACTTAAAATTTCCAAGAGGAGAAACCACCACCCCTCATTCTTCCAGAACACTGAGTCATTCTCAGCATCTGCATTTTTCAGTGTCCATGTGCCAGGTACTAAGGATGTACCAGTAAACCACGTTCCTGCTCTCAGGTGGCCAGAGTCTGAGAGAAGCTGAAATTAACCATCATAGCAAGTACAATGTACATAGAGTGTGGGATCACAGGTTCAGAGCAGGACCACTTAACCTAACCTCTGTCATCTAGAACAAAGAGGGTCAGGCTGAGATCTGAGGCACGCTCAAGGGGTAGGGAGCAGCAGTGAAAGGCCAGGGTGTGAGAGAGTGCATGGCAGAACTTCAGCATGTTTGCAACACTGCGTGTGTGTACACGCCTGCTGGGCAGAGAAGGGGGTGGAGGCAGCAGCTGAGAAGTCGAAGGAAAGGCAGGAGATAAACCTGAAGAAGGGGCAGAGGTCACGTCAACAGGGACAGTTAAATGAGACAGTTACAACTCAGTTCAATGGCTGCATCTGCAGGGTACATAATTCAGAGGACGAATCCTCATCCTCTTATTGTAATGTCTTAATTCACTGACAAGGTTTAAAAGGTCCTTCCAAAATGTAGCACTAGCTTAGTGCTCCAAATTCAGATTCCTTTATTCCCTTCCTAGAACCCTAACTACACTCAATATGCCAGCAAATTTGGAAAACTCAGCAGTGGCCACAGGACTGGAAAAGGTCAGTTTTCATTCCAATCCCAAAGAAAGGCAATGCCAAAGAATGCTCAAGTTACCACACAATTACTCATCTCACACGCTAGTAAAGTAATGCTCAAACTTCTCCAAGCCAGGCTTCAACAGTATGTGAACTGTGAAAATTCCAGATGTTCAGCTGGATTTAGAAAAGGCTGAGGAACCAGAGATCAAACTGCCAACATCCACTGGATCATTGAAAAAGCAAGAGAATTCCAGAAAAACATCAATTTCTGCTTCACTGACTATGCCAAAGCCTTTGACTGTGTGGATCACAACAAACTGTGGAAAATTCTTAAAGAGATGGGAATACCAGACCACCTGACCTGCCTCTTGAGAAATGTGTATGCAGGTCAGGAAGCAACAGTTAGAACTGGACATGGAACAAGAGACTGGTTCCAAATCGGGAAAGGAGTACATCAAGGCTGTATATTGTCACCCTGCTTATTTAACTTATATGCAGAGTACATCATGAGTTCATCATGGGTGAAGCATAAGCTGGAATCAAGATTGCTGGAAGAAACATCACTAACCTCAGATATGCAGATGACACCACCCTTATGGCAGAAAGTAAAGAAGAACTAAAGCGCCTCTTGATGTAAGTGAAAGGGGAGAGTTGAAAAAGTTGGCTTAAAATTCAACATTCAGAAAACTAAGATCATGGCATCTGGTCCCATCACTTCATGGCAAACAGATGGGGAAGCAATGGAAACAGTGAGAGACTTTATTTTGGGGGGCTCCAAAATCACTGCAGATGGTGACTGGAGTCTTGAAATTAAAAGACACTTGCTCCTTGGAAGAAAAGTTATGACCAACCTAGACAGCATATTAAAAGGCAGAGGTGTTACTTTGCCAACAAAGGTCCGTCTAGTCAAAGCTATGGTTTTTTCCAGTGGTCATGTATGGATGTGAGAGCTGGACTATAAAGAAAGCTGAGCACCGAAGAATTGATGCTTTTGAACTGTGGTGTTGGAGAAGACTCTTGAGAGTCCCTTGGACTGCAAGGAGATCCAACCAGTCCATCCTAGAGGAAATCAGTCCTGAATATTCATTGGAAGGACTGATGCTGAAGCTGAAACTCCTGATACTTTGGCCACCTGATGCGAAGAGCTGACTCATCTGAAAAGACCCTGATGCTGGGAGAGACTGAAGACGGGAGGAGAAGGGGACGACAGAAGATGAGATGGTTGGATGGCATCACCGACTGGATGGACAGGAGTTTGAGTAAACTCTGGGCGTTGGTGATGGACAGGGAGGTCTGGCGTGCTGCAGTCCATGGGGTTGCCTGAGTCAGACACACCTGAGCAACTGAACTGAACTGAGAACCTAACTTCCTGTAATCTCTAAATCCTCCTCTCAGGCTCCCGACATGCTCCTCTGTAGGCCCTCAACACTGTTTCCTCCACTTCCATTCCACTACTCATCTCCTTCAGGTCTCACAAGCCATGCTGGTTGAGTTTAGACCTTATCCTGAGAACAACCACAAAGGTTAACCACATCAGTAAAATGGCAGATGTCTGTTACAAAGACCATTATGGCTGCTGTGTGGAGAATGAGATGAGGCAGAGGTGGGTGGAAGAAAACTACCGACGGACAGACCAGTTAGGATGCTGTAGCAGCAAGCCAGGTGACAAATAACCTGGGCTAAAGAAAAAAATGTGGGATAAGTAAGACTCAAGCTATTTAAAAGGTAAAAGTTTTAATAACAATTGATTCAATATGGGCAATAAAAGGGAAAGTTCAAGATGGTGCCTGGGTTAGATAAAGAGAAGTCTGTACTCAATGCTACTCCCTCTCAATTCAGTTGAATCTGCATTTATTTATTTATGTCCATACCACTGTGGCTCGTGGAATCAAGTTTGCCAAACTGCCCCCTGCAATGCAAGCATGGAGTTCTAACCACTGGGCCATTAGGGAATCCCCTGAATCATTATTTATTACCTACTTGCATCTCTATCCATTAATAGAAATAACATAACATCATAGAAGACAATTGCTACCACTGTCAAAATGCTTGCTATAAATTCATAGATGAATTCAAAAGAGGCTGACGAGGACTGAGAATCATTCATGGAATTGAAATTTAAGAGTACTTTAAAGTACAGAACTTCCGTAAAAAGATAAGAACATCTAGGATGGTGCTGTCCAATAAAGGTACCCACTAGCCACAGGTGCCTATGAAACATCTGAAATGTGGCTACTCCAAATTGAGATAATGTAAGTGTAAAATACACAGTGGATTTCAATGTTTTTTTAAAAACTAGCAAAAAATCACAATTTTTATATTGATTATGTGTTGAAATGGTACTACTTGGGATACAGTTTATCAGTAAAAATAGTACAAACTGTCTTTCCTAAGGATCCTAATCACGCATGGACAAAACAATTATATATAAATATGTAACATGATAAATGCACAGTGAAGCAAGAAATTTTTTGCCTGGTGGTTTTGGAACTCTCATTGGCATAAAATGGCTAAAAACAAACAAAATCTCGACAGGAAATAGAAAATTTTTCAGAAGGTTCAGTTATTAACTTTCTGAAACAGGTTATTATTAACCTAAAGGGAAAAGCAAGACTTTGGTTTCGGGAGTCAACATTAGATGTTCCTGCGTTTGTTTGCAATACCTATTGATTGCAAACGCGAATTGCAGGTATCTCTCCAACTTCCGGCCATCTCTCGTTCCAAAGACCCTTTGCGCCTTTTCCTCATTCCATGAGAAGTTCTGGATGTTACAAAAAGTTCGGAGGCCCCGGAGCGCTTTGTTTCCAACGCGCAGCTTGGCAGCGTCAGGGACACGTGCCCGCGCGTCCAGTGGCCTAGAGAGGCGCTCGCAGGAAGACGGGGCACAGTCCGGGGAAGGATGCCGTGGGGTGCCAGGGAGAGCGCACAGGCCAGCGTGAGAGAGGCGGGAAGACCGCGGAGTCCCAACTCCTGAGGACGCCAGTTAACTCACCTTCGACTGCCGCCATTGTCCGGAGTGGTCCGGGGTCTTCGGCCGCGCTGGGAAGAGACGCAGAACTCTGGAAAAGAAGCGCGATCAGAAAGGCTCACGGGGCTGGGGAGGGAGGCACCGCCCACAGACACGCCCCTGGCAGGGCCGCGTGACCCACAGCGCCCCCTCCGGGTCTCTTCGAACATCGCCGCGGCCACGGAACATCGGGGGTCCCTAACCTACCCAGAGGAACCTACCCGGGAGCAAGGCTTCCCGCTGCGCAGGCGCAGAGACGCGCCCACCCCCCCCGGCCCCGCCCCGCGCGGGCGCAGTTCCTGGAAAGAGAAAAATGGCGCGCACTGGCGGCCCCTCCCCACTTTTCTGCCCCTCGCTGACCGGGCCCCCTCCTCGCCAGAGAGTGCGGGTCAGAAGTTGGAGCATACCAAGTAGTGACGGCTCGGGGGAAAGCATATGAGGAGGGACATACAAAGTGTATATCCTCTGGGAGAGAAATGACATTAACCCCGTAAGTCCCACCACCTTCGTCTTGGGTGCTAGAAAATAACGGAGAGTTCCACGTGCAGAAAAATTATCCTCCAACAGGCCTCAGGAGGAGGGCTAGCTCCACCCCCACAGGGCCCGTGGCTCCGCCCCTCAGCCGCGGGGCCTCGCCCTCCGCCCTCGCTCATTGGCGGGCCCGGAGGGGCGGGGCAGAGTGCCGGGGGACCGACAAATCCCTCTCACTGAGGGGAGAGAACGCGCCGCCGCAGTAGCGAGGGTCGAGACGCTGCGAAGAGAGCGTCTGTCCCCGGCCCGAGCTTCGGAGGCTTCCAGGCCGAACAGTCTACTGGTTGGTGCTCAGACCCCTGGCGCCGCAGCGGGTCCCACCACGTGTTTTCGGCGGCGACATGGAGCTGGAGGAGTTGGGGATCCGAGAGGAATGTGGCGTGTTCGGGTGCATCGCCTCAGGAGAGTGGCCCACGCAGCTAGACGTGCCGCATGTGATCACTCTGGGACTCGTGGGGCTGCAGCACCGGTGAGCGACTGGGTGAGGGGTGGGGATGGCGGCTCGTGTTCTCCATCTGCCTGATCCGCTTCCTGCGGCCGGAGTTGGCGACCTCGCAGGCGCCTGAGAACCAGGGGCCGGACCGCTCTCTTACCTGGACTGGTACCTTCCTGTGGCATCCACCAGATTGCCAAGGCGTGCGCCGGGGCTCTCTTGTCTCCCTGGACTTCAGCCTGTGCCCCGCCACCCTTAACGGTCTTTTAGGGGCTCTCCGCGCTCCCGTGTAGTGCACCCCTCCTGGATCTGACCAGATTGTAAGGCTCCAGTCGGCTGGACCTGCCCAGTCGGGGTTCTTCCTCCTCTGCTTGCGCGTTTTGATCTCCCAGAGCCTGAAGCTGCTCTTGTGATAAAACTGTGTGTGGGGTGTTTGCTAGTCCTGGACCTACAACACTTTGAGGTTTCGCTTGGAGCCTGCAACCACCACAAGCTTTTGTTTGCAAGAGCAGAGCTATTGGGCAGATGGTGTATTTGAACGAAGTCATAGCTATGGGAACGTAAGGATTCAAACCCGGGGAAGCTGAATCGGTTGCTGGTCAAAAGGAACTACCGGTTCTAGATCTCATGAATTCCAACAGACAATAATCCAATCGCGGAGGAATAGTGCATGTGCAAAAAATTCTTTGGTAAACATTTAAGATAATGAATGAAAAGATTAGTAGTAAGGAAATGCCAAAATAATTCCCTTCTTTAAAAGAGGGAGAGAATAGTTCCTGTATGACAAGATACACATTAACTTTGAAAAACTGATAGATCCTTTGAGTTAAAAAATAACTTTGCTTCTGTGATCTTTCCATTTCCTACTAACTGAATTAAGTTTTAATATAAACAGTTTTCTTAAGGGTAAAAAATAGAAACCTAAGTTTGACATCACTGAAAGTATTAAAAAGTTTCTATAAGAGGATACCTCAGCAACAACTTCTAGAACAGTTAAGGAACTTGGTGATAACACTTATCAGCAATATGGGAGAAATATGTATAAATGCATTCCAAATGATTAGCTTTCCCTCCACCAAATTTAAACTAGAAGTAGGCTTTTTGCATTTTTCAGAATCCAGAATAGTTGGGTTTGAGTTTCACATCTTGTATATTCTTGTTTACTAAACGCTGAGAGTAATTTAGAATTCTAGGATGAATCAAATATTTTTAATTTGAATTAATTTTGGATAATTGTGGGTTGAGCATAATAGAGATCTTATTTTAAAATACATTTATGTTATTGAGAGGATTATATATATAAGCCAAGGAAAAACTAAAAGCTATTCATGTGGTACTCCATAACAACATGAATTTAAAACATTCTTCAGAGAAGTTATTTTGGATATCCTGTCATGGGAAGAGGTGTACAAACACAAGGGATCTTTAGAGTTGCCTGGTGGTCTGTGAGGAAGATATGAAACTGACCTTGAGTTTTTTTTTTAACTATTTACTATTTTAGTTAACTCAGAAAGTTCATCCCCAAGATCTCCTATTTAAATGTGTGTGTAAAGAAAAGGAAGGTGATTTTTTTTATGAATAACTTTATTCCTAATTATATGCACTTCTCTACAATTGCTTCCAAGTGAAAGAATTAATGAGATTAGATAATATTGATACAAGCTAAGGGCAATAAAAATGTGATTATTACATAATGATAGAGAAAACTAAATGGATTCTATCAGGCTGCTTATTTGACAGAGCAAGTATTTGCTAAACTGTGGTGTTGAAAATTGACCTTGTGATACTTTCAGTAACAGCGGCAAAAAACCCAATAGCTTCTGAGAAGAAAGTTATTAGTGGAAAACCATTTAAATTTTCCTTGTGTAGGCATAGGATCTGGAGAAGGCAATGGCACCCCACTCCAGTACTCTTGCCTGGAAAATCCCATGGACGGAGGAGCCTGGTGGGCTGCAGTCCATGGGGTCGCTAAGAGTCAGACAGGACTGAGCGACTTCACTTTCACTTTTCACTTTCATGCATTGAAGAAGGAAATGGCAACCCACTCCAGTGTTCTTGCCTGGAGAATCCCAGGGACGGGGGAGCCTGGTGGGCTGCCGTCTATGGGGTTGCACAGAGTCAGACACAACTGAAGTGACTTAGAAGCAGCAGCAGCAGGTATAGAATCATTAAGATTCTTTGAGAGCACTGGTTCTTGCCCATAATCCTATCCAGTTCACAATTTTAGATTAGCAAAAGTCCTCACACATTGGGGGAACTGATTCTAAGAATATGAAACTTCTTTATGTCTAGAAGATAAAATCTGCTGCTATAGGGGTGAAAGATTAAGAAATAATGTTTTTAATAGAATGGATAACAACTACATGGTCCTCCTGTATAGCACAGGACACTATATTACATATCTTGTGATATCATAATGGAAAAGAATATGAAAAAGAATGTAATAAATATAGCTGAATCACTTTGCTGAACAGCAGAAATTAACATTGTAAGTCAACTATACTTCAATAAAATAAATTTTTCAAAAAACGTTTTCATTTGACAGTAGATCAAGGAATGTCAAAATCAGAAGCCTAGATGGGTTGTTTTAATATCGAGTTAGTTATATACAGTGTACATTGGCAGGTGGTGGTCTATTGCAGAAGGCTCTAGAAACTGAAATGTCTATCACTTTTGCATTGTTTTTGGTTCTCTCTCAGGCATAGATATTTAGTGTCAGGGATGACAGAACCCCTGAAAGATGTGGTGTTATGTATTTTATATATAAAAACAAATGGAATATCAATTACTGGACAGTCATGCACTGGATGCTTAATCCAGATGGGTTCATCCAGAAGTCCTTCTTTTTTAGTAGTCTGGCTATTTGCAGATTTATACCATAGCTCTGTTTTCTGTCAGGAGGAATTTTCAGTGTTAAGCTAATTGGTTGTCTTCATCAGCTATAAAGCTGTGTGTGTTTGCTTGTTCATGCCAGATAATTATAATCGTCAAGTACTTTTTCGGACCTAAAAACATCAATGAGTTCTGAGGTTTGCAGAGTTGGGACAAACCATACAACCCATTGTAGATTAGAGATCTTTATCTTTAAACCACAGTCACAGTTTATGGAGACTAGAATGACATGGACATATTTGAAGCTTCCATAAAAGGAATTACTTAAATTTCATACATTTATCACATGAATCAGCTAGTTAGCCTTTCCTTGGTTAGTTAGGGGACAAAAATGCCCTTCAGTGAATTATCATTTTCCTGTGTTAGGAATTGAACCCTACAACTGGTAAATATTTTCATACCTTTTCTAAAAATTTATGACATTTACCTGATGAAGTTGGGTCACGTAGGTAGTCTCCTGACTGCAGAAATATTCTGAAGAATCTTTTGGTTCTGTTGTTCTTTGAGGAAACTGATTTGCAGCGATCTCAGAAGCAGTTTTCTTAAGAGATACAGATGCCGGTTCTGCAAAAAGTATATAACATATCACTAGAAAGGCACTTGGGACGTAGAGGGGAGGGATGCACTCAGACAAACCTATGGAGTTTGTTCCCAGCTGTCTTCATTTAGTTTGTTGGGAAACCCAGGAGTAGATTATCAGAGAACTTGCTTTGAATTGCCATATTAAGGCTAGGGTTAACTTTTTTTATTTTATCTCTTAGAAATAATAGCCAAACAAGTTACATTCCGCTAGTGTTTTACATTCCCTTAGTTGGAAAAGTGCCTTATCCCCCAAAGGATCTTAATGTACTGCTGTTTTGTCATTCTGGGTTGGGAACAGCCTATTTCCCAAGCCTCTGAGTGTTGGGAACAGCCTCTTTAACAAAAGACTTGAAGTCTGCCTGGTTTCCTAGTAGTAGTTTGATCTTGGGAAAGTGTCCTAATTTCTGACTGTTTCTCACCTGTTGGGCTAGACTTGTATATTTTAAAGTTCCGGTGCACAAATTCAGTGCACTGGGAATACTTTCATGTGGTTAATCTTTAGCAGTTTCCCTTTTCAGTTGCACATCCATTAAAGGGCATTGAGAGAAGGAAAACATGAGGCAACTCATCTGATTTGTAATTTATGTCCAAAAAGGGAGGATAAAATTTTCAGCTTTCATGAGATATAAGTGTTGTTGGGCAGGGTTGGGGAGAGTGGAGTCCTGCTCTTCTCTAATACTTTATTCGAAAAATACTTGTTGAGCTCTTCCTGTGTGTATGCAAGGCCCCGTGGTGGACACTAGATACTGTACTACACAAGGCTGATGTGGTCCCTGCCCCCACGGAGAGGCAGCGGAGCAACTGGTTCAGCAGAGCCGACTTGTTCATGCCTCCATGTCCTCCTCTGTAAATGGGGATAATGGGATCACTTACCTCATTGAGTGGTAGTCGCGATTAAATGTATTGATATGTAACTTGCTTAGAACACTACCTGGATATATGCATACCCTGTGGCCTTGCATCCCACTGCTGGGTATGTACTCAACAGAGATGCATACATGTGTTTATTGGAAGACATGCACAGGAATTTGTAGAGCAGCCTTATTCTGAGTAGCCCCAGTCTGGGAACGTTGGATAGAGAAGGTGGAGGGATGTATGTTCCTATTATGGAATATTCTATAGCAGTAAAAAAAGAACAGACTCCTGCTGCAAGTAAAATCATGGATGACTCTCAAACAATGCTGTGTGAAAGAAGCTTGACATTATGAAATACATACTAAAGGAAAAGACTATTGTATGATTCTAATAATAAAACTAGCCTATGGTAGTGAACATTGATAACTTTTATGAGGGCTAACAGGCTTCCCAGGTGTGCTAGTGGTAAAGAACCCACCTGCCAACACAGGAGACATAAGAGATGCGGGTTCGATGCCTGGGTTGGTGAGATCCCCTGGAGGATGGCATGGAAACCCACTCCAATATTCTTTCCTGGAGAATTCCATGGACAGAGGAGCCTGGCAGGCTGCAGTCTATAGGGTCCCATAGAGTTGGACACAACTGAAGTGACTTAGCATGCACGCATGGGGGATGACAGGATAATTAATGAAGTGGGGGGGTCTTTAGGGTGCTGGTAGTGTTTTATATCTTGAGTTGAGTGGTAGGTGCACAGGTGTCTTCACTTTGTAAAAACTGAGGTCTTCAACTATTTATGTGAACTCAAAACAATTAGATCAATTATAAACCTATAAAATGCTAAAGTTGGATTATCTTAGAGATCCAGAGAGATGCAGTCATTTGCTCCATGTTGAGTTTTAAGGGTAAAGAGAAACTGGAAAAATTAGGTTTTCTGTTTCTCAGACCAGTGCCTTTTCTTATATTCTGTGTTTTTCCTTATGCTATACTACATTAGGTTGGACTTCCCAGGTGGTGCTAGTGGTAAAGACATTGCCTACCAATGCAGGAGATATAAGAGACGCAGGTTTGATCCCTGGGTTAGGAAGATCCCCTGGAGGAGGGCATGGCAGTCCAGTCCAGTATCCTTGCCTGGAGAATCCCATGGACAGAGGAGCCTGGTGGGCTACAGTCCGTAGGGTCACACAGAGTCAGACACGACTGAAGCGACTTAGCATGCACGCACATTGTGAGTAACCTGTTCTGTTACTTATAGTGAGTCGGTTTGTAATGACAGCTTCATAATTAGCTGGCTTCTCAGTTTTTGTAGAATTACTAAAAAGTTATAGCCATTGTTAATTACCTTTGGAGAAAAGCAAAATTCAGAACTTACTAGTTTGTGGGGGGTTTCCTTTTACATCCTCGTATTCTAATGGCAATCACAGAAAAGTGTTAAGTTAAAGGCGAACGATAGATAGTTGTGCAGAAATTTGAGGTGGGAAAGTTTATGTTTACTTTGTTACTTTCACTCTTAATAAGCTATGAAAGAAATAATTTTTCAGCATTTTTTGCTCTCACACAGCTCATAAACAATAGTCTCTATTTGTCAAGGACAAGAATAAACATCTATCAGGAAAAAGCTACAGAAGTTTTAATCCATGTGGGAAAAGTTGGTATATCTCAGACTCTTACCATCTTCAAGTGCTTTTCTCTTGATGCTCAAAGTTCTTGGGTTTTTGGTATGATTTTCAAATAATTCTTAAACAAGAGAACATAGGAAAAGAGTCATTATATGACATCGTCTAAAAGTGCATTAGTTTTTAAGCATTCAAGTATACTACAGTTAGAACATTTAAGTGATTGGACAGATGAAAGAGTTCAAGAATTAGGAATATTTTGATACTAATCTTTCCTAAATCTTTAGGAAAGATTTGAAAAGAAATTGAAATTCTTCACTTAATAGGTATGTGGTTTATAATAATTTAGGGAACCATTTGAACATAAAATAGTGTTAGGAATTTATTATTGAAGAATTTTTTGCTAAGTTAAATGCAAAGAGGAAAGTTTATAGAATTTTCACTTTAAAAAGACTAATTCCAAGGTTACATGGTAACCTTGTTTCCATTTGGCAGTTCTGAGAGATGGTTGTCTTAGGAGGCCGTCAACTTCTTCATAAAATCTCATTTTTCTTTGAAGGTTGACATTTTTCTTTTGTAAAACTCTGTATTCATAATTTAAAATTTTTGTATTTGGTATGACATTGTTTCCAGTCTCTTGTCTATTCCAAACTGCATTAATGTTCTGGCAATTTCCTCAAATATTTCTTTGTTTTCTTGTGGCCCCGTTCCAGCACTTGCTTAATTTTTTCGTAAGGCCATATGTTTATAAGCGCCCTGACCGCCTTGTCACACCAGTGTTCTCCAGCCTGTGTCACTCACTGTTATAATCTGTAAATGACTCTTAGCATCTTCTAAAGGAATATGATTTCCTGTGAATCAACATGATTCACAATTATTCAAACTTAGATACATCCTGTATTTCAGTATCATTCATTTAAAGCAATTTGGACTGACGTAAAGCATTGATAATTTCAATATGAGGATCAAAATTTTTTTCATACATTCATATTCAAATATTTTAAAATAAGACAGACTAATCCCCAATATTAGTGAGAGTAATTTAGGTGCTTTTCATCAACAGGTATCCTTGATTGCATATTTATGAATACAGAGTGTCTCGGTATTTACAGATTTTTTTTTTTTTTTTTTTTTTTTAGTAAGAAGTAGGAATAGACATTTCTTTACTCCCCTACCATATACTCTACTAACTCAGGTATTCAATATAATGAGGCATTTGGGATCATACATAGCAGAGATCTTCCCTATAACTACTTCAACTGGTATATATTAGACTTTAAAAATCAAAAGAACATTTAAAATTCAACAATGTAGATCCCTTACCTGACCCAGCGATACCATGTGGTGCTGTGAGGCCGCCCACCTCATCTGAGGCATTACTTGCAGAGTCTTCCTCTGTCAGAAAACAGAGTAGTAATTTAAATGTTGTTCACAGAACCCTAATGCACTTCGGCAGGTGAAGGCTGCACTGAAAACATAAGTCAGCCTGGATCCCGGTGTCAAAAGTGTAACCTCAAAGCCAATAACATTTGCCATCTTGAACCAAATTTGAAGGTGGCCTTAGAGGATTCACCGCCAACACCACAACGTTGGAAAGTAGTCTGCCTTAAAAGTCACAAGGCAGGAAGCTTGGTTTGAAAGTCTGAAAGTGCTTTGTGACCTAATTTGTTTAACAGCTTTCACTGTTACGTTTTAATGCTGCCAAAGAGCTCTTAAGGCTCTTTTTTTCATTCAGTCATCATTGTAACTAAGAATAATCCTTACCGCAATACCTGTAAAGTAGTAATAAGACTCTAAGATTAAGTGGTTTTAGCAGTCTTCATATTGAGGTATTAAGCAGACAGTGATTAACATTTTAAGGAAATTAAAATGCTTAGCGGTAAATATAACAGGAATTTGTCCTGGTGGACCAGTTTATGTTCAGGATGTTTACAGCCCCGCTGTTGGTAATTTGGGGAAAGCTCCTCCTCATATGTGTATGTTGGATTGCTGTGTTGAAGTATAGCAATGTTATGGTAGTCTTCTTTTGTCTGTACTTCCCTATATTTTTTTAAAAAAGAATTTTATGTTATTAAGTATAGGTGTCTATATAGTTACTTAGAATGATTATTCTACAATTTGACAATGGCTTGTATTAATAAACCTTGAGGCAAAAGTGTAGATGGAGGATTGTAAGCATATTGCCGCAGTGGGTATGTGAAGATGTACATCAGGGTAAGACCTCATCTTCTTATGAAGGACATGTTTTGACAAATAGATTCACGGGATTAGATCTGATAGCCAGAGTGCCTCAAGAACAATGGAAAGAGGTTTCTAACATTGTATAGGAGGCTGGGATCAAACCTTCCCAAATAAAAAGAAATTTGCAAGAAGGCAAAAGGGTAGTCTGAGGAGACCTTACAAATAGCTGAGAAAAGAAGAGAAGAGAAAGGCAGAGGAGAAAAGGAAAGATATGCCCATCTGAATGGACAGTTCCAAAGAATAGCAAGGAAGATAAGAAAGCCTTCACTTTGCAAAGAAACAGAGGAAAACAATGGAATGAGAAAGACTAGAGATCTCTTCAAGAAAATAAGAGATACCAAGATATCATTTACTTATTGTAATAGACAGAGCCTGTCTTCTATGATAATTCCCAGTGATTAGCTTCTTGATATTTCATTGGTCATACATTTTTTTAAGTGATAATTTACTCAAAGTAGCTAATTTTCTCCCAACTGGAATCAAATTGAATCTTATGTGTTTCTCTTTTCAGCCCTCTGCTGGTCTTATTCTCTAAAAACATGACACCTTGGCTATGCTTGATGATCTTCTCTAAAAATACAGGAGCTTGAATACTCCATATGTTGAATACAACTCCATTCAACTCCATATGTTGAATACAACATAATACTAAACCAAAATCTCCAGGGGTTCTAAGTTGGAAACTAATTAGTTATCCAGAATGTGGGGGTCCACAGCTTTAGCTGGATTTTTCCTTGAAATAAAAAAAAAAAAATGCTTAGTATACTTTTAAGATAGTAAAGTGTCACTTTTGGGGAGATCAGTTTTATGACCAAGTGTGAATGTTAACAATATGGAGCAATGACAACTCCGATAACAATATTTATTAGTAAAATCTATAAAAACAAAATGGGCTTCCCTGGTGACTTAGATGGTAAAGAATCCGCCTGCAATGAGAGAGACCTGGGTTCAATCCCTGGGTTGGGAAGATCCCCTGGAGGAGGGCATGACAACCCATTCTAGTATTCTTGCCTAGAGAATCCTCATGGACAGAGGAGCCTGGCAGGCTACAGTCCATGGGGTCGCAAAGAGTCAGACATGACTGAGCGACTAAGCACATAAAAACAAAATGAGCCGACTTCTAACTGTTGACCTGATTTTTTCCTAAAGATAGATATCCATGTCTTTAAGCTTAACATAACAGTCTTCCAAGTAGTGGACTAGCAACTTGTGCATCACGAAGTATATATAAAAGTGTTTTCTTTCATATTTAACTGCTGGGATCTATGTGGTTTTATACCTTTACTTTTATATTTATTTGGCAGTTTAAAATACCATTATTTCTAGAATGACTGTAAACATCCTGTTTCATATTTTCTAGATATATTCCATACTAACATATAAACATACCATTTTTTAAAACCTGTCAGTTTACATCTGGCTTAATATTTTCCCATTACATAAAAGTAGTTATACTGAGATGTTGTATTTAAGTGAGTTCTCCAGAGGACTAACAAGCTTTAATCGTCTGAATTTTTTTGAAAAATCTTTAAAAATTTTTTAAGATTTAAAAATCATAAAAAATATTCTAAAGTTTTTAAACTTTTTCATGAAAATCTTTCTTTCTTATTAAACACTGTATGTGGTAATCTGATTTTAACTTCCAGTGACAAAGGGTCATTGCAGTTATTCCTTTAGAATCCTTAGGAGCACAGAGTTTTGTTTGTTTTCTCACTAGTCAGCTGCATGTTCCTGTTTGGTTAGGCTCCGTAATTTCTCTCCATTTTCACCTGTCAGTGTTCTAGCCGCTTTCCTCTTCTCCCATTGAGCTTTCAATGTGAAGTTTGCTAAGACTGTGGGGCACCTGGTTTCCGGATCAGAATTGGTTTTTAAACTTTTCGATGCTGCATGAAGCTTTGGACTGAAAGACCAGCACAAGGTCTATGATGGCTAGGCTTCCGCTTAGGAACTTGGTCACCCCCCTGCCCTCAATTTTGGTTTGTCTAAAAGGCAAACTATCAGAGAGGAGACGCGCTCTGCAATCCCCTAAGTGCCCTACACCACAGGGCAATGGTTCTCAAACTTCAACATGTGTCAGAATCGCCTAGATACATATCGGACTGCTGGAACTCACCCCCAGTTTCTGGCTCTGGAGGGGGCCCAAGAATTTGCATTTTGAATGAGTTCCTAGATGATGCCGATGCTGCTATGAACAGCAGCCACAGGGAACTTCACTGTCACTAATAATCTCCACCTTCCATTTCTGCATTTTGGAAATGTGAATATTATTCAACAATACTGTATAATGTTATAACATACTTGTATATGTTCTTATAATAGCATGTTAGATGTTGTGGCTGGTATATAATGGGTGTGTGTGTTCAGTCATGTCCAACTCTTTGCAACACTATGGACTGTAGCCCGCCAGGCTCCTCTGACTGTGAGATTTTTCAGGCAAGAACACTGGAGTCGGTTTCCCTGCCCTCCTCCAGGGAATCTTCTTGACCTAGGGATCAAACCGACGTCTTTTGCCTCTGCTCCACTGGCAGGTGGTTTCTTTAGCACTGAGCCACCTGGCAAGCCCAATGTATATAAGTATATTAAACCATGGTAATACTGCAGGCCTCACCCTTATGACCTCATCTAAACCTCATTTTCTCCCAAAGACCCCATCTGCAAATGTAGCAACAGTGGGGATTGGGGTTTCAACATACGAGTTTGGAAGTGACACAGTTGAGTCTGTAGCAGCATCTTATAATAACATGCATTCATTACATACACACACATAAAAACAAGAATGTTGTTTTACCTGCGCAAGGGCTTTGTCTCACATATGTCTCTCTTAGGTCTTCTGACATAGTACTGACCAAGTCATCTTCAGCTGCATCTCCAGCAATAACTGTATGAACACAGTGTGATATATGGTGGTGTATTTTTTATTTACTTTTAGAACTGTATTTTAAGCTCTAATAGAGTATTTTCCCTTTTAGAGTGAACTTGATACTAAAAACTGTGGTTGTTTATTTTTCTGTAGTTAGATTCCCCATCGTTAAACATATTTTAGTCTTAGGTCTCTGTAAGCATCTGGTGTTACAAGTCTCTAACTAGGTCTTTACATAAAACTGACAAGATTATATTCACCTGCATCTCCAATAGTTACTGTATGAACACAATCATGCCATTGCTTTTGGGCTACTTGGTCACTAGTTATTTTACATTTTAATTTCAATGGGGGAGATGTATAGTTCTCCATCAGACCAGTTTCTTTCGTTTTCTACTAGTGAAACATTTTAGGACTTCTCACCACCATTTCCCAATCCTAACTCTTTGTCATCTCCCTCTCTTTCCCACTCATACTTTTAGGAATTAGAACTTCATTCATGTTGATGTATGGCAGAAACTATCATAATATTGCAAAGTAATTATCCTCTAATTAAGAATAAAAATTAAAAAAAGAATTAAGACTGTATCATTTAAGGCTGATATTAAGATCTAGATACATTGTGGCCACTCGAGGTCTTTAATAACATCTCATCCATTCCACCATTTTACATAGCAAATCTGAAGGAGGTACTCCTGAGTTCAGAGTTCCACAGAGACGGAGGTAGAACTTGTATTACTTGACTCCTGGCCTAGAACTCATGCAGTTTATTTCATGCAGTCATGTCTTTGTGTATATTGCATCTCAACTCTTTAGGTTAAACTCATTTTGAAGAATTTTATGATATGTCCTAGGAGAACTCACATTCTCACAGGTTTTATATTTTTCTGAGTTTTTCAATGCACTTTTTCCGTTTACTCACAATTTTACCACAACTGATAAGAAAATTTTTTTGAATTTCTGCCATCAAGAATTTTATTTTTACTTCTGTAAAATTGGTCTTTCTAAACCTCTAGAAATCCAATTTTCTTTTCTTGTTTTGTATAATTCTGTACCATTTTGTGTTCTGAACAAATTTGCATGAAATCTGTTTCATGATAAATTGAGCAGTTAGCTTGATGAATCTCATTTAGTAAAACCTATTTACCTTAGACTGCTGCTGCTAAGTTACTTAAGTAGTGTCCAACTCTGTGCGACCCCATAGACGGCAGCCCACCAGGCTTCTCCATCCATGGGATTTTCCATGCAAGAGTAATGGAGTGGGTTGCCATTGACCTATATTCAGGTTATTGACATTTTTTTATATGGTAGCATGATGTTAAGATTACTTTTCTTTGCTTTCCTACCTGTCTGATCCTGTTCCATCTTTACATGGGCACATCCGGTGGCTTGCTCTTCATCTTGGGATTCCTGTTGTGAGTTTTCTGTTTTCTTGTGTCCCAATATAGCATCCAACTCAGTAAAAAATTTCATGCTTTTAGCCATGCCTAGGTCTCTAGCCATTCTTACAATCTTATATTCATGTTTTAAGTTTTTGTACTTTGTTCTGCACTGCTTCCAATCTCTCTCTATTCCAAGTTTCTGAAGCTTGGCAGCAATTTGTTCAAATATCCTTTTATTTCTCATTGTTCCCTCTAGTTGCTGTTGTATTCCTTGGTCAGACCAGATGCCTATTAGAGCCCTGACTTCTGGCACAGTCCAGTGTTTTCCTCCTTCATTTGCTACAGTTGGAATGACAGTTGGATTATTAGGGGGTTCCATTATTGCTTTAGAGTCACCTGTATTGGGTGGGGAGGGAAAGAGATATATGGGTTACATATATCAGACAAGATAAATAGTTGGATGCAAATTACTAAAGACAGTAATTTTCTCTATGGGAGATGGGATGCAAATTATAGTGTAGCTTTTGTCTTAAACTACAGCTTTTGTCTTAAACTACTTGGGAAATCAAAATACAGAACGTGAATCTGTTCCTTATTGTGATGGTGACTGACTTTAATAAAGTTGTTTTTTTAATTAGTTACATCTTGATCATCTTTCTTCTTTAGCATTTCTTTCTCTTCCATTCTGCTCCTTTAGTATGTGGGATTAATGTCAGTGTATAGTGAAAGTTGAATATATAATTTTGTAATATTCTTTAAAGCAATATAATTATGTATAAAACAGCTTGTTGAAGACAATTTTTCCATAAGTGTGAGCAATTTATCTCCTCCCCATGCCTTTTCTGTATCTAATGATTTCCATTTGCTCCATGTCAGAATCTCCTGGTGAAGCCTTTATAAACCACTGCCCCCATCGTTTATCCCCAGATTGTGATTCTAGTGAGCAATTCAGGATTGAGAGCCAGGACTATTCATGAATGAAGGGCTTAGAGGAAGCACATTAATAATCGGTGCTTCTTAACTCTTTCTGAAAATAAAAGATGTCCCATTGGTTAAAGACCAAATGCCATTTTAAGTGAAGTATTATATCCTTTTAATGAAAAGAAATGTGCCAGAAATTTCATAATGCATTAGGCAGAATATCTCTACTTAGTTATAAATCCTTTAATAAATTTGTGTTAGATCTCTGCACAGTTTTGCAACTCATTTTATGATAATGGCATTTCTTGACATTATATTGGTTATTTCACAACCGTATTCTGTTACTCAGATTTCATGTTTAATAAAAAGGTGGTTTGGATCTCAGCATCTATGAAATTAGTCATTAAAAAAAATACCATAGTATTTACCTGGGTATGGAGGTGCTTTTATTTTGTGCTGTATTTAATGTCTTTGTTTTAAGATGTTTTTCATCTTAAATTAAATGTTAATTTAATTTTAAGATGTTCTTATTTAAAAAATTTTTTAAAGATGTTTTAAATTTAAGATGTTTTTCATCTTAAATCAAGTGAGCACTTTTCCTCACTTGCATTAACTTTCAGTAAGAATTTCTAAGCAAGAATGAGACTTATGTTGACTTTTGGGGTGAATAAAATCATCCTTGACTTCATTATGGATTTTATATTATTTACTTTCAAATGTAAAGTTCTGCTTTTCTTAGCTTCCAGGATAGCTGAAGGCTATATTAAGTACCACACTTACTATGTGTAATTTTGGCCATCAGCTTCCTTACTAGATTTAAAGCATAAAGACTGGGGATTTGAAGCTAATATTTCCAAAGTATTTCTACCAGGAAAAAAATCACCCATTTTCTCAGATTTGGTATCAGTCTTACTTTCCAACTTGATGTAGATCAGTTTCATTATATTTTTGAGCAGCCTGTACCATACCTACCCAGTTCCATTGGTCTGACTTGAGAAACCAAAAGTAAAGGATTTCCTGAGATGTCTTCCTTGTCTTCTGATGTAACTGACATTTTGCCTGGAAAGAGAGGATTCCTTTTAGAAATAAATGCCAAGGAAAATTAAAATTGGGTTAACAACTGATAACGCTAATAGTTTTAGTTGAATTTGATCATATGCATGAAGGATCATAGATTTATGATAGATGTTTTTTATAATAGTGGTATAATATGGTTTAAATATCTATGTATATAAAGAAAAATCTAACTTCCTACATTCTGTTGACATTTTGAGCATCCCCTAGAATTGAAGTTTCTGAGGATGGTTGCAGTTAGTTTTCAAGTTAAACTATGTCTTTAAAGTGAGATATTTTTTCATTTTTGTATTTTAGGTACCTCAACATAGTAGGCCTTTTAAGTGATACTAGTAATGTGAAAGAGAAATCCTGCAATGCGATAAAAGAATCTTAAAAGATGAAGATGTCCCTCCTTGATTATGTCATTTCCACATGTTTTTCTGCTGCTGCTAAGTTGCTTCAGTCGTGTCTGACTTCAGTCTTAGTGACCCCACGGACTGCAGCCCACCAGGCTCCTCCATCCATGGGATTTTCCAGGCAAGAGTACTGGAGTGGGTTGCCATTTCCTTCTCCAGGGAATTTTCCCAACCCAGGAATCAAATCCATGTCTCCTGCATTGCAGGCAGATTCTTTACCAACTGAGCTACAAGGGAAGCCCATAATTATTCAAGTGGCATAGTTACATAAATTTAAAAGGGCTTCCCAGGTGGCACTAATGGTAAAGAACCCATGTGCCAATACAGGGGACTATAGAGGCATGGGTTCACTGCCTGGGTCGGGAAGATCCCCTGGAGGAGGGCATGGCAACCCACTCCAGTACTCTTGCCTTGAGAATCCCATTGGACAGGGGAGCCTGGTGGGCTGCAGGCCATGGGGTCACAGAGTCAGACACGACTGAAGCGACTTAGCACAAAGCACATGACATAATTTTAAAAATTGTCATTTTAAAATTGAGTTTCACAATTATTTGAGGCTAAGTTGCAGTTAGGGAATGTTTTTGATTTAGTTGGGAATATGGAATATAAAAATCTTAAATTACATAAGAACTCTCTTTAGAGAGAAGAAGAAAAGATACTGACATCCTCAGGTAATTTATTGACTGAGCTTGATGAGAACAGCAAGGAAAGGTAGGGTTTACTATACTTTTATCTGCTTTAGGGCCTGCTTCTGTTTATTGAAAAGGTCTTAGAGTTGAACATACTGGTGGGGGCAAAAAAGAAATATCTCTCTCCACCTTCTTCAGGGAATTTTTTTCCCTCAGGTTGATCATTCCTAGCAAGAATCCCAAAATTGTATGCAGGGGACCCACACAGTGGAGATTTTAAATTGAAACCCTTAAATCATTATTCTTAATGCATTTGTATACAGTAAGAAAAGGGAAAGAGTGGAAATTGGTCACTGAAGGAATGTGATACAGCAGCAGTAGGCCAAAGGTATTCTGAGATTGAGGATGATTATAGTTTTTAGAAGATGAAGCCTCTTAAGAGTCCTTTCCCAAGGCTTTGTCAGGCTACCTACTGCCTAACAAAAGGGACCAGGTCCTCTGTCCTTGAAAGAGGACCCCTTGCATGAAACAGGTTGATCCCAACAGTAGAAAACACACATTCACTTCTTTGCCTTCTTTTTGCCATACACCAACAAAAATTCTGCTGGTTCCACCATAGAAAAATCAGAAGATGTCATAAATGAATCAGAATTGGAGAAAGAAGGGCTGACTAAGCCTTAGAAGGGCTTCCTTTGTGGCTCAACTGGTAAAGAATCTGCCTGCAATGTGGGAGACCTGGGTTTGATCCCTGGGTTGGGAAGATTTCCTGGAGAAGGGAAAGGCTACCCACTCCAGTATTCTGGCCTAGAAAATTCCATGGATTGTACAGTCCGTGGGGTTGCAAAGAGTTGGACATGACTGAGTGACTTTCATTCACTTTAAGCCTTAGAAAAGAAGCTGTTTAACTGTGTTAAAACTCTTGACTTTTGTGGGTTAAGTAAAAATCAGCCAAAATTATAAGGTGAAAGGAGGTCATGCAAATTTTTCTAAAACCTCAACTGACATGAACAGTCAGTTCATAAAATTGAGTAAATATATGTAAAATGTTCCACAGCACTTTTAATTAAACAAATGCAAAGTAAACAGTTACTGATTGAATACACTGTTATATGTGTTATATATGTATTTATTAGATTAGCGTAGTAAGTAGTCGCTCAGTTGTGTCCAACTCTTTGTGACCCCATGGACTGTAGCCCCCTAGGCTCCTGGAATTCTCCAGGCAAGAATACTGGAGTGGGTTGCCATTTTCTTCTCCAAGGAATCTTCCCGATTAGGGATCGAACCCTGGTCTCTTGCATGGCAGGCAGATTCTTTACCACTGAGTCACCAAGGAAGCCCCAGATTAGCATACTCCATTATTTATTAAATCAGCAACGTCTCTCCCCCGCCCCGGCCCCCTATTCTATAGAAAGGACAGTTTCATTGTTAACGTACAGTTCTTTTGGAAAGAAGTTACTTTAGTAATATGTTTCAAAGTAATCATACCCCACACCTTAACCAGAAATTGAACTTCTGATAGTCTGTCCTACTGGGATAATTTTAAATTGAGTAAAAGATAATTGTTGTAGGAAGTTCCCTGGTGTCCCAGTGGTTAGGCCTTGGCTCTTTCACTGCCCTGGCCTGGGTTCAGTCCCTGATCTGGGAACTAAGACCCCACCAGCTGTGCCGCAGGGAGGAGGTATTAGATGATACCACATGTGAGGGGGAAACGACAGGAGATACCACAGATTTTGACACAGCTGAACAACTCAGCACACACAACAGCACAGATTTTGAACTGAACAACTCTGCCCTTAAAAATAGCAACTCCGGGACTTCCTGGTGGTCCAGTGGCTGGGGGACTGGGTTCTGCCTGTGGTCAGGGAACTAGATCCCATCTGCCGAAACTAGGAGTTCATATGCTGCAATAAAAGATAATGAATGCAGCAAATAAGACCTGGTGCAGCCAAAATAAATAAATATTTTTTTTAAAAAATGAAAACTATTACAACTCACTGTTAGCTCAAATGATGGTTAGTGTTTTGTAGCCATGAAGTATTTTTTAGTTAAGGTATGTACAGTTTTTTAGACTACAGTATAGTGTGATATAAATTTTATATGCATTCATATAAACTGAACTGAACGTTCAGTCTTTCAGTCATGTCCAACTCTTTGCACCTCCATGGACTGCAGCATGCCAGGCTTCCCTGTCCAAAAAGTTTGTATGACTTGGCTTTGTTAGGATATTTGCTTTATTGCAGAGATCTAGAACCCAATGCACAATATCCTCAAGGTATGTCAGTGTTTAAAGCATTTAATCATAAATAATTTAACCTGTCAAATCTTTTCATTTTACTTTCTATTAAAATGGAGATGTTCTTCCAAACTAGTAATGACATTTTTATCAGTTACTAGTATTTTAGTGCTTTTGTTTATAAATTTAGGAAAGTGGGAACATTAATACAGAGCAGAAAGTTCTGTCTTACTTTGGAGCTGGGAAAACAACAGTTGAGCAATACATATATTTTTTTTTTAGTACTCATAAAATTAAGATTAAAAATACTCTCAGAACCCAATCCATTTTCCAAAAACCATATCAGGCATGAGTAAGGAGCAGTTGGCATTAGCAGTTGGTACCATTTTAATGTCTTTGTTTTTTTATTTTACAGATTTTTTTAATGGTGGCATTATTTCAATTATTTTTTAAAATTAATTTTTACCTTGTGCAAAATAGCATATACATACAGGTCAGTTGTTTTTCTCAACCTTGATATTTCAGGCTATATTTATCATATGGACTCAGAAGTCTGGTTCTCTTACAGTTTGTTAGGTACAAACAAAAGAATGGTACTTTTTCTTTTTACCTTCGGTGGTCTCTGGGGCTGTACTTGGGCTCAGCGTTGCCAGGCACCTGTCATTTGCATCTTCCTCTGTTAATGGTGTGGCAGGTTCATACTGCAGGATGGCATCCAGATCATGAAAGAACTTCATAGTTTTAGAGCTGTCTCCAGAGTTGTGGGCATATTTAACTGTTCTGTATTCATATTTGAGATTTTTGTACTTTGCCCGGCACTGTTTCCAATCTCTGTATACTCCTAGTGCTCGCAGCCTTTTAGCAATGTAAATAAATATTCCTTTATTTCTCAGTGTTCCATAAAGTTGTTCTCGTATATTTTTTTCTGCCCAGACACTTAGCAAAGCTTTAACCTCTTCCTCAGTCCAGTGCTTTCCTGCTCCACTCTCCATGTTGAAAGTGACCTGGAAATGATTCACTATTTCTAGCCAAGGTTTTGTTTCCTAGGAAACCAGACGGCTGGTTGTCAATAAGCCGTGAAGAGCTGAAAGGATCTAGTTTAACTGGTTCGAGCTGCCCCAGGGGAGTAACTTGAGAAACTGCCAAATAAGCAGGCTTCCCGATTAAAGAAGCCTGGACCTAAAAGATCCCTAAGGTTACTCATTTCAGCTTTAAAGGACAAATTACCCTTGAGACAAAAGGGAAAGAAAACCTTTTTTGTGTTTGTTTATTTCTAATTTACTATATGATTGTTGATTTTTTGCTTGTTTGTTTTGGAAGTGGTTGGCAGAGGTTTTTTCTACCGTAAAGGTTTGTGACTAAGGTTATTTTTTTTCCCTCTGATATGAATCACTTAGTTCTTCTGACATTGGTTAACCAAAGACCACATGATTTCACTAAATAAATTAATCTGAAGTCACAAATTATTCAGTTGTATAGGATGTATAGTATTATGCATGTCTGTTTTCAGCATAATAGTTCAGAGTATTTAATGCATTGGTGATTTAGCAAAATTACTTCACTTTTAATTTTCTAGATTTTTACTTTGCAGATGCATTTAATGTTGTAGTTTCTCGTCATTAAAATGCCTGTTATAATTTTAGAAAAGATCCTTTCTACAAAATAAATCATGTTAGTAATTGTTAATGTATATGTACATATATGGTAGAGATTTAATTTTTATTTCTACCCTGATACATATTCTTTGGAACAAAAATTTGTTAACAAACATCTAGTATTTATAGCACTTGTTCAGAACTACTAAAAATTGTTAAGCTAAAATTGTTAAACTAAAAGTGGAGTGTTTAGTTTATCTTTTGAGTTTATACTCCACTGTGGTGCAGACCCTTCAAAGTCTTACCAGTGTGTTACCCTGCTGAGCTGGAAGCCTAGCTCTGGCTTTCTCTGTATCCTCACCTCGTGGCACTGAGGAAATGAGATAGAGTGCCTGATCAGCTCAGGGCTTCTTGAAGCAGCATTTGTTTTCTGATGAAAAAAGAGGTGGTTATTTGTCAGAAGACATTTGGGAAGTGCAAAAAAGCAAAACAAAACAAAAACATTAATTTTATGATTCTAGTACCCACAGACATTTTACCTGCTATTTTATTTGGGACTTTTACTTTATATCTACATACTCAACCTTATTCAGAGGTCACCTGTTACAGAGGTTACAAGCACAAGGTCTGAAATCAGGTTGTCTGTGTCCTAATCTTGGCCATGTCACCATTCTCTGTGTGACACTGGATGAGCTAATTTTGTTTCTTTAGTGTTGTCCTTATCTGTAAAATGTGAACAGTAATCATAGTTACTACTTCGTTGGATTGCTTTGAAAGCCTAATAAATTGGATCATTCATGTACATGCTTAAGACAGTGCCTGGCTTATTAGGCATAACTCAGTCTCATCTGCTGCTCTAATCATTATCAGCATCATGATGGAAGTGGCACTGCTGCTAGCAGCATTTAACGTGTTGTCAGACTGAGTTCGTGGATGTTACTGAGAAAAGTATGTTCCATAAGATTCACTAAGAAATTTATCAATGGGGTAAATTTAACAGTTTGACACCTTTTTATATTCACAGGGGTCAGGAGAGTGCTGGTATTGTGACCAGTGATGGAAATTCGATACCAACATTCAAAACACACAAGGTATATTTAAACATTGAAAAGTGTTGATGATAAAGGTAACAACAGTCAGAAAACAGCTAGTATATAGAGGGTGGGGGGGGGGGGACTTTGAATAAAAGTATTTTGTATGTAGAAGTATAGTTGATCCTTTAACAGTATAGGAACATATTTTGTATGTCATATGTATTATATATATTGTTCTACCATAAAGTAAGCTAGAGAAAAGAAAATATTATTAAAATCACAAGGAATAGAAATTATAGTACAGTATTGTCTTTGTTGATACAATAAGCTTATGTTGACTTTTTATAATATAAGTTATTGGTATCTATGTTAGTATAGTCTTAAGTTGGTACAGAACACTGTACATGGTATACATATTGCTAACATAGACCTCAAAAATGACAAGATAATGTGAAAAAATTCCTGTTTAGGGGATAATAATTCATGCATTGATAACAAAGAAATAGCAATATAATTGCTTTTTGGTTGTCTAGCCTATACATAATAAGTGAATTGTTATAAAATATCATTACTTCATGCCAATGTAAGGATGGGCTGTCTACTTTAACACCAGTCTTGCACATAATCTTCTACACATTGACTGCTTAGGTGACGGTAATGGTACTGACACAAAAATGTTCATATGGTTTTTACCATATAGTTATTGGATTTTCACACAAAGCCTCTCACACATCCACAATAAGATAACTTTGTTAACTGTACAACATGATGTTTAATGACTGTTCATTAAACTGAAGTGGATCATCATAAAGTTCTTCATCCTAGTAGTCATCGTTCATAATGAGTAGGCTGAGGAGAGGTTGGTTTTCCTGTCTCGGGTGTGGAAGGAGATAGTGGGGTTGGGGGCGGGCACACTGCGTGTAACTTGACTGATACATCGTAATTTCTGTCTCACGTACTTGCTTTTTTACTTCTCTAAAAATGTTTCTGTACGATACCAGTCCTTCTACCATTTGCTTTAGTTTAGTGGCCATAGAAAGGTCTATATTGTAAAATAAGTCAAAAGCAGTTTTAAATAATCAGAACCCTTCTGCTGGACTGTCTGATGTCAGTTTGTTTTCTGGCACTGCTTTCTTCATGTTTTCTTCCTTATCATCTGGCACTGGTTCAAAAGCACTCATCTCTGTCAGTTATTTTTAATTTTTTGCCATATCCGCAGTCTCCGTCGTGATTTCCTTGATTAGTTCTACTGTGAATCCTGTGAAGTCACGCACAACCTCCGGACACAGTTTTCTCTGGCATGGATTCCTCGTCTCAGGCTTGCTGGCTTTTACGGCTTTTTCAGTAACGACAGTGGCATCGTCAGTGGTGTAATTCTTTCAGACTTCCATGCTGTTCTTTCTGTTGGGGTCGTCTTCATGGCACCGACAGTCCTTTCCATAGGACTGCAATGAGCCTTGAACGTCCTCATGATCCCCTGACAGTCGGGGCTGAATTAGAGATGTCGTGTTTGGGAGCAAGCAGATCGCTTCGACCACTTGGCTTCAACACTGTTGAACTTACGGGGTCCTGAGTAGCCAAGGGCATTGCCCAATATCAGAAGAACTTTCAAAAGCAGTGCTTTACTGGCAGGGTGCTTCCTGACTTCAGGAGTAAAGCATCAATGCATGGTATCAATCAGTCCAGAGAAAGAGTTCATGTTGTGCAGGCTTTATGGTTCAGTCATGACTTAGAAGACTAGCAGCTGCTGATTATCCTTTCCCTTCAAGGTTCAGGGCTTCGCAACTTGTAGATAAGGGCAGTCCTAATATAAACACTGCTGCATGTGCGTAACACAGGAGAGTTAGTCCATCCTTTCTGGCCTTAAATCTTGATGTTTTTTAAGCCAAACCTCTCCCTAAATAACTCCAGCCATCCTTCGCTGACATTTAATTCTTCAGCTTTAGATCCTTCACCTTCCTTTTGCATTGTCCTCATTTAAATAACTACACTTTTTCTCAAATCTTATTTAATAGGTATGCCTTTCTTATAGCAATCCTGAACCCACCTAAGAGCTGCATTTTCAACATGAGATAAAAGAGTGTTTCACAAAAACTACAAAGTGTTTGTGCCAGCTGGCATAGCTGCAACAATGGCTTCATGTGTTTTCCTTTTTTTTTTTGCAATGGTCTTTATGCTGGATTCATTTATCTTGAAATGGCAGGGCCACCACAGTTTTAGGCCACAATCTACAGTAGACCCCAAGCAGTTCACCTTTTTCTTGTGAAGTCACGGCTTTGCTCCTTGAGAGCACTGCCAGTGTCACGAGTGTCGCTTTGTGAGAGTCCCCGGGTGTCACTCAAGGTTTACAGTATCGCACTAAACACGAAGGAAAATACTCAGTAGCTGGGAGAGAGGCCTTTCACTGCAGTAAGCAACTTGATGTAGAGATGAGTGGCTCACCCAGAGGTGATTAACATTAGATGGCATACTTGCATTCAAGTGGATACTTGCAACACTTGAACTCCCCACAATATTAACAGGAGGTGGCTCCAAAATAATTTCAGTAGTGCAGTATGGACTATAGTTCATTTTATGCAATTACTTAACACTGCACCCTTATGCTTGTTTACATTTCTTGAAAAAGCAAATAGCACCAGTTATGGTTTGTATTTTTTGTGCGCATAAGTTTTGATAAATGTTAACATTTTATAATAGGTTTCTGTATATTTTTATGGTAGTAAATGATAAAATAGATTAGTATCTACAAATGTTTTATGCATCCATGACATATTCAGTTTCTCAAATTTTTTACTCTAGGCTACACAGCTCACTGTATTTTTATATCATTGCTAATCTCCAAAATTTTTTTCTGATATATTTATTGGAAAAAAATCCATGAATAAGTGGACCTGTGTAGTCCAAGCCTGTATTGTTCATGGGTCAACGTTTTTATTCTTCTATGGTTCATTTCTCTCCCAGTGATAATTTGCTAGATTGACTGAGACAAGTTATCATTTATTTGAATACTTTAACATACTTTGAATTTAAAATTATAAGTTAGTTGATTATAGTTGACAAATGTTAGCCACTTAGTACATCTGTTCTTCAGTGTTTTATCAAGAAGTATCTTATGAAACAGGTGACTCAGTAGGTAAAGAATCTGCCTGCAGTGCAGGAGACTCGGGTTCAGTCCCTGGGTCAGGAAGATCCACTGGAGAACGGGTTGGCTACCCACTCCAGTATTCTTGCCTGGAGAATCCCATGGATGGAGGAGCCTGGCGGGCTACAGTCCATGAGATGGCGAAAGAGTCAGACACGACTTAGTGACTAACAACAATCTTATAAAACAAGCATGATTAATTTTGTTATATGAATTCCACCTCAGATATATGTTTTAATGCTTCACAGTTCTTACAATTAGGTTAGTCTTCTTTTTTTTTTTTTTAAGATTTGAATTCTGAAGCACAGAGAAATTAAGTGAACTGCATTTTCTAATTTGGAATTGTCTGAGCAGAAGCTTATAAAAGTGCTGCTAGTGTTTTTTCCCCTAAGATGAGCTTTTATTTTGACTTTGAAGGGAATGGGTCTTGTAAATCACGTATTTACTGAAGACAATTTGAAGAAATTATATACTTCAAATCTTGGAATTGGACACACAAGGTATGCCACTACAGGAAACTGTGAATTAGAAAATTGCCAGCCCTTTGTTGTTGAAACACTTCATGGGAAAATAGCTGTGGCACATAATGGTGAATTAGTTAATGCTGCTCGCTTAAGGAAAAAGGTAAGGGTTTTTTTTTTTTTTTAATGCTTTTTTCATGATTGTGATAAATTATTGAAAAGAAGTATGGAGGGTCTTGGTAAAGTGTATTATCTTGTTGTTGCCACCTGTTACCGAATTGCAAAGAACAACTGTAACAGAATTACCCGGAGTACTTGTTCTCATTACAAATTCTAAGATATTCCCCCCAGAGTCTGGGATGGGAATGAGGTCACTTAATCTGCAGTGTAATGTGCCCCTCAGGTGGTTCTGATGCATTTGCTTTGGAATGGTGATTTGGGAAATTGATTTAATTATTCCCAGAACTGTGTCCTATCCTCTTCTTAGGCTCTGGCATTGTCATTGTAATAATACAGTTTTTTTGCTACCAAATGAAAACAAATTTTTTATTCAGTCAAAAATATAAATATGAAGTAAACATTATTTTAAAACTCACTGTTTAGTGATCACCACCAAAAGTTCTATTCCAGACAATACCTTGTTCGTTATTTCTAGACCTAACCCCTTACGCAGGCACTCAGCTCATCTCAGCACATCTCACTGCATCCGGGCTGACCAGTGAGGCTGGGGCGCCACCATCACCGCCGGGGCAAACCGGTGGAAAGTCCCTACTGCAGCGTGCCACTCTTGTGGGGATGTGTCCTGTTTGTCGGGACTGGCCTGAGACAGTCAGAACCGCAGGTCCAAACTCTCCTGCTGTCTCCATCTGCCTCCCACCTACCCACTGCAGGGTAAAACTTAGTTTTCAAAGGCTTTTCCTGTATACCTCCTAAAGCACTTTTTTTTTTCCTGTTTGAAAAGCTTCAGAGACTTCCCATTGCCTCCAGCAGTAGATATACAGTATTTATTAGTATATTATTAGATATACATGCCTACCATTGGTAGAATGCAGGATTCTATAACATCATCCACACAATATCTGATGTCTTTCTGTGATGGCAGGCTATTAGGTGAAGGGAGAGTTGAAGCTTCCCCTCTAACAGTTATGACTTTTCTCTTTTCTAAATAGCTTCTGCGTCATGGTATTGGTCTGTCAACAAGTTCTGATAGTGAAATGATTACCCAGCTACTGGCTTATACCCCTCCTCAGGAACAAGATGACACCCCAGACTGGGTAGCAAGGTAATTGTAAAAGTAGACTGAGCTTGTAGCTGTCATAATGTGACCTTTGTCTTGCATGTGTTTATAATGAAGATTATTCATTGAATTATTTAATTGATTCCAGGATTAAAAATTTAATGAAAGAAGCACCCACAGCATACTCTCTGCTTATAATGCACAAAGATGTGATTTATGCAGTCCGAGATCCCTATGGAAATCGTCCTCTATGCATTGGCCGTCTTATTCCTATTTCTGATATAAATGATAAAGGTAATGAACTTCAAAAGAAATACAATAATTTTATAATGCTTTTCCAAGCCATTGTCCTACTATAGCACACCCTGAAATCTTTAGGCATTAGGAACTTACTGAATACAAAAGCTCGGTAAAAAGAAAAAAGTGGCACTTAGTTTTTCCCTCTTTTTTAGCCGCTCCAGGTAGGATGTGGGATCTTAGTTCCCTGATCAGTAATCGGAGTCGTACTTCTTGTATTGGAAGCACCAACTTTTAAACCACTGGACTGCCAGGGAAGTCTTGGCACTTGTATTTCTGAGGATGAGCCACTTTTAATATATTTAATGGGCATTCCTATTTTGTCCTGACTGAATGACCTATTCATATCCTTTGCCCAGCCTTTTCATTTGCGCAATGTGATTTCAGTGATTTTCTTTTTGACTTGTCAGATGTCTTATTCGAGCTGTGAAGTCATTTTGTTTGAAGGAAGCTTGCGATCTTATCTTTGGTACTAGTCAAACAAGGAGTTCTTAAAGTCATAGTCATGGATAGTGTTTGAGATCTTTTGTTTTTAAAATTGGTGTTTAACTGTTCTCCTGAAATAGGTAGCCTCTTTTAAATTTCTTGAATTCAATAACTGAATTGTCTTGTGATTTACAGAAAAAAAACCATCAGAAACAGAAGGATGGGTGGTGTCTTCAGAATCTTGTAGCTTTTTATCTATCGGTGCAAGGTAAATTTTGTATCATTCAACATAACAACTTTTCCATATCAATTAAAAAAATTTTTACATGAAAGTTTTGCTTCTGATGTCTGCAAGAACACATGCTTTTAAATGCAGTTTCTTGTGTACATTGTGCTCAGCAGTTGCACTGACATTAATGTCCTGGTTTAGTCACTAAGTCATGTCTGACTTCTGTGAACCCACCGGCTATAGTCCACCAGGCTTCTATGTCCTTGGGGTCTCCCAGGCAAGAATACTGGAGGGGATTGCCATTTCCTTCTCCAGGGCATCTTCCTAACCCAGGGATGGAACCCATGTCTCCTGCATTGGCAGGCAGATTCTTTACCCCAGAACCACTGGGGAAACCCTGACGTGCCAGTAGTACCTGCTCATCCTGGAACTGGGATCTTGTTTTCAAAATACCGTGAAACTTATTTTAGAAAGGAAGAATCTCCTCAACAAGGAATAGTTATGAGCAAAAAAATTTAAGCCTGGATAAAAATGTTCTCTTTAACCTTCATTCCATTACAAATCAATAAATTGCAGGACTTTTATTTTTTTTTTAATTCTAAATTCATGTGTAGGGTAGCAGATTTATAGAAATTACTGTTGGAGGAATATTTTTTTTAAAGCCAATAGACTTTCTATTAAACTGAACCCTTTTTCCTTTATAAGGAAAGGGACTCTGTGCACTTTATAATAGATAATTAGCCTTAAGGACTGGTTTGCTTCAAGTCTCCTTTAACATTGTTTCCCAAGATATTACCGTGAAGTCTTGCCTGGAGAAATTGTGGAAATATCCAGACATAAAGTCCAAACTCTTGATATTATACCAAGGTCTGAAGGAAACGCAATGGCTTTCTGCATCTTTGAATATGTTTATTTTGCAAGACCAGATAGTATATTTGAAGGTAAGTAAAATATCTCTAACTATTGATGTAAATCTGTTATCTCACTGAAACAAGAAAGTACTTGGGCCCAAAGGCTTTGAAGGCACAGATATATGTTGTGAAAAGATCACAGTTCCTCTGACTGTCAGATTTTTTTCCTTTTTGGAGTAAAGAGTATGATTTTTAGCTATGTATTAAGGTTAGTTGTTTTAATTAATTGATTAGCTTACTTATATTTATCTGGCTGCTTCGGGTCCTGGCTGTGGCACTTCGGGTCTTCATTATGTCATGTGGGACCTTTTGCTGTGGTGCGTGGACTCTCTGGGGGTAGCACACCGGCTTCCGGAGTTGCAGCAGCCTGGCTCTCTAGTTGTGGCAGGAAGGTTCCAGAGCACACGGGCTTAGTTGCTCTGTAGCATGTGGGATCTTAGTTCCCTGACCAGGGATTGAACCCTTGTCCCCTGAATTGCAAGTTGAATTCTTAACCATTGGACCACTAGGGAAATCCCAAGGTTAATTTTCTTTTTTTTTTTTTAAAGAGTGAATTCCCCATGATTTATGTGTTTCCACTCGAGTGTTTTTTTCGTCTAGCTTTTCTTTTGGTACTCAATTCTATAGCATTCGAACAAGTTAGTTTCTTACAATAATGATATGCTGGGCTATATTATACTAAGTAAAAATCTATTTCCTTTTCCAAATATTCTAGACCAGATGGTTTACACAGTAAGATATCGTTGTGGTCAGCAGCTGGCCATTGAAGCCCCCGTGGATGCAGATTTGGTTAGCACTGTCCCAGAATCCGCTACACCTGCTGCTCTTGGTTACGCATCAAAGGTATTTTCTCTTCATTAACACACAGTGAATTGCTTATTTAGCACTGGGATTAGAAATCCATGTATATAAAGAGAAACTCATCAATTTATGAGTAAGGAAAAAGACAGTGTTTCTTTACAAGAGTTACTTATTTTCCAGCCTTTTCATTTAGTGGCACTGTTTTTTAGCAGATCCACAAAAAATTCACCCAAAGACTAGGAGAATGATCCCCTCATTTTAGAAAGATATCATCATACTATATATAGAGTTTAGTGGTAATATTTACTTATTATAAAGTATCCTCATAAGCCACTGGTGTATTGTTTCCTGCTGAGTATGGATAATAATAAAGCTATTTTTAAAATTTTGTATAATGTTCTTAGTACTATGCTTAACTGCATTTTTCATAACCAAGTAGATTATATAATTATAGTGATTCTGGGGTATAACAGGTATAATAGCCAACATTCATTGTGTTGGGAAGTTCAGTTTATGAACTTTCTAAAGAAATAATATGCATACAATATGTGGGTTTTTTTCATAGTGATTTATTCTTTGTCATGTGTTCACATTCTTAGCATTTTCTTCCAAGATAGAGAAATAACAATACATAAGAAAGAAACATTATAAATTCTAGTAAAATGAATTGCTTTTCCCACTAAGTAGAAGACTTTTGTTAATTTTTCTTTTTGCCTTGTCTTCCCTACAGTTTAGATAGTGAAGGAAAATTATAATCTGATGATGGAGAGCTCAGAATTATAACTGTGTTTAAAGTTTTACATACATGTTCTAATGGAAGCATGACCTAGAGAAAACAGGGCCCTCGAGCTCTCCGTGTATGTGCTGCTCATTGTCCGTTTACTCCTTCTCTGGTAGTGTGGGCTTCCGTACGTGGAGGTGCTGTGTAAAAACCGGTATGTAGGAAGAACATTCATTCAGCCAAACGTGAGGTTAAGACAGCTTGGTGTTGCGAAAAAATTTGGAGTGCTGTCAGACAACTTTAAAGGAAAAAGAATTGTTCTTATAGATGATTCAATCGTGAGAGGCAATACCATCTCGCCCATAATCAAGTTACTCAGAGAATCTGGTGCAAAAGAGGTAAGTAATATTAAAACATCTGTCCTATAAATTTACAATATGATAAAATCGGTAAAACTTTATGTTAAAATTTTTATAAACCTAATTTAAAACTAACAAATCATAAAATAGAATACTTTTAAATTTGTAGGATATTGATTACTTTTTTTATGAAGATGTAGAAGCAGTCCTACTGTAATAACTTGACACATTGGGTTATATTATCACATCGCAAAGCTTATTCTAACTAAATACTTCAATAATTCATATTACTAAATGAGATGTGTCATTTACTAATAGTTGATCAGATTTAGAAGTAAAATCCATTGTGGAGAAAATGATATAGAAAGCAGTATGACAGTCTTAAGATAATTATGCTTAAGATTTCTAGCCTTTTTTAATGACTAGTTATGATTATGATAATCTCTTTGGAATTCTGTGAAAATCATGTAATGAAGACAAAGAAGTGTAAAGTTAGTTCAGCACCCATACTATAGTAAAAAAGGAAGACACAAATAAATACAAAAACTGGAAATAGCTTATATATCTACCAGCAGGAAATAATTTGGTAAATTGATACATCAGTATGATGAAATACAATGCAACCATTAAAAACTATGAAGACTGCTAAACATGGGGAAATCTTTGCTGTTATAAGAAAGGTAAAAAGTAAATGTGGACACTGATTATAGCTTTGTAAATTTTCCTGAAAAAAGTCAGAAAATAGTGATAGATTTAGAAAAGTAGACAAATATAGCTATTTGTAATAGTAAGTTTTTTTTTTTTTTTTAAATTATATCCTGGTAGGTGTTATTTTCTTTATACTAATAAAATGGTAAAATAAGAGGTAGGCAAAAGTTCCTTTCAAGTGTTAGAAGAGAAAAATGAAGGTGGTTCTAGGAATGTAATAAATGAGAAAGGAGAGATCAGAAGAAAGAAATATCCTTGTCAGTAGGTGACAGAAAGAAACAATGGGCAGCTCTGTATGAAGAACCCTTTACAAGTGGATAACATTTCTAAATTCTTGTCCAGGTCACTTTAGGGTCTAGAACAGGGCTGCTCAAGTAGGATTCTTGGTCATTCTTTAAGTTAATTCTAAAAGTAATTCTGACTGAACACTTGGAGTTCTGTATATATATCACATGATTTTTTTCTACCTATTATTTTGAAAGAAATTTTGTAGTGTGCTTTGCTGCCCCTATGTTTTTAAAACATTCTGTAAAACAATTTTATGTTTCATTTGCCAGTGACAGAATTTTGCATAATTGTTCTTCCAGTGAATGTCGAACTATTTAATGCATGAAATGATTTCTTTCCAAGGTACATATTCGTGTAGCTTCACCACCAATTAGATATCCATGCTTCATGGGAATAAACATACCAACAAAAGAAGAGCTTATTGCTAATAAACCAGAATTTGAGCATATTTCAGATTATCTAGGTAGGTATCAAAATTTCTATAAACTTTGATCTTTATTCATTTTTTAACAGAAAATCCAAGCTTATCAATCTTTACACTTTTAATGAAAAATAGTGTTCGATATTTGTTAAAAGAAGACGTTATGTATGCTGAGCAGACGAACAATAGTGCTGTGACAGAGAGCTAGGCCAGGTGAGCTTGGAGGAGAAGGAAGAAGGGCTTTCACAGCAGAGATTGCTTATCAGTTCACATCTCCCGAAGCTCAGATCAGAAGAAAAACAAGTACTTTCACCACAGATTTCTAATAAAACTATTTGGATGTGGGTATAAATCAGAAGTGAAAAGCTTGTGTAGACACATCATTAACAATGAGGTCAGAAGACTTGCAGATGGAGGTCATCCTGGGAAGACATTTACCTTTCAAATTCAGGTGAGGTATAAACTATAAACATCATCTACATGTTCATCCATGTGGTATGCCCACCACATTCACTGCTTTACGGCTGGTGTTTCTCTTAACTGGTCATGCCTGGTTGGGTCTGAACCTTAGCAGTTAAGCATTTCCAATATTACCCAACTGATATATTGTGAACACTCACTCTGCCAGGACCGTATCTATATTATTGTAATAATATTACAAAAATGCTATAGTTAATATTTCTCTTATCTGATAGATGAAAAATATAGACCTGGGAAAAGTAAATGACCTTGAGCTCAAATGTGAACCCAGATCTTCCTGACTTCAAAATCTATTATTCAAGAAAACTGACTCCTGAAGCCTTCTGAATCCATTTTAGACACAAATTCTCCACTGTTATTTTAAATTGTTATCCCTTAAATTCCAATTTAAAATTCTAAAAAATAATAAAGACCCTGTGTTTTATTGGTGCTCCAGCCACCACCACCCCCTCCTTTTTTTCCTAAGAGAGGCTAAAGGAGGGAATTCCCTAGCAGTCTAGTGACTAGGACTGTGAGCTGTTACTGCTGAGAGCCCAGGTTCAATCCCTGGTAGAGGAACTAAGATCCCAGAAGCCATGCGGCCAATAAATTAGTAAATAATTGAAATTTTTAAAAAATAAATTAAAAAAGAGAGAGAGGCTAAAGGAGAAATTTTTATTCTGGCTTATGTTTTCCTGTTTGTAACTGTTCTCTGTTAGGCAGTTCTTCCATTCCAAAGGAAGTGCCATGACCTTTTCCCCCTCTTTCCCCCTTCAGGAGCAAGCAGTGTTGTGTATCTGTCAGTAGAAGGACTGGTTTCATCTGTACAAGAAGGAATAACATTGAAAAAACAGAGAGAGAAAAAGCAAGACATTATGGTTCAAGAAAATGGGAATGGTCTGGAATGTTTTGAAAACAATGGTCATTGTACAAAGGAAGATATTATGATTCAAGAAAATGGGAATGGTCTGGAATGTTTTGAAAAGAGTGATCATTGTACAGCTTGTCTGACTGGAAAATACCCTGTGGAATTGGAATGGTAGCTGCCAGGGGCAGACATGGTATTTCAGGACACAGAAGCTGGTGAAGAAGTTGTAGTGGTTATACCTCCATTTACTGTTACTCAGTTGGTACAATGTGAAATGCTACATGCTTGTGTTGTCAGTTGTGAGATTTTTTTTTTTTTTTTTTCTGAAAAGGATACGAAATTGTCATGATTTATTCAGTAATCCTGGATAAACACTTTGGTATTATCTAGGAATTTGGATGATCCTTTCAGTTTTATTTGGTACTGTTATTTTTTAGAGATCATGTACATTTCAGATCAGCAGCAGTAACGCAGCAGATGGGTGAGTTTCTGTCTTAGAGAAGATTGCCAGGCATTATACTCTCACAGGTTCTTAGGGAATTTTGTGGGATGTTTAAGAGTTACTGAAATTCACTTATGGAATATTTTCATAATTGAACATTGCCAATTGCATTTAATACAACAATATGTGTTTTGTTTTTTCACTCAAGCATTAGCTAGCTTGGTTAGAGAAGACACGTGGTTAAGTGTCATTTGCCAGGTCCATGCTTTAAAGAGTTTGCAAGAGGTTAGACTAAGGTGTTGTGATGCAAACAGGACATGCGAGTTCATTGTTCATTATATATCATACAATTCAATACATCAGATTCAATTAAATTTGAATCCATTATACCCCAAAGTTATCTATCACTAGCGTTCTCTTTAAAAAAAAAACACCTTTTGTGCCTCACTTTCCTCACCTGTGTGATGAGGTGTTTATATTATTAAATTCAATAACTAGCAGTTATTTTGGTGGTTAGAGCCATCATTCCACTTCCCAATTTTAAGACAGTGAATTAGCTTTTGAAATGTTGGCTGTTGGTCTGCAGTCACGATTTCAAAAGGGAGACATACAGCGGTGATTTGCCACCTAGCTTTGAAATGCCTTGATGGTAAAAAGATGTCTGTGCAAAAAAATTTTCCTACATTTCACTACAAGTGTTAATATGATCCATACTACTTAGTGACCTTATGGTAGAAGCACAGGAAGTAACCTAGTACATTTGAAGTAAAAGATCAGTTTTTTTAGATTCTAACAAACGTTTTATCCTTCCTTGGATTATATGCCTTTCAGTGAAGTGCTTGATCACTTGCAAACATGTGTATGCGATGAGACGATCAAGTAGAGACACTGCAGGGGCCGATTTTAAGGAACAAAGAGACAACAACCTTTTCCAGGCAGTGTGCGCATCTAAGCATTAATTCATTAATTTACCACTTGTTCTACTTTATTGAGATCTAATGGATTAGATTTTTTTAAGTTTTTTTTGTTTTATTTTAATTGTTAACATCTGAGGTGACTTGCCTTCAGTCCTTGCTTATGTAAGATTTTTAAAACATAAACGACGTTTTTAGGTGCATTACCTTGATGTGGTGTAGTGTCCAAATCCACCTAGAATTATAATATTTATTAATAACCATAGGCTTTTTCTCTTCGTTCAGTATTTAGTCTCATATGTTGTGTCATGGCAGGCCAGGAGAAACTGTTGACCGCTCTTTAAGCCCATATGCGGCAGGCAGCAGTGGTCACATAACCCTGTGGTGGGGACACAGCAAACCAGCATTTGAATAACACCCTGGGACCATTTGTGCATGTAGCCTCTGGGCTTAAATGCATTCTTTGTAGCACCATGGAGGAGGCGAGACCTTTGGGTCGCTTTTGAACTAGCCTTACTTACATTTTTTACATTTGATTTTTTAAAATAAAACAAGAGACTCAGGGAAAGTACTAAACCAAAATCTCTGATTTGACTTCTGTGTTTTCCATAGTTTTTGGTTTTATTGAGGTGTTTTTAGAAAAGAAAATGGTACTGTGACACTTTAGTAATTTTACAGATTTCTGACTCTTTCTCCACCATGACCTTTTACTTCACAAGTTTCTGAAATGTGAATTACAGTTTTATATCAGTGTAATCTCAAATGTTGTTTAGCTGCTTTAAATTTATATAGGTATGGTAAGCTGCAGAGAAAATGAGAAATATGTTTTCATGGAATCTATATTGTGAACTAAACTAAGCAACTTTTTGTGACTTCCTTGTGATGCATTGGTGACAAATACATGTAATAAGTACATTTAAATATGTGTGTGTACTTTTTCTAAATAGAGATTTTTAGGTAGTGCCTCATGGTGAACAGCAGTCATACCCAGGCTCCATTCTTGGCATCACCTAGTTATACCTTACTTCTCTGATTCAGGCATTTCAATAATAGGACATCTCTTATGAACCAGGCAAACTGTTGATGGAGTAGGAGGCATGAATAAAGTAATTAGAAATGCAGTGCTAAGTAAGCACTACAATAGTGGCCAAGTTCTGGGAAACACTCGCAAGAATAGGGAAGGTGTCACAGAAGAGGAGGCTTAGATTTTCAAACTGTGTGTGTTGTTGGGATGGAGTACTCTTTAAAATAAAAATAAAGTAGATAAATGAACAAACTGTGGTACATCCAGACAATAGAATATTATTTGGTCCTAAAAAGAAATGTGCTGTCAAGCCATGAAAAGACATGGCATGAACTTAAATGGCTATGACTAAGTGAAAGATGCCTGTCTGAAAAGAGTACATACTCTATGAGTCCACCTACATGACATTCTGGAGAAGGCAAAACTATGGAGACAGTGAAAAGATCAGTGGTTGCCAGGAGTTGGTGGGGAGAGAGGGAGGAATAGGTGAAGCACAGGGGAAGTTTTTAGGACAGTCAGACTATTTTCTGTATTACTATGATGATGAATAATGTCACTATATATTTGTCCAAACCTATAGAATATATTGGGTTCTCATATATTACTTTACTTTGCCAATAAAGGTCCATCAAGTCAAAGCTATGGTTTTTCCAGCAGACACATATGGCTGTGAGAGTTGGACTATAAAGAAAGCTGAGCACCGAAGCACTGATGCTTTTGAACTGTGGTGTTGGAGAAGACTCTTGAGAGTCCCTTGGACTGCAAGGAGATCCAACCAGTCCATCCTAAAGGAAATCAGTCCTGGGCGTTCATTGGAAGGACTGATGCTGAAGCTGAAATTCCAGTACTTTGGCCATCTGATACGAAGAGCTGACTCATTGGAAAAGACCCAATGCTGAGAAAGATTGAAGGCAGGAGGAGAAGGGGATGACAGAGGATGAGATGGTTGGATGGCATTACCGACTCAATGGACTTGAGTTTGGGTAAATTCCGGGAGTTGGTGATGGACAGGGAAGCCTGGCATGCTGCAGTACATGGGGTTGCAAAGAGTCAGACATGACTGACTGACTGAACTGAACTGAATAGAGTATATGACACAAAGAATGATCCCTAATGTAGACTAGAAAATTTGGGTGATAATGATGTATCAGTGTAGGTTCATCAGCTGTAACAAATGGACCAGTCAGGGTGGGGACGGAAATTGATAACAGTGAAGTTTATTATATGTGGGGGTGGGGGTATATGGGGGGCTTCCCTGGTAGCTCAGCTGGTAAAGAATCCACCTGCAATGCAGGAGACCCCTGGGTTTGATCCCTGGGAAGATCCCCTGGAGGAGGGCATGGCAATCCACTCCAGTATTCTTGCATGGAGATTCCCTATAGACGGAGGAGCCTGGCGGGCTACAGCCTGTGGAGTTGCAAAGAGTTGGATACGATGCAGTTGGATAAGCACAGCACAGGGGGCGTATGGGAACTCTGTGCCTTCTGCTCAGTTTTGCTGTGAACCTAATACTGCTTTAAAACAGTCTGTGTAAAAATAAAGATACCAGGGGACTTATCAGTCTTCAGTGGTTAAGACCGCAAGCTCCCACTGCAGCAGGCACAGGTTTAATCCCTGGCTAGGAAATACGATCCCACATGCCTTACAGCATGGCCAAAAAAAAACACACAACATAATAAAAATAAAGACACCAGGGTCCTACCTCTAAAAAACAAAAACAATAAAAATACATGCATATAGTTAAAGTGAAGAAAGCAGAGGCCATCTCCAGTCTTCTGTAGTGCTTCCCCATTTTAAATATTTTTTTCTGTCATTAATCTCTGTATGTTTTAAATAATTAGCTCATACTACTTCTTACTGTACCAATTTTAGATATTATCTCTACTTCCCTGGAATCTAGCAAAGTGTGCTTTGACAGACTTAATCCACTTAATCATAATAATATCATTGCCTCTCAGAATCTTGCCCTAGAGCATCGGGTGAGTTTCTCATGCCTTTCTTTGGGTTTCAAGTAGGTATAGTCAACTTCTCTAAGGAAAACGGCCCTCATGTTGATCAAAGAGAAAAATCCAGACCCCTCAACCGTAGAACTGCACAGACACTTCAGAGTAAACAGCAACATGCAATGTAAGCTTGTTTTTGTGTGCAGATATTTTCTTATGTAGCTCAGTTGTTGGATGGCAGGAATCGATTCTTTTAGCTGTTTTGGAATTTCTCACTGCACTGTGTCAAACAGAAAATGATGACACAAAGGAGGCCCAGGTTGGTCCTTACACCCTTCCTCAATCATTGAAAATTGGCTTCACTGATGGATATGTTAGATGTGATGGTTAATTTTATGTTTCAGTTTGGCTAGGCTCTGGTGCCAAGTTGTTTGTTGAAACACCTGTCTAGGTATTTTTTAGATGTAATAAACATTTAAATCAGTAAACTGAGTAAAGCAGATTGCAGATTTTTAGTGTGGGTGGGCCTCATCCAGTCAGTTGAGGCCTTAAGAACAGACTGCAGTTTCCTGAATTAGAATTCTTGGGCCTGCACCCTAGAAACCCTGCCAGTTTCCAAGCTGTTTCAGGGCTGCAACATCAACTGTTAACCTGAATTTCTGGCCTGCCCTAGGTTTCAAACTTGCCAGCCCCCACAATTCTTTGAGCCTGTTTCTTAAGCTCCATTTACTCCATTGGTTCTGTTTCTCTAGAGAACTCTAGTGGGCTCACTCTTGCAAACAGCCTGACTTCCCTCATCCTTCTAGTTTTTTCAGTTGCCAGGCAAATGTTCCGAGCCTGAGTGAGCTCAACCACCCGTCAATCTTTCCTCTGCCTTCGACTGGGCAGCTTGCGCTCCCTTAGAGTAAATCACACAACAAACAGTCCCAACCGTGTTATGGGCTATGATGCTACAGGAGCACTTAACAGTGACCTGACCTTGTCTCAGGGTAGGACCAAGGACTTTGGAAGTTATTTTTGAAATAATTTTTATTTTCAGAAGAAACAGTGACATTGACAACTGAGAGATGAGTTGGGAAGTAGGTGAAGAGAAGCAGTGAAATGAGAATGTACCAATACATGTGCAAAGGATCAGCAAAATACTGGGGTATGTATTTGATTATTGGGAATGGGAGCCATGTAGTAGATAGAGAATAGATACTCAGGAAACAGGTGCAAAACACATGAGTCTCTGCTGTCAGGAGGCATTAAATTAGGTCAGACTTGGAAACAATGCAGCTGCTATAGATTCTATGACAAGTGTTGAGTCACAGTTTGGGAACAGTCTAGGCTTGTGCCCCGACTGAGCGACTTCACTTTCACTTTTCACTTTCATGCACTGGAGAAGGCAATGGCAACCCACTCCAGTGTTCTTGCCTGGAGAATCCCAGGGACGGGGGAGCCTGGTGGGCTGCCTCTACGGGGTCGCACAGAGTCAGACATGACTGAAGTGACTTAGCAGCAGCAGGCCTGTGCCCTATTTAAAAGCTAAGAAGGTAACCTGTTACTGTTTCTTGACAGTGCTCATGAGGTTCCTGGGGCAAAGACTAGAGAATTTCATTACTCGTGGCCACAGCATCCTGTTTGATGGCTCTCCAAGCCTCCAAAGTGCCCCTGGGTGACCGAGCTGGACATAAATGGATGTCTGCACACAAAGTGGGTGGTGGTACAGGAAAGGAGTACTAAGTTTGAGGGGATTCATTCCTTTCACAATAAGTGGAAGCAAGCCTGCTACTTGGGGAAGACTACCTCAGCTCTGAAGATTGATCACTCTGCAGCCTGTGCCTCGTGGTCTTTGCATACTTAGTAAGAATTTGCAGGGACACTCAGGATCCATGGCCAATTGCTCCCAGCAGTATGCTAGGTTCATGGGATGGGAGTTGTAGGAGGATAGCTAATTTCTCATACAAAGTTTGAAGAAAGGCAATGTTGAAGCTGTTTCCATAAGAGGAGTAACTGTTCATCGAGTCAGTGAGGGAGAAAAAGGGTTTTTAGCCTGTGACCCGGCCGAAGCACAGGTGTGGGAACTGGATAAGGGTTTGGCAGGCTCAGACGACTTACTAGGGTCATCTTATAGCTGGATCTGACAGTACCAGGTGTGGGGACTGTGGAGCGTGGGGTGAAGAAGCAGTGGTCAATTGTGAGTTTAGGCTAGAAAGATAATGAACTATCTCACTTGCCTTACTAGAGTCTGAATGCCATGTAGGCAATGAGAGACTACTGAAGCGTCTTAAGAATTCTGTGATTGCTCTGATGTGTGTTTTAGAATGATCACTCTAGATTACCAGGTAAAAATGGTATCTTGAACAGAGTCTTCTACATTTGCTTCCTCTTACACCTCCTGAAAATGACAGTAAAGGGATTTTTATAGGGTCACAAACTCAAGGATAGATGGTGATAATAAAATTCTGAAATCAAAAACAAAGAAAAGCTCAGATATGCAGATGACACCACCCTTATGGCAGAAAGTAAGAAGAACTAAAGAGCCTCTTGATGAAAGTGAAAGAGGAGAGTGAAAAAGTTGGCTTAAAGCTCAACATTCAGAAAACTAAGATCATGGCATCTGGTCCCATCACTTCACGGCAAATACATGGGGAAACGGTGGAAACAGTGTCAGACTTTATTTTTCTGGGCTCCAAAATCACTGCAGATGGTGACTGCAGCCATGAAATTAAAAGACGCTTACTCCTTGGAAGGAAAGTTATGATCAACCTAGACAGCATGTTAAAAAGCAAAGGCATTACTTTGCCAACAAAAGTCCGTCTAGTCAAGGCTATGGTTTTTCCAGTGGTCATGTATGGATGTGAGAGTTGGACTCTGAAGAAAGTTGAGTGCCGAAGAATTGATGCTTTTGAAGTGTGGTGTTGGAGAAGATTCTTGAGAGTCCCTTGGACTGCAAGGAGATCCAACCAGTCCATCCTAAAGGAGGTCAGTCCTGGGTGTTCATTGGAAGGACTGATGCTGAAGCTGAAATTCCAATATTTTGGCCTCCTGATACAAAGAGCTGACTCATTTGAAAAGACCCTGATACTAGGAAAGATTGAGTGCAGGAGGAGAAGGGGACGATGGAGGATGAGATGGTTGGATGGCATCACCGACTCAATGGACGTGAGTTTGGGTAAACTCTGGGAGTTGGTGATGGACAGGGAAGCCTGGCGTGCTGCGATTCATGGGGTCGCAAAGAGTTTGACACGACTGAGCAACTGAACTGAACTGAAAGACTAAACCAGTAGGGAGCAAAGCCAGTAAGCAATCCTATTTACATCATTTTGTTTTAGTCACTAGTTTGTGTCCCAACTCTTTTGGGACCCCATGGACTGTAGCCCACCAGGTTCCTCTGTCCATGGGATTTCCTAGGCAAGAATACTGCAGTGGGTTGCCATTTCCTTCTCCGGGGGATCTTTCTGACCCAGGGATTGAACCCTCTCTGCATTGGCAGGTGGATTTTTTTTTTTTTTTTTTTAACCTACCACTGAGCCATCAGGACCCTAAAAAGCTGAGAAACTGGCTTCTGCAAGTAAGGATAAAGAGGGTAACTAAAAGAAAGGATTGGCAGTTCCCTTGAGAGAGAATTATACCCTATGATACCACCCATCAACCCAAAGCCTAACTCTGAAAGCCCTTTTATTTGGGAGAGAGTAAAACAGAGGGTCCTTGTATTAGAGGACATCAGGCACTTGGAAGAAAATTAAGAGAAAATTTTTATACTGAATTCTGAGACCTCCTCCCAAGCTCTGCAGCCCTTTTCTCTCACTTGGTTTTCAAAAAACTTATCCCACGGACTCAGAACTTCCAATCAGCTTTTAAATGTCCCACTTTTAAATAATCAAGTATCATCACCAGACACCTGGGGAAGCCTCTAACGTGAGAGTCCAAAACCAACAGAAGGAGCAGAGACTGAAAGGGAAGAAAAACTCGAACAAGCTATCATTCGCCTCAGAATTAAATTATCCTGGCAGGTCGCAGTAGGAGAATTAAACTATCCTGCTGTAGCCACGCAAGGCTGGATGGGCTTAAGGGAAAAGGTGAACAAGAGCACCTAAAGTAAGAGAGCAAAAGTTAGCATTTTAAAGATGCAAATGGGCAGGGGAGGATACAGATTGTAGGCCCCTCCCTCTCTAGACGAATTCAGAACCTCTGGGAGTGGAGATTCAAGAATCTGGAATGTGTTATTTTAACATTACCACAGGCGATTCTGATATGGCCAGCTGGGCAGTGGTCCAGAGACTGGGTACCGGAGGACAGAGGATCTAACTGCATCCAGCAGGGTAAAAAGAAGTTGGGGGGGGGGGGTATCGAGGCTTTCTCTACCCCACTCACTGGGTGGATAATGGTGTCAGTCCCAAACACAGAAGCAAAGATACACATCTGACACTGTTCCCCACCCCTCAACACACACACACCAGGTAAAAGACCGGTGGTCCACGCTCATGGGCAAGTGGAGGCACCTCTCACTTCGATGCTGCTACAGTTCTGTCACGCGAGTGTATGCTCACAGCTCTTGGAGTACAGACCGTGTTGTAGCTCATAAATAAATCAGTGTTACAGCTCTACTTATTTAGATAATAGCAGGAAAATCCATCTTCGAGGTGTGAGGGCACGACGATCCAAAGACGCGAAGAGAAGATCGCGGGGTGGGGGGGGTGGGGGGGGGAAGATAGATAAAGAGAGCTTTGGCTCCTCTTTTTATAAGTCTTTCTGTCCCTGGGCCTGTCTTATGTAAATTGGGCCAGCCAGGAGTGTTGTTTGTTTTACCTGAGGTTCTCACTCCGGTCCTCGGACCTTCCTTTTCTATTTTCACGGGCTTTCCCTTCCAGGTCTTTTAGCCACCGCCATTTTGGACTCTTTTCCCTATTCTAACTACCTAACAGTTCCTTGCCACCAATGCCTAACGACACAAGAACATTGTGTTCTCATGCCTTTATTGTTTGTTGTCGTTTGTTGATGTCAGGCTGCTTCCTAGACAAAGTCCTTCCCCTAGACAAAACAAAACCAAAACCCGGACCATTTTGTAACTGGGCAAGTGCTCCAGAAAGCCAAACTCTTTGACAGCAGATGTTTCCAGCAATGTTAAGGATTTATTTGCAGGGTGCCAAGCAAAGGCATGGGAAGACAGGTCTCAGATGCACCCCATCTTGGTCTTTGAGTTAGGCATGTTTTAAAGGGCAAGAACAAAGAATTGGGATTAATCACCATCTTCTAACTTTTAAACAAATATTCATTTACTGACTTATTTGGCTGCATCTAGTCTTAGCTGCGGCAGGCGGGCTCTCTCACTGTGCACAGACTCTCTAGTTGTGGCACACAGGCTTAGATGCTACGTGGCATGTGGGATCTTACTTCCCTGACCAGGGACAGAGCCCACCTCCCCTCCAGTGCAAGACAGATTCTCAACCACTAGACACCAGGGAAGCCCCACCATTTCTTAATCGGGTTTTGTGGGTCAGGTTGTCTGCAGTTTACAATTCCTTGGCCAGGTGATACAGGTCTGTGAGCTCATCTTGTCCTAGAGAAACAATCTGAATTTGTATGTTACTGATGATAATACCTACCTACGTACATATATATATATGTATGTATGTGTATATATGTATATATATCTGCAACAGCAATTTTAGTACATTAATGATGTTATCAAAAATAGCAATCTTAGGGCTTCCTTAGTGGATCAGATAGTAAAACGTCTGCCTGCAATGTGGGAAACCTGGGTTCATTCCCTGGTTCAGGAAGATTACCCTGGAGAAGGAAATGGCAACCCACTCCAGTACTCTTGCCTGGAAAATTCCATGGATGGAGGAGCCTGGTAGGCTGTAGTCCATGGGATTGCAGAGTCGGACACGACTGAGCAATTTCACACAGTCTTCTGACTCTGGTTGATTAGTATTCAGTTAACCCAGGACTGATGTCAGAGGAGACAAGAAAGGGAATACAGTTATGGAGGGAGAGATTGATCATAAACTCAGTGAGGGAATTTGGTTTTAGGACAACTCGGTTTCCATTTCCTCTCTGCTACCAGCACAGTATCTTTTTTTTTTTTTTTAAATCGCCATTATTGTTCTTGACATTTTTCATAATTAACTTACATGCCTCCAACTCCTCTAAAAAAAGACTGCTATTCAGGAGCACAAGTAGCTTAAGTAACTTTCGTGCCTCAGACTGTTTTAAGCCGAAATGTTCTTAGTTATCATTTAAGTGCATCTTTTCCTATTAAAAATGCCACCGTTATGACAAGGAATCCGTTTGCAGGCTTCATTGCTGCATAGTCCCCCGCAGGGTAGGGCAAGTTATTATTTTTTAAAAAGTGCAATGGATGAAGTCCAGTCACTCGTGTATTTCACAATGTTTTCATCGCTCTTAGCATCAACTCCAAGTGATCTCTCTAGCCAGTCACATAGTGAACGAGGAGCCAGTTGCTTCAAATTAAAGTTTCTCTCATAGTTTCTTGGCAAGTATGAAAGAGTTCGACTCCAACGGGGTCAACTCCAAAGCCCTCGCAAACTCTCCAAAATCCAACGCGACTAGAGTGGAGATTTCAAACGAGAACAACCAGCAAAATGCCAACTCTTCCGGCCCTGGCCTCCGAAGCTCAGGGAGGGGGGGGAAAGAGGGGGGCGGGCCAGAGCGACGCTGTCTGCTCCGGGTCGCCCGTGTGACGTCATCAAGGCGACGCGGAAGATTACGGGCGAAGCCGCGCCATTCAGCTCTCGGAAGGCTAGGCCAGATTTCAACCTTGGGTGTTATTGATTTATTCGCTGTGTGTGACGCCTTGGGGTTGGACTGGAGGAAGAAGGTCCGGATGGGCTCAGATTTCCCCGCTACCCTTTCACCTCTAGGCCTTCTGAGTGGGTCTCGACAGGAGGCGGTGTCCAGTGGGGACATGTGTGAGGGAGGAGAAGTACGGCGACATCTGGGGCTGTCTGCACACAGGTTTGCTTAGCTTAGGGGCTAGCCATCGGTTGGCCTCGGATTTGAGTTAGGGGTGTGTGGCGGGATGGAGTGGCGCAAAGATTAAACTTGACCAGTGGGCTCTCTCCACTCACCCTGCGTTAGACTCTCTGCACCTTATTTCGAATGTAAGTTAGCTTTTGTTAATAGCATGATTTCGAAAAGCAATTGGAAAAACGTGTTGAAGGGTAAAAAGTAGATAGTTATTAATCGTAGTCGCTTCATGAACCTTAAGAAGCCGGTGGATACCGGAAAATAAAGTTTTTAGGTTATTTATTAGTATTTAAAATAACCAGTAACCTAGGAAGAGTCCCTCGGAGAAGGCAATGGCACTCCACTCCAGGACTCTTGCCTGGAAAATCCCATGCCGCCGTCCATGGGGTCGCGAAGAGTCTAACACGACTAAGAGACTTCACTCACTTTTCACTTTTATGCATTGGAGAAGGAAATGGCAACCCACTCCAGTGTTCTTGCCTGGAGAATCCCAGGGATGGGGTCGCACAGAGTCGGACACGACTGAAGTGACTTAGCAGCAGGAGGAGTCCTCTAAGACCTCTCATGACTCAATAGCAGCCTCTACAGATATGAAGTAGCAAGTATGTTAAAACTTAATGATCCCGTTACATATATAATCTGTTTACCAGATTTTCAGTTTTTTTCCCCCTTCTAATGTGGTCCCAGAAGTGTTTGGACATCCATTTAGTATTCTCTATTGAAACAAATGTATTTATGATTCAGTTAATGAAAACAAAAATCTTAGACAACAAGAATAGATTTTGCCTTAATTCTCTTACAAGAAAACTGGCAATTGAAAGTTTAAAAAACATACTAATTGTATAGATATGTATAGTGAATGTTGTAATTTGTCATAAAAATGGCTTTTCAAAAAAGAATTCATTTTATCTTGTGCATCACAGAAAGAGCAAGTATTTGTAGAAAAGCTTATTAAAAATACTGCAAATACTAAAGTTATTTTATATTTAGAAGTTTGTATTTAGAAATCAGAGTATTTCCAAACCTTATGGGTGTCAGCAGTTATTTATTTTGCTCTCTTTGAAGTGAAGAAAAGTCGTTCAGTCCTGTCTGACTCTCTGCGACCCCATGGTCTATACAGTCCATGGAATTCTCCAGGCCAGAATAGTGGAATGAGTAGCCTTTCCCTTCTCCAGGGGATCTTCCCAACCCAGGGATCGAAGGGAGGTCTGCTGCATAGCGGACAGATTCTTTACTAGCTGAGCCACAAAGGAAGTCCCTTGCTCTCTTTAGGAATATTTTATTTTCTCCAATTGATATTGATTAAATGATGTGGATGAATCAGCAGGGAAATAAGTTCAAATACTGACGGTTGTGAGGTTTTTGTTGCTGTTCAGTCATACCTAAGGTTTTTTTTATGAAATGCAGCGTCACGTTTTCTTTTTATGTGACCTGCATTGAGAAGCCCAAAGAACTTTGTATTGATATAATACTTTATTGAGTTGTAGTATTATAGAGTCTAAATTTAAGTGAATTTATTGGCAATTTACAAATCAAATTAGGGGCTATTCCCTGGCTGCCCAGTAGTTGGGGTTCTGTGCTCTCACTTCTGGGTCCCTGGGTTGGATCCTTGGTTGGGGAACTAAGATCCTGTTAAAAAAACAAATACATATATATATATATGTGTGTGTATGTGTGTGTGTATAATATATATGTTATAAATATATATATTTCAAACTAGAGTATGAAGAGCTTAGTTCTTAACAGTTCTTGACTTGCTGTGACCTTTGAAAAGTATTATATATTAATAATAATAATAAGTACAGTTTATATAGAGAGGACTAAAATTAGGTAAATGTAAGGGTTTTTTTTCTCTTTTTTCTATCAGAGATTGGTTTTGTTTTCACCTTTGTTCAGTTTCTAAAAGCAGACTTCACTTGAATTAGCTTTTTCAAAGTTACTATACAGGATTTTAATGATTTTAATCAACCTGTAACAAGAAAAATGAAAAAACTAAGCATACGGTACTTTGAATTTGGTTTTACTGGGTAATAATTTACTTATTATTATTTCTTTTCTACTTTGTGGTCTGTTTTGAGAGAATTCTGCATTTCTATTTGTTTCATCCTCATCTGTGTATATACCATTCCCCTCTCATATTTGTGTCCAGTTCTACCATGTTGACTGTATCAAAATTTCAACCCTGTTTTTCTCAGCAAAGTTACCATAGACAGTTCATAGTTCAGTGATTCTTTAATTGTGTCTTTGATATAGTCATTTTTTTGAGGAGTGATTGTATAGAATTTTTTCTCCAAACGTCCCCCCCCCCCCCACTACAACAAACTCCATGAAACTCCTTGTTCCCCTAACATTTCTTGATATAGGTAGAGTTCTCTGCTACCAGTGATGTTCAGATAAGCCTCAGTGAAATGACTCTTCAGGAGTTGGTGCATCAGGCTGCCTCCCTTTATTCAGATAAAATAGCTGTGTGTTTTGATGAATGTAACAGCCAGCCTCCAGTTTACTATACCTACAAGACTGTGATTAATGCTGCTTCAGCATTATCGAATTTTCTGCTGTTACACTGTGACTTTCAAGGCATTCGGGAAATTGGTCTCTACTGCCATCCTACAGTAAACTTACCCTCTTGGATTTTAGGGTAAGATTTTTTTAGAACTGAAAATTTGATATCTTAAAGTAAGATTATTTTCAACAGATATCCTGTGCTGACTCTGTCCTTTGTTTCTTTAGAATTCTCCAAGTTCCTGCTGCTTATGCACCTGTTGATCCAGATTCACCGCCAGTATTATCGACTCATTTTATGAAAAAATGTAATCTGAAGTATATCCTTGTTGAAAAAGCGCATATAAGTGTATGTGTGGCTATTTAAGTTTTTTTTTTTAATGTGTTTTATTTACTTTTCAATTGATAGGAGTCCCATCCCCATCTTGATTTCTAAATTCACTAATTCAGCAAAGCTTCTCAGTCTCAGCACTGTTGACATTTGGGGTTAGGTAATTGTTTGTTGTGAGGAGAGTCCTTTGCATTTTAAGATGTTTAGTATCCCCATGGCCTCACCTAACAGGTGTCAGTAGCACCCCTCAACTGTAACAACCAGACTTTTCTTCCGACTTTGCCAAATGTCTCTGGAGGTACCCTCCACCCCCCATGCTCCTTTGAGAACCACTGCTCAATGACACGAACATATCTTCTGCCCTCACAATAATGAATTGTGCATTGCCTTGAATATACTTTCTCTTTCCAAAGTTTCCAAAGGAAACTTTTCTAATACTCGATATTTTATTTTTTGGCCATGTGGCGTGTGGGATCTTAGTTCCCTGACCAGAGACCCTGACCCATACCTCCTGCACTGGAAGCATGGAGTCTCACCCCTCTACTGCCAGGGAAGTCCCAACACTTGACACTTTTACCTTTGTATCTTTATGCCAGCTTACAGTAGTCAGCAACATTAAAGAACTGTATCCAAGCTTAGATTTTGAGAAAGAGCTTGGCACTTAGGCCAGATCTTTCTGGAAAACTAAATAGTTTTAAAATTTTTAATTGACTGCCAACCAGAGTCACTTCTAGCCAAGAAACACTGCCTTAGGTGCAAAATTGGTATTATATGTTAGGCAAGGGGCAGCCCATTTTTCATTATTATTTCTTCATTTATTGTTTATAAAATATTGTTTTACCATGGAAAAAAATTACAGAAAATATGTTCAATTTAGCCTATTATTACCATCTCCTATATGAATCATTTTATATTTGAGAGTAACTTAAATGCCTTTCACCTATTTGTATATATATGCATTGTATCTGTAACATACATCAGTAAGACAATTCAAGAGCTTCAGGTATATGGGGGGCTTCCTATGGAGTAATAAGTATTAGAATAGGGCCTCCAGAAAGAGACAATGAGTATTAATTTGGTAAATAAATATTTTCTGAATATACATGTATGATTGTCTGACCACAGTTTTCTGTTCCTCAAATTGGTTATTTGTTTTAAGCAAAACTAAGGGCTTCCCTTACTGCAGCCATGAAATTAAAAGACACTTACTCCTTGGAAGGAAAGTTATGACCAACCTAGATAGCATATTAAAAAGCAGAGACATTACTTTGCCAGCAAAGGTCCGTCTGGTCAAGGCTGTGGTTTTTCCAGTAGTCATGTATGGATGTGAGAGTTGGACTGTGAAGAAAGCTGAGCGCCGAAAAATTGATGCTTTTGAACTATGGTGTTGGAGAAGACTCTTGAGAGTCTCTTGGACTGCAAGGAGATCCAACCAGTCCATCCTAAAGGAGATCAGTCCTGGGTGTTCATTGGAAGGACTGATGCTGAAGCTGAAAGTCCAGTACTTTGGCCACCTCATGCGAAGAGTTGACTCGTTGGAAAAGACCCTGATGCTGGGAGGGATTGGGGGCAGGACGAGAAGGAGGCGACAGAGGATGAGATGACTGGATGGCATCACCAACTCGATGGGCATGAGTTTGAGTAAACTCCGGGAGTTTGTGATGGACAGTGAGGCCAGGTGTGCTGCAATTCATGGGGTTGCAAAGAGTCAGACACGATTGAGCAACTGAACTGAACTGAACTGAACTGAAGGGCTCCCCTGGTGGCTCAGCGGGAAAGAATCTACCTGCAGTGCAGGAGACTCAGGTTCTATCCCTGGGTCGGGAAGATTCCTCTGGAGAAGGAAATGGCTACCCTCTCCTGTATTCTTGCCTGGAGAATTCCATGGACAGAGGAGCTACAGTCCATAGGGTCGCAAAAGTCAGACATGACAGAAGGAACTGAGCACGCATGCACACACAAGCGAAACTAAAATGAGAATGTGAGGTTCAGTTTTTTAAACAGCCTTGGTGAAAGTTTTGTAGATGGGGTGGTTGGGTGGAAGAATTAATTGTCAATATCAAGCTAGTCTTTATAACTGCATATAGGAAGGAGTTGGATACATAGCAAACCCCATAAAAAGTACCTTGCTTCCTTTTCCATCCTTTTCCATAATTCTCATGATGGTGTAAGTGTTCTTCTGTCACTTAACACAAGAGCAGTCAGAAGTATTTATTGAGCATCTACTGTATGCCCAGGATCTCCTAGAGTGGTAGTTCTCAGCTGGCTGTGATTTTACATGCCAGGAAACACTCTGGCATGTTGAGATATTTTTTATGATCATGATAGAAAGGGGATGGTACTAGCATCTAATGGGTAGAGGTCAGGGATTCTGCTCAAAGTCCGACAGTGTACAACCCCAACAAAGGTTTATCTGGTCCAAAATGTCAGTAATGTTGAGATTGAGAAAGCTTGCACTAGAACAGGGTGTTTGGGAGGATATTAGTATGTGAAAGTAACTTAAGACAGGATTCTTACCTGGCAGTTGCTTATATAGTTGGAGAGAAAAGATTAGTACTTCCAAGGTCTACATAGTGTAATATCACCCTAAGCGAAGTATACATAACCTAGCAGAGATAGGACAGTTTTAATGGAGAACAGTGTTTGAGCTTCGTCTTAAGATTATGTGGGCCTTAATTTTTTTTTACATTATAGAACATACTACAGTTTACCTAATAAACACAAAACAAGTACAAACAGAAAACTGCTGGATCCTGAGTTGTGACCTTTTCCTCTCATTTGCATTAATTTCTTTATTGTAAAAAGTTGTTATACTTCATTAAGCTGCTATTTATCAACCTAAAAAGATATACTCAAGGGAAACTTCTGTTTTAATCTGTTTCCATCTACCAGATAACTGAGCCAGAAATTCAGCAATCTTAGGCTCGCTCCCTGTCCAGAAAGTCACCAAGCTCTGTTGATTCTTTGTTCATAGGCCCTTTCTATTCATTTCTGCTGCAACAGACTCTTCAGGCTGGTATTCGGTTCAGTTCAGTAGCTCAGTTGTGTCCGACTCTGCGACCCCATGAACTGCAGCACGCCAGGCCTCCCTGTCCATCACTAATTCCCAGAGTTTACCCAAACTATTGTCCGTTGAGTCAGTGATGCCATCTGACCATCTCAGTTAGATGTTCAGAGTCTTCTCCAGTTCAAGAGTCTTCTCCAACACCATAGTTAAAAGCATCAATTCTTCAGTGCTCAGCTTTCTTTATAGTCCAACTCTCACATCCATACATCAATACGATGGAAAAACCATCATATTGACTAGACGGACCTTTGTTGGCAAAGTAATGTCTCTGCTTTTTAAATGCTGTCTAGGTTGGTCATAACTTTCCTTCCAAGGAGTAAGCATATCTGAATTGTTATGGAAGATTCATTAAAGGCACTCACTTATAGAATTGCTTATTATTCTCTTCTTGACAAGCAAAGTCTAGTCTATGCTATTGCCACTTTCAGTTGGATCCTATCACAGATTAAGATCTAAACTCCTTGGTTTTGAGGATATAGTTATTAAGGATTAGCAACTCATCTCTGGTCAACAGCACTACTCATCTTCTCTCTCTCCCCCAGTTCTGCAGCTTATTGGAATGCTTACTGTTCTAACACCAACATTGTCCAGTCAGATATTGTTTATTGATTGTCTAAATACCCCTTTTCTTTATTTGGAGAATAGCTACTTACAACATAGACATTACATATGAAAAATCAATCTCTGACCTTCCAGGCAAGTTAAGTTCAGCCTTCTCTGTTTTCATTGACACTGGAAGCATACTTCGTTACCACATCACATTGCACTGCAGTTGTGTGCTTTTATGTCTCTATGTTAAAGGTGAGTTTTAAAGTAAGGATAGCACCTTACTCTTGGAGATTTCTCATTTTTCTTTTTATTCCTGGATAAAGTGCAAGTGCAATTGACCCTTGAACAAATTGGGGATTGGGATGCCGAATCCCGTTCATTGGAAAATCTGCCTCTAACTTTACAGTTGTAATTCCACATCCCCAGATTCATCTAACTCAGATGGAGTACGTTTTTACTGAAAAAAACTCAGATAAGTGGACCAGTGCAGTTCAAACCCATGTTCAAAGGTCCGTTGTCCTTAAAAAAAAAAAGCTGTGCTAAATCGGTAAATGGATATTCAGTATTCTATAGAATATTAAACTTAATATTCTATATAATATTAAACTATATAATAATAAACTTTGTTCCCCATTTAATACAGAAATTCAAGTCTTCCTATGAAGCATTATTGAACTATGATACGCTTACAGTAGAACATAATGACCTAATACTCTTCAGACTTCACTGGGAAAATGTTGAGGTGAGCCTGGTGCTAAATGATAGAAAAGAGAAATTTGAAAAAGGAAAAATGACAACGAGTATGAGTTCTGAGAGCAGCAGTGAAGAAAAGTCAGAAGAGCTTGTGGATGTGAGGCTGAAGCACTGCTTGGCCTATGTCCTCCACACGTCAGGCACGACAGGGATACCTAAGATTGTCAGAGTCCCTCATGCGTGTATAGTGCCAAACATCCAGCATTTTCGGTAAGTTCTGTTCTTAGAATCCTTCTTTAGAACTTGTAATTTAAAGGGAAAAATGAATTTTGAACCGTCTGTTCTTTATAACTCTTGTTCCTACTGACAGTCCTAAGTAACCTGGGTCTCTTGTTTCAGTTATATCTGAACTTCAGTTCTCTGCAGAGTAGGGCTTCACCCGTTTGATCCAGACCTGGAGCCAAATAGCAAGTGATATGTTTGGAAAATTTGCTTCTTAATTATTAATAAGAAGAGAGGAAACATTACTAGCAGAGATACTGGCAGTGGTATGGGAGAAAGGAGGAGTTTGGCTTGCTAGAGTGCATTGGGTCTGAGCTGAAGAGTAGGAGACTTATGACCTCAGGGGCAGGAGCCTGTGTTGGAGAAGTTTGAACTTAATCTAAAAGGTAATAAGGAACCATTAAAAAGTTTGCATTTCATTAAGTTAACTCCTGCAGCATTGTGGAGTTGATTTTACTGTTACGGCTGGGAGATGAGTCATCTCTGTGAAGTTGAGATTCTCAACTTTGGAAGAAAAAAGAAAATGGAGGGGGAAGGGAACCAGACAGAGAGAAGTAGTCTTAGGAAATCGAAGCAGGAAACAGACGTAGAACGAGAAACCTCATGAGACACATATGTAATTTTATGTCATTGTGAGTCTTGTATAATTAAAAAGTTTTTAGTAACTGCATTTAAAAAGTAAAAAGTGAAATTAATTTTAACAATATTGTTCAGTATACCCCAAATATTATCATTTTAATATGTAATCAGTATAAAAATTATTAGTGAGGTATTTTGCATTGTTTTTTGTACACTAGTTATTTTCAAGCTCTAGAGTGTATTTTACACTTTACACATCTCTTTATGGAGCAGCTACATTCTTAGTGCTCAGTAGGCGCAGGTGTCTAGCGGCTGCCATATTCTATGCACAGATCTAAAAGGAAGCAATGGTTAAATGCTGCAGAGATGTCCGCTGTAATTGACATTTCTGGTCTTTAATGACTTTTTGCTTCTAATGCCCAGAACTGAAGACTGTACAGGCTAGAGATAAGAAAATGAGGGATAAAGATATGGAAACAGCAAAAATAAGGTGTTATTTTCTAGAAACTAGTTTTAATAGAAATGAAAGAGTCATGGGAAGGTGTAGTTTTTTTTTTTTTCCTTTGATTTTAGATGGGAGAGCTGTAGGCTGGGCATAAAGAATTGGTGGTGAGAATTGGTTTGGATAATCAAGTAGAAGAAATACGGTAAAGGAGGAAGATACTATGAGATAGGAAGAGATGATATTTAAAGTATTGGGTGGATATACATTTTCTTTAGAAATGGTTAAAATTGGAGCTTATCTACATAACAGTAGGGGGAAGGGAGGGGAAGAAAAGGCTTCTATGGGAAATACAAATAGGTTTCTTTAGGAAAGACAGAAGGAGATAAACTGTGGTAATGTTGACCTCTGCACATAAGAATAGTTTTCATCATCTTTGGGGCCGTAAAAGTCCACTGTAGAGGGTAGAGGGGGTTTATGTTAGGTTTACTCTTGGTGCACTTTCTGGGAGTAAAAGTCACCCTGAAGATGGAATTTATGGCAGTCTCATTCCCCAGAGGTTTCTGCTGTCAAGTCAGATAAGGAAAGTTCCAAGAAGGCTTCTTTCTGCCTCTGTTGAATCCAAAATGTCTTCAGCTTGAAATAATTTTTATACCAACTCTGGGGTTCCAAGTTGGTCCCCACAATACCATACTTTAAGATATTTTGAAGTTAAGGTAATTCCTAATTCTAGATAGAGTGAGTTTTTTGTTGCTAATTTTTTTTCTTGGCTGTGCCAAGTGACTTACAGGATTTTAGTTCCCCATCCAGGGATTGAGCCCAACCACAGCAGTGGAAGCACTGAGTCCTAACCTCTGGACTGCCAGAGAATTGCCAGTTTTTTGTCTTTAAATTCAAGCAGTGTCTTTGTCTCATCACTGACCATCCATGCTCAGTAATAGCTTTACCGTATATATTTTGTTCTGCTCTTTGTTTGATACTGAGAAAAAGTGCCAAATAATGAGAAAAGGGAGTCAGAGGTCTCTACTGATCATCACTGAAGATGCGGTGTAGAGTAAGTCAAGATTCTCACAGAAAAGTAGAACCAGGAGGATTTGTCAGGGATCTCTTACAAGGAGTTTACTTATACCTGTAGAGGCTGGCTGTCAAGACTCAAGTCCATTGGGGAGACAGAAAGGGTGATTATGAATAGGCTGAACCCAGCGGGCACGTGCTTGTCCACAGGCAAGCCAGGAAAGAGAATCCAGGGGAGGGAGAGTAATTGCTGACCCCGCTGCTCTGTGGAGTCTCTTTTTCAGAGAAGGCCTGAACACGCTCTCTCTCTCTCTCTTTTTTTGCCCATGTCATGTGGCATGCAGGATCTTAGTTCCCTGACCAGGGATTGAACTCACGCCCTCTGCATTGGGAGCACAAAGTCTTAACTACTGGACTTCTAGCAGAGTCCCCTAAACACTCTCTTAAAGGCCTTCCGACTGAGAAAAGCCAGCCAATCCAGGATAACCTCCCTTTTGATTAAAGTCAGATGATTAGGAACCTTAATCATATCTACAAAATCTCTTCAGGTGGTGCCTAAGTGCATAAAATATGTCATGGTAAAAAGTAGATATGGCTTAAAATGGCTTTTAACCCTTACATTTATAAAGAAGAGTTCTAGAATTAATAACACCATTTTGTTTAAGAGAGAAAAATAAATCTGGCCAGTATCTGGAAACTTAATGATCATAAAAACTTTTTTAGAATATATGTTTACTAAAGGTTAGGCATTTCTCGTAATTACATTCTGTCTTGCCTTAGGGTGCTTTTTGAAGTCACTCATGAAGATGTTTTGTTTCTGGCTTCACCTCTGACCTTTGACCCTTCTGTGGTGGAAATATTTGTTGCTTTGTCAAGTGGTGCCTCTTTGCTTATTGTGCCAACTTCTGTCAAAGTGGTCCCATCAAAACTAGCTGCTGTTCTGTTTTCCCGTCACAGAGTGACTATTTTACAGGTACATTTTATGAGCAAATAAAATGTTTTGTCTTTCATTGTTCAATATTGTGTGTTAGAATATATTTTGTTTTTCTATAGCTCTTTACGGTGGATTCATGGTAATCTAGTTAGATTATCAAAGGCTGTCACCTGATGATGTCACTTTTTGTTTGAGAATGAAAAAAAATCAGTTCCGTTTATTTAATAGAAAATTCTTTTACTATGCAATTTGCACATACTATAATAACTAAAGGAACTCAACTTTTACTCAAACCTGTTGAGATACACCTCTCCTTTCTTAAAGTTTTGAATTTATTTTTTTCCCACTAAAAATTGGTTTAAGTAAGTTAAATTATAATTGACTTAGAAATTTAGATTTTCTGATTTTTACCTCAATATATTTATATTAACCTAAAAAAACAAATATTTTTTAAATTTGGCATTTTAAAAGATTTTAAAAATACATCTGAAAGTATGTGACTGGTACACTAGCCTTAAGATATTTCATTGTTAAGTGGTTAATTAATAGAATTATATGCAGATTATGATAAATCAAAAATTTTAAAAATGAGATTTGAGAGGACATTAAATTTCTTCCCCAGAGACAAAATTTGATGCTGACTTTCTTTTTGGGCAATGTGTTTTTCATCCTATTAAAAAAAATCATTTATATATAGGTATATGTAAATGAAATCATTATAGCAATGTGGCTTGCTGGGTATCACTGATATAAATTTTCTCATCTGTTGGTGAATTATTCTGTGAACCTGGGCAAGATTTTAATATAGCTTTTATTTTCCTATAAAATTCAAGGAGCATAATTTTTCAGGGAAAATATAATAAGTTCCTTAATAGATGTGAGTGATAGTTACTTAGAGAAAGGAAACTTCCCTTGCATGTCGTCAGTGTGTTATACCTCTTTAAATATGATCCCCTTGCTTAATGTTTTAGCACAATCTCAGATAAATTTACTTCAGCATTGGTTTTTAACCTTTTTGGGATCATAGATCCTTCTGAGAAATGGATACATACTTACTAACTCTGTTCCCAAAATACAGCAGTTTTCACATATAACGTCCTTGTGATTTGATATAACTCACAGTATATACTTACTAGAAATATTATTAGCAGATCACCTTTGACTTTGTAAGGGCTCCTTGTACAGATTTTATTTACTAATAACCTTGTCCAAATCTAATTGGATACTAAGCAAGGGTCTTAAAAGCTTTCAAAGAGAATATATGCTATTAAAGTTTTAAAAATTTGAAAAAATAGAATATCTTGAATTATTGTGGGGGAGAGAGGCCCCAAAGTGAGATGGACTAAGTGTTTGAGGAAATTAAGAATCTCTTTATTTCAGGAGTAAGGAGTTTTCTCTTATGAAGGCTCAATATTTGGTTTCTCACAAACCTACAGTATATTTGGGCATTTTTTGCATACTCCGGATAACAGTGTTACATTATTTCAATTTGATGCCTTTTAAAAGTGAAACATTTTAGTTAGAGCAGAATCTTAGATTTCTAGCTACCAAATTGTCAATATGTGTTTTTCATTTTTACCTGAATTTCTACTTAGACAATTTAGAAGAAACTGTAACATTTTCTAATTGCGTCCCCCCGCCCCCCATCATTTGCTCAGTCCCGTTTTCTCATGCCTATGACGATTGGTTGCAAAGGATATTGAGTTGTATTGTGCCACTAAATTCATAATTTCAGTTTATATGAATATCTGAAAAGTGTTACTGTGCTTTACCTTGCTGAACATTGATAGTTGTGCGTTCATTTATAGAGTTCAAAGTTGACATTATACTTAAGACGAGAAATTAGGCCAGAATATTTCAGATTCACCTTACTGAAAATGGAGAACAGAACCATTTGGCCGTCATTTGTACTTTTGGCTGTTCTGAGTCTTCCCTGCTGCCAGACTCTTCTCCAGTTGCGGTGCGTGGGCTTCTCACTGCAGTAGCTTCTCTCGTTGCAGAGCATGGGCCGTAGGGTGTGTGGGCCCGGGAGTTGCGGCTCCCAGGCTGTAGGACACAGGCCCGAGTCGCGGGCAAGGGCCGCCTGGTTGCCTTGCGGCGTGTAGGATATTCCTGGGCCATGAGCCACCAGGGGAGCCCTCAGCCATCCTTTTGACAGGAGGTTTTCCTTATGATAAGACTTTTGGTGGGACAGTTAAGAACTTGACTTAACAATAAGTACATGCTGGGGTGTAGGGTCAAGCTACTACTTAAATATTTTGACATGCCATAACCTTAAATAACCTCCCTGAATTAAAATTCAGGTTGTCCTTTTAGCTTTTATTGAAAGAAGCCCTTTAAAAATACTTACATGGAACCTGTGACTATGGCCAAGTGAGGAGACTGGCAAATCTTCTCCCCCAAAAAGCAACTATAAAGCTGGACAAAATTGACAAAAATAGCCATTTCCACACTTGGAAATTAACTATAGACATACAACTATCTGCAAAGTGGTTATGTTTTTAAAAACTGCTGAGTTTTGCAGTAGAAATGGGAGTCTGTGGCCTGAAGTTTCAGTGGTGAGGAGGGCAAGCACATTGCTGGCTGACACTGAGGCTTCATGCATGCACATAAGAGATACAAAAAGGCCCGTGGAAAATACAGGCTGGATTAGACTTTAAAATGACTTAATTTTGAATAAAGAAGGCACAGTGCCAAGGAATTGATGTTTTTGAACTGTGATGCTGGAGAAGACTCCTGGGAGTCTTTTGGACAGCAAGGAGATCAAACCAGTCAATCCTGATGGAAATCAACTCTGAATACTCATTGAAAGGACTGATGCTGAAGCTGGAAGCTCCAATACTTTGGCCACCTGATGTGAAGAGCCAACTTGTTGGAAAAGACCCTGATACTGGTACAGACTGAGGGCAAGAGGAGAAGGGGGCAACAGAGGATGAGATGGTTGGATGGCGTAACCAACTCAGTGGACTTGAACTTGTGAAAACTCCTGGAGATGATGAGGGAGAGGGAAGCCTGGCTTTCTGCAGTTCACAAAGAGTTGGACACAACTTGGTCAGACACAACTTGCCTGAGTAACAACATCAGTCCATTCCCAGGTTCATCTGTATGGACAATCTGTCCAATCATTGGTTGACTTTTGAGCTATATAGACACAAGGTGACCCTAAGGAAGTAAGACTTGAAAATAAGAATATGTATTTTATTATTTATTTTTTGGCTGTATTGCACAGTTTGTGGAACTTTAGTTTCCCCCACAGGGATTGAATCTGGGCCTCAGCAATGAAAGCAGAGTCCTAACCACAGGACCTCCAGGGAATTCCTGAATAAGTATTTTAAAAGTCAACTAAGCAGCAACACTAGTGGCCACATATCACAAGGGAGACAGAATTCACATTTAGCCTGGCAAGTTACAAACAAGTAAGCAAACAAAAAATCCACAACAAAGCATTTCATAGCAATAAAAAATGGTCAGTACATCAAGAAGTACATTGTTATATAAACAAGATGATATTTGCCTAAAATTAGAGGTTCCCACTACATGAAGCAAAAATGGACAGAACTAAAAGGAAAAACAAATGGACTCAATGGTTTGAAATTTTAATACCCTACTTTCGGTAATTAAATGAAAAACTAGACAGAAATCAGTGCACATATAATAAAGAAGACTTGAACGTTCTCAACCAAATTCCATATGCAGAGCACTATACCAAATTCAGAGTACACGTTCTTTTCAAGTAAATTAAAACATTTCCTAGGATGGAGTGTATGCTAGGCCATGAAACAAGTCTCAGGAAATGTAAAATGTGTTGATGGATAATTAGTCAATCTAAGAAAGAGAGAATTTCATTTGAGCCAACATGAGGATTATAGCCCAGGAGACAGTTTTTTAGAAAGATCTGAGGACTCTTCTGCCTGTTAGAAGTCAAAGCACAGTTACGTACATTTTTGAGACAGAAAGTTATACATTGAAGTGACATGTTGGTAGTTTACATAGTCCAGATCTGCATATATAGGACAAGTCAGCAGGTCATATCTGTTGTTTATTTCCTGCCCAGTCTACAGTATTTTGTCATAGCACCCTGAGTAGACTGAGATGAAAAAAAATGAACTATTGATACATATATCATGAATCACAAGGCATTTTCACTCAATGCAGAATGAAAGGAGCCAGCTTATAATAATACTTGTTGTATGATTCCATTTTATAAACTTCTAAAAAATGTCAACTGACCATAAGTGACAAAAAATAGATCAGCAATTGGCTGGAGGAGAGGTCCAGTTGGAGGGTAGAATTATAATGGTACATAGGTAATTTTAGGGCTGAAGGATATTTTCATTATCTGGATTGTGGTGATGGTTTTACCAATAATATATCTCAAAATTTGTACACGTTAAACATGTATAATTTATATGTCAGTATTATCTTAATAAAGTTCTTTTTTAAGGTCTTTACTCACTGTGCTGCTTAAGCACATTTTAAAAACACTTTATATACTTTTTCTACATAGAAATAATGAAAGAGGAAATGTAAATTGATTTTATAGATTTTGTTGTTTTTATCTTTAAACCTTTTTGTCTATAAATTGCATAATGAAACAATACTGTGCTTAAGTTTTTTACTAAAGCAAAATTTATATCCACATTAAAAAGTTTATGTGTTTCAGTAGTTTTCCAAATACGTTTGCCATTCAGTAAACACAGCCTTAATTTCCATGTGAGCTCCCAAAGTTAAACTTTGAACTAATTACTACAGTTTTTTTTTTTTTAAAGACGTGAAGGGGAAAAAATAGTTTATTTTTGATGTATTTACAGGCAACGCCAACATTGCTTAGAAGATTTGGATCCCATCTCATCAAGTCAACTGTTTTATCCACCAGTACTTCTCTTCGCATACTGGCCCTTGGTGGTGAAGCATTTCCATCATTAACTGTTCTCAAAAGCTGGAGAGGAGTAGGCAATAAAACACAAATATTTAATATTTATGGCATCACAGAGGTATCAAGTTGGGCAACTTTCTACAGGATTCCAGAGAAGATTCTTAACTCTACTTTGAAGTACGGGTTTCAGTTACTACAAAGAGTAGAGAGAGGGTATTTTTCCAGTATCTTAACACAAATAGTGTTCTTGGTAGGCACTGGGGTCATTATTTTAGCTAGAATTTTTATTTTAGCTAGCTATTTTATCTAGAATTCTATGCTGGGAATTCAGAAAACTGATACTACAGATTCTGCTAAAGCTTTTTGTAACTAAACAGATAACTTTTCCACCTAACCTTTTCCACTTGTTGGTCTTTGAATTATAACAGAAACTTTTTTTTTTCTTCATTTGGTACAGTGTGATTTAAATACATTGGTAAATATTCTATTCAAGTGAAAATTTTAAAATTTGGTTTGGGTTGTTGTGTTTTCATAGATGTGAATTGCCTGTACAACTGGGATTTCCACTGCTTGGAACAGTAGTTGAAGTCAGAGATACTAATGGTGTTACAATTCAAGAAGGCAATGGCCAAGTATTTTTAGGTTGTTTTACATTTGTTGATTGGGAATGAATTTTTTTTTCCAAGAAAAAAAGTCTGTGTTAATTTTACTCTTTCCTCAGTTTTTCTTAAGTCTAGTTTTCTGTTCGGTGATGGTAATTTTTAATCTCATCCTCACAGTCAATGAAACATTTAATAAGTTACATGATTATTTTAGATAACTGTGTCTAATACTCTAAGGGAAGATAGAAAAGCAATTTAGGAACTGTAACTTGCTTTGTATTTCTTTTATAGCCTGAATTTTATTTAATTAGAATATTTAAATTTTTAAAATTATTTTTAAAATGTTCTTAATCAAGTATATATTTTTAGAAATAATTTTATTACTTTGCTTATTCTACTAAGGTTGTTATTGTATGTAATTTTATCTGATAACATTTAAAAGTGAGTCCCCAATTTTATATATATATATTAAAACTTTTAAACTTAGTAAGTGAGCTTTTGAAAATGTTCTGATTTCATGGTTTTAATTTTCCCTAAATATTTTTATTTATATAAAAATTAATATAATTTTTATTTATATTTATTGGTGTTTATATCTTGTGAAGGTGGCAGAAATAGAGTATGTTTTCTCGATGGTGAAATGACGGTCCCACTTGGCACAATGAGAGCCACAGGAGACTTTGTGACTATAAAAGATGGAGAGATATTTTTCTTGGGACGAAAGGACAGTCAGATCAAACGTCATGGCAAACGTCTTAACCTAGAACTTGTACAACAGGTAGAAATGCTTAAATATTAAATATCTATTGTCATACACAGGTATTAGAGGCAGCCGTAACTAATTTGCTTTGCCAGGGTTCTCTATCAGTATTATTTAGACTTCAGACTTTTGTATTAAAGATGAATTGCAATAGAAGATATGGATAATTCATTGTATACTTTACGCTCATGTTGAAGAGAGTTTTTTTTTTTAAATAAGTGACAAAATGGATTTTTATAACTGTGAAAGTAAATTTATTTTGCTCTGGGAGCTATTGTTTTTGGAAAACATTAAGAACCCTGTGTGCTGGTAATAGTGATAGTAGGAAACAATTTTTTAAAAATCTCTAGGGAATTCCAGAATTTAATTTGACTGTTGATTTCAGAGCATTTAGGAAGTTTATTTTTAAATGTCCTCATTGGCAGATTTGGATAATCTCTCTCATAGGTTGCTGAAGGTCTTCAACAAGTGGAGTCTTGTGCAGTTACATGGTATAACCAGGAAAAATTGATTTTGTTCATGGTGACTAAAAATGACTTAGTAAAGGATTACATCTTTGAAGAACTGCAGAAACATCTTCCAAGTCATGCAGTCCCAGATGAGCTTGTGTTAATTAATTCTCTGCCATTTACATCTCATGGTAAAATAATTTGAAGCTGCTTTGTTTCAATGCCAAATGATTGTAATTGTGTTCGTAACTAGTTTAAAGACCACTTAAATCCTTATTGTTATAAGTAATACTAATATATATTGTGGTAGACCCTCTATTAAATATTTTGTAAAAGTAATTCATTTTATCTCAGAAAATCCTGTGAATAGGTGGTATTATTCCCATTTTCTGACGTGAAAAATAAGGCTGAAGAGGTTAAGTAATTTTCCCCAAATCACATTGCTAGTTAGAGTTGAAATTCTATTGAGAACTGTTTGACTTCAAAACATGTACTCTTAATCACCAAATTCTATTACTTTCCCAATTTTATCTTTAATATTTATTTCAAGATGTGGTAATTGCTTAGTAAATAGTACTATTTCTTTAACTCTTTAAATGAGATGAACATGAGCCCCTCCTTTCTTCTTATCTGATACTACATTCTGGGTAGCATGAGGCTGCTTTCTTTATTATTGATTATCTGTGACAAACTATTCTATAGGATTTCTAACCTTAACAATGAAAAATGTGTCTGTTGTGACTAATGAAGATATGAAGGGTTCAAGCTGAAATTTAAAAGTTGTTTTTTTCTTTTATATTAAGGCAAAGTTGATGTTTCTGAGTTAAATAAGATATACTTAAACTACATAAACTTGAAGTCTGAGTGTAAGCTCAATGGAAAAGAGGAACTTTGGGAAAAATTACACCATTTGTGGAAGGTACAACTTTTAAGATACAAATTTGTTATTATAAAGAAGTCATTGTATATCTTCGGGAAATGTAGCATCCTAATAAGTCTGATAAAATTTTCTAAGGATGTTAACTGCTATCCAGATGTTAAGTGGCATAGCTTTGTTTATTCACTTTGTATTAAAATAAAAGTTAGGATCTGTAATGCAAGATTAGATTAAGCTCCCTGTATAGAGATTTATCGGAAGTTAGGTATTAGTCATAAAAGGCACAAGTAGACAAAACTTCTCTTGACGTAAGTTTTCCCTGAGAAGGTAGTTGAGTACAGTTATACTTATCCAAGTAGAGAAAATAGCCCAGTCTTGCTGTGCCACAGCCTGTGGTATAAAGGCTTTAACATCATTATTCCATAAGTTTCAAAGATGTGTATGTTTCTGCTTAAGGAAATTTATATTATTTATACACACACACACATATATATATAAACAATCAAAAACTTTTTTTGAAATATATATATTTACCTTTGATTTATAGGTCAGTATAATTTTTCTTAAATAAAATATGGAGTTTTCTAAAAGAAAGATGTATAGTCTTATCTGAAAAATAGAGTATCTAAATAAAAATATTACCCACTTCATTTTTAGATTAGTGGAAAATAATTCTGATATATATATATGTGAAGTTAATGAAAATAACTATCCCTATATTATAGAAATATCAGATATTATTATCTTGTGGGTTTTATAATTAGTAAGTCAGATGTTTTTATAATTTGATTTCCTATTGTATGGGTAGAAAAACTGCTCTAAAGGGAAGTATAATTTGCAGTCCTAGGGTAGGCTTGTCACACTCTGGGTAGGATGATGAGGGGCTCCTTTACTATATAGAAAATCATGTTAAAATTTATTTTGTGTGTTTTTCATCACATTAATGTAAGTACTGTCACTTATATTACTGTAAGTGCTGGTTTTAGGCCTTGAACATCAATGTATTTCTCCCTTCTCCAATCTGTAGTCTGTTCTGAATCTCTCAGAAGATGCTTTGAAGATTCCTGATGAGTCACTCTTCTTAAATAATGGTGGAGATTCCTTGAAATCCATACGGCTCCTCAGTGAGATTGAAAACCTTGTTGGCACATCGGTACCTGGACTTCTGGAAATTATTCTCAGCAGTTCTATTTTAGAGATTTACAATCACATCCTTCAAACAGTATTTCCAGATAAAGATCTGACACTTAGCAAGAATCATGCCATGAAAAGAAAATTCAGTGATGTTACTCAAGAGGAAACCAGTGGAAAATCTTTACATCAGGAATCTGTCGTGCCTTTACATTGTGACAATGAGATCAATGCTTTTATTGCACTGAGCAGAGGGAGTCAGATTTTGTCTTTGAAGACTGATAGGTATTTAACTAAGTTGGGACATTGCCCTTCTGATTTAATTTCACAGACTGACATTCAAATTAGAGAAAGCCTAAATACTCCACCTCTTATTGGGAAGTCAGAAGATCCATCCTGTGTTGTAGAAGTTTCTGAAGAGGAGACACCTGTGATTAGGGCTGAGAAAATGGAGTTTCGTGTGAGGTGGAGGTCAGACACAGGCAAATGTGTGGATGCCTCCCCTCTGGTTGTAATACCAGCTATTGATAAGTCATCTGCAACTGTGTACATTGGCTCCCATTCTCGTATAATGATGGCAGTTGACCTTTACTCTGGAAAATTGAAATGGGAACAGATTTTAGGAGACCGCATTGAATCCTCAGCATGTGTATCTAAGTGTGGAAACTTCATTGTAGTGGGTAAGTTTCTGCATTTGAGGTTTATAGAGTTAAATGGAATTACCATATGAAAATACCAGTAGGGCCAAGTTAAATTTAAAAAACCTGTGTATAGTGGGTTTGGTTTCTGTCAAAGAATTATAATTACATGCTGATTCACAGTGTGGGCCTCGGGTCAGAGTTTCTGGGTTTGAACCTAGCCCTAAGGCTATTACCCGCTCTGTGACCTTCAACAAGTTGTGGAACTCCCTAGAACTTCAGTTTTCTCATGAATGTATGGGCATAATAAATAAAACATGGTGCTGCATCACAGATTATTCCCAAACTTAATGGATTAGAGCAATAAACATTCGTTATTTCACAGTTTGTGTGGATCAGGAAGTTAGAGGAGCTGCTGAAAGTTCTGGCATAGGCTTTCTCCTGTGGCTGCAGCCCTGTGAAGGCTTGATGTGAGCTGGCGAAATCCGCTTCCAAGATGGCTTACTCACAGTGCGGCTAACGCAAGACCAGTTCTTTGCTGAGTTTTGGCAGGAAGCTTCAGTTTCTTGCCCCATAGGCTTCTCTCTGAGTGACCCAAGAGAGTGAGTGAGGAAAAATGCAGTACTTTTAGTGTCTAAAGTTGTAAATGATCATTCATGCTTTATTCTGTTATTAGAAGCACATCGTTAAGTCTGACCCACACGCAAGGGGAGGGGAATTGGCTCCACCTCTTGAAAGGAAGAGTATCACAGAGCTTGTGGATATATGTTGAAACTACCACAATGACCATAGAGCTTCTGAGAGGATTAAATGTGATCATTGCTGGTGAATCCTTTAGTACATGCCTGGTGGCATGACAGTAAAGAATCTGCCTGTAATGCCAGGGACCTGGGTTCAATCCCTGGGTTGGAAAGATCTCCTGGGAAAGGGAATGTTGACCCACTCCAGTATTGCCTGGAGAATTCCATGGACAGAGGAGCCTGGCGGGCTATAATCCATGGGATTGCAAGAAAACTGAGCGACTAACACTTTCTTTTTCAGGGCCGGACTGAGTGCTCATTGAGTGTTAGCTATTAACTGCTACTCCATTTCCTTAAGGTGCAGGCGACTTTTACTTTACAGAGATATGGGGGTTCAAGTATAATGTCTCCTTGATTATCACTCTCTTTTTACCCCTCCCCCAAACTACATTAAGTTTTACTTTAGTGCTCATGGACTCTGTTTACCAAAGCTTTTCAGTCTAAATATTTAGGAATATATCTCCCTACTTAAGTTATCCTGGCTAGGATCTACTTGAATCTAAGTTTGATCCTTTCCTATTGAAAACATATATTTTGAGAATTTCGCTACAGGAAACTTTCAGTTATACATATGAATTTGAGTAATCCCTAGTCCATGAAAGTCAGCTTATTGAGGTTATTGTTTGCATCCCAAGTGTCTACCCAAAGCTTGTGGCACATGGTGGTCACTTAGTCCTTTTTTTTTCTTTTTACAAATTTTCCAGGTTTATTGAGATGTAATTGACATATGGCGTTTTATTAGTTTAAGGTATACATTATAATGATTTGATGTGTGTGTATATTGCAAAACGATTACCACAATAAGTTAGTTAGCCTACATCACCTGATATAGTTACCATTTTCTTTTCCTGAGATGGGAACTTTTAAGATTCACTCTCAGCAATTTTCAAATATACAATTCATTGTTGGTAACTATCACTTAGTACTTTATTTTTTATTTTTTACTAATGTATGGTTTATATTCAGTAGTATACAGTTCTGTGTTTTGACAGATGCATACTATCATGTAACCACTACCACAATTAAGAGTCCGTTGCTCCAAAAAATTTCTGTTTCACTTTATAGTCATTCCTCCTCCTATCCCTACCACCAACCACCAATCTGTTTTTTGTCCCTGCTTGCAGGATCTTAGTTCTCTGACCAGGGATCAAACCCATGCCCCCTGCAGTGGAAGCCCAAAGTCTTAACCACTGGACCATGAGGGAAGTCCCTTAACAGTGTCTTTTGAAGAGAAGTTCTTAATTTCAATGAAGTCTACTTTATAATTTCTTTTATGGATCCTGATTTTGATGTCATATTCAGGAGATCTTTGCCTAACCCAAGGTCACAAAACATTTCCTTCTGGAGCCGAACTGAAAGAACTTTCTCATTACCCAGCTGTTCCTGGTGTAGTCCACTATATAGGATATTTCTCTTCATCTTCACTAAGTAGGCTGTCCTTTCCCTTCTGAGCAGTAACTGCCAGAAGAAAGTACAACAGATACTCTGGAAATTGGGCCTCAAGTGGGCAGCAGTGGTTATAATCCTAGGTGGAACCACTCAGAGTGTTGAGCCAATGCCTGGATTTCACTTCCCCTGACTTACATGCCCTCCAGAAACTTGAGTGATCTTTACTTTGTAGATTTTGACCACTCCCACTTCCAATCGGAGGGTTTTTTTTTTGGCCACAGCAAGTCAGAGACTCCTGCTCTGTCTTCTCATCCAAGCAGCAGTTTGGAAAAATCAGTCTACTATAGTTGGCAAGACAATAGGCTCTGGAGCTTGACTTCTTGAATTCAAATCCTTGCTCTGCCACTTACTACCTGAGTAGTTTTGCCCATAACTCTCCTATAACTTAACTCTCTTTACTTCAATTTTGTTCTCTATAAAATGTGCATATAGTCACACTTCACTGTGAGGATAACATGAGTTAATAGGAATAAAATTCCAACAGTAGTATCCTCCATAAGATAAAAGGTTAGTAAACATTTGTTGTTAAGTTCCTGAGTTGTGTTCGACTCTTTGTGACCCCCATGGACTGTAGCAAGCCAGGCTCCCCTGTCCTTCACTATCACTTGGAGTTTGCTCAGATTCACGTCCATGAAGTTGGTGATGCCATCTAACCATCTCATCCTCTGCTATCCTTTTCTCCTTTTGCCTTTGATCTTTCCCAGCATCAGGGTCTTTTCCAGTGAGTCGGGTCTTCACATCAGGTGGCTAGAATATTGGAGCTTCAGCATCAGTCCTTCCAGTGAATATTCATATTGTTAATTTTAGCATTTCTTTTTAGGATTTATTTATTAAAAAAAAAAAGATTTATTTATTTATTTGGCTGCACTGAGGCTTCCTTGCTGCACACCAGCTTTCTCTAGTTGCAGTGAGCGGGGCCTACTCTTAATTGTGGTGTGCAGGCTTCTCATTGCAGTGGCTTCTCTTGGGGAGCACTGGCTCTTGGGCACTTGGTCTTCTCCAGTTGCAGTTCCCAGGCTCTAGAGGCACACCAGCTCAGTAGTTGTGCAGCATGGGCTTAGCTGCTGTGTGGTATTGAGATCCTCCTCAACCCGGTATGGAACCTGTGTCTCCTGCATTGGCAAGGAGATTCTTAACCACTGGACCACCAGGGAAGCCCAGCATTTCTTTTTCTTTTGGCTGTGCCATGCGGCATGCAGGATCTCAGTTTCCTGAACCAGGGAGCAAACCTGCCCCCCCTGCATTGGAAGCGCAGAATCTTAACCGCTACTAGACTGCCAGGGAAGTCCCAATATTAGCATTTATTGAACACTTTTTATGTACTGGGCATTTATCCTAATTATCACAATAACCCTGGACGTAGTTATATCCACATTCAGCAGAAAAATAATCTGAGGCCCAGCAATGCTAGATGATTTGCCTAAAGGATGACCATAACAAGATCCGAATCCAGGTCTGCCCCAGCCTCTTTCTGCTGCAGCATGCTCATGTCCATTGTTTTCTTGGTAGTGAAGCACTTCATAGTACCTTGAAAATGTAAGGTGTACTTACTGAAAAGGCTTTTTTATGTAAGTGGTTATTGTTCGTTTCTGTCTTGCTGAAATGTAAATCTGAGCCAAACATAGAGCCTAAGTACACATGAAGAGCATCGAATATATGTTGTCATGATTTAAGCCAAAGAATTATTTTCCAGTGACGTATCTAAATCTCATCTTTAATATTTTGTTTGCCAACAGGCTGTTATAATGGGTTAGTTTATGTTCTGAAAAGTAATAGTGGAGAAAAATACTGGATGTTTACTACTGAGGATGCTGTCAAAAGCTCAGCAACCGTGGATCCAACCACAGGACTTCTTTACATTGGATCTCATGACCAGCATGCATATGCTTTGGATATATATGTAAGAATTCAATTTGTCAGCTTTACACCATAAGCATAAATAGAAGAGCTTGAAATTAACCAGGTGGTGTTGACTAGGGGAACAGGTATTAACTATTTTCCAAGTTTGTGATCTGGGAAGATTAAGGGGTTAATTAACAGCCTTAATCTCTTAAGATATTTTTAACTTCCTTACCAAATTTTCACAGATTTGCTGCTCAGAGTTTTGAAATATAAAGAAGTTAGAATTTACCATCAACAATAGAAAGAAGAGAATCACAAAAATATCAATAATATATCTTATATAAGAACCTGATTACATAAAATTTTAAAATTTAAGAATGATAAAATTTAAAAAGTTGGGAAAAAATTTTGAAACAAATATGACATAGTTAAAACTCATAAGTATAAATGAAATTAAAAGCAAATATAAATCTATAAGAAAAATATAAAGGTCCAGATAGAAAAATATTCAACAAAGCATATAAAGGGACAGGACCCTTAAGAAGAAATGACTAGTAAATGTATATAAGTATTTTGTATGTTTAAGAATCAAAGGAATGAAAATTTAAACCTTTAATGATAGAGAAGCAAATTAGCTTAGAGGGTAACATTAAATGCTGATGAGAATGATGAGAGGTAAGCTTTTGAGGAAGACAGTTTGACAATTTGAATAGGTAACAATTTCATATCCTTTGACTCAGTAAAATTCTAGGAATCTATCGTGGCAAAATAATCAGAAACATGGACAAATGTAAGCACCAGAATATCTTATTTCCAAGTTGTTTATACTACCAAGAAATTAGTTACAAATAGGGCAGAGAGAGAATATTTTATGTTCATATGGGATATTATCCATTAGTATAATATTTAACAAGTTTTACAGAATAAGTGAGCTAAATTATATACAAAGTGTATGATATTCAGAATGATCTCAGGTATGTTAAACTATATGTGTGTGTGTGCGCCAAAAAGATCACAAGGCAAAAATGCTAAAATGTTAGTAGTAATTTCTGGGTATTGCCTTTTGCCTTCTTTTTATACTAACTTGATTCTCCACAGTATATATGTATTACTTTTATACTAAAAATAAAAATTATATTAACTGGATAGACACACATAACTTTAAAAGGGACAGGATATATTGATTTTGTGAATCACCCTCAGAAACCAATTAATTTGCTTTCTTTTTTGCTCTTTTTTACATTTTACTTTCTTATTTGCAGAAAAAGAAGTGTGTTTGGAAGCTGAAATGTGGAGGAACTGTTTTTTCTTCTCCTTGTTTGAGCCTGATTCCATATCACTTGTATTTTGCTACACTGGGAGGATTTTTACTGGCTATAAATCCTGTAAGCATACAATAATATTTACTGATTTTATTACCTGGTTTTCTTTAATATTTTTTACTTTTGCTTGGAATTCTGAAAATTCGAAGTAGACCTCAACTAGATATAGTCCACACAGTACTGGTTCAGAATTCACTAAAATGATTGACATGAAGTCTAGAGCCTTGAGAAAAATCTAAGTTCTGTGTTATGTCTTTTATCAATTTTTTAAATTGGCAGAATGTTCTCAGTTCTATCAAGAACTTTGTGTCCATTCTAAGGAAAGAATTTATGTGCTAGTTATTTCTTTCCTGGTTTTATTGCAGGTTTTTATCTCAGTTCTCATAAATAGCACTCATTAATTTTATAGCTGTGTATATGTACACTAGCTTCATTTGTAATCAAGCTAAAATATATAAGCTTCACTTATAATAGTCAACATGCTACTGTAGCATTTTCTGATGTTACCTCTGGGAGGTTTATGGATTTGTTTTATAAAAGTAATTGATGAGTAGAATGATTTAAATGCTATGAATCACGTTTTGCCCATACCAGGCCACTGGGGACAGAGTTTGGAAACATTCCTGTGGAAAGCCACTCTTTTCTTCTCCACGGTGTTGCCTACAGTATATTTTTATTGGCTGTGTAGATGGAAATTTACTCTGCTTTACTCACTTTGGAGAACAGGTAAAAAATGTCTAGTTCTGTTTTACCTATCTTTCTCAAAGGCATAGTAGTCAGTGACGACTAAAGTAAAATTTTATACATTTTTTGACCCATCGTGTTGAAAGCTAGTTCTGTTTTAATTGTTAGCCTGTGGATTTTTAAATTTTTGAATGATGCTGTAATAGATTTAAAAGATTCTATCAAAACATTGTTTTGATTTTGCCATCCTCCTTGTCCAATGTTAAAAATGTTAACCAGTTTTTAGCCAACTTAATTATAACCTCTGTTCAGGTTGTGAAAATTGATATAAACCCCTGCTTTTTCTATGAAAACCAGCATCTGTTACAGAACCCAGTTTACTTTGTATGGAGATTCCGTCGTCAGCCTCATGATCAGCAGGGTAGGCTCCTGATCTTTCGTTAGGATACTAACCTCTACTTCTTCACCCACAAGTGACTGTGGCACAACTTCTGTGCTTTTGATTTGAGGGGTTATTCTGTGGACTTGAGTGTACCAGCTCCAGCGTAAGTTAGCCCACTGATGGCTGTGGTTGCTCCGGGTGCATTTCATTCTGTTTTCGCCCCTCATACACTGGCAGTTTCAAGTCTTTTCTCTAACTTTTAAAGTTGTTTTGAACTTTTGGTTGTGTTGGGTCTTCCCTTCTGTGTTCAGGCTTTCCCTCATGGTGGTGAGCGGGACTGCTCTTTGCTGCAGGCTTCTCCAGGAGCACAGACTCTAGGGCACGCAGGCCTCCGTGGCTGCAGCCCAGGGGCTCACTAGTTGTGATCTGAGGGCTTTACAGAACAGCCTCAGTAGCTGTGGTGCACGGGCTTCAGCTGCCTACGACGTGTAATCTGCCCAGATTGGGGATCCGAGTCCATGTCGCCTGCACTGACAAGCAGAATCTCATCCACGGTACCCCCAGCGAAGTCCTGTGATGAAATCTTTTATTAAGTTCACTTAATACTTTTTATTTAGAAAGTAATTTGAATATATTCTCACCTTTAGATTTCTAAATAGTTAGAAGAGGCAAAGGTTCTTACTCATTTTTTTTTTCCTTCTCTGAATGAGCCAAAGAAAGATTAAAGTAATTTTGTCCAAGTCAGGAAGAAAATTGAGGTTACACACCATGTATCATGAATATACCCACTCTTTTTATTTTGCTGCTGCTATGGATTTGTGAACATTACCTTAGACTTACGCCTCTTCTTCCTGTGTGTTTTAAAATATTGGCTGACAGGGTAATCTATAGTAGCTTTGAAATAAGCAAATAGTGTTTGTCTACAGTGTAGACACACAACTCATAGCTCTTTGTTTAAAGCTTCAGTTCAACTTACTGCACATAAACTTTTCCTCTCAGCTTACTTACCTCCTTCTTCCTACATTGGGAGACTAGAGTAAGATACAGCTTTTAATAAGATACACTGGAAACTCAGTGCAGTTTTATCTTAGAAATCATTGTCTGAACATATTAGTAATGATTTTTGGATGAGGTTTGAAATGAATTTATATTATGTGTAGTGGTGATTTATGTAATAAGGGCACTGGTGTTTTTTATGTTAGATTTTATCACTGGGACAGAGGTCTAATCTGAGGGTGCTACTTTTCAGAGAAAGCTATTATTTTCTCTGTGTATATTTACCATTCAGTAGCCTACATCTCTCACATTTTATTAAGGATTTCATAAAGCTTTAATCTACAGAATTGTTGAAATGAGATGAATGAATTATTTTTGCCTTTATCACCCTTTAGGTTTGGCAATTCTCTACCAATGAACCAATCTTTTCATCCCCATGTACCTCAGCATCAGAGCAAGAAATATTTTTTGGTTCTCATGACTGCTTTATCTACTGTTGTAGTATGAAAGGTCACCTCCAGTGGAAATTTGAAACTACTTCAAGAGTGTATTCAACGCCTTTTGTTTTCCGTAACCACAACCATACCAATGAAATGTTACTGGCAGCAGCATCTACTGATGGGAAACTGTGGATCTTGGAATCTAAGAGTGGACAGTTGCAAAGTGTGTATGAACTTCCTGGAGAAGTTTTCTCTTCTCCTGTGGTCTGGGAATCAATGCTTATTATTGGATGTAGAAATAATTATGTTTATTGTCTGGATTTATTGGGTGACAAAGATAATGAAGTGCAGTCCTTAGAATATACCTGAGATATTTGAAAATATTTTATATTACTGAGCTTGTGGATAGTCTTATATTAAAGATTATATTTTGTTTAAGAAGCTTCTCTATTACACTTTATTGGAAAACAACCATACTTTACTTCCTATAGGAGCAACAGATGCTTTTACAAGGAATTATAGAACAAAACACATCCTAATGCCTGTTATAATTATTAATTAAAGGAATATCGATGTTCTTCTAATTTCTATAGATGTCCTACTTTGGTTTTTTTATAAAAGACCTTTGGGAAGAAAGATCAAAATATACTTGGTGGGTTAAAAACTTAGTCTGTGATGTAATTAACATTAACACTATTCACTCCTTTATACTGAGAATCATAACAAAATGTTGTCAAAGATAGGCTCTACTTATCAAATTAGTTTGCTTAATTTAGTATTTTTAAATGAACAAAGTACCAATGTAGAATAATACATATATATAGATCTACTCTGTATTGTTTCAAGTTGATATACCTTCTTTTCTCAGTTTTTGATACATGAACGTTAGAAGATGTGGTAGCTTCTGCTTCTACAGCCATGGGACCCCTGAGCAGCACATCAGTCTGGCCGGCTACTGGAGAAGAAATGTGATGAGGGAGCCATGAGCTAAGACTACACTAAGAACCAAGGAAGCCAGTGAACAGTGACAGTCAGTGATATGGCCCCCAGCATTCCAGCCGACTCCAGCTATACACTGTGTTGCTGACCATTCCCCTAATTCTGCAGACAACTGTAGTATCATTTCATTTGTTCATTCATTCACCAGTAGAATCTCAAATATCAAACATGCCAAAGTTCTTGGTGGCAAGCAATATAAGCTAAATTTGGGCTATTTTAAGTAGAAAGTATTTATTTATTTTTATTGACATAATTGATGTACAATATTATATAAGTATTATATAGAAATTCACAGTTTTTAAATGCTATATGCCTTTAAAACAGGGCTATGTTCCCTGTGTTATACAATATATATATATATATTGTAGCTGGTAGCTTATTTATTCTACACACAATAGTTTGTACCTCTTAATCCCTTACCACTGTTTTGCCCTTCCTCCCTTCCCCTCCCTGCTGGTAGCCACTAGTTTGTTCTCTATATTTGTGAGTCTGATTCTTTTATGTTAGATTTACTAGCTTGTTCTATTTTTTTAGATTCCATGTAAAAGTGATATCATACAAAATATTTATCTTTCTCTGACTCATTTCATTCAGCATAATGACCCTCCAAGTCTATCCATGCTTTGCAAATGGCAGAATTTTGTTCTTTTTATGGCTGAGTAGTATTCCATTGTATACATACACCACATCCTCTTAATCCGTTCATCTGTTGATGGACACTTAAATTGCTTCCATATCTTGGCAATTACATGATACTGATATAAACATTGGGATGCATATATTTTTTTGAACTAGTGTTTTTGTTGTTTTTGTTTTCAGATATATATATCCAAGAGTGGTGGAATTGCTGAGTCATTATATTTTTAGCTTTTTTGAGATACTTCCATACTGTTTTCCATAGTGGCTACACCAGTTTACGTTTCCCCTCAACAGGGGATTCCCCGTTTCTCCACTTCCTCAATCTCATTTGTTGCTTGTGTTCTTTTTGATGATAACCATCCTGACCTGTGTGTCGTGGTATCTCATTGTAGTTTGTATTTGTACTTCCCTGGTGATTAGTGATGTTGAGGATCTTTTCATGAGCCTGTTGGTCATCTGCATTTTCTTTCTGGGAGAAATATCTGTTCAGGTTTTCTGCCCAGTTTTTAATCAGGTTTTTTTCTTTTGATGTTGAGTTGTATGAGTTATTTATATATGTTGGATATGACCACAAGTTGGTCATATCATTTGCAAATATTTTCTCCCATTCAGTAGGTTGTCTTTTTTTCATTTTGTTGATGGTTTCCTTTGCTATACCTAAGTTTTTAAGTTTAATTAGTTCCCATTTGTTTATTTTTGCTTTTATTTCCTTTGTTTTAGGAGAAAGATTCAAAACAACATTGCTACTATATCTGTCAGAGTGTTCTGCCTATGTTTTCCTCTAGGAGTTTTATGGTTTCCAGTCTTATATTTATGTCTTTAATCCATCTTGAATTAATTTGTGTATATAGTATTAGAAAATGTTCTAATTTCATTTTTTCACATGTAGCTGTCTGGTTTTTGCAGCACCAGTTATTGAAGAGATTTTTTTCCCCTCCATTTAATATTCTTGCCTCCTTTGTCATAGAGTAATTGACTGTAAATGTGTGGGTTTATTTCTGGGCTCTCTATTCTGTTCCATTGATGTTTTCTGCCAGTGCCATACTGTTTTGATTATTGTAGCTTTGTAGTATAGTTCCAAGTCAGGGAGCTTGATTTGTCTAGATCTGTTCTTCTTTCTCAGGATATTTTAGCTGCTTAGGGTCTTTTGTGTTCCCATATAAATTTTAAAATTATCCGTGAAAAATGCCCTTGGTATTTGATAAAGACTGCATTGAATCTGTAGGTTTCCTTGGTAGTATGATCATTTTAACAGTATTAATTCTTCTGGCCCCTGAATATAGTATATTTTCCCATCTGTTTGTGTTGTCTTCAGTTTCTTTCATCATTGCCTTATGGTTTTCCAAATACAGGTATATTACCCCTAAGGAGGTTTATACCTAGGTATTTTGATCATTTTGATGCAATGGTAAATGGAATTATATACTTAATTCCTCTTTCTGATTATTCATTTTTAGTATATAGAGATGGAACCAATTTCTGTATGTTAATTTGTATCCTACAACTTTCCTAAATTCATTGATGAGCTCTAGTAGTATTCTGATGGTGTCTGGGATATTTTGTGTTATAGTATTGTGTCATCTGCAAACAGTGACCATTTTACTTCTTCCTTTCCAGTTTGTTGCTGTTGTTCCATTGCTCAGTTGTGTCCAACTCTGTGACCTCATGGACTGCAGCAGGCCAGGCTTCCCTGTCCTTCATGCTTTCCCGGAGTTTGCTCAAATTCATGTCCATTGAATCGGTGATACTATCCAACCATCTTACTTTGCTTGTCCAATTGCTGTGACTAGGACATCCAATACTGTGTTGATTAAAAGTACCTTGAGTGGGCATCCTTATCTTGTTCTTGATCTTAGAGGAAATACTTTCACCTTTTCACCTTTGAGTATGATGTTAGCTGTGTGTTTGTCATATATGGCCTTTATTATGTTGAGGTATGTTCCCTTTATACACACCTGGGGAGTTTTTATCATAAATGGATATTGAATATTGTCAGAAGCTTTTCTGCATTTATTGAGGTGATCATACGGTTTTTATTCTTCAGTTTGTTAATGTAGTGTTATACTGATCGGTTTGCAAATATAGAAAAGTCCTTGCATCTTTGGGATAAATTCCTCTTAGTCATGTTTTATGACCCATTTAATGTATTGTTGAATTCAGTTTACTAGTATTTTGTTGAGGAATTTCTGCATCTGTCTTTATTAGTGATATTGGCCTATAATTTTCTTTTTCTTTTTTTTCTGTAGTATCTTTGGTTTTAGTATCACAGTGATGCTACCTTCCTAGAATGAGTTCAGATGCATTCCTTCTTCTGCAATTTTTTGGGAATAGTTTGAGAAAGATAGGTGTTAATTCTTCTCTAAATGTTTTGTTGAATTTACTTGTGAAGCCATCAGATCCTGGACTTCTATTGGGAGTTATTAAGTTGTTGATTAAGTTTCATTACTGGTAACTGTTCTATTCATATTTTCTATTTCTTCCTGGTTCAGTCTTGGCAGATTGTACATTTCTAGGGATTTGTCCCTTTTTTTAAAGTTTGTTTTATTTATGCTCTAGTCTTTATGATACGTTTCCTTATACTAACTTTGGGTTTTGTTTGCTCTTTTTCTAGTTTAGCTGTAGCATTAGGTGCTTTGAGATTGTCCTCATTTCCTGAGGTCTTGTATCACTGTAAACTTCCCTCTTAGAACTGCTTTTGCTGTGTCGCATAGATTTTGGGTCATTGTTTTTCATTTTCATTTGTCTCTGGGTATCCTTTTTTAATTCCTCTTTGACTTCCTCAGTAATCCATTGGCTTTTTTTCAGTAGCGCATTGTGTAGCCTCTATCATGTAGTGTCCTTTGTCTCCTCTGACAATCTCTATTTTAACATCTATTTTATCAGGTGTAAGTATTGCTACTCTGGCTTTCTTATTATCTCTATTTGCATTCAATACGTTTTGCATCCCTTCACTTTCAATATATGTATGCCTTTAAATCTGAGTCTCCTATAGGCAGGATTCTTTTTTTTTATTTTGCCTTCAGCCACTTGATGTCTTTTGGAGCATTTAATCCATTTACATGGGAAGTAATTATTGCTATGTATGTTCTTATTGCCATTTTGTTAATTGTTTTGGGGTAGTTTTTGTAGGTTTTTTTTGTTGTTCCTGTCTTCTTTTGTTATTTGATGACTGTCTTTAATGTTTGGATTCCTTTTCTTTTGTGTATCTATTATAGATGTTTGGCTTGTAATTACCATGAGGTATTTATGTAGCAGTCTGTATTTAAGATTGTTTTAAGTTCTTGACCTCTTAATTTCAAATGCATTTTAAGTATCCTGTGTCTTTACTTTCCTCCCCTCACAGTTACTGTTTTTGATAACTTCTTTTTGTTGTTCAGTTTCTTTCTAAGTTCTGTCCAACTGTCTGCAACCCCATGAACTGCAGGACACCAGGCTTCCCTGTTTACCATCTCCCAGCACTTGCTCAAACTCATGTCCATTGAGTTGGTGATGCTATCCAGCCATCTCATCCTCTTATGCCCCCTTCTCCTCTTGCCCTCAATCTGTCCCAGCATCATCCACTGGACATCTGTCCACTGTCTTTTCCAGTGAGTCAGATCTACACATGAGGTGGCCAAAGTATCGGAGCTTCAGCTTCAGCACCAGTCCTTCCAATGAATACCCAGGACTGATTTCCTTTAGGATGGACTGGTTGAATCTCATTGCTGTCCAAGGAATCTCAAGAGTCTTCTCCAGCACTACAGTATGAAAGCATCAATTCTTCAGCACTCAGCCTTCTTTATGGTCCAACTCTCACATCCATACGTCCATATTCTTGTTTTTTAACCTCCCTACTAGCTTTGTGCATGGGTGATTTCCTACCTTTACTGAATCTTTGCTTTTACCAATGAACTTTTTCATTTTGTAATTTTCATTTTTCTTGTTGTGGCCTTTTTTACTAAGAGAAATTCCTTTAATATTTCTTGTAAAACTGGTTTGGTAGTGCTAACTCTTTTAGCTCTTGCTTATCTGAAAAGATTTTGATCTTTCCATAAAATCTGAATGAGAGCCTTGCTGGGTAGGATATTCTTGGTTGTAGGCTTTCTTTTCATCACTTTAAATATGTTGCCCTTCTGGCCTACATAGTTTGTGATGAAAAGTCAACTGATAGCCCTTTATGAATTCTGTTATTTGTTGTTTTTCCTTTGCTGGTTTAATATTCTCTAATCTTTAACATCTAATTACAGTATTTTGGTGTGTTCTTCTTTGGGTTAATCCTATATGGGACTCTGTACTTCTTGGACTTGGATGTCTGTTTCCTTTCCCAGGTTAGGGAAGTTTTCAGCTATTAATGTCTCAAATGTGTTCTCAGCCCCTTTCTCTCTCTTCTCCCCTGTAATGTGAATATCAGTGCATTTGATGTTGACCAAGAGTTCTCTTACACAGTCCTCATTTCTTTTTCTTTTTTTCTCTTCAGCATCAGTGATTTCCACTGCTCTGTCTTCCAGGTCACTGATCATTTATCTGTACCATTTAGTTTACATTGATTCTTTTTAGTGTATTATTAATTTCAGTTATTCTTCATCTTTGTCTGCATATTCTTTATATTTTTAGTGAGTGTGAGTAATAGTCGCTCGGTCGTGTCTGACTACAGCCCCAGGACTGTAACCTGCCGGGCTCCTCTGTCCATGGAATTCTCCAGGCAAGAATACTGGAGTGGGCTGCCATTTCCTTCTCCATTATATTTTCCAACTCTTCGCTAAAAACCTTTAACTTTCACTCTGTGTACCCATTTCCCCCCCAGATTCTCTAATCATCTTTATGATCACTACCCTGAACTCTTTTTTTCTTAGGTATTTGCCTTTCTCCACTTCACTTAGTTCTTCTTGTGGAGTGTTATCTTGTTCGTTCGTCTAGAACATGTCCCTCTTTTGCCTCATTTTGCCTAAGTTGCTGCTGGTATTTTATGTTTCTGGTAGGTTGGTTGTGTTTTCCAGCCTTAGAGCAGTGGTCTTCTGTAGGAGACATCCTACTGTCCCAGCCGTGCGCGCCCCTCTCATTGCCCAAGCTGTATGCTCTGGTGTCTCCCGCCGTGCGGGTCCTTCTGTTGTGCTGAGCAAACTGTGGGCTGTCTGGGAGGCTTGGTTGGCTCCTGGTCAGGTTAGTTGCTAAGCCCTGCCCTGTGCAGAGGGTACTGGCCCCTGGTTGGTAGGACCAGGCCAAGGGTAGCTGACTGTAGAACCCCAGGGGGCCCAGGGCTCGTGCTGGCTCATCAGTGGGTAGGCAGGGTCTAGAGGACCCCCGGGCCGTTGCCCACTCTGTGGTGGGTGGTGAGGGTCTAGAGGACCCCCGGGCCGTTGCCCACTCTGTGGTGGGTGGTCAGGGTCTAGAGGACCCCCGGGCCGTTGCCCACTCTGTGGTGGGAGGTCAGGGTCTAGAGGACCCCCGGGCCGTTGCCCACTCTGTGGTGGGAGGTCAGGGTCTAGAGGACCCCCGGGCCGTTGCCCACTCTGTGGTGGGAGGTCAGGGTCTAGAGGACCCCCGGGCCGTTGCCCACTCTGTGGTGGGTGGTGAGGGTCTAGAGGACCGCCGGGCCGTTGCCCACTCTGTGGTGGGTGGTGAGGGTCTAGAGGACCCCCGGGCTGTTGCCCACTCTGTGGTGGGTGAGTCAAGTCCTGAGTTAGTGCTGGTCTACAGACAGGTAGAGACAGGTCCTGGAGTCCAGGTGCAGGCCGGGGGTCCCGGAACTGTTTTCAGATCACTGCTGGGAAGGAGAGGGGCTATTCCTGACACAGTTGGGTACACGGTCTCAGATATCCCAAAGCTTTTATTGGGTTGCTACTGGGCAGGGGGCAAGGACCCAGGCCCATGTCATCCAGGACATGGCCTGGGCTGTTGGTGGGACTTCAGGCTACAGGATTGTGGCTGTCTTGCATCTGATGTCTGCTCTGGGTGAGGCCGGTCCGGAGGTTGGAGCTGGCTCCCTGAACAGCAGAGCCAGGCAGGGCTACATCTTGGGGCTAAAAGCTACAGGGAAGATCCCACAATGGTCCTTGCCAACACCAGTGTGCATATGGTGGAAGGAGCTGCCCAGGACGGCTGCTGCCCGTGTCTGCGTCCCCAGGGTGGGCTGCAGCTGCCTCCTGCCTCAAAGAGACTCCAGGATCAGCTGGTAGGTCTGACCTAGGCGTCTGTCAAATTCTCTCTTATGCCCTGAGTCCCAGAGCATGTGAGATTTTATATGTACCCTTTAAGATGAATTCTCTATTTCCCCTGGCTCTCTGGGAGTCCTGAAAGTACACCTCACTGACCTTTGAAGCTAAGTATTCTGGGGGCTTATCTGCCTGGTGCAGGACCCCTGGTCTGGGGACCCCAATGTGGGGCTCAGATCTCGTAGTCCTTTGGGAGAAACTTTCCGATATAATTATCCTCCCATTTGTGGGTCTTCTTTGCAAAGATATAGGACTTGACTATATCTCGAATATTACCATTTATCCATTTTATTGTGGTTCATTGTGCTTAAGTTGTGTAAGAGCTTTTTGTAGGTTCCAGTGGTTACCATCAAATGTTACTCTGGAAATAGTTGGGATTTTGGTGTGCCTATGAAAAGAGATAAGCTCAGGGTCTTTCAAGATGCCTGACTGCCATCTTGGTCAGTCTCCTCCAGAGTGAATTTTTAAAAGAATATTAAGTCCCTTGCAGAATTATAGAGGGCTAGAGCTATACAGCCAGAAATAAGGAATGCCTAAAATCATCATTTTGGGCAGAAGACAGCTGCTGTCCTTGAAACCAAATGCTTACTTCATGGCTGACCCCACTAACACCAGACACTGGTCCCTATCACTGCCAGACTTCCTCACAGTTTCCCCGTCTTTTGGTCAGTTGCTTCCAATCCACAGTCCCTTCCAATCTGAGGTGACACATGTCACGGCCACCAGAGTAGAGGAAAGCACCTAACAGGCATTCCAACTGTAGTAGGAGGCGAGTGCTGCCCTCTGCCAAGACCCACAAGACGGAGACCTCCCCAAACACAGGAAGGGCATTGAGGCCATGGTCAGCCCAAAAGAACAACAAAACTTCTGCCGGGTTTTAGATCCACGCTGCTTCACCTTTGATGTATTCACCACCTGGGGCTGTTGCTAAAAGCCTAGTCCAATTGAGAGGGAGGGGCTTGGTTGAGCCACACTGGGACCTAAGGCAAAAGGGAAAATGAGTAATACCCCATATTTATTTAAAATTTTGACACTTGTTCATCATGGAATTTCCATTAATCTTCAAAAAAAAATATTGCATTAAAATGGCACTGCTCTTGATTACCTTTTTGGTACCCAAGGCAAGTGCCTTGCTCACGTCACCCCATTTGCCCTTGTCTGGCCCCGTAAGCCAGTAGGGCTGGTCTGAGGCCCTAAGCCGTTTCTCACATGCTCTCAGCTTGCACCCATGCTGCTGTTCCACGGCCCATACTTCAAGAGGCTGTAAGATCATTTTGTCTGAGGCCAATTCAAATTTAGGATTCAGATAAACATTTTATTTGTCCCCTACTCATTGAAGTGAAAAAGCGGAAGTGTTAGTCGCTCAATTGTGTCTGACTCTTTGCAACCCCATGGACTGCAGCCCACCAGGCTCTTCTGTCCATGGAATTCTCCAGGCAAGAATACTGGAGTGGGTAGCCATTCCCATCTCCAGGGGATCTTCCCAACTCAGGTTTCAAACCCAGGTCTCCTGCATTGCAGGCAACTTCTTTTTTTTACCATCTGAGCCACCAGGGAAGCCCATTTTATTTGTTCCCTACTCATTATTTTTCTCCAAAAATATCTAATTAAAAATTAATAAGGTACCCTATAAAATGCTTTGAAATTTATCTTTCTGTTAACAAAAGCTATGTAAATATGAGCTCTCTGTAGATGGTCACTGAAATCAGTAAAAACTTCAACTTCAAAAGGAAATTCCATCAGTTCCAAAGATCTTGTGGGTATTTTTTATTGAAAGGTCTTTTTCCTTCAATAATGGACATTTACATTAAAACTTTATACAACCAAAATCTCAAAATAATATTAAAATCACACTAAGGTATTTTCATTGTTAAGTCTACTTCATTTTATTGTTGATAAAAATATTGCAAGACACTTGTAATTCTAATGTTTCTGCTTTAAAATAAGCAATTAAAACTAAACGTCACAAGAAGAGACAATACATACTACAATTTGCTAATAACTGGCTAAAATGATAATTTAATAGTAACATGTATAAGAAACAATTGCACTTGAAAAAAAGTAAACAAAAAACCTCTAGTTTTGTATATTTAAGTCTTATGAACAGAGGTTAATCATCTATAACCTTGCCAGAAGTGTATGTTTGTTTAAATTAAAAAAGAAAAAAAAAAGCTTGTGTATTTAACCAGCAATCATTCATTTCTTCTAAAAGTCTTGAATTCTCATATGCTTTACAGAATTCCCCCCATAGTTTGTTGATCAGAAAAGACTGCAACACAACTAAAGAAAAATAACACTTCATTGGTATTTAGTGCAAATTTGGAGTAATTTTCACATGAAGTATTAAACATGTAGCCTTTAGAAGCTGTTGGAAGTTAAGTGCTATGACTGTCTTCTCAGTATGCTCTTCTTTTAAAGATTTTGATGGAAAATTTTTAACTGAGGTATTTCTCCTCCTTTGCATGGGCTCAGTGGTAAGCCAGTACAGACTTATCTACCATTCTCTGTTAATGACCTGATTTCTTCGCCTGTTCTTTGCCATTACTGTGATTATTATTCAAAGCTGACAGCATGAAAGAAAAAGTCAATGCAGAAGAATTAATGTAGCACTATAATTCTAGGGCTCTAAGTGGAAAGATTCATATTACAAAGTGTTATATTTGTGAGGAAATCATCAAAGCTAACAAATGCCTACATATTTGATTTAGAAATGAACAGTGTGGAAAACGTGCAGTGGAATATTAATTGCGTCTCATTGCCATTAAGAAAATTAACGTCCCATTGATTCTTAACAGTTTGAAGGTCCACTATATATGGTAACTCCAACTTGCAAAAGTACAACTATCCACTTCACCACACATGCCAGGTACTACCATGAGGCTGTCATTGTTTCCAGAAAGAAAATGCCTTGTATATGGTAAATATCTTTGCACTCATCCTTTCTTTAAGGTACATAATAGAATAACAGCACACTGTCATTGCATAAAGAAAATGATACTAAGACCAATAAAATGTGTTTTTGTAGGGTGTAATTCTTCCCCTGCTGCACTAAGCAAAGGATTTGTATTTAGCTTTTGAAGTCAGAATCGAAGAAAAAGGGAATATGTCAACATCATGAAATGTAATGTACTAGCAATATGTGGGTTTCATGTAAAGCAAATTTAGGGAAATAAAAGTGAATATTTGTGGCTTTTAAATTGCCAAGCTCCCCCCACACCTTTTAAAAAAATCTTGTGTATAATAACAAGGCCACTTAAAACTCTTGAGATGTTTTAATGCTATTGAACATTTGACTCTAAATATGAATTACTTGGCTATGGTAAAGAAAGAAATTCCCCACCGGAAGTCCTTAGTACAAAAGGCTTCAAATCTTGTCTTACTGTTAACTTTTCCTAGCGACTTCAAAGATTTTCAGAGACATGTAATGTCAGTAGCCTCTTGTACTCCATAATAAATGGCTGGTTTGGAGGTTGTTTTATTACCTTTCTTGTCTCGCTTTTGCTGCTTTGGGTGAAGTTAGCCTCTCCTTCAGAGTTTTAAAAAGTAGGTAGCTCTAGAAGCAGTGTATCCTACACTTCTCACCCTTTGTGATATTATCTGAAGAATTTTTACCAGAATATACACAATCTGGCCCCATCCTTACAGAATCTCTGGGTAGGTCTGGGACAGAGTCTGAACTTGTTAAGAACAACTACACTAAATGGGGATTCTCAGAGACAGAGAATTTGTAGGTTTTTTTTTTTTTTAATCATTTATTATTTAAACATTTAAATAAAAATGTTCCCTAGGAGCCAGCTGGGCCAAATGGTTAACATGTCCCTAAGGAGAGTTCTGGTATAACAGGGCCTGTAGGTCAACAACACAGTAGAAGAGTGAATGGACTCCCTATGTTACAGTTTCCGGTCGGGGCAAAACCTTGAGAAGCAGAGATGGGCACAGAGTTGGAAGCCAGACTTTTCACCTGCTGTTCCCGGTGACTGCATTCAGGAGAATGGAAATCCTTGTCCTTTCACTGTGACTTTAGAAAAGGGTAGAAATCCCCAAGCACAAGGTAAATAAATGGTTTAGAGAAAAGAAATTGGAGGGAAGAATCAAGAAAACTATTAATATTACAAAGGTTGGCCAAAGGACATGTTCTGAATGGTGTGTGGGTGTGTGTGTGGAAGGGCCATGGAATGGGTATGGCAGGCTCTTGTGAGGTCTCAGTCAAGAGATTTTACTTCATGTGGTCCCTCGGACGGAATTTTCTTCTTCAAAACTAGGAGGAGCTCAAGGCACCAGGACCTAGGGTTGTGCAAATACACTCTTTACAAGGAACACCACCAGTTCAGTTTCTAAACATTATTTTAGAGCCTATAAAACATGCTTCTTTTCCCTAGTTTGGTTTTCTTTACCTCATATAAAAAATAAATAAATAAAAAGGGCAAGAGAAGAGCCAATGACTGCAATAAGAATGGGTAAGAGTCACTCTTTACTTAATAATCTGCGGACAGTCGCTCCAGGCCTTGGCTTTCCTTTTGGCCAAAGCCAGCCAGGCTGGCTCTGTTGACACGGGGGCAGCATCTGGGTTGGAGAACCTCTTTGTGACTTCTTTCACCAGTGGCGCTGGGGGAGCTGAATCAGAGATCTCCACTATATTTTGAAGGAAAAGGAGAAAGGAATATAAGTCAGAGCCACATTTTTTTTTTGATTTATCACAAGTATGAGATTAAGAAAGCAAAAACCACTGAAGCACTGAGCATCTCTGGCAAGAAGAAATTAGGGAAAAAAAAAAACCTATGTGATCCTAACGGCTGCATACAGAATCACAGTGATCACAGTGCAGTCAATTTTAATTTCAGAGAATTTCTAGAAACCCAGTTTTCTCTGTGCACAGAAGCTATGCCTGCACAATAACAGTAATAATAGGTAAGTTCTGTGATTCTAAGTCATGCAACCAGTTAATCTGATGAAGAAAAAGATTAAACCAGTAGTCTGAAGTTTGAACTTGCTAGCTGGTAAGGCTGAAAGCTACTTCCTCAACCCAGCATGCCCTGGGTCTCTCCTCCCTCCAAGACCCGTGGATCCTGCCCTTAGGACTCAGACTTGTCTAACGAACTCCTTTGTCTCCCATCACTGTTTATCAGACCTCAGAGGCTTTGTATGGTGAAGGCTCCCATCTTATCTTTGGGTCATATGTAGTGCCTATGGCAGTGGCCTTACAGGTATGCAGAACTCTGGAAATACTGATTAAAAAGACAAAACTTCAGAAGAAGGCTTGCTTTATTAAGGTGGAGCCAACTCTGAACTACATGTACCCTTTGGTGTCTCTAAGAAATCAGGCAGACAAAGGTTGATCTCGTTGTTGACTTTGGAGCTTTCACCGTTCTGAAAGAATTCTCTCTTGAGCCTTATCAATATGATGTTTAGAATCCTTAATTCCTAGGTATAAGATCAAATGAAGTAAGCCCCTTGGAGGGTTCTTGAGAAAATGTTCCAATGTGGTTTTCAAATATAAAGTGTTTTTCCTCCACACCAAATAGTAAACACAGCTTTCCTCATGAGACCTGTCTACATTTCCAGACCTCAGCTAGCAGGTATTTCTTAAGGCATAAAAGAATCTTGGGTCTAGAGGGCGGGTGTCGTCTGAGGAATAGGGTTGCCTACTGGGGAAAACAGGGACCCTAACAGCCCCCGAGAGGAAGCTCTTTCAAACTCTCCATCCTCCAGGTGACTTGCAATAAGGAAACGGTCATAAACATTATCGGATCATTTTACCTTGTAACATGATAAAGATTTTTTTTTAACTTGCCCGTGTCTCTTACATGTCATGAATTTGTATAAACACTGCTGTTGTTCATTAACATCAGGGACTTAGAGCAGAACCGCTGTGCTCTCTTATGTCACAGCTGGGTCAGAAGTTAGCTGTCTGAAATCACATCAGTGAGGAGGGGCCAGCCCAATTTTGCCCGGAGCATCTGAGCCACTTGGATCACCCTGATTCAGAGAAGCAGTTTCCATTTCCAGCCAGGGCAGAGCTCCAGGTAGGGGATTTCGCACACAGCTTTCTCACACTGGTCTTAAGCATGTGGAATCAAACAGGCTCCTGAATCTGCTTTTCAGCGCAGGTTTGATGTCAGCTACTTGGCTTTGAGACTATCAAAAAACACTGGCTCTATTTAAATTCTACCTAAAATTCACCCTTTCCCCACATCCTAATATAATCTTGTCTCTTCTTTTGTTTAGACGGTTCTTGTGGTATGCAGTCTTCCTTGCTACAGGAAGTCAAAAAGCCTCATTTTGTTGGACCACAGGCAGTGTAGGTGGAGAAGGCTCATATCACCTTGTTAAAGGCTCAGGAACTTAACAAGCCACTTGGTATCACATTGAGCTGAGCTGAAGTCGCTCAGTCATATCCGACTCTTAGCGACCCCACGGACTGTAGCCTCCCAGGCTCCTAGGTCCATGGGATTTTCCAGGCATGAATACTGGAGTGGGTTGCCATTTCCATCACATTGGTAGTCTGTAATTAGCCATGGGTGGGAGTATTTACACCACAGAAAAGGACAAATACTACAAATCACGGGTATCTCCAATCCCTGAGGACCTGGCTATTAAATGTGTATTATCACCCCACTGATAGTAGGTATGTTTCTGGTGATATTTATCCATGTCAAAGTTTATGAATGGGGTGGTGAGACAGTTTGTGTTCTGAAATGCCTAAAATGCTGTGCTAGTTTTTACACTGGAGGAAATAAAACATGCTTGAAGGGGAAAAACCTTTAAGTACACTTAAGTAGAAATGGACCTGTTCTCTCTACCTGTCACTGATGTAGGAAGAGTGTTGGCCTTTCTGAGCTGTTCTCTGCGCTCAAGCCTGGACACTGGCGTCTCTGGCTTCTTCTCTTCTGGCTGAGCGGCGGGCTTGTGCAGGGAGCCAGGTCTGCCGACGCTGCTGCTTCCAGGCTGCGGGGTAACACTGACCTGCATGGACAGAAAGTCAGGGGAAGCACGTGTTCATCCGAAAGACAGGGAAGGACCGACCATGCAGGGCAAAGCCGCCTGGAGGTTTCCATCAGCTGGCCCCGTCTTCTGCTTCCAGGGGAGGAGCCCAACTGCAGAGGAAGCGGTGTGTGCTCAACCCTGGCCCCCAGCTCGGCGCACACGTCCCAACGAGGGGCTGCTGCATGCTCTCCCAGAAGAGTCCCATCACACAATACAGTCAGGGCCACAGAGCAAGGCTCCTCATGTCCTCTCGACCCACTGCTTAAAATAAAGTTATTTTCACATTTTTCATATAACTGTTGTGTGCGAGGATTCTACCAAATCAGGTTAACCTAAGAGCATAAGGAAACCAAATCAACTTTCTAACTGAAAATACCCCTTTGGCTTAACAGTGGTCAACTGATTTACTGCTCTACTATCTATTTTCCACCATTCCTGGCCAGCCTTTTCTCGTTACTGTTGTTTTAAATCCTGTGAACTAAAAGAAAGCCAAGCTTGGGAGTTCCCCGGCTCTCCAGGGGTTAGGACTTGGCACTTTCACTGCCAGGGCCTGGGTTCAATCCCTGGTCAGGGAACTAAGACCCTGTGAGCCTTGTGGTGCTAAAAAATAAAAGAGCAAGCCGAGCTCAGAGTTAAAGCCGAAGACCAGGCTACTTACGTGCTCTCTGGAGAGCTTCTCTGCCTGTTTGGCCTCCCTGGCTTGCTTCCTCTCTTCCCGAGTTGCCTGCTGCTCCCGAAACCCCTTCTGTTTCTGCAGCGCCAGCGTGACCCACAGTGGCTGCGCGGTCTCAGCCTTCTCCACAAGCTTGGAGCCATCTAAGGAATGTCTGCTCTGAAGCATCGGCTTTTCTATGGGAAGAAAAGACTGATTGTGATATACTGTAAGAAATACATATTTGATCTCTGTCCCTGTTTCTGGCACTGAATTCCTAAAACCCTTGCAATTTCCTAACTGATGAGAGCATAAAGGTCTCTTTTGTTTGGCTAAATGAGGTGATTCCTGGGACGCATGTAAAGATGGAGTCTGGTTGGCAGTATCCATGTGATCAGAGGGTTAGAACTTTGAGTCCTACCCTCAAGCTCTGGGGAGGGGCAAGGGGCTGGAGGCTGAGTTCAGTCATCAATGGCTGATGACTTAATTGATCACAACTATGTAATGAAGGGTCCATAAAAACCCAAAAGAACTAGTCTGGAGAGCTTCTAAGCTGAGAACACATACAGATGCTGGAGAGTGACTAGCTTGGCAATTATGGAAGCTCTATGCCCATTTCCCATACCTTGCCCTCTTCATCTCTTCCATCTGAGTTATATTCTTTATATAAACCTTTGTGTGTGTGTGTGTGTGTGTGTGTGTGTGTCTGTGTCTGTGTGTGTGTGTACACACAGGCTTCCCTGATGGCTCAGTGGGTGAAGAATCTGCCCACCAGTGCAGGAGACACGCAAGATGCAGGTTCGATCCTTGGGTCAGGAAAATCTGAAGAAGGAAATGGCAACCCACTCCAGTCTTTTTGCTTGAAAAATCCCATGGACAGCGGAGCCTGGTGGGCTACCATCCAAAGGGTGGCAGAGAATCAGAAATGACTAAGCACACATATAAACTTTAAACTGATAACCTAGTAAGTAAAATGTTTCCCTGAGTTATGTGAGATCCTCTAGCAAACTAACCGAACAGTGTGAATTTGCAGCTGGCACCTAGTGTGGGGACAGTCTGGTGGGACTGAGCCCATAACCTGTGGACTTGAATGATGTCTCCAGGAGGGAATCAGAACCGAGCTGAACTGACACCAGCTGGTGTCAGAGAATTGCTTGGCCATGTGGGACCCCACACCCCACCACCCCGCAACAGAAATCAGTCAAGACAAATGGCAGGTTTGCACCGAAACTAACCGCTCACTCGCCTCGGCCCCTCACCCCCTAAACTCGTGACACATTCATCAGCCCAAGCAGCCGTCAGCCACCCCCTTCTGGCGCACAGCGTGCGAAAGCGTGAGTGACTAGCCTGGGTGGGAAAGCAGCATCTTCAATGGAAAAAACAGGAGCATTTCTCTCCCCTCAAAATGGAACAAAAAATCGTCTCCACTGTCAAAACACACCTGGCCTACAGAGGACCCAGCTAGTCAGCTGACTGTTCTTTTTTTACTGCTTTTTAAAATTTATTTTTTCAGTGGAAACTCCTCCTCTCCCTGCCTCAACCCCGCACTGTGCCCTGACGAAACAAGCCGACCCAATGTATGAAAGAGGAAAAGGGGGCACTGCGCTGCTTAGAGGGGCTGCCAAGGGCACCAGGACTCCGAGGAAGACAGTGAGGAACGGCGGTTTGGGCCCACTGCCCTCACGTGATAGATGTGAGTACGTGGGTCCAAAGCCGTCAGGGGCAGTGACCATGGTCACTGAGCCACAGCTGAAGCCTGAGCCGAGGACTTCTGACTTCCAGTCTGCGCTCTCACCACGGTGGACCGTGCAAGCCGGGCCAACAAGCTTCCTAGGTGGAGAGCAGCGGAGGCTGAGTAACTGGGCTCTGGAATTGAGCAGACCCGAGTTTGACTTTATGTGACCCCAGAAAAGCTACTCAACCTCTCCAAGCTTTCATTTTCTGATCCATAAACTAGAGTCAAGAATGGCACCGGCTTCATCAGGCTGATGTGAAGATTAAAAGGGGTCCTGGGTGTGAAAATGTTGAGAGCAGTGTTTGGCATACAGTAACTGCTCTACCAAAGTAAGTGTTCTTGGGCACTCTCTGGGGGTCCAGGGGTTGGGGATCTGCACTTGCATTGCAGAGAGCATGGGTTTGGTCCCTGTTCGGGGACCCTCACCCTGGGGAGCTAACAGACTGAGCCACAGACTGGGCATCCCGGTCCGAATGTCTTTTGTGGAGGAGACAAGGCCCCTTGGCTGCCAGGAGGACCTCTGGGACAGAGAGAGGGCTGCAGAAGCAGAGACCTACCCATGAGAATGGTGCATGCATGGGCTTGTCAACCAGCAAAGTGGAGAGAGTGCCAGCCTGCTGCGCTCCCCAGTCTGAGCTGGGTGAGCTCCTCGGCCTCACTCCACACTGCAGTTCGGCGTGTGACCTGGGCCAACTGTCCCCTGGGAAAAAGACTTAGTCCAGCTACTCAGAGACAGACTGGGGGCCCTGGGATGTGATCTGAATGGGGTGGTGGCCACTGTCAGCATGTGCTTGGGTGGCCCCCCAGAAGCCTGCCCCAGTTTTGCCTCCCAGCCTAGCAAGAATGCTCCACCCACTCCTCACCCCAGTTCAGTGCTGGTTCTGGAGGAGACCATCCTGGGAGAAAAGTGCCACAGAGGAAGCCAGATTTCTGGTGGCAGCATGACCATCTCAATTCCTGCAGCCACAGTCTCTCCCCTCCACAGCCATACACTAGATCTAGGATGAACACAACGAGGAAGGGACAGAACCCTGGGCTGAATATGAGCAGAGCACCTACATAGGTGTGTAGGTCCTCTGTGAATGCACGGGCTTCGCGTGTTTTGGCAATCCCCCCCTTTGGAGCAGGGCATGTACTCAAGGAGAACAGAGCCTGACTCGGCCTGACCCACAAGGCTACTCTAAGACTGGGGAGCAGACCTCCCTGCTGAAAGCGTGGCAAGAGCCACAGAGCAGCGGGGAAGTCCCATCTCACATCCCGCGTGGGCTCTAGATCGCCCAGCACACACCCCTCCTCAAGGTGATGCTGGCCAGCACAACCTCAGGAAAACGTGGCTGGCATCCATATCTAGCCAGCCCGCATACCAAAGACACTGGACACACATAATCCATACAGGGATGCACCCATGTAAAAATACTCCAAGACCACAACAGATAATGTTTCTCTTAAACTCATAAAGTAAAATGAAAAGGCAGAGGAACTACTCCCAATTAAAAAAGCAAGAGAAATTCCCTGAAATAATGAAACAGAGCTCACCAGTCTACCCAACCCTGTTCAAAACAGTGGTAGTAAAAATGCTAACTGGATTAATAAAGATTACTAATAGAAATTCAGGTCACTGTAACAAGGAAATAGAAACTGTAAAGATGAACCAATCAAAAATAGATAACTCAATTGCCAAGATTAAAAAAAAGAAAGCAATCAAAGAGCAATGTGAAGTGAAGTCACTCAGTCATGTCCGACTCTTTGTGACCCCATGGACTGTAGCCCACCAGGTTCTCCATCAGCTAAAAGACAATAAGTAACCTGGAATACAGAATAATGAAAACCACCCAATCAGAACACAAGACAAAAACAAATTAAAAAGCAAATGAAAACATACAAGATATATGGTATATATAAAACTTGCAAGCCTGTGTATAATAGGGGTTCTAAGAAGGAGAAAAGAGAAAGAAGATTGAAAATGTATTTGAAAAAATGGTGGCTGAAAACTTCCCAAAGCTAAAGACGCAAACAGGAATCCAGGTACAAGAAGCTTGGAGGGTCCCAAACAAAATGAATCCAAACAGAACCACAGCAAGACATATCATAATTAAAATGGCAAAAGTTAAAGAGAATTCTAAAGGCAACAAGAGAAAAACAGTCATTTACAAGGGAATTCCAGTAAGGCCATCAGCTGATTTCTGTGCAGAAACTTTGGAGGCCAGAAGGGAGTGGAGTGATATATTTAAAGTCTTGAAAGGTAAAAACTTGGAACTGAGAATACTCTACCCAATAAAGTGATCATTTAGAATAGGAGAGAGAAAGAATTTCTCAAACAAGCAAAAACTAAAAAGAATTCGGCAATAATAAACTTACTCTAACAGAAATACTGAAGTTTCTTCTCTAAATAGAAAAGAAGAATTTCTAGGAAAGGGAAAATCATGATAGGAAAGGCAAACCTACAGTAAGAACTGCAGATCACCTAAATAATCAGTGTGTGCTCAGTCGTGTCCGACTCTTTGTGACCCCATGGAGCCCACCAGGCTCCTCTGTCCATGGGATTTCCCAGGCAAGAATACTGGAGCAGGTTGCCATTTCCTCCCCCAGCGATCTTCCGACCCAGAGATCAAACCCGAGTCTCTTGTATCTCCTTCACTGCAAGTGGATTCTTTACCACTGAGGCATCAGGGAAGCCCCCCAAATAATCCAGTACTTAGATCAAAAAACAAACAAGAGAGTGTAAAAGCAATTATAACTATAATAAATAGTAAAAGGATAAGCATGAAGATGTAAAATAGGACAGCAAAATCACAAAACATGAGGGATGAGAGTATAAAACTAGATCTTTTAAAATGTATTTGAACTTGAATGACTATCAGTTTAAAGCAAGCAGATAAAGTCATGGGTCCACATACATGAACTCCATCATAACCACAAATCAAAAACATATAATAGATTCACAGAAACCAAAAATAAAGACTGAAGCATGTTACAAAAGAAAATCATCAAACCACAAAAGGAAAAACAAAAAGAAATGAACAAAGAACTATAAAAATTACTGGAAAACAAGGATTAAAATGGTAATAAGTATATACTTATCAATAATTACTTTATGTTACATGTCAAAGGACTAATGCTTTCATTACAGGGAGCACGGGTTTGATCCCTTGTCAGGGAACTAAGACCCTGTATGACATGCAGCATGGCCAAAAAAATAGGGGAAAAAAGGACAATCCAATTAAAAAATGGACCTGAGAACTTTCTCGATGGTCCAGTAGTTGAGAATCCACCGGCTAATGCAAAGGACGTGGGTTTGATCCCCGGTCTGGGAAAATCCTCCATGCTGCTCGGCAAGTAAGTCCATGCACCACAACCACCGAGTCCGAGCTCTAGAACCCCCGAGCCCGAGCTCTAGAACCCCCGAGCCGGGACCGCTGAAGCCCACAACCCGCAGCCCAGGCTGCGCGGCAAAAGCAGCCGCAGCAGTGAGCAGCCTGCGAACAGCGACGAGAAGCAGGCCCTGCTCACCACCACTAGAGAAAGCCCACATGCAGCAACAAAGCCCCAGCGTGGCCGCAAGTAAATGTTTTCTAAAAAACCGACCTACATAGATATTTTCCCAAAGAAGATACACAAATCGCTAACAGGCACATGAAAAGATGCTCAACATTACTAATTATTAGTGAAATGCAAATCAAAACCACAAGGAGACACCACCTCACACAGGTCAGAATGGTTGTCATCAAAAAGTCTACAGATAATAAATCCCGGAGATGACACGGAAAAAGAGGAAGCCTCCTACACTGTTGGTGGAAATGTAAATTGGTGTAATCACCGTGGAGAACTTTATAAAGAACCACTATGGAGGTTCTTTAAAAAACTAAAAATAGAACTACCACACGATCCAGCAATTCTACTCCTGGGTATATATGTGGAAAAAATGAAAACTAATTTAAAAAGATACAGGCACCTCAGTGTTCATAGCAGCATTATTTATAATAGTCCAGACGTGGGAGCAACCGAAGTGTCTGTCAACAGATAACTGACTTAGGAAGATGTGGAGTGTGTATATATTGTATGTTTACATATGGGCTCACACAATACACACACACACGTATACACAGGCTTCCCAGGTGACGCTAGTGGTAAAGAACCCACCTGCCAATCAGGAGATGTGAGAGATGCTGGTTCTATCCCTGTGTCAGGAAGCTCCCCTGGAGGAGGGCATGGCAACCCACTCCAGCATCCTTGCCTGGAGAACCCCTTGGACAGAGAAGCCTGGCGGGCTATGGTCCATAGGGTTGCAAAGAGTCAGATACAACTGAAGCGACCTAGCACGCATATGTATACACACATATATATACACACACCACATCTTCTTGGTTTCCTGGACAGGCATGTTGATCAGCAGTGTAAAGACCATATCTCCCTATTGGCTTCTGTTTGTCCTATGGAAGAGGAGCCACAGTCATAAGAACAAATGAAATGTTGCCTTTTGCAGTAACATGGATGGACCTACAGAATATTATGCTTAGTGAAAAAAGTCAGAGAAAGACAAATACTATACAATATGTATAATCTAAAAAAAAATAACGCAATGACTATACAAAAAAGAGACAGATTCACAGACACAGAAAACAAATTTATGGTTCCCAAATGGGAGAGGGAGGGGGGAGGGACAAATCAGAAGTAAAGGACTAACAGATACAAACTTCTATACAGAAAATATGCAAGCGACAGGATCTACTGAACAGCACAGGGAAGTGTACCCAATATCCCGGAATAACCTATCATGGAATAGAATCTGCAAGCAAAATACACAAAAAATGAATCACTATGCTATACACCTTAAAATGGCACCATATTGTATACCAAGTACAGTTCAATTTTTTAAAAAATGGAAAATACAGACAGACTCAAGGGAAGCTGGGAGCCCTGTGATGTGATGCAGGGAGAGACCTTGCACTCGTGTCCTCACTCGCTTGGCTCATTTGTACTGAGGCTCTGCAGTTCAGTGAGCTTATGACGTATCATATCTTCTTTGAGCCAAATGATCTCTTATGAAATGGACAGGTGGTATAATGAAATTCCAGCAAACAAACACAGATTAAACATACTACTGATAATGCAAGCATAAGAACACAGCAAAGCTGTCATGTTCTTTGCCTGAGACTCTGTGAAGAAATCAGATCTGACAAGAAGTTGACCCAATAAAATAAAAATCTGCACCATGATTTGCAATGTGGATTTACATCCACTATTGTTTCAGTTAATCTCACCCTCACTACATGTGGTGCTCCATGGGTTTTAGCTAAGGATGGTACTATATAATACAATTAACAAATAAATTGGAGGTCCAGGCTTAACACTTTTATACTGATAGGTGTTCAGCTAAAGAATTTGGTCCGCCCAGGCCTGGAGTTGTAGTGTAAAACCCCAACAGGCTCAGGTAGAGACCACCATGAGGTCCTTGCTCTCACACTTCTTTTCTACCAAATAAAGAAAAATTCAATTAGCAACGACTGTCAGCCCAGAATCTCAATACTGAGAAAGAAAACAGGGGCAGCAACAGGTTTTGGTAAAAATTAGAAGAATCTCTCTAAGAGAGAGCAGCAGAAAACAGAGCGTTGTTTCTCTGGGAGAAGATTAGAGAATAAGAGAGCGGGTCAGCGGTGAGAGAAGCTCTGATGATACCACAAAAGGGAACAACATAAAAGCTAAAGTCAAAACTGAAAACAGTGGTTCTGCTTCAAGACGGTGACGTAGGAAGATCCTGAACTCCATTTCTCCCATAGACAACCACGTTTATAGTCACAATACAGAACAAGTCCTTCTGAAGAGATCCAGAAACTAGCTGACTGACTCCAGCACATCGGGGGAACAGAAGCAAAAACCATACATGGAAATGGGTCGGAGAGGCGGAGACACAATCTCACCATAAACCCCATCCCCAGGTACAGTGATCCACAACCAGGAGGGAGCTCAGCAGAACACCTACTCTCTCTCTGAGAAGCAAAGGATTTGGACCCCCACTTCTGGACGTCAACTTTTAAGGCTTCAATCTCAGTGACAGGCCCTCAAAACACCTAGTTCTGAAAGCCAGTGGGGCTTATGTCCACAAGATCCACAAGACCATAGGGAATCGAAGGCACAGCTCTTAACAGGCTTGTGGGGACTTACTGCAGCTAACCCCGAGAGCCCAGTGCAAAGGTAAGACAACAAAAAACCCCGTGAAAATGGGCTCCTCTTCAGCAGGACAAACAGAAACCAACAGGGAGATATGATCTGGTGATCAATGTGCCAGTCCAGGGAGCCAAGGAAAGCTTGGTTAAAAAGGACGATAGGGTCTTCCGTAAGGCAAGTAACCAAAGCAATGTCCCTGAGGGAGTTTTTTTCCTCTGCAAAACCCACCCCGAATCTAAACAATTACCTAAATCTTTCCTAGAAAAACCTGAGGAGCAAATTTTGGGCTATGACCCACACCTGACACTCTACAAAACCAAAAAGAAAAATCAGATGAAGGTTCTTGGGGCCCCAAAGTCAAACCAAGTGATCACCACACTGCCCCGAACATCCAGCATGAAGAAACACGAGGGGCAGCCAGGAGTAAGGGTGGCCCTAAAATTTCCTTACCAGAGGGCTTCACAGTAGCAAGCTGGTGGGGCTGGGGTGCATATGCAGGGCCTTGTGCATAAACAAAGTCGATTATGCACACTGCGGCTCCTTGGGGGGCTAGTTAAAAGTTCCCTAAGGTCCCACCTCCTTAGTTTCTGCCGCTACTGCCCAGAAACAGAGCGCACACACCTGGGTAGGAATCAGCCTTTATCGTCATGTACAGGCCTCTCATAAAGATTAATGACACCTTCTTCCTAGTGGCTCACACAGTAAAGAATCTGCCTGTAATGCAGAGACCCAGGTTGGATCCCTGGGTTGGGAAGACCCCCTGGAGAAGTGTATGGCTGGCTACCAACTCCAGTACTCTTGCCTGGAGAATCCCATAGACAGAGGAGCCTGGTGGGCTACAGTCCACGGGGTCACACCGAGTTGGACAGGACTAAGCGAGTAACACTTTCACTGTCAACCTAAAGTGTATCCGTCTGTGCAGCACCTAACTACCTACCTGTGTAAGGAAGGATCACTAATGGGTGTGAGCTGCAGACACACAGGTCAGTCCACATTTCCAAAACTGTAAAGACGAGTGCAGAGCCCCACTCTGACTCAGGAGTCGCGGCCCTTGGGGAACAGGGCACCAGCCTCTAATTAAGGGAAGTGCTCCAACAACAGCTCCAGGGGCTACCTGCGGCCCTGGGCAGTCCTGCCTTTAGCTGCGACTCAGCGATCTACAGCTACGCACCTTTCCTCCCCGCCTCGGGCGTTGGGGCAGGCTTCTCTTGCCCAGAGGATGGAGCCGGGGAAGCCGGTTTCCTCTCGGTTTCCACCTGTTCCTCCTTCTCCCGCTTCTGCTCCTTTCTCTCCTCAGGCGGCGGGGGCGAGGGCGGCCAGCCGCTGTCCCGGCCCTCCTTGCACCGCTCGCTGGGCTCCGGCTCGGGCTTCCCCACCCGGCGAGTCAGCAACTCCACCAAGTAGGGCCTGCTCACCTTGGAGAGCGGGGAGGATGGTGGGGTCTGGCCCGCGGGCTTGGGGGCCAGGGCTGGCTTCTGGGCCAGGGGCAACCTGTTGGCTGCCTTGTCCTGCTCCGGAGCCGGGGGCTGGCTGCCGGCCAGGGGGGGCCCGGGCTGGGCCGCAGGAGGAGAGAGGCTGGGAGGGCTTTCAGAGGAGTCCTTCCAGGGGGCCGGCGTTGGCTTCCTCTCGGCGGGGAGCAAGGGGCCAGGCCTGGGGGCTTCGGCCTCCGTCTCCCGCTCTCCGTGTGCGCTCCCCGGGGCCGCCGGCGCCCCGTCGGCGCCGTCCTCTGCGCTGCTGTGCCTTTTCTTCTTTTTCTGTTCTGCTTGTTGGTCGCAGTGGAAGCGCAGGGAGTAGTTGGTCCTTCTCAGTTTTATTCCGAAAAGGGACGCTTTATCCTCCCCAGCTGGCATCGCGGGCTCTGGCTTTCCTGCTCCGTCTGCGGCCTGGCCGTCTGAAGTGGTCCCGGGCTCCCCCTGGGCCACTGCTTTCTGTGGCGGGTAAGGGAGGCCCGGAACGAGGAAAGATGGAAGGTCTTTGGCAAATTTGCACCCCTCTGTGGTGTCCGTTGGCTCCTGGTGCGCCCTGGGTTTCTCTGCAGCTTTCAGGGCCTCTTTAGTATCAGCAGCAGCCGGCTGGGCCACGGGCTCTTCGCTGGGTCCCGGCGCGCATCTCTTCCTGACGCTCTCCCCTTCCGCGCTGGGTCTGGAGCCCTCCCCGCCCCCATCGGAGAACTTCTGCCAGGCAGGCTTAATGGAGAACTTGGCATTTACGGGCGGGGTCCTCCGGAGGTTTCCCCGGGAATCACACCGGCCCCTGGGCGTGAGCTCATCCCTGGCCTGAGCCTGCTCTCTCTCGCCCCGCTGGTCACTCTCTGAGCTCTTCAGGATTCGGGAGCGAATGGAAGCCCATTCAGCGAGCGCGGCCGCGCTGCTCGGAGACTCCGGTGGGGGCCTGGTCTTCGCACTGCCTGCCCGGGGTTCCCCTGGGGTTCGGGCTGCGTTCTCCAGGGCCGGGACATCCACCGGCTTCTTTTCTTCCGACAAGCCCAGGAGAGACTTGCACGCAGTGTCCTTGATCTGGCTCAGGTTGACGGCTGGGCCGCAGAGCTGGGCTCCGGTGACCAGGATGGCCGTGTGGGGGATGCTCAGGGTTGAGGGCAGGGCGTGGGAGGCCGGGCTGGCTTTGGGGGCCTTGGGCTCTTGAGGAGCTGAGGTGAGCCCCTCATCTTTCATGGGCTTCACCGGGCTCAGATTGACTTTGGGAAAGAGAATTTGTTTCCCTCCCGAGGACACCTGGAAAGTGTAGGGTCTGGGCATGGTCTGCCGCTCATCCACCTCCTGCCATCTGAGTTCCTCCACCTTTCTGTCTGTCTCTGGAGCGGCAGCTTCCTTCTCTCCGGGCGCCAGCATCTCTTCCCCTGGGGCCTCTGGCTTCTGGGGAGGCTGCAGGTTGATTACTTCCCTCATTTCCTGCTGTCCAGAACCGCGATCCCCAGGAACATCCCCCTGCTTTCCGGGCTGCTCCCCCGATGTCTCCGTGGCCTCTTGGCTCTGCTTCACCCAGATACTCGGTTTCTCGGCGTTTTCTCTCGGCTTCTCGAGTTTCGGGTGTTCTTGCTCTTCTGCTTTCTCCGCTAAGTCGCTCTGAAATGGGCTCCTCAAGCCGCTTTTGTAGTCCAGCTGTGGCTGATTCTCCTCTTCCACCCTCGGTGCTTCCTGAAGCTTCTTCTCCACTTCCTGCCTCCTCTTGGCATCCAAGTCTTCTCGCTTCTTCAGTTCTTCCCTCTTCCTCACCTCCTCCTCCTCCCGCCATCTCTGGGCCTCCAGTTCCTCCTGCCTCCTGAGCGCCTCCATCCGTTTTTCCTCCTCCAGCTCCCTCTGCCTTTCTTCCTCTTCCAGCCTCTGCCTCTCGGCTGCCCACTGCCCCTGCTCCTCCAGTCTTCGGAGTTCCTCCAACTCTCTCTCCTCCTCCTCCTGCCGCAGCTTCTCGGCCTCCTGCCAGCTCCGAGCCTCCCCCTCCTCCTGAACCAAGCATCTCCCCAGGTGCTGCGCCTCTTCCTCCGGGTACACAGGCTCCTCGGCCTCCGGGAGTCCTCCTTCCTCCTCCTCCCTCTGCTCTGGGTCCTGGGAGCCCGGCTCTTCCAGGCTCTGCGTCTCTTCTTCGCTCTGCCTCTTCTCTGCCTCTAGCTGTATTTCTCTTTCCTCCCCCTCCTCCTCCTCCTCCTCCTCCTCCTTCTCCTCCACCAAGAGTTCCTGCCTTCTGTTCTCCTCCCAAAGCCTCCGCTCCAGAGCCTGGAGCCTCTGCTCTTCCAGGCGTCGCCTCTCCGCAGCTTCGGCCTTTTGCCGTTTGCACTTGGCCTCGAGTTCTCGCCAGTATTCTTCCTGGCGTCGCTTCTCTTCCTCCGAGTCCAGCGGCTCTGGCTCCCTTTCATGCCAGATTGGCTTGTCTTCTCCAGGGTGTCCGTTCTGGTCCGGGGATGGCGGATGCGGGAGGCCACGGTGCTCGTTCTGTCGATCCTAACATGGGTAAGGGAGACAGAATTAGCTTTCCCTCTGCACAGGCCACAGGATTATTTATAATCCCATGCACCGATGTGGGTGGCCCTCGTAGTCGTGAAAGGGACCACGTTCCCACCACAGACGCAGGTCACCTCAGGCAGGGAAGAGCTTCAACCGTTGGGTTTCCTCGCTCTATGTCATCCTCAAATTCTTTTTTTTAATACACATGTGTAATCATAGGAAAACCAGTAGCCCAGCATTAGAAAGGTGAGGAAAAATAAGATTAGCACTTCACCAGTGTCCCCTGAAACTTATGACTCAGAAGTCTAATCAAACTGAAGAACCTTTGACTCAGCCCGTGGCACAGGAAAGTGAGCCATCTGTCTGCTGCAAAGCAAAATGTCTGGAGCCCCTCGGAAGGGAGCCTGTCTCTCTGAGGTCCACCAGCCACTGATGGGAGGCAACAGGTCAGAAAGGGTGGTGGAAAGGAAATGGGCCCATTCACCCTTGTGCCGGCAACAGAGCCATATCCCCAACAGGGGGAGACCAAGTCCCTCCCATAGGCCCCTCTCAGCACCACCGTGCTAGGCAGCACCAGGATGTCTGCCAGGCCAAACATACCCCGACAAGTCGCCTGTGCTTCCTGGACACCCTCTGATTTTTTGGCTTAATGGACAGTTTGTGCTTGGCGGCACTGTTATCCAGTCGAGCGATGGCCAGGGGGATGGCATCCAGGTTGACACTTTCGATGGTGCCGGCAGAAGAAAGGTGCCTCTTGGGCCGGGATGGTTTAGCTGGAGCAACCTACAGTGGAGATTGAAAATATGAAATCAGTCCAGCGGAAAGAAGAGCCTGCAGAGAATCCAGCATGGCAGCCCTTGTCAGAGTCTTCTCCTGGCCCAGCCTGGCTCAGGAGATGCTGCCAGGCGCAGGGGCTCATGGGCACAGTGAAGTGAGCACTGCGTTTAGAACCAAAAGACAGTTAGCATGTGTTTCGCCAGTGATACCCGTATTAACTGGTAAAGGCCATTTAATCTCTCAGGGACTAATTTTCCTGCTGTGAGTGACATGTGGGTTAGATTAGATCGGGGGTCAGTAAGACAGAGGCAGGGGTCCTGTCTGGGTAAAGTCTTGCTGGTACATGGCAACACCATTGCCCGTGGCTGCTTTTGTACTACAAAGGAAGAGCAGAACAAAGGAGAGTCTGGTAGTGGCAACCTTACGGCCATGAGGCTAAAATAAGCAGTAGTTTGCTAAGCCCTGGACAAGCTCATCTCTATGCTAAGAACACTGTAACTCTAAGCGCCTTCCATCGCCACAGACATGTACACACCTCAGCTCTTACTTTAGCCCCTTCGGAACAGGGAACGTATCTTTGTTTTCACCTTTGTATCAGTCCTCTTTATGCCCAAGTAGCAAATCTCACTTGTTAAGTGGTCAATAAATATTTATTGACAGAAGGAACAATAATTTCTCCACCTAGGGCATAAGATTTGTTATCGGCAAAAA